>NC_081431.1:49734800-50334800 GCF_949786415.1 Peromyscus eremicus
GGTTCAATACCCTACACTGCCAAAACAAAACAAAACAAAAAGAAAAAATCCTCACTTAATGGATATCAATGTGTTTGCCAGCCATATCTCAAATAAAATTTCTAAAACACATTTTCTGAACGCATTAATTTAATCAAGAGTAGGTCAGATGGTTAACATGTAACATTAAAGAATTAAATTTTTTTTAATTAAGAAAAACCTTAAAAACCAGATTTATACATCAATGGCATGAGTGGAGCATTACTTTTGTATCCTTTTCTCTATGACTGGCCTCACTGCACTAATCCAGTCATCTTGATTGCATGCACCTAGAAGGAAATGTAAATCAGTTAAAACAGAAATAGAAAAGACAACATTAACATTCTCCCAAAGTTGTAATCAACAATACTTAAGTAAACTCAGGACTTACACAAATGTCGTGTGTGTGTGTGTGTGTGTGTGTGTGTGTGTGTGTGTGTGTTTTAAAGGTCTCAGTATGTAGTCTACTTTGTCTGACGACATGCAACTCTTCTGATGCAGCCTTCCCAGAGCTTGAACTGTAGGTGTGAGCCACCATCCACCTTGTCAATTATTTTTAGTGTAATTACGTTAAGCTTCAGTTCTTACTTTCTGATAACAGAAAGAATACTATTGTTTGCACTGTCATACTATCATTTAACATCGTGCCATGCTACCATGCAACAGGTATGTTGGTAGACACTAAAATACTCGAGGAAGTAAGGGATAAATTAGGAAGATAACTCACTTAAATGTACAATCATGAGATAAAGATCTCTACACTCAGTGACAGAGTGCTTGCCTAACACATACGTAGCCCTGGGTATGTTTATTCATAGTCTCTCTCTTCCTCCCTCTACACACAAATTGTTAAATCAATTTTTTCTAGGTTATGTTTCATAGATGACAAAACTGAAGGATTAGAAAAAAAAAATCCACATGTTAGTGGCAAAATAAGGACTCAATCCTTATTGTCTGACTCTCCAAAAATGTAAAATAAAAAGCGATAAGGAGTAATAGAGGGTGAAAAAGAGCAAAATATATCATATGTATGCATAGAAACATCATAATGGATAAAAACTTTTTATAATTACTATATTCTAGGAAAAATTAAAATTGAAAAACACCTATGATGCAAGACCATTTAGCCAAAATGTTTTAATCCTCTTTTTCCCAGAAGTTATATCACAACCACCAGCTGTACAATAAATGTATCAATTCTATGTTGTCTACTACTTCCTTTATACTTGATAATTATAATGAATAAACAGTTGCTGATCAGACAGAAGTCAACAGAAGACATGCAGAGATAAAATTAATCATCAAACTAAGGAAAACCAACTTCTACTAACAGACACAGAATAATTAAATATTCTTAAAGACAAAAAATTCACTAGATGAATTATTAGTTATAAATGTGGAAAATGATCAAAATTATAAACAAAACAAACCTATTTAATTATTTATTTCAGTGATGGGGAATTAGTCTAGGTCATCACACATGGTAGGTGAGAACTCTACCACTGAGTTGCACTTCTGGGCCTAATATTTTTTTTTAATGTATGAAAGTATAAAGTTTAATTAATAGCATGTATCAGATTCAAATAAAGCAAATGTCTGCTGGATTGTAATCCAATACAACAAAAGAAGAAAGTTAATGAAGTCATAAAAAAAGAATTATAATCCTTTTGGGAGGAGCTGGAGTGTAGTTCAGTGTTAGGAGTCCTTGTCTATCACATACTGTAGAGCTTCGCGTGCACTTGCACTCCTGTTCTCACACACACACAGAGCTTTAATCGATATTTTAGGTTATCATAAAGCGCATGGCTTTTCCATGATGGCATTTTCCCACACACACCTCACTCTACTTCGCTTCCATTTGTTGCTTTCCCACAGCGCCCTTCCTGATGCCTCCTACCCCCTTCTAGTTGATTCATTCTTTCTCCCATTTCTGCTTTCTTGTCACATGGACTCCATGACCAACTCCCTTAAGACCGTTTCCCTTCTCTTGTTCTACACTGCAGAGCTGAGCATTCAAGGCCAGCTCCTTAGACAGAAGCCATGTCTCAAAATAAATAAATTCACTTATTTTAATTAAAAATAAATTATGTGAGCTATGTGTTGAGAAAGCACATTCCCTTAGAAAAAAATTCATAGGCCCCAAATGAATAGGGTCAGTAAGTCCTATATAACCTGTGATTTAATTTCACCAAGTGCTCAAGACCATCATATTATACTACCTCAAAGTAGCTTTCATCCCCAAAATTTAAGCAGAACTGCAGTTAACATTAAAGAGAATATAAAATCTTTTTTCCCTTCTCTAATGTGAAATATCAGAGCAGAAAGCAAATTACCTAAATCAATTGGTCCTTCTCTTAATCCATCTAATTCATACAGCCTTCCATTAACTGGAACATAACTGACGAAGTGAAAAGCATCTTCTTCTTTGGCTGATGTCTTTGTATCAAATTCAAACATCTGCTGTCTACAGGGAAGAAAAAGGAGTGAGAGCAAACACTAGGGACAAAAATGATAGAGATGACAGACAGACAGACAGGCACAGATCTTTTACCTGGCAAAACTGTTGTGCACTTGTCGAATCACATCTGAGTTGCTCAATGCCAACCCTTTCATCTAAAACAATATTGAAAAGTAGCCTATTATAACAAGAACAATCACAAGTAGGTCATTTTAAGATTAAGAAGACTACTTACAGCTGCATCGAAACTTTGGGAAAATTCTTTAAATTCTGATAATGTCTCTCCTAAGTGGACATCTTGATGGGTACAATTCAGTAGTACACTTACAATAGCCTGAGTGGCACAAGCATTATTAATTACCTATACAAATAGAAAAAGGAAGATACAATGAATTTGCTTTAAATTTTTTTTATTGGCAAAACATCCCCCAAACAGAAGTAGTATTCAAATTCTATTTAATATAGCATTAGCATAAACATTTAGTTCCCGCTCTGATCTACTTTCAGGAACTTGATAAAATTCTTGAGTTGAAGATTTGAGACAGTCAAAGACACTTAATAACCACTAAGACTGAAAACAAGTCCAGGTGAGATAGCAAGACCAACCAGCCTATCTTAAAACAGCCGACTAGAACAAAGGAATGTCCTCCCCCTTAATGTACTTCTTCCAACAAGAGAGTATATTGTCCACATATTTTCACTCAATCATAAGCCACAGTGTTGTCATCATATTTTATGTTCAACAGACTACATACATAGATCTTATATAAACATGAGCCAACAAAAAGTTAGTAGTACCTCCTTTGTACCAGATAGTTTTCTGGGTACCTTACACATTTTATTATTTTAATCTTCCCAACAAACTACGAAAATAACATTTTTATGCTATATTTATAGAAGCTGAGACACAAAGAATTAAGTGTTTTCCCAAAGACACATAGCTAACTGAGAGACAGTCTGATTCTAGAATTTGTATGGCAGACATCACGCTAAGCTGATTTTGAATATATTTATATATATGTGTGTGTGTGTGTATGTATATATGCATATGGGCTTCTCCAGCAAGATCATTAACTACTTTATAGCACTTGCTTTTACCAAGGACCTGGATTTGGTTCACATCAGGCATCTCATAACTGTAGGTAACTCCAGCTCCAAAGGATCCAATACATCTGGTCTCTGGGAGCACCTGCACTCATGTACACAAACCCACAAGCAAACACACATACATCATTAAACACAAAGGCAGAAACAGTGAATCGGCCTGGCATGGTGGTGCACATCTTTAATCCAAGCATTCAGAAAACAGGCAGGTGGATCTCTGAATTCGAAGCAGGCCTGGTCTGCATAGCAAATTCAATACCAGCCAAGGCTCCACAGTGAGCACAAAAAAAACACAAAACAACAAACACACATACAAACACAACCATGAATGAGGCAAAGTCTGGCTTCTTAAGAGGAAAACAATACATTTTTCCAAAGTTGGCACACAGCAATAAGAAGAAGATGCTAGACACCTGCTTTGGCCTCTGTATGTATGTATGTAAGAACACATGCCCAAAGACTCATAGATATGCAATACACACATAACAACACACACACACACACACACAGATATAATATTAAATTTTAAAATAAAAAGTAAATTTAAGAGGTTGAGGAAGTAGGGTCCCTTAAGCTTTAGTGTTCAACATTGTAAGACCTTATCTCAAAAATACAAAATCAAACTAAGTACTGAGATAAGCATGTTGCTCATGAAGAAACTTGGGAAATGAGGAGCCACAAAGAGTTATGAACAACAGAAAACCAAACTAATACAGAAGAAATAATTTTAACTGACATACCAAAGGTCCTTTCTAAAGGAAATTTTTATATTTTTATGTAACTTTGAAAATTTGGACTAACTAACTAAAGCTAACAGAATGAAATTCATTCTAAAATATGGAAAGAATTTATGTAAAGGAACAAATTAAGATGATATATTTAAGAACTAAAGAGCATTTTTGGTTGTATTGGTATGGTTGTAGTCATAGGGGTCATTTACTACCTTACAAATCAATGATCTTAAAAATTTCCTAAAAGATTTTTAATAGAGAAACTACATAATAAAAAGTGTTTCAGAACGATTCAGTTAAAATTAAGGATTGGATTGAAAATACAAACAAGATCATCTTGGTTGTTATCCTAACCCTAACAAAAGTGTGAAATACTAAAGGTAGAATATTAATAATAAAACTACTTTTATATAAACACATAAATAAGGAATCTAGAACTCAAGAATATGCCTAAAAGTAAAATATAAAATAAGGAAATGCTAATAACCGTATGAAATAACTTTAAAATTTAATGCCAAATATAGAATACCCAGGGTCTGGGGGCTTGCTATATCCGGCGTGGGATATCTGAGGGAAAAAAAATCTACGTACACTACGTACGTTCTTATGTCTGTTAACTTTATTCCTCTAAGACAAAATTCTATCAATACAGCTATAGCTCCACCAGGCATTCAAGGAAGGAATAACTCTAGACATACCAGGCTCTTTACCCATCTACTTTATTTCTCTGGGATGAAATTCTGTTTCCATAGCTTCAGTTCCGTCCAGTTCCCCAGCTCATAGTCCTGCTAACGACTAAACTCTTACGCTTCCAGCCTCATCTTCAATCTCTGTATCCTCTTTCTCCATCTCTGCTACTCTCTACTCCTGGCACTCAGGAAACTCCACTGGAGATCTGCTTACCCTCTACGGAACCTCTGTCGTCCTCTCTTCTCTCTCTGCCATGCCTTTCTGTCTCTTTCTGCAGAAAATGCCCACCCTTTCTTTTCCTGGGCACACAATTCTCTGCCTCCTCAGGAATGTTATTTTACCTCCCACCTTGATATATAAAAACCTCTTTTGTTCTCAGTCAGTTGCTCTGGAGAGCCACTAGGCCTCGGGTCAGGGGGTCTGAGCTTCATTTGCACAAGAAGCAAAGCTATGTGTCTCAGGCCAGCTTGTCTTTGCTTACATGACCTAGCAGGGAAATTATCTAGAAGTTCAACAGGTCTGGAAATACTTGGACATGCAAGAATTTCATAGTAGAAGACAGCTGAAATATTAAAGGCTGGGTAGCACCAAATATTCATAATAAATGGCTTGCCTCTTGACAGGACCTTTGGCTGGTCAAGGTATAGCTTTAATACACAGCTGAATTTCTATACTATATTCTTGCAGCCCGTAAGAGCCAAAATTGAGAAATTCTAGGGGGAACTCTAAAAGAAATAAATAGCCTGAAGTTTTTATTAAACTTACAGAATAGTTTAAAAGATTTTCACAAATGCCAAACTAAGATGACCTTATAGGCCAAATCTACCAAAATTTGAAAAGAAAAAATCTTTTTTTGTTGTTTTGCTTTGCTTTTTCAAGACAGGGTCTCGGTAGGCTGGACTCGAAATCTCTGAGATCTGCATGCCTCTACCTCATGAGTGCTGGGTTTAAAGAGGTGGGCCGCTATGACTGGCACTGAAAAACAGTCATCTTAACTTTACAAAAATTCTTCAAGATAATAGAAGTAAAATAAATTCCAACTTATTTCACTGAATTACCATGGCCCTCATACTAAAACTAAACTAGCAAAGCCATTATGAAAAATTAAGGCACATATCATTTATAAAGTGATCCAAAAACCTTAAGCAGACTACTATTGTCATATAGACAGACCACAATAGGTTCAACTGGTCAGTGCAGGTATGGAAAGATGATAATGAGAAAAAGTCATCAACATTGGCCATAGTAACCTATTAAATGAGGTGTACTAAACATGATCATCTAAACAGAAATATAAAAAGTACAATATCTTTTCATAATACAGTAAACTAATGGCAATACTCCATTATTTAAAAAATAACATTATAAAAACAGGCAGAGTCAATATCCTACACAGAGTAATAGTAAAAGTCTTAAATGATTCCATTGGAGGTAAATGAAGCCCAAAGGTTTAGAAAAAATACAACTCCCATTACTTGTGGGTGACACAGTCATTTAAATGGACATAAGAGACAATTACAGCAAGCATATTCTTGGAAAAGAGCAAGTAAAGAGACCTATTAGATATTGGCATTCATGAAGAAGCAGAGGTGTTAAGACAGTGTATAATGGACAGAGACAGACCTATCAGTCAATGGATCACAGTCCAAGCAATACACATATCAATACAGACAGGGAACTTTGGGGTACAACATAAGTAGAACATAAAAAACAGGGAAATAAATGTTTGACTGATTAGGTAAGGGAAAAGAATGGTAATCTACATGAAAACCATAAAGCTGGACCCCTTTCTCACACCACTATATCAAAACCCAACTCCTGAAAACTGGACATAAATGTCAAAACTAAGTATTAAACTATATAGGTAAATACTCTTTATAACTTCGGAGAGAGAACAATTTCTGACATCAAATATAAAAACACTGACTACAACATGCAATGCTATACCTCAAAAGAAACATGAAAGAACTTTAACAGTAAGATGACAAACTGGAGAAATAACACTAAGACTATATGAGCAAATGATGAGAAAAAAGAGCAGGGCTTCTGTCCTGCACCTTATTGGTTCAGGGAACTGAACTCAGGTTGTCAGGTTTGGTGGTAAGCTCCTTCACCTGCTGATCCATCTTGTTAGCTTCTAGCTTTCGATTCTTACACTCTGCTAAGAGGAATATAAATGAGAGCCGCTGTTTCAGGAAATGTTTTTAACATTTTCTCCTAAATTGGGCATTTATATATTACACTAAGTCATCATTCTACTTATGGAGATATACGAGACAAGAAGGTACTGCCAGGCAGTGGTGATGCATGTCTTTAATCCCAGCACTGGGAGACAGGCAAGTGAATCTCTGAGTTTGAAGCCAGCCTGCTCTACAGAGTGACTTCTAGAATGGCCAGGGCTACACAGAGAAACCCTGTTTAAAAAAACAAAACAAAATGGAATGTACAGAAAAGAAACCCAAATGACAATCTACAAGTACACTATAGAAAGTCCATGCAGCCTATATTATATACCACACAAAATACATGAATTATAGTGACAACTTATGAATGGAATTTAACAATGAGTGAAAAAAGTATCTCAAAATTACATACAGCATGATACTTTTTATTAAGTTAAAAATTTTACATACATATACCCTTTTAAAGTCTGTAAAACTACAAAAACTATTTAAAAATGCAAACAAGGAGCCTGGGTAGAAGGCTCAGTCAATAAAGTGTTTGCAGAATAAGGACTGTTCAATGCCCAGAACTTGCATTTTTTAAAAAAAGCTGGCCTAACAGCCATGCTGAGAACCTCAGTGCTGGGGAAGCAGATAAGTGGATACCTGAGCTCCATGGTCAGACAGCCTAGCCTATTTGCTGAGTTCTGGGCTAGTGGGAGATCTTTACTTAACAAAGTAGATTGTGCCTGAGGAATGTCTATGACTGGACTCTGGTGCGCACGCACACACACAAATAGAGGGGCAGGGAGTGAATAAGAAACAGAATTCCACACGATGGTTATGTTGGATGGACAGAGGGAAGATACAGATTAGACAACGGTAAGACAGAAGGAAAAAACAAGTTTATTCATATTAGGCATTTACTGTATTTCTTTAAATAAACAACTACATAGCCAAATTAAAAAAACATGACTGAGCCAATCATAAATTTGCTATAAATCAAGTATAAATACACACCATTTGTTCTGTATATGCTCAGTAAACTAAGAGAAAAAAATACAAGCATCAGCAATGTCTTCCTCCTCCACTTTCACAATCTACTCATTATACTTTACCTCATAAGGATTAAGTGTATTCAAATCTACATCCACCTCTACTTTCAGTCTTGCTTACTCTCAACTGGAATTTTATTAATATCTAGGCTTATATTCTACAACATGTCAAGAATGTATTCTTGCAGGGTAACCAAGGTGATTTTCTAAATGAAATTTAATCATGCTATCCTCCTGAAAAACACTTTACTAGCTTACTATTACTCACAGAATACAGAGAACAATCCTAATGAGGGCTGCTGCACACATGAATGAAGACAATCTTGCTAGCTTCCTTTGCTAACTCAAGTTACTAAGTTTTGTTTAACTTTTTAAAGTAAGCATATAACAAATTCTATAAATGTCCATAAAGGCAACAGAGTGTGCTGCCTGCTTTCTACCATCTGGCATCTGGAACTGTGTTAGAATGACCAAACTCTGGCAATGATCTTGAACCATATAGAAAACTCTGAAATAGCAGATATACACAAAGAAACAAAACTGTTGCCTTGAAGTTTGTGGTCATAAAAGGAGGAAACTGATTACTTACTGTAAGACCACTGCTTCTCTAAACCTGTATCTAGCCTAACCTGATTCTGACTAATATGTTGCCTACTCAATTTCCTATTTCATGACATCATCTCCCCATTGCTCTCCATAATTAGCTACACCAGCCTTTTAGTATCTCCCAGTAGTTATACTTCCTTTTACCAGGAAGCTGTTATTAGTCTGGAATAACCCTCAGCCTCTTCCTCTAGGTAATACCTACTTAACCTACAGTTTCAGCTGAACTACTTCTTACTCAGTACAGATTGTGCAGAACTCCTCAACAAGGTCAAATCCTTTATCTATTTATTCAGCAAATAACTTCACCCTCAAAAGTTTGACTCCTTGGTCCAACTCTATCTAGGGGGTCTTGAAAAGTGATGCCTGGGAAAGATGCCTTTATATAGGGCTTTGTGCCACACTCATATTCTAACAATGTGCCTTAGAGTGGGGACTCTGGGTCAGCATTATCAGCTCTGTCTCCTATGGGCAGAAGACTAAGGTAATCTACATGAAAAATCAATCAGATCTATAAAAACCATTACCACTACAAATCAATGAGAATTTCCCTGAAGACAATACACTTCATACTGTCAGTATGTGCTGAGCGAAAAGTCAGTACAGTCTGTGACACCACAGCGAAATGTAACTGCAAGTTACACCCATGGAACTTTTCTGGATTTTGCTTCACACAATTCTCTCCTTTATTGATTTTGATCTATATACCAGCTCTAGTAAACCATAGCTGGTGACTGTCCTTTTGGTGAAGTCCCCCAGTCTTTCTAACTATTCAATTCTCTCCTAAAAGGCAGAAGAGATGTAGTCAGACAAATAGAAAGGAAGTTAGTAAATCATGCCTTAGCTGTCAGTAACATGACAACAGCAGTTTGTACAAAAGTATTACCGAAATGTAATGCTTCAGCCTTCAACGTATGATCACATCCAGTTCAAATTCAATTTTTAGTTTTCTGAAAATATTCCTAAAAGCCTATATACTCTTCACTGCAAGGCTTTAAGTCCTTGAAACATAAAATCAAGGATGATGTATTTATATAATAATTCTCCTCACAGGCTCACATGAAACATAATATTGGGAAACCATTAATTTGACATCTTAAAAATAGTATAATAATAGTACAATACAAATAAAATATTAAATTACATTAAGATAGAAATGTAACCCAGGGGGCTGGACAGATGGCTCAGTTGTTAAGAGCATTAACTGCTCTTCCAAAGGACTAGAGTTTGATTCCCAGCACCTACATGGTGGTTAGCAACTGTCTATAACTTGCTATGGAATGTCCTATATGCTGTAAATATATGTTGTGATGATTGATTGATAAATAAAAATGCTGATTGGCCAGTAGCCAGGCAGGAAGTATAGGCGGGACAAGCAGAAAAGAGAATTCTGGGAAGAGGAAGGCTGAGGAAGAGACGCCAGCCTGCTGTCCAGGGAGCAACATATAAAGGCAGCAGGTAAAGCCATGGAAGACATGCGACATATAGATTAACAGAAATGGGCTGAGTTTAAGTGTAAGAGCTAGACAGTGATAGGCCTGAGCTAATGGCCGAGCAGTTTAATTAATATGAGCTTCTGAGTGATTATTTTATAAGCGGTTATGGGGTCCGTGGGGCTGGGCAGGACTGGAGAAAACTTCAGCTACAATAACTCTAGTTCCAGGGGATCCAATGCCCTCTTCTGGCCTCCACAGGCAATGCATGCATGTGATACATACATACACATCCAAGTAAAACACTCACAAGCAAATTTTAATCTCAAAAAGTATTTTTAAAAAAAGAATGAAAAAAATAAAATGAATAAGAAAATAATCAAAGAATACCAGATTAATTTATACCACTATATAAATTCTTACTATAGTATTATCTTTTTTGTATCAAGTACTCTCCTTAGCCTTACCAACAGCAAAGTCTCTAGCCAAGTATAGTGGCACATATCTGTAATCCCAACACTTGGAAGGTGAGACAGAATGCCAAGTTCCAAACTAGTCTATGCTACATAGTGAGATTACCACCACCACCACCCACCACCCCCGCAAAAAAAAAAAAACCAAAACACCAACAATAAAACCTACTACCACCACAACAAAAACATAGTTAGGCTTGATTAAACCATACATCTTAATCATGTCTTGGTGTTAGTGGGCCAAATTTCTTTAGTCATGATAGTTTTAGTTACAAGCAATTCAGTCTCCATTTACTAGATACATACTATATGCCATGTACTATATTTTAAAACAAAATTCTCAGCTCTCAGATTTACAGTCTAATGTGGAAGAAACAGCAAATACAGACATAGACAAGAATACAGAGAGAGAGAAACATAAAGAAAAATATAAGAATTTAACAGTGGCCTAAAGAAAAATATAAGAATTTAACAGTGGCCATCTCTGAAGCAAGAACAATGAACTCTTTCAGTTTCAATATATTTTTTAAACACTTACAACTTGTATAACAGATACATAGTCTACTAATTGATTAAATGAGTCAAACTACTAAAAGTGCCTAGTTGTGGTCAGTGTGAGATTATAAAGATATTTATGTTCCTAATTGTAATTCCATACTATTAGGAAGAAGTGATGTTTTAACTCAATAATAAAAGCATATTTTCCAGAAAGAACAAAGAAATTCTAACTTCTCTTAAAACTATGAAATTCAGAAATTAAAGGAAAATAGAAAAAGACCAAAATTAAATAAATAAATAAATAAATAAAACAGAAGAGAAAAAAGCAGACAGGTTACCAAAGAGAAGAGCCACGGCCTGATCTAACAGGTATGAATGGAAATAATGTATTAATTTTGTACATGACAGAAACAATCACAATTTTTAAACTAAATAATTTTTTGGCTTGGATTTCAAACACTGATCCCACTAATAAATTAAACTAACTATTCTCTTTTTCAACTTTTTCAAACAATGAGCCAGATATACAGAGGAAGTCTAACTTGGATTTAACTTTCTTCTGATCACTGTATAAACAAGAGCAGTTCTCAAAGTGTGGACATGAATCTCTAGGAAGAACAAAGATCTTTTCTAAGCTCAGTTACTTCTATCATAATTCTAACTAGCACAGTTTTTACCTTTTCCCTTGCTTTTCCACTTGCTGATGGCATAAAAGTAATGGTGTATTTAAATAAATAAATAGCCCCAAACAGCAGCATTAAGCAGGTTAAAAATTTTACACGCCTTTAATCCCAGCACTCAGGAGGTAGAGGCAGGAAAGTGAGTTCCAGTCCAGCCTGGTCTACAGAGCTAGTTCCAGGCAAGTCAGGGCTACAAAGAGAAACTTTGTTTCAAAAAAGCAAACAAATTAAATGAAGCAGCTTCACTAAAAGATATCATTTACAAAGCAGTGAAAATTGTTTTTTATTAAATTTTGATCTTACACTGGTCTTTACTATTTTGTGGAATGAAATACAAAATACAAATAACTTCTGCAGACCACAATACAAAGAAATGCTAGCTGTTTGAGAAAAGCACTTGCATGATAGTTGGAATTATCAGCTAAGTTGATGGTTTTTTTCTGGAACATCATTTTTACTTAAAATAAATGACTGGCCAACATGATTTTAATCAAGAGTATTTGAGAAATATTTTACTTAAAATAAATAATATCAGCCTATGGTTTTAAGGAAATCTCACAGGTGTTTATCACTGATTTGAACTTTCAAATAAAAATTAGAATTTTAGCCGGGCGGTGGTGGTGCACACCTTTAAACCCAGCACTCGGGAGGCAGAGGCAGGCGGATCTCTGTGAGTTCGAGGCCAGCCTGGTCTCCAAAGCGAGTTCCAGGAAAGGCGCAAAGCTACACAGAGAAACCCTGTCTCGAAAAACCAAAAAAAAAAAAAAAAAAATTTAGAATTTTATAAAACTCTGAACAAGCCCTAGTTTACAAATTTCATGACATAATTTTTCTAATAACATAGAGAATGATTTTAACAAATGTGACTTGCTACAATCCTCAGTTCAATCAAATCAATATTTAAATGAAGCATATAAACAGTAAGTTTTCCAAATAAATAGCATTGCTGTACAATCATGTAGAATCAAAAATGACAAAGGGTCAAATAATCCAAAGGAATTTAACAGAGCAAAAGGCCCATTTCACAAAGCAACTAACGTTTTTGTTTTTTGTTCTTGAAGCAAGGTCTTACTGTGTAGCCCCAGAAGAGTCTGTACTCACTATACTAACCAGTCTGGCCTCCAACTCAGTTCGACCTGCTTGTTTCAACCAGTTCAACATAACTTTTAGAATAACACTTCTAGAGTTTCCATACAGTGTCAAAGAATACCACAGTTACCTAAAAAAAATTTTACTCCTTCTAACGCACACATATTGAAGTGTAGATTTTCTTCACTTACTTCAAACAAAGCAAACCAAACAAAGAGAGACTACATGAGGAAACAAAAGAGACAATCGATGTGGGTGCCATTAACCCAGGTATTAACACATTTAAGATGATTAAAACAATGAATTTTTTTAACCACTTTCAAATTTTGGTTTGGTAAATACAGTTAAATATTCATTTAAAATATGTTATTTGAGGTTCACAAAATTACTTTGTTATAGAATGGCTGCTTGTTATGGTGGAGGCTCCGAGTTTGTCCATAAGCTACTTATATTAACGTGTAACAATCTTGTTAAATTTTAATCCTCTGATCACTTCTTAAATGTCTCAGTTCTACTGTACAATACATTAAATACTAAGAGATAATCCAAAAGTAATTTCTGGAAATAAACTTTAAATGTGTAAAGGGACCCACAACAAAACAAAGTACTAAAATAGACACAAATACATAGAGTCCCTTGGCTCATGCAATTTTTCAGGGAATCTATAGACCATACCTGCTTGGCAAAAAATATTGTTTCAAGTCTGGAGTCCTGAACCACAGAGCCCGCAGGTTCTTCTCCTGGTTGCCACTTGAAAAGAAATATTAACCCATGAACTGGCCTACAAAATAAAAAACTAAATTAGCAACACCAAAGCCATATCATCAATATATTAAGTCATAGTCAGCTATTTAACAAAGAGAATACAAATTAACTAAATTAAGTGAATATGAAAATTTTTTAACTAAAACAGCCACTTATAGTCATTAGAAAGTTGGCTTGAAACTAAAACCTAGATCATTTAGAACAGAATTATATAAAATTGTTTTCTCAAATCTAGAGGCAATTCTTTTTTATCTTGTATCAACTCACTTTACAAAACAGAAAAATAACTGAGTGAGTGTGGTAGCATATGCCTACAAACCCAGCCCTTGGGAGGTAGAGGGAAAAAGACCAGGAGTTTGAGGCCAGCCTGAGCTACATGTGACTCTCTGTCTTAGAACAAACAAGGGAAACTGAAAATAAAGAACTTTTTAAAACTGGAAGCTATTCATTTACATCAAAACCCAGTATGTACAAATAAAGCTCCTATAGGATGTTTATATAAAAACAGCTGACAGGACACACTTTTGCATGATTATTGAATTTATGTATAATCCTCAAACTACAGTCTGAATGGCTACTGCCATCTCAGACATAATGAAGTTACTCACTCTTAATGGAATTATAAGAAACATGAAGTCATTGTTTAAGATTTCTTATCTTTGACAGGTTCCTTCTCAAAAAAAAAAAAAAAAATCCTTTATACAGTTCAAATGACACCTCTTCACCTTTCCTAATTTCCACCAGAATGAGTCTCTCATCTCTTTCTATGAGGAAGATAAAAGCGGGAGGAAGAATCTCATCTTTTTCCTACTACTACAAACAGTTAGCAGCTGTAAGTACCCACTTCCCCCTTTATTTACTTTATAGGGTTTTAGTGACAAAGTCTCACTCTAGAGCCCAGGTAAGACTTACTATATAGCCAAGCTGGCCTCAAACTTCCTGACAGTCCCTTGCCTCAGCCTCCTAAACTGAGATTACAAAGAATGAGGCAGCAGGCCCAGCTGCCATTTGCCCTTTGAAAAGCCCATTTCTTGTCCCCACTGGAAGACTCGAAAGGAAATGAAATGAAATGAAAACCCATCTGGTCCTCCATCTGTAGCTACAGTCAATGTTTCCTGTTGGTTTGTTTGTAGAGACAGAATCTTACTACATAGTCTAGGCTGGCCTGGCCTAGAACTACCATCACTTGCCAGGATCAAAAACAAACAAACAAACTAAATGTACTCAACCTTGGATAATTCAAGTGAAAGGAACAAACAAATCTGGGTGTTTTAAAAGTGTGCTGAAATGTAGGTAAATACAACTAAAACTCCACTTACTTTAACTTTTCAAAACTCTCAGGCTCTAAGCTCCATATTTCTTCTACTTGCGCTCCTCGGCAACCTGAAACAAGAAATTATTTTCTTTAGAAAACAAGTAACTCATTTTCTCCTTTACCAATAAATAATGCACTAACTAAAAGAAAGACACATGCCAGGGCAACAAGACATGACCTATGAAAAAGGTGAAGCTGCCAAGTCCCACTCTGCTTCGTTTCCCAGTGACTTACTGTGAAGGCACAGTAGTGAAGTTTCGAGAGTTTATTCACACTGAATCAGCGCCCTGTGACCTCTGCTTTCTAATGCATCTCAGTCCTTGGCTCTTTTAGTTTCTTACTGTCCTTAACTTCCCTTTTAAATCAATATATACTTTCTTCTTCCGTGAAAGAACAGCACTTAACTGTAACGCTCAATCTTTAGTTTTGATACATTCCAAGCATATATATCCTACTAACCTCTTTCCCTAACCCTAGCACACTCTTCTAGACCACTGGTTTCCACATGGTTATTTTGCTCCCCTGGGAATATACAGCACAATGTCTATAGACTTTTTTTTGGTCATTAGTCTGGAGAGTACAGACGACTTACCACCGGCATCTAGTAGGAAGAAATAATGATAAACATCCCATATTACACAGGACACAAATTATCTGGCTGGGTGAGATAACATATCTCTAGTTTCAGGTACTAGGAAAGCTAAGGCAGAATAATTTGAATACAGGAGTTCAAGGCCAGCCTAGGCAACATAAGGAGGCCTCCAGGATTATCTAACCAATAGTATTAACCCCAATTAAGAAACCTCATTCTAGAAGAACCATAGTAGTCATGTGGTAGGCACTCAGCCTCTTATTTGCTAAATTTGAATCCTGGCTCAACCACTGACTGTGTATGACCATTTTACCTCTATATCCTCAGCCTCATGCAACTGTTGTGAGACACAAATGAGAGAGTAAATAAGACATATTTAATACAGTGCCTAACACTGAAAGCCACCAGATGTTAGCTAGTATTACAATGCATAAAAATGACTATGCCTACCAGTGTCTCTTGTATGTAAACTGTTTGGGATAGACACTCTCTAATACCTACAGAATATGACTAACAGAAGAGTATTCAGGATATTAAGTTGTTTGCCTGAATTCCCCTACTAATTAAAACCCACATTTGCTTGCAGTTGTCTAGAAATCTAATATTCCTGATTATTTTCAAGTGAGTACTGGAGAAGCCTTCAGACCTCCTATAAAAAAAACTATTTTAATGGTTCTCTAGTTCAACGGCAGAGTACCTATATTCAATCCCTAGCACAAAACACAAGTGTAAGCTCAAATTCCTCATCTCATGTTCCTTGCTGAATTCATGGGTATGAGCTACCACACCTGGTTGTCTTGAAGCTTAAACTTGACAAAAAAGATAACAAGTTTGAGCTTTGCTTTTCTCATGCGCATACAAATCAAAGTCAGTATCTGTTTTGTCTAAAGCAAAATAAAAAGAAAAAAAGGAATGTTTTACAGTTATACACAGAGAAGGGGAAAAATGCCAAACATAGAACTTAAGTCTCCTAATATATATTAAATAAAAAGTTGAGGAGAAAAATCAGGCAGTAAAGTCCCTGCACACAAGCAGGAAGGCCTGAATTTGGATTCCCAGTTCCACAAAAAAGCCTAAGCGGGCAGGCTACCATAACCTTAAGCCTTGGGAGACAGGGGAGTGACAAAAGACTGCAGATTTCTGGAGTTTATTGCCCAGCTGGCCTAGATAACAAGTGAGATCCAGGTTCAACGGGAGAACCTATCTCAAAAACTGAAGTGGATAGTAACTAAAGAAACCTCTAGCCTCCACAAACATGAACATTTGCACACTAAACACACACATACACACACAAAGTTGAGGGAAGACTTTTCAAAGTTAATGAACTACTAATATTTACTAAATACTTTTTGTGTGCCATGCACAAGTAGTACGCCCTGGCAAGGACAGACATTAATAAACCATTGTAACACTTGTAAGTCCTATGATCCAATAGATAACTACATACAAATCAAAGACAGAGCAGGATGCATATATGAAGGATACATAGGACATATTCTACAAGTTCAGGGCTGAACAGATCATTCATTACTACTGATGTTTATAAGAACATTTTCATAAGTAATTGAACTAAATCCTATACCATATGATCATCTAATGTCATCCAAAGCAGAACACTCTTCTAAAGAGGTTCTAAAATTAAAATGACAGAATTTTTTAAATATTTATGTACTAACACACTATGTTGGTACAGTTAGTTCTAAGAACTATAAAACTCCAAATCTAATTTCAAAAATATTTTCCTTTTCCTTTTCCCCCCTTAGAGTTTCACTAATCAACTGAAGTTGACCTTGAACTTGTGATTCTCCTGCATCAGCCTCCCATGACCGGCCAAGAAAAAAAAAATGTTTCTTATGGTCTGAAGAATGATTTACAGTAGTCATACATCTGGTTTTGAATGAGTGCTTTTATTAAATATATAGCAAGTCAAAGTAAATGAACAATCAGTAAATTACAGGTAGATAGTAAAACATCATTAAATTGGCCTCAACTTCCCCAGTTAGTTTCTGCTGGATGCTGTGAATGTTGTGATTTGTTCTTTTACCTGGAAGCCTCACTGGAGGGGACATTCTGCTCTGCTCAGAATTCTCTGGGGAACTCCAGTCAGCTACCTCAAAGCAACTTCCCCAGTGGATTTCCACTGAATGTTTTGAGAACCTGATTTGATGGTGTTTTGGTTTGGGGGTTTTTAAGGTTTATTTATTTTATTTTATTTTTTTAAATTAGATTTATTTATTTATTTATTATGTATACAGTGTTCTATCTACATGCATACTTGCAGGCCAGAAGAGGGCACCAGATCTCATTATGGATGGTTGTGAGCCACCATGTGGTTGCTGGGAATTGAACTCAGGACCTCTGGAAGAGCAGCCAATGCTCTTAACCACTGAGCCATCTCTCCAGCCCTTATTTTATTATTTTATGTGTTTAAGTGTTTGCCTATATGTATGTATGTGTACCACGTGCACACCTGGTGCTTATAGAAGTCAGACTAGAGCACTGAATCCCCTGGGGCTGGAGTTACAGGCAATTGTGAGCTGCCATGTGGGTGCTAGGAATGGAATTCAGGTCCTCTGGAAGAGCAACTGGTGTTCTTAACTGTTCAGTCAACTTAACTCTCCAGCCTACGATGACACTTTTTCCAAAGTGTTTATTTTTTAACACTTTGTATGTGTGCATACGCATGAGCTCAGGTGTCCTTGGGACCAGAAGGATCCCCTGGAGCTGGAGTTACAAGCAGTTATAAGCATACATGTTCTTAACCACTGAGCTCTCTCTCCAATCCCCATTTGATGTTTATCTCTCCATCTTTTGCTATGTGTTTTCTTACTTTAGCTTGCTATATACTTAATAAACTCACGTATTCCAAACCAAGAGTATGGCTATCAGGGATGAATCTCCAAACTGTAGAGAACAATAATTCTCTTAAAAATACACACAGAGCACCCTTCCCTATGAAAAATACTTTGGTGGTGTTCTCCCAAAATGCTTCGAGTGCCTTAAACAACTGCTATGCTATCTTCTAACAGATAGTTTCACAACAATTTTTCATTCTCTTAACATCATCACCAAGTCTACCAAAAGCAGTAGGGATGATTCCAGTTTCCACGTCCCCCACAAAACAAACAAACAAACAAAAAAAACAAAAACCACCATTCCCATAAGTTTTCCTCAACCTCATTCTCAGTTAACCCATTGTATACATGATCACTGTATACAATATACATATGCCATGTGTCTGATGATGTGAATATGCAACCTCTCTAAAAAAAGGACTATACATACAATTTGAACTTAACTAAGAGCCCTAACTTAGAAACTCATCCTTTAAATGAACCAGTGTTGCCTGGGGGATCCCAATAATTATAAACAATACTTTATGAACCTCCCAAAACTACATTTCTTGTATCAAAGCCAAGTATTAACTTATCTCTTTCCTCAGCATAAAGTAAAATACACCTTAGATGTGATCACAGGAGACCTAATCTCAAGGAACCACGTGGGACCCAGGTAATTCACATCTGTATTAAGGCATGGGCCAGTAGTTATAGATGAGGAAACTACACCAGACTTCCTCTCTCATGGCAAAGACCTCTGTACCTTGCTACACCTGGATCAACACAGTGAACTAAAAGTACATACACAGTAGATACTAGCCTAGTCAATGTTAGTAAGTTCATTTCAAAGAAATCTGCAGTAGTATTCATAATGCAAGCAGATGTTTCATTTTCAAAAGAATTAACTTCCAAACCCTATTGTAAATACAAGAACTGGGCAGGAAAAAGATGGAAAAAAATTGGAATAAAGTTGAGTTTCCTTTGAAGCAGCTGATGATATAAACTACCTTCATTTAACCTTTTGCAAAGTTCTTCTACATTAGGAGCCAATCCATTAATAACTATTGCTTTCTATTTAATGTGTGCAAACGCATTCTGTATTATTACCCTAATGTCTAACTTTATTTTCAATGTATATGTGAAACAGAAAACAATAGGTTGATGGACTACATTCTTTCTTTTTATTGTGTATGTGTGTAAGAGTACTAATGTGCACATGCCACAAAAAGTGTGTGGAATTCAGAGGACAACTTTCAGAAGGGGTTAGCTCCTTCTACCATGGTTTCTGGGGATGCAACCCAGGTTATCAGGCTTGGGCAGCAAGCACTTTCTGCCCACTTATTTTATCACCAGCCCTAGACTGCAGTATTAACTTAAAAATAAATTTACTTGGGCCACTATCTCTGAAAGTCAACTTTTTAAATGATATTAGTTAAGATTCTGAAGGTCTGTGGGCGGTGGTGGCACACATTCCCAGCACTAGGGAGGCAGAGGCAGGTAGATCTATCTCTGTGAGTTCAAGACCAGCCTCATCTACACAGTGAGTTCCAAGATAGCCAGGGCTGTTACACAGAGAAGCTCTGTCTTGAAAAACAAACAAACAAACAAACAAACAAAGATTCTGAAGGTAAAATTTATCACTAAACCTGCAAACACTTCAAATTCAGTACATGATCAAAACTGATCTAATTTTCTTTCTTATCAAGCCTAGTCGTCTAATTGCACTTTATTAGCCACTCAGGCTAGTAACTAGTCTCTTTTGTCTCTTCTTTCCTGCATTCAGTAAACCAGCAGTCTTGTCAATTATTTTTTTTCTTTTTGTGTAGGAGAAATATACTACCACTCAACCTCTACTGTAAGGTTGACAGCCCTGAGAACTCCTCGTGTAATGTAGCATGTTCTGGATGTATTCCTGCTCCAAAGAGGAGGAGGAGAAGGTACTTCCACATGCAACTTGAAATTGAAATACTATGTAAATACTAACTCTACTTCCTCTGTAGCCCATGACTTAATGTCAGGCCAATCTCCCACAAACTTACCATTTTCAAAAAGATTTTCTCATCTCATTTTATCATAACTCTGAACACTATAGGCATAATCAATCTTAATCACAAACTAATTTTATTTTATTTTAATAGTTTTGACCTACGTTCAAGTCTTTTTTGGACTAAGTGCCCAGTGACTACAGGACAACCCAATCTATACAATATGGTATATAATTTAGCAGGACTTTACCTTTCCACCCAAGACCTATTCTCTTCCCGCCCATTCATTATACCATGTTTTAGTGACTTTGCTAGCTGCTCCGTAAGCTACGTTCAGATAACTGCACTTCAGATAACTAAATTCAAATTAGGCTTCCTTTTGCTCAGCTCCTCCATGAGCTATATGTCTAAAACACTTCCTGTATACTCTTAATGTAAGAACACCTATTACTATTGTTTGAACTCTCAGTTCTTCAGAGCAGCAATCCGGTTATTCACATTAAAATTTCCCAATCCTTAACCATATGCCCGAGGTACAGTTGAACATATGCTAGGTTATATTCCAAATATTCAGCCATGTACAAGAAACAAGATCTACACTAATGTTTGCTCTATCTCAGGTACAAATTTTAATAAAAGTTAAAAAACAATACTTGAGAAAAAAATTTAAATGGAAAAAAAAAAACCACAGAGGCTGGGAACATGAGGAAAGTAAGGATAAACGTCCTATTGGTTGACTAGTACGGAAGGAAATAAAAGTCGGAAAGAAATTCAGAGGTAAGCATGTGGCCTCTAGGCGAGAGCACTACCTCAAGAAAACTCACTTCACCGGAAGCCAAAAAGGAGGGAGTAAAAGACCCTGGGGCAGCAGCGTGCAGGCCCGCGTAGTCGGCATCTGTGGCGGTCCGGAAGAGGTGCCCACACATGAAAGGTGAAACTTCTGCTTTGAGAAACTAGAATCTCGAGTTCCCGGGCGCCTGGGGCCTCAGACACCACCCTGGAAAACACATGCCCTATAGACCGGCTGCTCCGCACGACCGACGGCCTGGGCGATGCACCTGACCACACCGGGGACCGGGAGGCTCCGCAGGGAAGGGACAGTGGAAAGGACAAGAGAAGAAGCACGGAGGAGATGCGGAGGGAGGGAGACAGGGAAGGCAGACGCTCGAGTCAATGCAAGTCGAGTCCCAAGTCCGGAGAAGACAGCAGTGCACCAGGCAGAGGGGGGAATCCTTGCCCTCGTGGTGTGGCTCCCAAGATCCCTGCGTAGACGCGGCTGCCCCGGGCCGAGGACGCGGCCGAAGAAGCCCTACTTTCCACGCACGCCGACTCCAGTCCCTGAAGTCACTTCTCCGACGCCGGGCGCCGGTGGCGGCAGGGGAGACCACCTGGCCCAACGTGGACCTCCTCCCGGAACCCCCGGCCCAGGGACGGTCCCCTTGGTGCTCACCGAATCCTTTAATGAGCTCGGTGAAGACCCCGGGGTCGCTTTCCATGAGACACCACTCCCCGGCATTGCTCGTCATGGCCCCGGCCACACGCCGCCCCACTCCACCTCGCGCTCTCCGAAGCCCCCAAGCACCAGCGGCCACCACCGACCGGCCGCGGACCTCAGCAAAACCCGCCGCCGAGCGTCAACCCCACGTCACCCCGCCTACTTCCCGACAGCCTCCGGGCGCCGTCACCGGCCGCGCGACGGAGCGCAGAAAGACGCTCTAGCCACCCAGGAGACGTCGACACGCCTCCTCCACCTCCTCCTCCTCCTCCTCCTCCTCCTCCTCGGCCTCTCAGGATCCGTAGAGCGCCCTCCGCCGGGCGGGAGAAGGGGCGGGGCCTCGGAGCGCCGAAGGGAGGCACATCCGGGACCCTTGGCCCTCCGGAGCGGGGGCGGAGCGATGGGAGGGGCGGGGCTAGGAAAGGGGCGGGGCTCGCTCCGACCTGGACCTGGAGCTGTCCTCGCCCTTTCTGGCCGCCGCCTCTTCCCCGCGCTGCGCAGGGCTTCTCCTTTAGGCGCCGCGGGACCTGAGCGTCGGCTTTCCAGGCACAGGTAGGTGGGTCGCTGGAGGCCTACTGTGGGGCGGGGAACCGGCTTGTGTGCGGTCCGAGCGGTCCTGGGCACTCGAGGTCGAGCCGGTGCGCACTCTCTTCCCACCGGCATCCCAGCAGCAGAGGCCAGTCAAAGCCTTCGCCGCCTCTGTGCTCCCGCTCCCGCCCCGCAGCAGGACCGATTCCCCGTCGGGACATTTCGGGCCTGGCCCGGCTGCACCGGAGGGTGGGGTCTTGGGGAACCCAGGACGACTCTGCTGCTTGCAGAGCTCCTGGCGGGCGGGCGGGCGTGCCAAGGCCCCTTTTCACTTTCTCTCCCTCCACCCCCTCCTCCTCCTGCGGCTTTGGTACAGAGGCGTTGTCTCGGATACGGGTTTGGGAAGGAGCTTTGTGGGGAAGACGGAAAGCAAATCTCTCTTAGAGGAATAATAAACGATTTGTTTATTAATTGCCCTAAAAGATTTGTCCTAAAAGTCCAAAGGAATGAGAGACTCGTGTATCAGGATTCAGTGCCTTACGGAGAAATGAGCTTTTTCCTCTCCTCTTAATATAGTGCATTACTTTAAAAACACTTGAAATGGTTCTGATGAATTAAAGCAAAAATGGCTACTTTCGATTAATACTTTCATTCATAGGACTCCTACAGAGTGTCGTACTGTTACAATAGTTTTAAAGAGTATAATTTTTCAGCATTTCTTAAAAGCATGTTCCAAGGAAGGCTTTTGGATTCCAGAGGAAAAAACAGTGTTCAGAGCATACTACCGTGGTGACATCTTGCCACAGTGCTCAATACTTTTTAATTGCCCCGCTCTTGAGACACTTATTTGCATTACCTTTGTGTATGGTATTCTTATTTGAACTGTGGTCCTAGTTTTTGTAATGTAGTATAACTTCATAAGTGTAAATTAGCTTCCATTTTAAAAGAAACTGCATATTTGTTTGACTTCTCAGGGTAAAAAAAAAAATTTCAAATAACAGATGATTCAGAGATACTGATTTCATAGATGTGTAGATTGAAAGAAAATACAGGAATATTTATATTAGTAATTGTAGCACGACTCTTAAAGGGTCTTATTAATAAAAACAAACCCAGAGCCAGTTATTGGGGTGAATGCTGGAAGATCAGAGAAGCAGAACAAGCCACAGTTTCCTTGCCTCACCAATTCCTCAGCTGAACTGCTGCTAAAAGCCTAAAAACTTAACAGCCTCTAGTTCCTGGTCCTCACGGCCTTATATACCTTTCTGCTTCCTGCCATCACTTCCTGGGATTAAAGGCGTGTGTCACCATGCCTGGCTGTTACCAGTGTGGCTCTGAACTCACAGAAATCCAGACAGATCTCTCTGCCTTCGGAATACTAGGATTAAAGGTGTGTGTGCCACCAGTTTCTGGCCTCTATATCTAGTGGCTGTTCTGTTCTCTGACCCCAGATAAGTTTATTAGGGTGCACAGTATATTGGGGGACACAGTATCACCACAAGTAATGGTAAAAATATATATTGTAATTTGGATGATCCGAATTTGAAGCAGAAGTGTTATTACACCAGTATTTTTACCAGTGTCTACCTATTTTATATTCTAAGTTAAGAAGAGAATGGGCAACATATAGAACAACCTTATAGCTAAGATCAAGTGTAGAACACTCAAAATGTTGTCGTGGTTTTTTAACAGTTAATGTCTCTCAAAGCTTTAATTTATAGTTTTTTATTGTTAAAAATTTGTATTCATTTGACATACTAATTTATAGAGATTTAATAAAACTTCAACTGGTATAAATTCTTGAGACTGTTGTGTTTTAAAAGGTCAGAACAATTCAAAGAAGAATTAACTTTATTCTTGCTGACTTAGATACACTTGATTATTATAGGAATAGATTACCAGATAACTAGACTTTGATTTGCCTCCCTGCCCAGCTGCTTTCTACACCACTGGATTGGAGCTTAAGTTTTGAGGAAGGGGACACTGCCGTTGAAGAAAGAAATTAAGCTACTGTTAGTTAATGGGAATCTTGGACCTGTTTTTGAGGCTCAGGATGAGTCACTTCATTAGTATTACTAAGATACTCCCAGCAGTTGGTACATTCCAAGGGATTTTGAAACTATCAGGAACCACTGTATCACCATGTCGTTTAACATTGCCAGTTTTAAAGTAATCAGTATTTCAGTACCGAATGACAAAAAGGAGACTATATAGCTTGAAATATACTGCCATTCAATTCTCTATATTTAAATTTTTTTACCCTGATAGCTATGGAAGTAAAGAAGTGCTGTGGGTGACCTAGTCACCAGCACGGCAAGATGCAGTTCCAAGATGCCGGCTCTGCAGCCTGGGGGAGTTCTCTTCAGAGACCTAAGCTCAGATGTAGCTGGGGCCTCCTGACTTCCATTGCAGAAGACAGTTTCCAGATGAGTCAGTCTGAAGCCAGGCTGGTCGTTGTAGTTCATAGGCATCATAGCTAGGTAGGACGGTTAGCTGCTTCCCTCTCTTTGAAGCTTGCGTGGTACCTTCTGGTATCCTGAAAACTAGTCCTCAGGGAGGAGGCTTGCAGGTCAGGTCCATCTGGAGCCCTCCTGGTCATGTGTCTGAAATACATGATGTCTTCAGCAATAAGGAAGGACTTACCTTCCTGCTCTGGGAGGCAGCTATAGGCAACAGCAATAGCCTATAATTTTGGGGGAATCTCTTAGACAACCCTGACCAACAAGTCAAAAGGGGACTTCTCATACCTAGTGTTGGGGTTTTTATTAGATGGTCTCTGGATCTTGGGGGAAGCATTGTCAGCCCAGGTAGCCAGATGTCATTTAAACTATGTCTACACCGACTTATATGTAATTTTAGGTAAATAGGTAATAATATGATTACTTATGACTTTTTCAGACATCTATACTGTTATTTTACCCCCCTTCCTTCCTTTCCTTCTGTAGTGACCTCCCTCCCCGCTTCTAATTAGAGTCCCTACCACCATCATCCTGTTTCACATTTAGGTCTTGGATCTGTTTGGATTTAGTTGTACAAGGTGATGCAGGTCTAACTTGATTCTTCTGCACGTGAACATCTAGTTTTCACAGCATCCTTTGATTTTATTTTTGCTCAGGATTGTTTTGGCTGTCCAGGGTCTTAATCAGTCCATCAGCCCTTACACACACACAGCTTCTTTCGAGGAATTTTCTTTCCTTTCACAACATCTAATGTCACCAAACTCACATGCACACACACACACACACACACACACACACACACACACACACACACAGAAAAAAGATAGGTTAGAATATGGGCATAACAATGACTCTTGAGTTTTGTAATAGTAACTGTATGGGTGATTGTTGTAGCTTTTAAATTTATATTACTCAGAAGGCATAATTTATAATTAGATTTAAAGATTAAGTAAATGAAGCTTAAAATGAAAAATAAGCTAGTTTGCTCATTGCTTTTTAAAGAAATTCCTTTTGTGAATAAAATTGTAGAGTGGTTGATGAGGTACATTTTTCGGTTTTATTGATGAGAATTGAGTTACTGGTAAGTTTAAAAATCAAAGGTTACAAATGTATAAGATATATATCTTGACCTTAAGGATTGGCCATTAGCTGTTTTAATGCTCTTCTTAAGGTAGGTCTCAGCAAGCAAAGTATCATTCTTTGAAGGGAGTCTTGAAATGTTTTGGTCAGTTGTAAAAGCTTTTGACTCTCTGCCAGTGAGAGATGTCAGCCGGATCTAGAGGAGCTGGGGACTCCTTTCCTTCCCGTGCCTTTCTATCGTCCCTCTGTCTGTTCTGCTGCTTCACATTGTACCCTGGAAAGTAGAGTCAGAGAAGCATATGAAAGTCTGTTTATGCTGAAAGAATACTGGAGGAGCACATCTCTTTGGCTGTCTTTGGCATAATAAGCAAAGGGAAGAGTTCACTGGTAAATTACTTCTTGTGTCAAAAGATGAAACTACAACAGATTTAAAAATATTACCTGTCTTTTATTTACAATTCTAGAATTGGTCAATACCTTATTCTATAAGACATAGTAGTCTCATTGCACACTGGCAAAGCAGGGATCTTTATCATAGAAAACTGCCTGGTTAGCATCAGTTACTTTTTTATAAGAATCAAATTAGGAGGGACTTCCTTGTTGACTCAGATAGATTAGCGGTTCCTATTTTGGGGAAGGTCTTTTGGAGGATCCGTGTAGTCCCTTAAATTTTTGGTTTGATCCTGTAGCATCTAACTTGCAATCACGATGTAATCACTATGTTCTGGTTTGGTCTAGTCTGTTGAAGACTAGTGCAGACTTCAGAATGAGATGATGCCTCCTTATAAATTGTATTTCCATTTAAAGTGGTAGAAGTGAGTTTGGTGACAACTGTAATCACAGGACATGAGAGGCCAAAGCAAGAGGGTTACATGCTCCAGGCCAGCCTGGTCAGGGAGACGGCAGGAAAACCTAACAGAGAAATACTGTTCTCTGTTGACATTTTGCCCAGTTCTTATTACTTTTCTTCTTGATTGTATATTTCCTACATATAAAACATTTATAGCTAGCTAGGTGGTGGTAGTGCACGCCTTTAATCCCAGCAATCAGGAGGCAGAGGCAGGCGGATCTCTGAGTTTGAGACCAGCCTGGTCTTCCAGTTCCAGGCCAGCCAGGGCTACATAGAGAAACCCTGCCTCAAAAACAAAACAAAACAAAATTTATTAATTTATTTGGAGGATTTATCATAAGGAATTGTAAATTTTTCATCATTTATGGTGAGGCTTTTTCAAAAAAAGTGAATTACAGAAAAGAAAATCCATTGTGGATTATTTCCATTAAGCACATAACCCCCAACATCAATTTTGATGCTATTTAGTTTTCCTTTAATGTGTATTACTCCTTACTTAGCTTTAATGTTCTAGATGTAGAAGAAAGATTTTAACATAAAACCCAGTCCTTGCTTGCTCTTCTAGGAACCAGTGATGTATAAGAATAAGAAAGATCTCTTTTGAAGTTTAGCCTCAGATCTTTAAATCCCACCATTTGAACTTTGGGGGAGGAAAACAGAAATAGAAGAATAACGTAATGTTAAATACCATGTCAGTGCTTCTCCGCTAACATGTGTGAATAAGCTGGAGTAGACAGGCTGGAGTACCATCACAGTATTTTTGTGAAAGCTAAGAATAGGCTCGTAATGGTAACTACACCGTAAAGATCGAATGACAAGGCTTTCTACTCGGAGTTATGAGTGAAAGTGGAGTCGCTGGAAATGTTCTCCCGCCTCTTAAAAAAAAAAAATTGGCAAACTGAATAGAGGACATGATAGTGGTGGAGGCTTTAAGCACCAGGAATTTCAGCCTGTCCCCTGTAACTATAAAGCCTTCCCTAATCCCTCGTGTGGTCGCTTTCTCTGCCCTACCCTACACCAGCCCTAACATAAGCAGCTTTGTAAGTTTTATTTGAAATGTTGACTCTGATATTTCCGATGTAAATTCTAATCACTGTCCCCTTTGTCACATTCAGAATGGAAGACTGTCCAGTCCCCTCCTGCACTTATCCGTACACCATTGTTTGCTGTGTGGTATCCCAGTTCCCCCAGCTACCTGGCTTCCCCACCTACCTTGTGGCATTTTCTGCCAGACGGGAATTTCTTCATTTCTCATCTCTCTTGAGTTCTCCTTCTTAGCACTTCTTCACCCTCAGAGAGAAGGCGCTTTTGTCATCCATGAGCCAGTTTCAAACTCAGCACCGTACCCTTTTCTGTCCTGTTTGTTTTAGGCGTCTCACTCGCTCAGTTCTCCCCTCTCTCCGGGTGTGACAACAAGAAAGTTTTCTTCTGGCTTGCAGCTTGTGTCCGCCCTTCCTTTATAGCTCACAGCTGTGCTTCTGGGAAGAGAGCAGCTCTGTGGAGTGCCTTGCACAGTCTCCTGTTCTCAAGGGAATCAGCCTTCTCCTGGCACTCGACTACACTTGGGTTTGCTGGTTACCTCTGTTTCCCAAGCCACGGCAACAGTCACTTCCCATCATCATTTTATTTAGATGATGGACTCCAAGCATTTGACATTGCTAAACATTATTTCCCTGAAACCCTCTGCCCTGTGCTCCCTTTGTGAGGGCAAGTGTTGGAATGGAGACCAGCAATGCACAGTTCTTTAGGGAGCTGACTTTTCTTACTGTTGGCTATAGTCGCCCCCTTTTGTCCTTATCTGGCCCTCCGAACTCACACTGACTGACCCACTTGATTAATTGGACCTACTATATTACACCTTAAAAATTAGTTGTTATTTGTGATCATTATACTACTTCTTTTGAAGAATTGGGATTTCTCTAGATTATAAAATATATGAGTAGATAATAAAAGTTTTAAATTATAAGCAAGGTCTTACTTACTCTAAGTTGCTGCTAGATGATCACATGTGATTTTGAGGGTTTTGTTTTGTTTTATTTTTTCTATTTTCTGCCTTTTCTAATTTTTCTTCAGGACATCTATAGTGATGTTTTACTGGGAAAAACTTACTGAGCTCAAAAGATGTTTTTCAATTAAAAAGTTTCATAACATTTCAGTAAGCAGAGATTTCCCATCGTTTGCCTTTATAAAGTCGTATTGACTCCATTTATTTGTAGTGACATTTTGCCTTTTTGATAGGTCTCCCAGAGGACAAGGAAGATGGAAGAATCTGCCGACCAGCTGCAGCCGCTGACTGAGAGTCAGGTAGCCAACTCCGAGGGCGGCTATGTATGGCAGGTCACAGACATGAACCGGCTGCACCGCTTCTTGTGTTTCGGTTCTGAAGGTGGCACCTACTACATCCAAGAACAGAAGCTGGGTCTTGAAAATGCCGAAGCCTTAGTCAGACTGATTGAAGATGGCAGAGGAGGCGAAGTGATACAGGAAATCAAGTCCTTTAGTCAGGAAGGCAGGACTGCCAAACAAGAGCCTTTGCTGTTTGCCCTTGCCATCTGTTCCCAGTGTTCGGACATAAAGACAAAGCAGGCAGCCTTTAAAGCTGTGCCTGAGGTCTGTCGCATTCCAACCCACCTCTTCACCTTCATCCAGTTCAAGAAGGACCTGAAGGAGAGCATGAGGTGCGGCATGTGGGGTCGTGCTCTCCGGAAGGCCGTGGCAGACTGGTACAATGAGAAGGATGGCATGGCCATTGCTCTGGCCGTTACGAAGTATAAGCAGAGAAACGGCTGGTCTCACAAAGACCTCTTAAGACTGTCACATCTTAAACCTTCCAGCGAAGGTGAGCATACGCTTTTCCTAAAGGGTAGCAAGACATAGTGATTAATAAGTAGCAAAATTTCATATCATTTTCTAGAGTTAGCTTTCACTCACCAACCATAATGCTTTTAATTAATCCAGACATATTTAAAACCAGCTTGAAACTAAAGACCTGCCACAGGTCATCTTGGCATTGATAATCAAAGTTTGAACATGCTGATTTTATACTTAGAGTTATTAATATTTAGGTTTTAATTTCCCTTCTGAGAAAGATTAGTAATTATGGTGATATTTTATTTGTACTGAAATGTGATTTTATTTGTATGTTAATAAATAAAGTTGCCTGGGGGTCAGAGCTAATAGCAAGCCATAGCAGAAGCCGGGCAGTGGTGGCACACACCTTTAATCCCAATCACATGACAGCAGATCTCTGTGTATTCAAGGATACAGCCAGCATGGAGACACACACCTTTAATCTCAATACCAACCATAGAAGACCTGGAGGTCTATATAGACAGGCAGTGATGAGGAGGTCATGTGGTTGGGTTTACAACCAATGAGAAAGCAGAACAGAAAGTCAATAAAAAGACAGATACACAGGAAGTAGCTCTCTTTCTGAGGAAAAGGACAACAGTGGCAGGAAGGATAAGAAGGCAGTTTTAAGTCTCAGCTCTTAGCTACTGCTCTGACCTCTTGGGCTTTTAACTCTGCATTTGGTTCTATGTTTCTTATGTAAGACTGTTACATCTACAAGTAATTACTGTAATTGCAACTAACTTTTCAAGTCCCTTTCCACAGGTACTTTCATATGTTAGTGTCCCAAGTGTTTAGTTGAGCATAGCCTTCCAGATCCATGACAGGCAGATTTTAGCAAGAGAGGGGAAGAATGGAAATAGAGCAGTGCGGTTTTGCTGTCTGCCACCTGCTGTCAAGAAGATGTATGCTTACTAACCCTGAACCTTGTCCATACTGCACTCACAGACAGTCACTGGTGAGCATTCTAGACAACTGGTCCCATTTTAGGATGTAAACTATTAACCTGTCAATCGGTCATGATTCCTATTAATGGCTGGGTTATCTGTAGCAAGTATTCAGTGTCCAGCTGGCTTTAAATCTATCTGACTTCATTCATCAGCATTATGTTTTGTGAATGAAAGCAGTTGGCATGGGTTTTGGGACCAAAACCCAGGTCCTCTGTAAAAACAGCAAGTTTTTACACTCTTAACCACTGAGCCACCTCTCCAGCCACTTCCTCAATTTATCCCTAGATTTGAAAAACCCATTTCCATCCTAAAATCACACACACATAAAATACATGTGGTTTTTTCCTTAAACATACCATTTTTTACTTTTAAATCTGATCTAATATAGAGTGGATGGCATTTTACTCTGTGTTTTGACACTGGGGTAGTACAGAGCAAGCACTTCCGTGTAGAAAGACCCCTGATTATTAGTGATAAGGAACCGATTAGTCTCTGAACAAGATATACTGTACGGGCTTCCTTTTCGTGGTCTATAAAGTCAGGACTAGAAGATGTTCCCTAAACTTACTTCCACGTGAAATTTTCTTTCTAAGTTGCTGAGGACAAAGCTCATATTCAAGTTTTGTTGATAACAGCAACATCATAGACAATCCCTAGGTGAAAAAAAATTTAAACAAACTCTGAAAAATATTAGAGTAATATATATGTTAATGTATTAACTAAAATGTGTATTTATAACAGACAAAACAAGTCAAAGTATAATTCTGTTAATCAAGGATTTATTATGTACCTGTGGATTTAAGGAGTTTTTATTTTTATTGGAAAAACAGCATAGAGGGCGTTTTTATGTGAAGCATTTAAGACAGCTTTGTCTTAAATCTGTAAGGTGGTAGCAAGTTACAATACTGTAGAAATTCCTGCATCTTAGTATTAACTTTTGGTCGAATTAGCTAAATTAGAGTTCAAAAATAGCACATAGGCTGGCTCAGTTTTACTTAGGGATATATTTCATTTAGCCTATAAAAATATTTTAAGAAAAAAAAATTAAGTTTTGTCAGTATATTAAAAAATCAGAAGACTTCATATAAAAATTTATATTCTGACCTGCCTTCAGATCAGCTGACCATGCTGGGGTTGAACCTGAGGCCTCATACATGGTAGGCAAGTACTCTATAAAGCACTGAGTTATATCCCCAACCTTTTATTATTTTTCATTTCTTATTCATTCCAGGATTAGACCTAAGCTATACACATACAAGATAAATTCTCTGTCACTGAGCTAATATATCTCTCACCCTCTAAACTTTTTTATTTTGAAGCAAGGTCTCACTAAATTGCCCAGGCTGGCCTTGAACTCAAGATCCTCCTGCCTCATTCTCTAAGGAGCTAAAATTAGAGGCCTATGCACAGAGACTCAAGACTTCTTGAAAGTCCTTTTTTTCTAGGCGGGGGCTGCAGAGGAGACAGCACTAAACCAGCACATGTCAGTTGATGCTCTCTGGCCACCACAGTCCTGACAGTTTTTAGATCACCATCACCTGTTTCTATATTTTCACCTGAATTTGTTAATCTCTACCCTTTACAGATTTGGAGATTAAGAGGTAAAAAGGTTACAGTTTATCAGAAATGTGCATTAAGGAATGAAAAAAGATACTTCCTGTTGGAGTAGTGTAGACCAAGAGTGAGCCCAAATTTGAATTCTCCACTTCTCTCTCTCTCTGTCTTCCTTCGGTGTGTAGTTGGTGGTCTATGGCCTATCTGTTGTCTGTCTGTAGTTTGTCTCTAAGCTGTTCCTGTTGCCTGTCCTGACAAAGGGCTTTGCTCTGTATTTATTGAACAGCACAGAAAACATGGTCTGGGAAAGGCATGAGGGATACTTTTCTGTAAGAATCTTTAACAAAGTTTACAAGGGAAGAAGTTACTTTACTGAACCACACAGACCAAAATAGCTCTTAAAACCAGCATGGATGTTATCAACCTATATCCAAATATTGCTTCCAACATTTTGAGATATTTGTTGTTTTAAGTTGCTTTTAACTTATGTAATTACCACAAAACACACACACACACACACACACACACACACACACACACACACACAAATATATTAGTCTGGGTCAGGGGCATGGAAGAGTACATACTTTAAGATTTGCTTAAGTTGTAAAAGCTGATTATATGGGAAATCCAAGGCATAGTAAAGTTGGTTACATTGTTTTCTTAAGGCAGGTTGAATTTAAAACAGCTAAGTACACAGTAGGATAACTGGGGTTGTAGTTTTGTTTGTTTGTTTCTCTTTTTTTTTTAACTCTTTGTGGGCCCTCCACCCAGCACTCAAATAAATACACATGGAGGCATATTCTTTCTTATAAATGCCCCACCTTAGCTTGGCTTGTTTCTAGCCAGCTTTTCTTAACTTAAATTATCCCATCTACCTTTTGCTTCTGGGCTTTTACCTTTCTCTATTTCTGTGTATCTTTTCTTTACTTCTTATTCCGTGTCTGGCTGTGTGACTGGGTGGCTGGCCCCTTCTTTTCTTGCCCCTCAGTCTTCCATCCTCTCAGATTTCTCCTCCCATTTATTCTTTCTGCCTGCCAGCCCCGCCTCTCTTTTTCTGCCAAGCTATTGGCCATTCAGCTCTTTGTTAGACCAACCAGGTGTTTTAGACAGGCAAAGTAATACAGCTTCACAGAGGTAAACAAATGCAACATAAAAGAATGCAATACATCTTTGTATCGTATCATTGAACAGATATCCACAGCACTAACAAATGTAACACATCTTAAATTAATATTCCACAACAGCAGGTTGAGTGCATAGTTTTAAATGATCCCAAGGCATATTCAATTGGTTTCAAGGTCTGACAAAATTCAGTCTCTTCAACGGCAAGAAGTGTTTTCAGCAAAAGATATTACCAGAAGCAAATTATAGGCTGCCACATAGATTTTCTCACTCCAAGTCTCTTTTTACTGTTAAAAAAAAATTTGTAAAAAGAATGTACAAGTTATTTTCCTTTTTTAAAATATTGGGCTTGTAATAATTTCTGTTGTTAAACAATTTAATTTCCTGTTTCTAGTTAATCACTACTGTTCATAAATCCACATTTATTCAGAAGCATAGGACAAATCAGTATGAAAATCATTGGAATAGATCTGTACTCTGAATGAGGTTATGGACATGAAGTAGACACTACCTACAAAGTTTATAATTTCAGTATCTCAAAAGTACCTCTGTAGTACAGTTAGCTTAAACTATAGGCAGATTCTCCCACCACCACATATTTAGACAGTAATGGTATGTTTAAAAACAAAACATAAAACTCACTTCGTTTGCTTAAATGTGCTTATGTGGCAGAACATAACACCCCACTTGAGGGAGTCAGCTCCTGTCTTTAGTTAAGCTGATCGTGTCCATTCTATTTTCACTAATCCAACTTGCCTTTTCAATTCTTCATCTTGTTAAAGGACTTGCTATTGTGACCAAATATATTACAAAGGGCTGGAAAGAGGTCCATGAACTGTATAAAGAAAAAGCACTTTCTGTGGAGACTGAAAAACTGTTAAAGTATCTGGAGGCTGTGGAGAAAGTGAAGCGTACAAAAGATGAGCTGGAAGTCATTCATCTAATTGAAGAACACCAGTTAGTCAGGGAACATCTGCTCACAAATCACTTGAAGTCTAAAGAGGTGAGTAAGTTCCTTTGAAAAGAGAAGCCTCAGGCTCTAGATCCTGGGTTCAGTCCCAAGCCCCTCCAATACAAGAGAAGGGGCTAGGGAGATGACTCAGTGTTTCCAGCACTTGATGGACAAGCAAGAGGACCAACCAGTGTTCATATGGCAGCTGAGAACCCAGAGATGGGATCCCAGAGCAAGGAACTAGCAAGACTAGCCTAATCGCTTATCAAGGAGCTCTGGGTTTGACAGAGAGACCCTGCCTCAAAAAGAAAAGTGAGAAGCTAGTAAGGATTCCCAGCATCAACATCAGGCCTTTTCACACACACACACACACACACACACACACACACACACACACACAGAATCCAAACATAACTTTAAAGTGATATTTATTAAAAATATTCAATGTTTCAAACAGCCAACTCATGCAATGAGCACAGGACCCGGTCCCACTGCCTGGATGCCCCCCAAACAGATCAGGCCAATCAACTGTCTCACCCATTCAGAGGGCCTGATCCAGTTGGTGACCCCTCAGCCATTGGTTCATATTTCATGTGTTTCCGTTTGTTTGGCTATTTGTCTCTGTGCTTTATCCGACCTTGGTCTCAACAATTCTCTCTCATATAAACCCTCCTCATTCTCGCTAATTGGACTCCCAGAGATCCACCTGGGGCCTAGTCATGGATCTCTGCCTCCAGGTCCATCAGTAGTTGGATGAGGTTACCTGGGGCCTATGCAGGGTCTCTTGGCTCAGCATGGGAGGAGGGGACTGGACCTACCTGGACTGAGTCCACCAGGTTGATCTCAGTCTGTGGGGAAGGCTTTGCCCTGGAGGAGATTGGAATGGGGGGCGGGCTGGGGGGAAGGTGAGGGGGGCGGGAGGGGGGAGAACAAGGGAATCTGTGGCTGATATGTAGAACTGAATTGTATTGCAAAATAAAAATTAAAAAAAAAAAAAATATTCAATGTTGCTGGGCGGCTTTTAATCCTAGCACTTGGGAGGCAGAGGTAGGTAGATCTCTGTGAGTTTGAGGCCAGCCTGGTCTACAATGCAAACTCCAGGACAGCCAGAGCTGTTACAAAGTGAAACCCTGTCTCAACAAAACAAAAGAGAAACAAACAAACAAAAAGCTACCTTGAAAATTTAAAGAGCTCTACATTTTCTCCACAAAACCTTCAGTTTCTTATTTGATAAGCCTTTGATCACTTGATTTGCATTCTGGAAGTACTTGAAACCCTAAGTTAACGCTTTACAGAATATATTGTTAATATGGTTGATTCAGCTATGTCACACTGACTCATTTCCCCTCAGTTCTTTACATTTCTAGCTGTGCTATTCACCTTCTATGGTTCCTTCCTTCCCTGCAGGTATGGAAGGCTTTGTTACAAGAAATGCCGCTGACTGCACTGCTGAGGAACCTGGGAAAGATGACTGCTAATTCAGTGCTTGAACCAGGAAACTCTGAAGTCGCTCTAGTGTGTGAAAAGCTGTGCAATGAAAAACTGCTCAAAAAGGTATGTGTGGCCCATGACTTGGTTAGCTAAAGAAGTTGGCTCTCAGGAGAACTAAGACGACTCTCATGGCAAGTTGCATTTAATTCTTAAATCTAAGATTAATACTTGTTCTTTCTTTATTAAGTGTCCTTATTACCTCTAGTAATATAAACCTCTGAAGACTCATAATTGTTATTCTTACTTGAAGTTGGCAACTACCTCCTGTCTGTCTTGTTTCCAGGCTCGTATACATCCATTTCATGTTCTAATTGCATTAGAAACCTACAGAACAGGCCATGGGCTCAGAGGAAAACTGAAGTGGACTCCAGATAAAGAAATTTTGCAAGCATTAGATGCTGCATTTTATAAAACATTTAAGGTAATAGTTTTATTTTGTTTATTTAAAAAAAAGACTGAGGGATTAATATATTTTGTAAAAATACATTTTAATGGTAATATTAATAGTTTAGCCAGCTTAAAGTATATATGCATGGGTTTTTCTTAATTGGTATAAAGGTGGCTGCAAAATTGATGTTGTAAGTTTACCAGTAATTCTTGGTACTCTGAGCAGTAGCATTTTAATACTTTTGAAAGTCATATTGAGGTTGGGGATTTAGCTCAGTGGTAGAGCGCTTGCCTAGCAAGCACAAGGCCCTGGGTTCAATCCTCAGCTCCAAAAAAAAAAAAAAAAGTCATATTGATAAATTACTGAATTTGAGAATTTGCATTTCTCTGGGTTCCTTCAACTTAGTACTGTTTTTTTAATTTCATTGCTAATTGGGAGCTAAGTCTCATCAATCTGGTAATCAGGCTTTCAAAATGGAAATCAGAGCTATAAGTTAAAATATTTTTTATTTCTAAATTTTCTGGATATGCCACAGAACCTAACATCCAGATTGAGTAGCAAATTAAGAGGGTTACGCATAATCACCAGGTGACATTTATCCCTGACCCACATGATCGTGTCAGTTGATACAGAAAAACCATTTGACAAAATCTAACAGTAACAACCAAAATAAAAGTCAAGAAATCATTTAATAAAATAGAAATTGATTTCCTCACCTTGATCAAGCTTATATTTAGAAAAAATTCATAGATATCATCATACTCAAATAAAACATCAAAAGCTTTTCCTTAAGATCAAGAATAAGGTTGGCTACTTTTCCCACTTCAATGCCACTTAGTACAGAAAGTTGTGGTAATTTTATAAGAAAAAAGCCTCACGTAGCATGTTCATTATTCTGTGTAGAAAACCCTAAGGAATTTACACATAAACCATGTTAGAGTTAAGCAAATTCAGCAGACTTATGGGTTATAAAGCAATGCATTACACACACACACACACACACACACACACACACACACACTCATTAAATGAGCTAGGCTTGGTATACGGATCTGTAATCCTAACACTTGGGTAGTGGAAGCAGCCGTCAGAAGGTTAGAGCCACCTTTCCACAACACAGCAAGTTCAAGGCCACCCTGGGCTACCTGAGACTATTTAAAAGAGCTGTAGAAGAGAGACAGGAATAAATAGAATAGTATGCAAGAGTCACACACTGTAAAGTATAAAATATCACCGAAAGAATAAGGGCTGATGGGAAACCATCACGCTCGTACATTAGAAGAGTGTGAAGAGACTAGCAACCCAAAGCAGCCTGCAGATTTCAAAATCCCAATGGCACGTTTGCAGAAAATTAAAAATCCATGTAAAATTCTGACTCCGAGTAACCACAACAGTTGTGAAAAGCAAATTTGCAGGATCCATACGTCTGGATTTCACAACTCCATTACAATGCAGCAGTAACCAGAGCACTGTGCTACTCTTGAAAGGACAGACATAAAGACAGGAATAAAACAAGAGTCTGGAACAGACAGACACGTTTGGCCAGTTGTTGTTTAAGGACTTCAGAGTTAGTTAATTCAGAAAGGACAGTTTTCAAAAATGTTCCTGTAAAAACTGCACATTTACGTACGGAAGGAGCAAAATGGATCGGTATCTTACAGAATAGTCAAAAAAAATATTTCAAAAGAGATCAGTGGCCTAAATTTAGGAGCTAAAAATGAAAACTACAAAGAATAATAAAGCACAGGTGACAACAACTAAATAAATTGAACTGCCAAATTTGTAGCCAGGCAGTGGTGGTGCACGCCTTCAATCCCCAGCACTTGTCGGCAGAGGCAGGCAGATCTCTGCGTTTGAGGCCAACCTGGTCTCCAGAATGAGTTCCAGGACAGCCAGGGTTACACAGAAGAACCCTGTGTCAAGGGGGAAAAAAAGGAAAAGAAACTTGTGTGTCTCATAGAGTGTTATGAAGAAAGTGGGAAAAGAACTGCATAATGGGAAAAAATATTTGCAGATTGTGTATCTGAAAAGGGTTTAATATCTATAAGCCCTGCAGTTCAATAGTACAAGTCATTTTAAAAATAGGCAAAGTGTGTGAATATATAGTTTTTCAGAATTATATAATTGGCCAATAAGTACATAAAAGATGCTCAATATGATTACCCAGATCAAAAGCACAATGAGATGCCACTTTGTACCTAATTGATAGCTATTAGCAGAAAAGTAACAGGTATTGGGATGTGGAAAAAGTGTCTATCAGTGACAATCTAAAATGTTGCAGCCAGTGAAAATGAGGATCAAATGTTAAACATTTAGTGCTCAGCATACTGCACATGTCTATAAATCCCCACTACATTGGGCATGGTGGGACTAAGGCAGGGGGGTCACTGTGAGTTCAGAGTCCAGCTTGGGCTGCATAGTAAGGGTGAAACCAGTCAGGCTCCATAACAACATCCTGTCTGAAAAAGAAACATCGAAAACAAAACATAAAAAGTAAAGTAAAACTACCAAACTGCCCGGAGTGGATGCCTTTTCCAGCATTGGAGAGGCAGAGTCAGGCAGACCTCTGAGTTAAGGGCCAGCTTGGTCCACATAGCAAGTTCCAAGACAGCCAAAGCTATATAGAAAGACCGTGTCTCAAAAAAAAAAAAAAGGAAGGAAAGAAAAGAAAGAAAAAAAAAATCTATAATACCATCAAGAATTCAGCCTCTATGTACCCCAGAAGACTAAAAGGAGGTACTTGACCTTGAACTTGTACACTAGTGAGCATCCCAGCATTATTCAAGGAACCAAAAGGTACCCAGGTGTGTTCTGTGACTGCATTGTGAAGTACACACTGTAGAGCCAGAAGGTGCAAGGCTGCTCAAGGTGAACGCAGAAGCTTAAGGGTGCTGCTTAATTGGATTGTGATAATGAGAGCATCTGGAAATAGAGGCAGTGCTTACAAGCTGTAAATATATACTTAATGCCGCCGAATTATACTTTTAAAAATGGCTAAACAGTAAACGTTGTTATTTATCATTTACCACAGTATAAATAAATAAATAAACCTTAGAAGTTCCCATTTTACTTCATTAAGAAAAGTTTTAAAAACTAGGACCTTAAAAAAAAAAACTAGGACCTTAGCTTCTTTAAGTAAAATTAAACGGATTACATTGTTTTCTTCATTTTACCAATTAATAACAGAATTTTAAAAATAATAGTCACTTTACTTACATATCAAAAAACCAGCCTTTTGAATAAAAGATAAAGAAATAAGATTTTTTTTTTTTTTTTTTTTTTTTTTTTTTTGGTAGCTTAATCTACTTACAGCCTCTGACGTTTTCATGACCATCTTGTTTTCTTTTTAGACGGTCGAGCCGACTGGGAAGCGTTTCTTGCTAGCTGTTGATGTCAGTGCGTCTATGAACCAGAGAGTTCTGGGTAGTATACTCAATGCTAGTACTGTTGCTGCAGCAATGTGCATGGTGAGATCCCTAAAATGTGTTTAAAGTAAAACTGTAAAGGGGCAGAGATGGCTCAGCAGTTAAGAGCACTGGCTGCTCTTTCAAAGAATCCAGGTTCAATTCCCAGCACCCACGTAGCAGCTCACAACTGTAACTACAGGCATCCAACACCCTCACAACAGACATACATTCAGACAAAACGCCAACACACATAAAATAAAACAAAAACAAAACAAATAAGAATTAGTTTTTCACTTATTTTGCCATTTCACTTATGTAACATTTACTATTTTATATCTAAAGATAAGTTTATAATGCAGTTTTAGTTATACTGAAAATGCACATGTTGAGCTGCCAGATTCTGTAGCAAAAATAGATGATGAGTAGAAAGATGGTTAGAAAAAAAATATGCTTAGTAGGACAGTAGTGGTGCACGCCTTTAATCTCAGCACTTGGGAGGCAGAGGCAGGCAGATCTCTGTGAGTTCAAGGCTAGGTAGTTCCAGAACAGCCAAGGCTACATAGAGAAGCCCTATTTTGGGGCCCGGGGTGGGGGGTGGAAGGAGTGGGAGTGGAGAAAAAAAGAAAGAAATGTTTAAAAGCTCAAGAAACTAGTGATGGGCATTAGGAAGGTTCAGTTCTCAACCATGCTTCCATCACCACATAGCAAGGAAGCCGTCACTTCTGTGCCTTTATTCCTAATTTAGTAAAATGAGAAGCATGTGTTTGTTTATTCGACTCAGATGGTGCTGTAAATACCAGTTGCTCAGAGATTTTTTTGAGTCATGCTTTTAATTTGTTTTCCTTCATTGATTGCATTGGCTCTTGGGGAGGCAGACCCTCAGAGGATAACTTATAGGAGTCATTCTGTCTTCCACCCTGTGGATTCCAGGAATTGAGTTCTTGGCCAGTACCTTTGCCCACTGAGCCATCTCACCAGCCATGAACAGAGCTGTGACTATATTCTGGAACACAAAAACAAGTTTCAGGATAATAAGCACCACCTTTCAGAGATAAAGTGTTTTTTTTTTTTTCCTAATTTTTTTTTTTAAAGATATTTATTTATTATGTATACAACATTCTGCCTCCATGTATGCCTGCATGCCAGAAGAGGGCACCAGATCTCATCATAGATGGTTGTGAGCCACCATGTGGTTGCTGAGAATTGAACTCAGGATCTCCGGAAGAACAGCCAGTGTTCTTAACCTCTGAGCCATCTCTCCAGCCCCCAGAGATAAAGTTGTAAAAGCCTTTAAGAGACTAATTATTTACGTATGCTGAAAATTGTTACCATTGCATTTTACAGGTGGTCACGCGAACAGAAAAAGAGTCTTCAGTGGTTGCTTTTGCATGTGATATGGTACCGTTTCCTGTGACTACAGACATGACCTTACAGCAGGTTTTAACGGCTATGAATAAAGTAAGACACTGTTTTATTAACATGTCCTGTAACTTTTTTACTTGGGGCATGCGTAATATCTGTAGGAAGGAATTGTTCCAACTTCTCATAGCAAGCACAATAGAAAATATATATGTGCAGGCATGGCGAAGCCTTGATACTGGTTTTACATAAAATGGTGCTCTAAAAAGTAGGGCTTTTATGTATTCATTTCAGACATCTGCTGGACAATGGTACTTTTTTTTTTTTCTGCGCTAGGTCCCAGCTGGTAGCACCGATTGCTCTCTTCCAATGATCTGGGCCCAGAAGACAAACACAGCTGCTGATGTCTTCATTGTATTCACCGATAATGAGACCTTTGCCGGACAGGTGCATCCTGCTGTTGCCCTGAGGGAGTACCGACAGGTAAAACACAAACCTGTTTCACACCACACAATACTCCATTCCCTTGGAGTGTGTTCTCTTTGTTTGTGTAGAAACCCAGTGTCAGGTGGGCTCAGCAGTACTTGAAATAAAAAGGTCGGGACAACACATACATCACCCAGTTCCGGTGCTAAATGTTAATAAGAATGTCATTTGGCGGCAGCTTTTGATAATGACCAAATAAGTATTTGACCTCAGCTAATAATTTTAATGATACAGTGCATTCCTTGAAAAATGAAATCATTACTTGTGAGAACTAAAGGCCTACATAAAGTCACAGCACGTTTTTCAGTCTGTCTTCTAAACTTAGGGATAGATCTGTTTTGATCCTTCTTCTGGACAGAAGTGTTCTGTTACTGTTCTGTCCATTATGGTAGACACTGGTCGCTAGGCTTGTTGAGTGTGAACATGTGGAACACATGACTAGAAGGATAAGCAGAACTTGCTGTGAAGAACAGTGGTTCTCACAACATAAGTTTTCTACCAGCTATAGCATCATTTGGTGTTCACATTAGAAATGTAAATCGCAGACCCTATCAGACATCTGCTGAGTCCAACTCTGTGGGTAGGGTTCAGGTTTCTCATGAATGCCTTACTTTTGAGTTCCATAAAGGAGGAAATAGTATTTGGACTAAAAACAGTCTGGATATGTTGTTGGTTGTTTTACTTTTACTTTTTGCCCCCCCCCCGCCCCCCACCAGCTCCCCAATAATAAGAATGAAGCTTATTCTTTCTTATGAATGCCTGGCCTTAGCTTGGCTTATTTCTAGCTAGCTTTTTTTAAAATTAACCTATCTTTTGCCTCTGGCCTTTTACTTTCTATATACTATCTACGTCTGTTTACTTCTTACTCCATGGCTTACCATGTAGCTCGGTGGCTGGTCCCTGGAGTCCTCCTCTCCTCCTCCTCCCTGATCTTCTCTTCCCAGATCTCTTCTCCTATTTATTCTCTCTGCCCACCAGCCCTGCCTATTTCTCTCTCCTGCCTAGCTATTGGCCATTCAGCTCTTTATTAGACCAATCAGGTGTTTTAGACAGTCACAGTAACATAGCTTCACAGAGTTAAACAAATGCAACATAAAAGAATGCAACACATCTTTGCATCATTAAACAAATGTTCCACAGTATAAACAAATACAACACATCTTCAACTAATATTCCACAACGTGGATATTGGTTCTAAGACTCTTCGGCTAATTGTGGATCTGAACAAATTAGTTCACTGACAAATGTCATAGTAGGTAATGGTGCATACTTTGTAAGGTTGGTACAACAGTTATACCCTGTCTCAAAAACAAATTGGTCATTAGAACTGGGCATGGTGGCTTAGCATGTAATCATAATACTCAAGGTGTGGAGGCAGGGGACTAGAGAGATGGCTCAGTAGCTAAGATCACACTCTGCCCTTGCAAAGGACCTGAGATCATTTCCCAGCACTTTTGTTGGATGGTTCACAATTGCCAATAACTCCAGGTCCAGGAGATCTGATACATCTAGCCTCTGCAGTCACCTGCATCACATACATGCATATTAAAAATAAAGTCTTTAAACAAAAGAGTCTGAGGCAGGAGTTCAAGACTACCCTGGGCTACACTTATAGTGAGATCTTGTCACAAGAAAGAAAGGAAAGAGAGAGAAGGGCTGGGGATGTATTTCTGTTGGTATAGTAGTTGTCTACCATATGTGAGGCCCTAGGCTCAATCTCCAGCACTGAATAAAACCAGGCATGGTGCTACATACCTACAGTCTTAGCATTTGGAAGGAGAGGCACTAGAATCAGAAGTTTGGGTCATCCTCGGCTATATACCAAGTTTGGGGCCAGCCTGGGCTATGTGAAATCCTGTCTCAAAGTTTTATCAAATAAAATCATTAAATATATTTTTTCATAGGTTTATTATATATAGTGCCTGACAAAATGAACCTTCATTGATTGTTTCTTCCTTACTATTTAGTTATGTGATTTTAACTACATCTAGAGAGACTGGGATTATAGCTCAGTAGGTCAGTGGTAGACTTCTTATCTAGTATACTCAAGGTCCTGGTTTGGTCCATAGCACAAAGGATAGCTAGGAAGAAGAAAGAGAAACAGAGATGGGAGATGGAGCAGAGAGTCAGGGAGAGAATGGGGGCAGAATTATAGTTCTGGAAGGCAAGATGTATTGTGTATATCAAAACTGTAAGCTAGACTTGGTACATACCTGTAATCCCAGCATTTGGTAGAGTGAACCAGGGTTATGAGTTCTAGGCCAGCGTGACAAAAAAAAGGTCTTAATTTTGAAGGATTTTTTTGTTTGTTTTTCTTGCATATAATTATATATGTATTTACTTTCCCCTATATTTTTCATACAGAAAATGGATATTCCTGCTAAGTTGATTGTTTGTGGGATGACATCAAATGGTTTTACCATCGCAGACCCTGATGATAGAGGCATGTTGGATATGTGCGGCTTTGATACTTCAGCTCTGGATGTAATTCGAAATTTCACATTGGATATAATTTAACCCTAAGTACCAGAATGACCTGAGGGGTCCACTGCTGCAGTGGACTTCACTGAAAAGTCACAGCTACTTCCCAGCTAACTGCAGCAGTGAGAAGTGTCAACAGTGTGTGCGTGGTGGAAATGGACTTTGCCAAGAACAGGAAACGAGGGAAGGAAGGAAAAACATGTCGAGCCCAAAGGTGCATGTACTCAGCTAGCTCTTGAGAAGTCTTCAGGACACTGTAGCTTTCTCTATAGCGAACCTCTTTTTGATAGAAACTGTAAAATAGTCACGTTTTACTCTGGGGAATCACATTTGTACTTAACGCAGGGGACATCCTAAAGTGTAAGTAGCCTCCCACGTCACTTTTTGAGAAGTGCTTGTTTTCTTAAATGTTTTCATTGGAAAAGGACAGTTTTGATAATGTCCAAATACTCTGAAGTGCACTAGACCATGTGACTGTGATGAAAGTGGACCTCACGAAGTAAACCTTTATACCAGGGGTTTAAAAAAAAATACAAAGACACTTGGTAAAGCTAAATTATGAATGAGTTTTACAAATTCAGAGTTTTCTAAGATCATAAGAACAACAGCTTTCTTATTCAATGAAAAAGATGTTTTGTTTCAGGTGTTTTATTTGTACATGTTAGAATTTGTTACCATTTGGTCAAAACATGATGGAAGTCCCTAAGGGACTTGTTGAGTTTGTGTAGGCTGAGGAATTTGCTTTGTATTCTTGTAGTTACTGCCATAAGTAGAGACATACTTAATGATTCCCTCTGAGCAACAACAGTGTTTCATGCACTTAATGCTTTCCTGTTTTCATATTTGTCATGAAAACAAAATGTTTCTCATACTTAAGTCCCCTCCATCCATAATCCTGATAGTATAACAATTAAAATCTCAACTGTAAAGACATAGCTTTTTCCATACCCCTAAAATACCTTTTAACTAATTTTTATATTTTCCTAATATTAAGTTTATCTGTAGTCTTTTATATTTGTGTCCACTATCATCTTGTGTCTAATTTCTTTTTTGATAGAAATATAGAAAGCATAGAAATAATAAAGCAAGCTAGATCCTTCAAGTTCAAAGGCAATTTTAGAGTAGGCAACTATCAACCAGTCAGTCCATGTAGGAAATTTAAAAACACGTTTTGTACAAACTAAACTTCTTTTTCACCATACTAACATACATTCTTTTCTTGAGCAGCTATGTGTTTTCACTGGGGAGTTTAGCGTGAAAATGGCCTATTGAAAGGCTGGTAGCTTTTCTCCTGATTTTGTAATGGTATCTAAGGTAGTTTATACTAAAACTTTAATTTTTTATGTATTCTTTAAATATTAAAGGTTTACTAGGGGCTTAAAAAGCCCTCTCACTTTATATGAAAAGTCAAAAACTAGTAAATGTAGGTTACATAACCTTATATGTGTGTAGGGGGTGAAGTTTTTTATTTGGAGAAGAAAGGGTCTTTGCTATTGTGAGGATTTGTGTACATATTTTCTTCTCTTTCCCAAGAAAACTAGACTCTGAGAATAAGAAAATGTCCCCTTCGGGTAGATTTGACATATTAATGAGGTTGATATGTAGCTATTCTTTCAAGACAGTAACAATTCTTCAGTGTTATTAGCAAAGAGAGCATCACCTCCCACTCAACACTATCGCTTCTGATGCTGTTCTGGCTTTAGTGGGATCACATGCGGTTTCACATCTTTACTCCTGATACATTCAAGTTTCATATTCAAATTGAATTTAAGGTTCAAAACCCTAAGAATTACATGAGAGCTATTGACTTCTTTAAACCCAGGGTCTAGGTTTTAATATGATGTAACTTATTATGAAATGTTACAGGGAATATTAGATAACTGCTTCTTTCTTTTCCTTCTGTGCTGTTTAGCTAGTGCTTTTAGGCAAGCAGAGTATGTCTAGGAGCAAATATTTACTCCGTCGAGGAAATCAGATTAGCGGTGACTCTTCAACAGTATTTAGGTAGTAGGCCTAATACATAGGTTAAGAGTGAAGACAGAAGCCAGGTGTGGTGACACAAGCCTTAGTCCTAGGCCTGGGGAGGCAGGGGCAGGTAGATCTCTAAGTTAGAGGCCAGCCTACTCTACTTAGCAAGTTCCAAGCCAGTGAGGGCTAAGTAGTGAGACCCTGTCTCAAAAAAAAAAAAAGTTTTAAGAAAGAAAAAAAGAAAAACAAAGGAAGACCCCTCTGAAAGCAATTTTATCTTCAAATCACAGAGTGGAAAGAAATCTTAGAGGGTTTTTTGTTTGTTTGTTTGTTTGTTTGAAACAAGGTCTCTCTGCATAGTCCTAGCTGTCCTGAAGCTCGCTCTGTAGACCAGGCTGGCCTTGAACTCACAGAGATTCTCCTGCCTCTGCCTCCCAAGTGCTAGGGTTAAAGCCGTGCGCCACCACGCCCGGCCTGGAGAGGGGCGGCCTAGAAGGGTTTGCCTCTCTGCCTACCATTCTAGCCTTTCCTTTCTCATCCATGGGAGCACACTGATTTAGCAAGAGGGACAGGAGAAGTATGCAAAACTTTTACCTTATTTAGACATTAGGAATTGATAACATGCATGATTGCTTTAGGAAATTGTGAATATGTTTGGTTTTTTTATTTGGAATAACTCTCAAACACAATTATGTCTTAACAGCCTATGTTGCTATGTAATATAGCTCCATAGAAAGGCTTTTTTTTGTTTTTTTTAACCTCATTAAGCATAGGATATACTCAAGTGGTAAACAAGTCTTATTTTCCAAATAACCACCAGGGTTACTCTTAAGTAAATAGTATGAAAAAATACTGCTTTAAAAAACAATCTTAAGAAAAATAAACTTTATTTTCTAGATACTATGTAAATATTTCCAGGACTTAGTTGTTATTAATAAAACAGAGCAGTAGTCTTTTCATCTCACCGTTTTTTTATTAGTAGAAATTCCACTTATTGAAACTATTACTTAGTAATTTTCCTAAGAGTGTTAAGAATATGCTGGTGAGTAGGATGTACCTCACCCTGTGGAGCATCTCTTATTTTCTTCCACGTGCTGTGACATTGCAGACAACCTGTTTAACAAATGTGGTAAAATTTTACTCGCCTACATATCAGCATATCTTATTCTTAGATCATAGAAGAGCCAGTAGCTTAATATTTACCTAAAATTGAAACCAGAAAGGAGGCCTTCCAATACTAGTTCAAACTTCATTTTTCATTATAAACACCAAGATGTCACTATTCTCTGATAAAGAGAAAGAAGCAATGTACCCCAAGAAGAAATGAAAGCAAAGCTCAAAATCAAAGTAACTCCATGCTGTCACTAACAAGCACTTGCCATATTAACCTGTTTGAATCACAAGTCTGCAACTGACAATACACCATTGCCAGGTTGTTTCTCACTTTTCTAGACTTTGAAAAAAAAAAACAAACCATACCAGTGTAAATTTGAGAATATACCAATTAAGAACCATCTTTAGAAGCACAAAAAAGATACATCTAAGGAAGAAATGAAGGCTAAATCATTGTGAGTCCTTGGAGTTATTTTCTTGTGACCTCAAGATCTTGTCCCAGGGCAGGCAAGATGTTTTTGTGAGTAAAGACACTTGCCACCAAGCCTGGTGAATTGTGCTCAGTCCCTGGACCCCACATGGTAGGAGGAGAGAAACAATTCCTGCAAGTTGTCATCTGACCACATGCATGCCATGGCATTTGTGCATGTGCATGTGTGCGTAAAAGTGGAGAGGGAAAAAAATACTGCAACAGATTTGGTGCCTGTGTGGTATGCTTGTGGTAAAGGTAACTCAAAATGAGAAAACTAGTCTTAGATCCGGTTGGTTTTGTTAAGGTACACATTGTCCTCTTGGAGAAATGTCATACATCCATAAGGAAGGATCAGAAAAGATGAGAGTTTCTGCAGTGAAATGAGCCAGTATTAACTCTGAATTGACTTTGTTTTCCTGATACTTGCTCCCTAATCTCTTAGTTCATGGAGGATTATTTCATGTACATTTTTCTCCTTTGCAAGTCTTCTCACATTTTTGTTTTTGTTTTTTTCAGTTTGATACAATTGGGTAATAAATTGCATGCCCAGAAAGTCATCCACATGGAGGTTTGGGGTAACTCTCTTGCAGATTATTTTTTATTTTATATAAATTTAAGAACATATTTTTCAGAGTTGGAGAGATGGCTCAGCAGTTAAGAGCACTGGCTGTTCTACCAGAGGACCCGGGTTCAATTCCCAGTACCCACATGGTTGTTCACAACTGTCTGTAACTCCAGGTTTGGGCAATCTTATACCATCACACAGACATACATGCAGGCAAAACACAAATGCACATAAAAAATAAAAATAAATTAAAAATAATAATAAAGTATCTTTCCAAATAACTAAAATAATACCTGGATTGATACATTCTCTCCCCCAAATCAAGGGAGAGAATACCTTTATAGATATTCCAGAAATTTTATGGCCATTCAATAAGATCAGTTATTCAAAATCTGTTTGTATTTATTGAGAAGTGTTGTACCATATAAGCAATCTAATAATTGACAACAATTTCAGAAAGTGACACCTGCATCCTCTTAGTTCCATCCTTATAGACTCCAGGTTTACAAAGTCTTTCCAGTGAGTATCCATGCACACATATACATATGCTGAGCTTATATTATAAAAAGCCTTGTAATTACTTATATTGGCATTCAATATCTTTCTAATTGGTAACTATCTGCAATTTTGAAAAAAAATCACTGTGAACTTTAATGTTAATTCTAAAATATTTTTCATATAAAAAACTAATAATGTAGCTAAGTGTAGTGCCTGAATAAAATAACAGATGACACACTTTTTCTCCATCCTAAAAATAAGATATATTAGAAAAATTGAAAGGAAGATCTGTAGGATTCTATTCCTGCATTGTGATTGTCTCCAGTGAGCATTTGTAAATAGAATGAAGATACACAAAAGCTATTTCTGATCCTAGAGATATTTTTTCCTTTCTACTTTATTTATCCCAACCTTTAATCATCTTAACTTTGTGAACACAAGTGAATTTTAATCTTAAAATGTTTGAACTTCTGTACCTTTCATAAGTTAGCAGAATCTGGATTTGAAAAAAGAAAAACTAAATTATCTTCATTTCTGCTTGTTTCACTTTATGTTTGGATTATTAAAAGTAATGGGTTAACAGAAATGAATGGGTTAGCATCCTGTTTACTATGTGTAAGTGGTAAATTATATCAGTGAAAACGTTGCATTGAAACTTGTGTCTAAGTTACTGCCTTGCCTTTGTTGAAGCATAAACTCGAACCCCAGTATGACTGAATTAGATTTTGAAACAGATAGTGCATGAATATTAAAGAAGAAAACAGTTTTTGTTGCACTGTTCTAAATAGAGACTATATATATTTGGTACGGTTGGCCGAATAGCTTTGTAATTTATTTGAGTTAAGATTTTCTTATTGCAAACTTAATAATGAAGAATTCTCCAAAGGAATGAGATGTATGAAGTTGTATTTAAAAGAACTGGAGCAGGAGTGTTACGATCTGTCTCTAAACTATCCATTTGTTTGATTATAATTACATTCATTTCCATAATTGGCCGACTGATGGATCTTTCAGGTATCCAAAATGTCTGCATGAAATAAATTATAGTTATATAAGAGCCTTAAAGTGGTTTAAAAAAAAATGACTCTTTTGACTGCCTTAAAATGTGACTAGCTCTTCTTACCAGACATACTAGTTTCTTTAGGGTCTGCTAATTAAGTAATGCCTTAATAGTGTTCTAATGTTTCTGAAGAATAGAACTTACAGGGTCTTCTAGAGCTTTTTAATTTTACATAATGAATGGAAATTTAACTGTTAGGTATTAAACCTGATTGTACATTAATATTTTAAACATGAAAAGAATAATCTGGCTATGCTGATGTGTGATAAATACATGACTGCAACATCAGTATATTTATGGTTACTTAAGGTTTTTTATTGTTTTGTATAACCAGTTATTCAGAAGCTGGATTTCCTGACCATAACATGACCTCCAAGGACCACGTTGCATATTTAACACTGAATGAAAAGTACAGTTGTATAATTCTAAAAAGAACTGCTTTTTAAGGGAAATTTTTTGAGGCAAAAGGCAAATATTTTGGTTCAAGCTTATGAGCAAACTCATTTAGAGGAATGAATATAGTATTAAAACATTAAGACTTTTGCAATAAAAATAACAGGCCAGTGACCTGTGTCATTGAGTTCACATTTTGTGTTCGCTTTGCCTTTCAAAGCAGGAATATCTTATGAAACTGAAAGAGTGCTTTAAATTGTCATGCTGGTGCTTAAAGACATATTAAGCTTGGTGTACAGCTAGCGTATTTCCAAGGGGCGGAGCCTGGAGAGGGCAAACAGGCCTTTCCAGGACTTTGATTAACTGATGCTGTCAAGTCTTCCAAGTTTGCAGTGTAAATAATGTGTAACAATGTAACGTTGCTATTTTCTAATGAAAAACAGACAAATGCTTCATTTATTACATTTATTTCATGACGGAAGTTTTCACCAATACTGGGATATCTTGACTTTCCTTCGAACCTTGCAAAATAACCTGTGGCATACAAGCTGATTGATTATCTCTTACCTGAAATGCTTGGGGCCACAAGTATTTTAAGTTTTTTTTTTTCAAATATCAGAATTATTTGCATATGTATAATGCAATCCCTGGGATATTCTGTATGAACCTCCTATATATCATAGGAAAGCAAATTTATCTTAATGTACTTGCATTTGACTGTGTCTTGTCATTTGGTCTGATTAATGAACTTTCCATGTGGCATTATGTCAGCACTCTCAAGTTTCCGATTCTGAAGCTTTTTAAAGTTTTGGATTTTCAGATTAGGAATGTTTCAATAAGTCATTTCAGGTGTGGAGTGAGTGGGCACTACATGAACTGTTTGTCGCCGGTTTATTGTAGAAATTGATAGGTGTACCAAATAAATTTTATGCATATCAAATAACTGTCTTTTTATCCTTTTAAGAAACATGAATTTTAAGGTTACACTATGCCTTATATGTAAAACCCTGAAGCCATCTGTTACAATTCAAAAGATAAAAAAATTAGCTTTCCATAATTAACATTGTCCTTTTGTCTCTAGCTGCATGTGCATAAGGTATGTGTAGTTTTGGATTCATTTCCAACCAAGTTCCATCACAGGATCAAGAAGTTGGATTTTATCAAAGTACAAAGGTTTTTCAATCTTTAGTGTCTGTTTGAGTGTATGTGAGGGATGGGGGAGTGCACGTTACAGCACATGGTAGTCCTTTCCTTCACCTTTATGTGGGTCCAACTGGACTCGGGTCTTTAGACTTGGCACAAACACCTTTACCTTCTGAAACTGGGCTTTGCTTTAAGTTCACGTTACCCTTTTTACGGCCATATGGTACGGGAAGGAGAGTGGGAGAAGTCAATGTTATAGACATCAAAAGCCTGTATGGTTGTACACACCTGTAATCACCCAAGTTTAAGGTCAGACTGGGCAACAGAACAAGACCTTCAAAATAAAAAGCAACATTTTAGCCTGGAGTCTCCCCATTCCCTTAATGTCTTGGCTAGGCAGGTGAGGAACTTAGAAAACCCTGAGGGGTACAGAAGAAACCCACACACTGTGATTAAGAGTAGCCTTTGCCTGTCAACTCTACTACAACTGAAATCAACTAAAGCCCAAGCAGCTGGTCATGTCTGTGAGGGATTTTCTTAATTGAATCATTTGGGTAGGAAGACCCACCCTAAATCTGGGCCACACCTTCTGGAAGCAGTCCACATAAAAGGACATAGGACATACAGTAAGAAAGCTTTTGCTTTTTGCCTGCTCACTCTCACTGGCAAATTCATCTGTCTTGCTGCTGAGGCATTCTTTTGATGGTATTAGAACCTATTTCTTTGGGATTCCAACACACACTGAAAACCATCAACTCTACAGGAATCCTCTGGGACTCCATCTAGCAGCAGACTGAAACTGTTGAGATATCCAGTCTCGTGCACTGAAAAACTACCAGATTCTTGACCTATCAGTTGGGGGAGAATACCTAGATCATAGCCTGTAAGCAACTCTAATAAATCTCTCTCATATATGAGAGATTTGTTACTATCAATATATATTAAAATGTATTTTTAAATATGAAAAAAAAAGTAGCCTTTGCATATTGTCTCCTCAATATTGAACTCCATTCCAGGTGACTCAGTCTCCATTTGTCAGTACATTCTAAAGACCAAAGGTTCCAACCGGTTGTCGCCTACCTGCAAAGTCACAGGGATTTAAACATTTCTTTCCCTTGCTCTAATAAAGTACCAGTTAAGACATTAACTTAAATCTGGGTGGTGGTGGTGCATGCCTTTAATCCCAGCACTTGAGAGGCAAAGGCAGATGGATCTTAGTGAGTTCAAGGCCAACCTGGAATGTTACACAGAGAAACCTTGTCTCAAAAAAAAAAGAGAAAAGAAACAAAGAAATTCACTTAGTTTTACCCGTGTAAACTTGTGGTGCTGTGCTGGTCTCCTTCCCCTAAGCAGGCAGCAGAAAGAGTTCAAATTAAAGTTCTACGTTCAACTAGGTAATCATCTTTAGGGCAGCCGCTGACTTCGGTGCTTGCTTACATCTCTGGAAATCTACCCTGCTCCTGGATTTTTATAGATTCCCCTTCAGCTGCCACAACTTTAAAAACCAGCTTAGCCACGCATCAAAGAGAATGTGTACATGTGTTAGTACTGGAGATCGAACCAGGGACCTTGCACATGCTGGGTGCCATTTTCCACTAAGCACCATAACCCCCAAAGAAAAAAGTTAAATATTGTATCCTTTAGGCTGAGCAATAGCTCGGTGGGTAAAGGGCACTTGTTGCACAAGCCTAATAACTGGACTTCTAGCCCTGGAACCCTGTTACGGTGGAAGGAGAGAACTGACTCCAGAGTTGTTCTGACCTCCACACACATGCAGCCCTCCCCCCAACACACACAAACTGTATCGTGTGTGTGTGTGTGTGTGTGTGTGTGTGTGTGTGTGTGTGTCTGTGTGTCTGTGTCTTTTTTTTTTTTTTAAATTGTTTGTTTGTTTGTTTTTGAGACAGGGTTTCTCTGTGTAGCTTTGCGCCTTTCCTGGAACTCACTCTGTAGCCCAGTCTGGCCTCAAACTCACAAAGATCCTCCTGGCTCTGCCTCCCAGTGCTGGGATTAAAGGCGTGCACCACCACCACCTGGCCTTTTTTTTTTTTTTTTTTTTTTTTTGGTTTTTCGAGACAGGGTTTCTCTGTGTAGTTTTGGTGCCTGTCCTGGAACTCGCTCTGTAGACCAGGCTGGCCTCAAACTCACAGAGATCCGCCTAGTTCTGCCTCCCGAGTGCTGGAATTAGAGGTGTGCGCCACCACCGTCCAGTGTGTGTGTGTGTGTTTCTAAGTTGTATCCAGAATTTCCTTATTATCTGTGCAGTCGTGCATAAGACTGCACATGGTCCATGTGAGAGCAAGCCCACACATGGGCAAGTCAGGAGCAACTTTCAGGAGCCATTTCTCTCTGTGGCTCCTGTGGGTCCCAGAGGCTGAACTCAGATCACCAGGCTTGCTTGGCGAGTACTTTACCCGCTGAGCCACCTCACATTCATCGTTTTAAATACTCAGAGGCAAAGACTTTCTTGTTACAGACCCTTTTCATCTGCTATGAGGTGAGGCGAGAGCCCGTCACCTCTGAGCATCTGTTGATGAGTAGAGTCCTGGTTTGCAAATTAGTTCCTTTGGATGCAATGCTAGACCCCAAGAAGTAATCTTGTTTTTTTGTTGTTGATTTTTGGTTTTTGTTTTTTTTTTTTTAAGTCATTGAGAATAAAATTCAGAACACTTACTAGGTAAACACTGGAAGAGTTTATTTCTTTTTAAAATAAAATTATAAATGATAAGACATCCTGTTACCTTCGATGTTTTTGAGCCTTCTGCTGACATGGCTTATCTTAAAACAAGTACCACTCATGCTCTGTTTTCCACAAGTCTAGGAAGAACTAATGAAACATTCTTCGTAAGGATTAGTTGTATAGTTTAGTGGTAAGGTACCGGCCTAGCATTCAGGCCCTAGGTCAGAGTCAGATTACCACAAGAAAGTTCTTCAAAGCCAAGTACCATATAATCACCTGGTCAGTATAGCTATGCACCTAAGTAACCTGCCTCTGACCTTATACCTAAATATAATTAATAAAAGCGACAATGACAATTTTTACCTTTCTCATGCATAACAAACTTTCTCTACTCTCTAACATGAGTTTTAGAACAGCAAAATTTCTCATGATATAATGCAAAATAAAGGAATAAAAATATGCCATTTTCTTTTCCTACCAACATTACAACTTAAGTGAACCATTAGGAGAGAACAGTCTAACGTCTCGCTGTGTCAAGGTATCCAAATGTTTGAGACCTATGTAGGAAAGATCACTGACAGCCGGTCACTGTCTTCCTCCAAACTCCCCTTGATTCCTTAGCCATCTTGACCAGAAAGATGAAGCCCTCACTCTGGAAGTCCACTTCTTCCAGGTTAGAAAACAGTAAGATAACATGTAAGTGACTTTAGGGGCACTCTCCTCCATCTGTGCATCTGAAACAATACCAGAGACTAATTTGTGAAGAAGAGATTTACTTGTTAGAGTTCATAGGCTGGGAAGCTTGAGATTATGGCAGCGGCATCTACTGAGGATTTTCTTGCTACATCAGGACACTGCAGGGAGAGGAGGGCTAAGAGCATGGGTGTGTGAGAGGTAAGGGGGACAAACTCTTATTATGAACCACCTTCTGTGATAACTAAATCTTTAATATAGCTCTAACCTATCTGCCCTCATGATCAACCACTTTTTAAAGGCCTCACCTCTTACCATATCATGACGTAATCATGCATGTCCAGCACATGAAGTCTGTGACAAGGAGCATTCGAACCATAGCAAGGACATTTAGTCTAAACTCTAATACCCTGGTTCCCTTCAACATTTCCAGGCTGGGCATGGTGGCTCAGCGTTTAATCCAAGCTTGGGAAACAGGCAGGAGGACTGATGGGAGTTTGAGGCCAGCCTGGGCTACAGACTGCCCCCCCCAAAAAAAATTCCCAATAGCTGTTACCCATTCTGAAAGGTAGAATATTCCAACTGACAGCATGACTAAATACATTTCTGAACTGCTCAAAAAGTTCATCCTCACTCTATTGAAACCTTTTTGCCTTCTGTCAACATATTTTATATATATAGTTTGGTTTCCCAACTATAAACTTCATTCCATTCTATGTATTTAATATGTCTCTGATGATCTACAATATAACAAGGAAGGCTGTCCTGCTATGGTATCCCAGCCTACTGCACATCTATACCACATTAAATTTTAGAGAAATCACACATCAGTCCTCAGTCCTGACAGCCAGTAAATGTAAGTTAATTCACGCACATTAAAGGGGGTAAGAATTTCAAGGGCTTCCTTCCTCTTGTTGTAAAATTCATGAATAAATCCCTAATAACCATTCATGACTCTGGATGTAACCCCACCCCTTCAGTTTTACAGACCATCTCATGCTCAAAAACTGGCCAGGAGGAGGATGGCAATTTATTGTCCAGTATTTGAAGTTGTCTTTAGGAAGGTAGTACACACACTTAAAACAGCCTCGGATAATTAAAAAGCGGAATTGCGTTAAGGAACATTTCACTGGTCCCGGGGAACGGCCACATCATTCCATCATTCCACGGCTTTCCTCTTCTGCAGGTTACATTGATGAACCAGGGGCAGCAATTTCCCTTCTCTGTGAAGCCTGTGAGTGTCAGCTGCGCCTCCGATGAACGTGCCGTTGACAAACACCCTGGGAACCTGTGGAGTAAGCCACAGTTAAACGAGGCCTCGTTGCAAGGGTCACAACTAGCCCAATTCTGGAGAGAAATGAGGAAAAGTAACTTTCCCAAAACTGCAATAGTAGAAGAGGTGGAGTTCAAATCCAAGACAACCGGATTCTAAAGCCCTTCCTCCTACACACCACGCCCCTTTTAAAAGAGCCAGCCACGAGGTTCAGCAGGGGCTGCCTGTCCTTCCGAGGCCTCAGTCAGGAAGCTGCAACTTTTCCCTTCATCTGTCTCTTTCTTTCGGCCAGATCCTAAGCACACTTTTTTCTGATACCTGGAGCTTCCCTACTTTCTCTACAGCCTCCTTCCCTACCGTAAGGCTGTTTGTCTCCGTGTGTGACCTCTGTGCCGGTTTAAACAGCACTCGAGGTTTCCTTTCCTCCTCCATTCTGCTTCAGGCAACTCCTGAGGTTTGCAGCATGCCTGACCCAGGAGCATAAAACTGTCCTTGGGCAGGAAGAGAGGGGGGAGGGGAGGGAGGGAGGGAGGGAGAGCTAGGTAAATATTAATAACGTTTATGTGATTCCTTTCTACATGTTTCCCAGTGTCTTCTACAAACCTTTAAACAAGAAGGGAAGTGGCAACATTGAGTGCTTTTCCCGACTATTCATATCATGAAAAAAATATACGCACTTCCAGAGGCTGGAACAGTGAGCACTGAACACAGACAAGCACAGGGGGGCTGCCGGCTGAGCCTGGTCTGCACTGTCCAAGAAGAGCTCGAGGATCATTTTACCCTCAGAGACCTCCAAACGGACCTTAATATTCCACGGGCAAGCACTCAGGACACCATGAGCTGCCTCATCTCCCCCTCCCCCCTCCCCCCCCTCCCTCCCTCCTTCCCTCTGTGTGTGTGTGTGTGTGTGTGTCTGTGTGTGTGTGTGTGTGTGTGTGTGTGTGTGTGAGCCCTTGAAAACAGTGTAGTTCTGGGGCAGGCATGGATGAAGGCATGTCATTGTCAACCTGTGGCAAGAAGCAGCAAGGTTGCAGCTGCTGCTGTGTGACTTGAGCAGCCCAATCAGTAAGGTTGTCTGTGCTGGTGCCAATGTTGTGGATCGTACTGGAGCTTTTTAGAGCCTTTGTTCTGGATCAGAATTCTGTTTATCCATAATTCGGGGTAAATAAAGTCTTTTGATTTGAGATCCTTATGTTAGCCACAACAGGCTCGCTCGCACGCGCTCTCTCTCTCTCTCTTTCTCTCTCTCTGTCTGTCTGTCTCTGTCTGTCTGTCTGTCTGTCTGTCTCTCTCTCTCTCTCTCTCACACACACACACACACACACACACACACACAGCAAACATAAAAATTAAAATGAACTATGCCGTTTCCTATTCCATCAGCCTGGTTTCTTTGCAGATCTGCCATGTCTTCATCAACGTGAGATCCACAGAAATGCCAGGTTTGCTCTTTCTAGCAGGAAAGTCTAGTGTCCGGGGACTGGCATGTCACCAGCTCATCACCAGGGGCAGCGGGGCTGAGGAGGTACACTCACAGTTCTTCCTCCAGTCATCTTATGAAGAGCATCCTGAAACTGGCTGCCATATTCCAGCATATCCAATTCCACAACTTTATAGTTGACATTCATGTCATGGAAAAGCTTTTTGGCCATTGAACAGTAAGAACAGGATGTTTTTGAGAAGATCACCACACAATTGTTAGAAATTGTTTCCTGAAATTAAAAATAAACAAAACATTCTCATTTTAGATATTACCTTTTGGAATGAAATCATAATTAGTGGAAGGAGTGTGACTTTGGAGTGTAGAGCACAACTCTGTGCTCCAACTAAGTTCCTATCATCTACCTGTGGTATCTATAGACTGAGGATATAATTCATTCCAAAAGCTGGCCATTAGAAACAAAAAAGTAGGGCGCTGGAGAGATGGCTCAGCAGTTAAGAGCACTGGCTGCTCATCCGAGAGGTCCTGAGTTCAATTCCCAGCAACCACATGGTGGCTCACAACCATCTGTAATGGGGTCTGGTGCCCTCTTCTGGTAGAACACTACATACATAATAAATAAATAAATCTTTAAAAAGAAAAAGAAACAACAAAATATAAAAATAGTGCCTGAAAGCAGTACGAGAATACCAGTGACATCCAGTTCTCATACCGCAAACACTCCTGTATATTCTCGACATCATAAAGTCATTTCAACTTCACCATAATCTTAACATAAGTCCATCCTATATTATCTAAACTGCACAGGTGAAGAAACTGAGATACACGGAAGATAAGTAACTTAACTTTCTATCCTTGATTAATAAGAAGATATGAGAGTCCAGGTACATCCAGCCCTACGGTCCAGATACTTAATCTCTATTGTACTTCTCAAATGTTTCAAAGTACTCAGAAGGCATTTACTCCTTACTGCTGATGACTTTCAATTGCAAGGAAAGAATGTGTCCTTTCTCCTTAAAATGCACAGCTTTCCCCGGGTGTGGACAATAGCTCACTCCCCCCGTTTCCAGACAGTAAAAGCTATGATGGTAGACTACGCTTGCCAGCTGATCCTGGAAAAGCTACTTCCAGAAAAGCTTGTTCAGTGGTTTGAAGCTGACATCATAAGCAAGCTTCAAAATGGCTCTGTGACTGAAACTAGGGTTGCACTGTTCTCCAGGTCTTCACCATAATGCCCAGGCTTTGGTAAGTGCACAGCCTGTGAAGTTTTCTTATGTTCTTTACTTCTAAACACTGGGATGAAATGAGTTGAGCAGACAGCACAGGCATCCATACCAGTTTCCAATGGACAAGTCTGGCACCTGAGCACCTACCTGGGTGGCTTTTCCATGGCCCAGAATCATCGGGGACTTCAAGATGAAGACAAAGACACAGAGTGCAACACCCAGACACAGTGCTTCAGAACGGATACTCACCCTTAGGGGTCAAAAGTGTCCTGAGTCATACCCTAGACGTGGGCAGGTTGATCTATTTCACATTCTTTCTCCTGCTCACTAAAATTTAAAGTTCTATCATAGGGAGGTCAACTATACACGATAACACACTGCACTAATGAATCAGTTCTACAGATAACAAAACAGGCTGACTGCTGTGGGATAATGCTTTTGTACACTGGTTGAATAAAATGCTGATTGGCCAGTAGCCAGGCAGGAAGTACAGGCAGGATAAGCAGACAAGGAGAATTCTGGGAAGAGGAAGGCTGAGTCAGGAGATGCCAGCCTGCCGTCCAGGGAGCAGCATGTAATGGCACACAGGTAAAGCCACGAAACACGTGGCGACATATAGATTAGCAGAAATGGGCTGATTTTAAGTGTAAGAGCTAGTCAGTAGCTAGCCTGGGCTAATGGCCGAGCAGTTTTAATTAATATAAGCTTCTGAGTGATTATTTTATAAGCAGCTGTGGGGGCCGTGGGGCTGGGCAGGATCAGAGAAAACTTCAGCTACAGCTGACAGGTCCATTGCACTTTCCTGAAACTCCACATCACACCCAAAGCCAGGAAGCTTCCACCACGCCACTCAGGTTAGAGGCACACTGAACCTCTCCTTTAGACTTAAGGAGATGAGCACGCTGAGTGCTCCCGTGGCACACAAGCACTAATGAAGAGATTCCAAAGTGAGTGGACCTCAGGATGACAGTGCCGGGGGGGGGGGGGGGGGGGGGGTTCGCAGACGCTCCTCATTCTCTCTCAGGCTCGTCTTTCCTAAATGTTCCATGGTGCTGTCTTCGTATTTTAAAATAGAGAATGCCCCACACAAGAGGTTTCTGACATTGCTGCTGCATATTCAAAAGAGAGTGAGGTTAGCCAAAACAAGCTCGGCTTCCCTGTGTGTGCTGCTGGGGAGCAAAGTCCGGGACCCTGCATATGCTAGGCTGATGCTCTATCACTGAGCTACACCCTCCATCCAGAGCAGTAACAAAATGCATGCAGAAGACAGTGAAGAAGACAGAGGTATGCCTCGTGGGCTGGAAGAGAAGAAGAATATATATGGATAAGAGGAATTCGGGGGAGGGGGCTGTTTTTGTTTTCATTTTTGTTTAGAAAGAGGGATTTCAGATGTATTGTCCAAAGGAGCCTTGAATTTTCTCTCCTCTTCTGCTTCCCAAGTGCTAGGATGACAGGCAAATGACGCCACATCCGGCTTAACACAAAGTTTCTGAGGCGGAATTAATGAAGATCGGCAGTGAGAGAAAGAAGAAAACCAGAGAATACAGCCATGTATAGCATCTCTAAGAGAATAACTTCTGGAATAATCATTGCACAGTAGGTTGTCTGTTGGGGCAGAAAGCTGTGAAATACTTGCCCATGTCAAAGCCGCACGGTAACCCTGGCTCTGAACCGCTGACTCTGAGGGACCAACAGTGCGCTTAGAACAGTCGTGATGAAAAAAATAAAACAATAAAAACTCCAGACTCATAGGTGGATGTCATTAGGAATAAATACACTTCAGGAAAAGGAAGTCGGCGAGAGCACATTTTTGAAAAGTTGCTTCCTGTGGTGTGAAGTCTCTTCTGGAATAAGATGGTTGGACTATTGCCATGTTTTATATTTTGTTGTTCAAAATATAAGACAGGACTTGGAAACTTCATTGTGATGATCCCGTACATGACGTGTGTGATCATCTACTCCCCCTCCTCCCTGATGTGAGGAACACCTTTGAAGCAGGGGTGATAGAGCCTTTCAGGAATACATTCCAACAGAAGGTCTTGGGCTATGTGCGGACGGCGCTTGCAAGTGTTGCTAATACCGCTTCCTTACTTTGAGCGAGAGCACACAACTCCAGTGAGCAAGGCTCTGGTGAGACACACACAGGCTTCCTGATCACATGCACACTGCCTTGCACCAGGCTGGACTAAGGTGCCAAAGATGACAGTCAGGGATCCAATAAGAAATCTTGGTCACTTAAGTAAATGTTATAGTCCTTTTTCTATCTTAGAGAAGTATTTGTCATAAAGGTCTAGAAACAGGCCATTTCCCATCATTTTTCTTGCTTTTGGCTTAACAGTGTTCATAATTAGCACTGAACACTTGATTAAGACAAATTTATGGAACCTGCAGCTGTAAATCTAGACTTCTGTGAGTTCCGTAGCTCTTCAGTTGTGCTTACAAGTGTTAGGGATATATATATATATATATTAGTTTAGTTTTCCCAAATACAAGCACTGCCCGTTAGAAATGAGTTGGACTTACTGATAAAATTTTATGTTTGATTTTATATAACAAGTTACTAAATACATTTTTGTGTAAAATAAAATAAAAACTTAAAAAAAAAAAGGAATAAATGTTAGCCAGGCCTGATAGGACAGACCTGGAATCCCAGTTATGCAGAAGTCAAGACAACACTGCAGGTTCAAGAGTAGCCCTGATGGGGGCTGGAGCGATGGCTCAGTGGTTAAGAGTACTGACCGCCCTTCCATAGGACCTGGGTTCAATTCCCAGCACCCACATGGCAGCTCACAACAGTTCCAGGGGACCTGACACCCATGGCAAAACATCAATGCACGTAAAATGAAAATAAAAAAAAACAAACAAAGAGTAGCCTGAGTTAGAGCAGTTTACAGTTAGCCTAGGCAACTCAGGGAGACCTTTCCTCCAAAAAAAAAAAAAAAAAAGTGAAAAGATAAACAGAAGCAGCTTGGTGGTAGAAATGTGTCTAGCAATTCAGGACAACCTAGATACAATCTCCAGTAGTGCTCACGGCACAAACATGAGAACCTGAGTTCAGATCCCAGCATCCACGTCAAAAGCCATCAGTGGCCACACACATACCTGTAACTGTAGCACTGTAGCACTGGGATGGAAGGGCGAGAGCGAGGGCAGAGACAGAACAGCGGGGGCTCAGTTACCACCAGCCCAACTCCAGGCTCCGTGAGAGAGACTCTCTCACGGGAATAAGGCGGATAACGTGGATAACGATAGAACAGGACACTGGACACACCGCCTCTGGCCTCCACACATGCATACAGCCACGTGTATAACACACACATACACACAAACCACACTCTCACACAAAAAGAAAGCATAAACAATAAACCAGAAACTTTAACAGAAAAAAATGATACAGGACTTATCACAAGAATAATTTTGAGAGCAAAATTAATAAACGTATTAATTCAGTGACGTATTTTCCAAACTATGTTAAGTCTGGACACAGTAAGTGTATTAAATGTATGAGACATTTCTTCCTCCATCGCCCCCATCACTCACTTGGATCTGGTTCACAGGTGTAGTTGCTGACTTCCCCACAGATGAGGATGTGCTGTTTCCCATCCTAAAACAAAGGAAAAGACCAGCCCAGTTAATGAAGCGACCCTCTATCACATGGGTTCCAGTAGAAACAACCTTAAGTACAAATAGGTCCAAATAAACAAAGCAGGAAAAAGCTTTATCAGTACACAATACCAGTCCACAAGTACTTGTCTGCCAACACCAACAGGACCTGTGTGCTTATCGATGTAGCCTTTCAATAAATTTTACCTGGTAAAACCATTCTCTATGTCTAAAGTTCAGTACAGTCTTATTCATAAGCAAATTCATAATCACCAAATACCAGATATTCTGCCTTAATGAAGGCCTGACCACTGGCAATAAAATGTGTTTGGCATTTCTTCTGAAAACATACAAAATGGGGGGGGGGGAGGCGCTAGAGAGATGATTCAGCAGTTAAGAGCCCTTGCTGCTCTTGCAGAAGACCCAGGTTCGGTTCCCAGAACCCACATCAACCTCACTCATAACCAACTACCTGTAAATCTAGCTTTAGGAGATCTGGCGCCCTCTTCTGGTCTCTTCGAGCATGCGCATGTGTGGCATACACATAAATAAAATAATAACAACTTTTTAAAAATATACAAAAACTTTTGTGGACACCGTGAAGACAAGAACCTACAAAGACTAAGGGAATAAAGGTTTTCAATGCATTAATCTATAGTTCCCAACTTCTCAATTCACAAGTAGGAAAAAGAATCACTCCCACTCACAGGGGTTTGTGAAGATGAAATGAACTGACATATACAGAAAGCAAAACCGTATCCTACACACAGTAAATGTCAATAATACTTAACATGACGATTAGCTCCTGATTATGGGGACCTCAGCATTTGTTATCCAAAGCCTAGGACCTAGAAAAAGTTTTTGAGTCAGGTGTGGTGGCGTCCACCTTTGATCCCAGCACTTGGAAGGCATAACCAGGCGGAGTTCTGTGAGTTGAGGCCATCCTGGCTTATACAGTGAGTTCCAGAACAGCCAGGACTATGTAAAGAGATCCTGTCTCAAATAAATAAATACAAAATATCCATTGGACAGGGATATCTATCAAAACACCGGCCAGTGAATTATCAAGTCTTTCCAATGATCCTATAATCCTTTTTCCTCATTCTCTTCTTTTTCTTGATAAGCTAGCAAGGCCTGACAACATTCTTGGAGCAAATTAGACATGATGCAAACTACTAATCTCTCCAAAAGGCGGTTGCTACAAAGGAGAACTGCTCAAATATCTAAGGATTAAGAGTAAGATAAAGAATTTAAAGTTCAAATGGTTTTTAATATCTTTGTTTGTGTGTTTGCTTTTCAAAACAGGGTTTCTCTGTAGCCCTGGCTGTCCTGGAACTTGCTTTGTAGACCAGGCTGGCCAGATCCACTGGCCACCGCCTCCCAAGTGCTGGCATTAAAGGCGTGTGCCATTACACCTAGCTTCAAATGGTTTTTTAAAATATATTTTTTGTGGTGGGATTTTTTGTTTGTTTGTTTGTTTTTTGTCTTTTTATTTTTGAGACAGGTTCTCTCTACGTAGACCAGGCTGACTTGGAACTCAGAGATCCTCTTGCCTCCCCCTCCCAAATGCTGGGATTAAAAGTGTGTATCACCATGCCGTTTAAAAATGTACTTACAATTAAAGAAAAAAACTTTCTCCTTCTATAAAAGCAACTTATTCCTTATTTTATTTTATTCCGTATATTTATAGAAACTTTAATTGTGTTAAGTATAAAAGTAAGCTATTTTAAATTTAAAAAGTAAAGGAGCCAGTCAACGCATGTCTTAAATCATAGTATGAAGTTTCAGTCCTGTTTTTAAGGGAATCCCCATGAAACGGCCTTTTCCAGTGCACGTTGCTCATGGATGATGAATTTCTACTCTACACGGTTGCCTGGAAAGCTTCAAATAAACTGCAACAAGCATCGCGTCCCATCACAGCAGAGATGAGTTAGAGACAGGACTCACTGCAACTAAATGTGCGTTTGTCGTCATTGTTTGTTGTTCTCCAAGAGATTCACAAGAAACCACTCAAACAAAAGCACTTGTGCGCTTATACCAGATACAGAGAGGGGAGGAGCAAGCGGGAGGCTTGGAAGACTCTACCCTACTCTGGAGGAGGAAGCTTTGAGAGGAAAAAAAAAAGCTGCTGAGTGTGTAAAGTCCAAAGTAATAGGGGAACTAGGTGGCCTTGGCCTGGAGGAGCGCTGGATGGCATCAACCCAGTCTATGTGGGTTTTCAACTCCAGAAACAAGGTTTTGTGTTTTTTTTTTTTCATCTCTAATCTAGCATTTGCCTCCTCCTCAAACCTATGCAGAATTTACAGCGGATGAACTTTTTCTAAGAAAATGAGAGGGCCAAGGCACGTTCCGAAATATTACTCCTTTCCCTGCCAAAGGAAAAAGTTCCAAAAAGCTCCCCCACCACCACCACCTTTCTTGAGGCAGGCCCATCAATTTCTAGTTGAGCTTTCCTATTAAGGAAAGGGGCAGGTACAGAGTAAATGCACCATAAACACTCCACCTCAACATCAGTAAAGCACCAACCAGTCATGCTCCATTTACCCAACACCTACTAAGAGGTGGTAGATGGGCAAAGCAGGATACATATACTCCGACATATCTAATAGAAAACAGCTCTAAGAACCTGTCAAAGAGTTAACATCAGGTAATGATTGGCGCTTTCAGAAGGGAAGTTTCTGGAAGACAGTGGAGGACTGGATGCTCTGTGGCACACGCTGAGATGTCTTGAGAGCCGCCTAGGCCAAAGCCGGTGTGTCGGCCCAGGGTATGCCAAGGAGGGAAGCCAAGGAGAGCAACACTCCCATCAAACCAGAAACCACATCTACAGGACGCCAGAGTTATTAGCTGCAAAGCTTTGGCCATTTAGAAGCAACCGTCATATTCACTTCCTGCGACAGGACAGCCAAGACATTTACCATCAAAATAAGAGCGACTGGTTAGATAAGTTCCCACAGCAGGGAATATCTTTTTCAGGGTCGCCCACGTCTACACCGCGCCAAAAACCACCCCCTGTGTTATGTGAAGCTCCAACTAGGGGGTCTGGTGTGTGTGTCCCCCAAAACCCGGCTCGGGCTCCCCGGGGGAAGGTCCACACTAACACTACCGCAGGGTCCCACGGGCCACGCAGGCCCAGCCCGCCGCGTACCCCGAGCCCGCAGCTCCCGCCGCGCTGCGCCGCCACGCCAAGCTGCTCCCGCTCGCCACCAGCCACCTCCCCGGCGAAAGCGCGCGGCGCCAGGACATGGCCAAGCGTCCGGACGGCAGCCGCGGGCAGAGCCGCGGGCGAGCGCGACCACGATGCCGGGAGCCCGCCCCTCCGGAGGCCTCACCCCGCCCCGCCGGGCTGCCCGCGCCACCGCCGGGCTCGGGGCGCCACCGTGCTTCCTGGCTTCCCGCTCCGGCGCGCGCGCGCGCGCGCGCCCCCGAGCCTGCGCGCCCCGCAGCCCGCGCGCCCCCACGCCCCGGGGCCGGCAGGTTCACAGGCTCCGCCGCCGAGGAGCCGGGCGCTCACCTGCCCGCCGAGTTCTTCCGATCTCTGCCGAGTTCTCCCGAGCCCCGCACTTCCACTCCGGCATTCGGGGTTTAAAAAAAAAAAAAAAAAAAAAAAAAGGCTCTGCGGAGAACCAGAAGAAAAAGTTCTCCCCGCAGGGTGGTGCCCGCGTGTTCACCTGAGGGTGGTAGGTAGCTCAGTCCCTGCCTCCTGTCCTGTCGGACAGGTTTGTGATGCAAAAGAAGGGCCGGAACGTCATCTTAAAATTAAGTTATTGATAAGGAGTCCATGAGGAGGACGGATTTTACACTCAGAAAGTAAAAGACGAAGGCCATCCAATGTTGAACGTTCTTCCCGAAGAAAACAAGATGGTGTTTTTTTAAAATAAACTGAAATTAGGAAACGAACTAGCCCGGAGATATTTCATCATGGCTTTGACAGCCATGACTGCCACAGCTATGGGATGACAAAACTGCCCAAGCCACTCAGTGATGGTAATAATACCCTTTGTGCGGCTCCTGACAAATGCAGAGGAGTCGGTCGTTAGTTTTATTTACTGAGGACACTGAAACTGTTAAAGCCACAGGTCAAATGGTCTGTCTAAAATTGTAAAAACTGTTGGAATTATCCATACCTTTATTGAACCGTCATGCTGAACCCAAAGTTAAGATTCATTTGGCCAAGGAACAAAATTAGAACTTCTGTTTACCATTGTTTATGATGGTCTGTATTTCATTAATTCATAAAAGAATAAAAAGTTAGTTGCAAAAACAAAGAGCTCCCAAGGGCATAATGTGTTTTTTCTTAAGTCCAAATTTACCTTTAAAATTAAAGTTTGCTATCCATAATTTTAGAGTTTTAATTTTACCAAGAGATAGCTACTTAAGAAAGTTGCTGTGTTTTTTGTTTTGAAGTAGGACTTTTGAAGTAAGATTTTTACCTCTTGCCGGGCAGGTGGCGCACGCCTTTAATCCCAGCACTCAGGAGGCAGAGCCAGGTGGATCTCTGTGAGTTCGAGGCCAGCTTGGGCTACCAAGTGAGTTCCAGGAAAGGCGCAAAGCTACACAGAGAAACCCTGTCTCAAAAAACCAAAAAAACAAACAAACAAACAAAGATTTTACCTCTTGTCTCAAGCGAAACAATGTGTTACAACATAATTACCCTCCCCTTTCTCTCCAGAGATACACTGTTTAGCCCCAAGTTGCCTTCAAATTTGTCATTCTCCTGCTGCCTCCATCTCTAAAATGCTGGAACAACATGCACCACCATGCCTCTTGCACAACTTAATATACTGTAGATGGGATTTTTAGGGGGCAATTGCTCTTTAAAAAAAAAAAATCTCAGAATGAGACAGGCGGTGGTGGTGCACGCCTTTAATCCCAGCACTCGGGAGGCAGAGACAGGTAGATCTCCGTGAGTTAGAGACCAGCCTGGTCTACAAAGAGAGTTCTAGGACAGCCAGGGCTTCACCGAGAAATCATCTCCAAAACCAAATCTCGGAACCCAAGTACTAACAGCATACTTGCATTTAAGCATAATATGTTGCACTAGACCAATGCTTTTCAACTTCCCGTGTTTTATGAGCTAGCTATAAGAATGATACTTTTTGTCTACACTTTGATTGTAAGGGTGGGCGCAGTGAGACCACCAACTGCACCGTCCCATGGCTAGAGAGAAAAGTTTATTGGTAATGAAATAACTAAGACTGTGGGGGTGTGGGGTGAGCAAACTGGCAGAAAAACAAGCAAATTTTATGACAGTCAGCCAGGTGGGGGGCCTTTGAGCTGATACAGGCTGTTCTGATTGAGAGGGAACTAGATTACTTTGCCTAAGGTAGTTGACCTTTGGAGGCAGATTAAGTCAGGTTCCTGGTAAACAAAAGCTGAATTTAGGACACATGGTCAGATTCCTTCTGTTAGGACACTGTCACCAGCACTGTCATTTTGGGTGGTCAGTTTGGACCAATAGTGATGACTTCAACAACCTAAGAAGGTTATTGGGGCCCGGCAGTGGTCCTAGCACATGGGAGGCAGGAAGAGCTCCGGGGTTGAGGCCAGCCTTGTCTTCAGAGGGTGCACCAGGACTGCAGAGAGAAACCCTGCCTCAAAAAACACACAGAAAAGGAGAAGGAGGATTTTGGCAGAGAAGAGAATGATAGTTACTGCCAGCTGGAGGAGGGGCAGTATGGAGATTTTACTGAAACGGTAGAGTGTTACTTATACAATACAAATTAATTTTAGATATCTAACACACAGCACTATAAGTATAGTTAACAATACTGTATTGTATTCTTGAAATTTGCTGAAGGTATCACTCTCAAATTTTCTCACCAACAGAAAACAAACGTAGCTTTTAGGAATGATGGATATGTTAATTAGCTTGGTTGCTATAGTTACTGTATAATGTCTGTATACATTAAAACATCAAGCGACTGTGGCGCATGCTTTTAATCCCAGCACTCAGGAGGTAGAGGCGGTCAGGTCTCTATGAGTTCGAGGCCAGCTTGGTCTACAGAGTGAGTCCCAGGACAGCCAAGGCTACACAGAGAAACCCTACCTCAAAAAACAAAAACAAAACAAACAAACAAACAAAAACACATCGATTTGCAGGCCAGAGAGGTGGCTCAGAGGCCAATCCCTTCAAGATGTACTCTACTCTGTATAGGTTGGGTTTCAATCCTGGGACAAATGGCTGAGATGACTATTTAACATAGCAAAGCAGACCTGGCTGTCAGGTTCTCCCTGCATCCCTCAGCTCTTACCTATTACAGGGCCCTCCTGATAACCAATTAAACTCTTATCCAGAACCTTTGTCTCTAAAATGGACAACTTTGTTTCTCTATTTTACAGCACTCAGAACTATCCTCCTTGGCCTCCTTGTCCCACAGCCTCATGAGAGACTCTTTTGGTCATTGTTACAAAGTTACACTCCCCCAGGGCTAGAAAGATGACTCCATGGGTAAAGGTCCTGTCGCCAAGCCTGATGACCTGCATTCCATCCCCAAGATCCAAAGGGTGAAAGGAGCTGACTCACACAGGTTGTCCTCTGATCTCCTCATGTGTGGTACACACACTAAAACAAATAAACGTGATAATAATTTAAAAACAGAAATCAAAAAACCTTTCCCCCAGTTCAAGCAGTTCAGATGCTGACTACTTCCTGCTTATCATAGCCTCCAGCACTAGTTGTGAAGGTTCCCATCTTCAGGGTGAGTCATGGCTTTTCCTTTCCTCTATACTAAAGGTCAGATCTGAGGGCTATCTTCTCCCACATCAGCCCCACTCTGTCCCTCTTCACTGTCTGATTCTTCCTGTTGGTCGAGTTTTTGGATCCCAAGAAGGACTCATCACCTTAATCTAACTTGTACTGTTTCCTCCTGCTTCATACCAAAGAAGGAAATACACACAGAGACATCTGTACAGATGCACCTAACAAAAATCAAATTAACTCTCTGATTGTGAAAACCTAATAGCAATCCTTGCCTAGAAACTGTAGGATTAAGTAAAAAGTAGACTGTTAACATTTCACTCTAGTGTGCTGATGGCTTGTTTAAAGCCCCTGCCTCTTACCTTGGAAAAACAAACACTTGCAAGAAGCTGCCTGGAAAACAATTACCACAGCTGTCTGGTTGAAGGTCACAAGACAGATCCTATTTGCTAAGAAAGGAATGTTTTTTATGGCTACCTGAAAACATTTTTCCTGTAGTGTCTGTTCCTGTAAACATGTCTAACTATGGTGGAAATTCTCGTCAAGGGGCATGGGACTCAGACAGTATCCTCAGGTCACACTGGTCACAGCTACTGACAACACCTGTGGGAAAAATTATTATAAGGAGCTCCTGGACAATCATAAGCTTTGGTCCATGCCTGCAAGTGATAAAGCTGAGTTTCCTCCCCGTGTCTGATTGCTGGCTTGATTGTTCTATGGTCAGAACCCCCATGACAAGGGTTCAATTCCCAGCACACACGTAGGATATCTCACAAACCACCCGTATCTCCAGCTCCAGGAGATCTGATGCTGTCTTAGAGTTTCTATTGCTGCAATGAGACACCAGGACCAATACCACTCTTTTTTTTTTTAAATAGCTTACTTATTTTTATTTTATGTGCATTGGTATTCTGCCTGCATGTATGTCTGTGTAGGTCCCCTGAAACTGGAGTTACAGACAGTTGTGAGCTACCATGTGGGTGCTGGGAATTGAACCCAGGTCCTGTGGAAGAACATCTCTCCAGCCCAACACCTACAACTCTTATAAGGAAAACATTTAATTGGGGCTAGATTATGGTTTCAGAGGTTTAGTCCATTTTCATCATGGTGGGGAGCATGAGGGAGTGAGTGCAGGCTGACGTACTAGAGAAGGAGCTGTGAGTTGTACATCTTCATCCACAGGCAACGGGAAACAACTGTGACACTGAAAGTAGCCTGAGCACAGGAGACCTCAAAGCCCACTCCCACAGTGACACGCTTCCTCTAACAAGGCCACACCCACTCCAACAAGGCCACACCTCCTAACAGTGCCACTCCCTATAGGGGCAATCTTCTTTCAAAGCACCACAGATGCCTTCTTCTGGCCTCCATGAGTATCTACACACACACACACACACACACACACACACACACACACACACACACACACACAGAGGGTGGATGGACACTATACCAAAAGGATAATCCAACATCATCTCTACTTCATCCTCTTTTTATACTTTCACAGCTAAATCAAAGATCAAAGCACAGAATAGAATCTACATCTCTTTTTGGGTTGCATCCCCCACTTAACATGGGCAAATTCTTCCTGTGCAGACACCTCTGCTTTTATTACATGTCTTATTGTTCACTGCAAAGGCTAATCAACAGCTTTCATTGCCTGCTTATGACCTGGTCCCAAACATTCTCCCCTTAGAAACGGCAATGTGTTCTCTGGTTCGTGCACCACTTTGCTGGTGTTGCCATACTTCTTGAGTGGCAGGCCCCATTTCTCAACAAGGCATGCTTCCCATACCAGCTGGAGGAAGATGGCTACCCTGGGATTCTCACTAAGGACACTCAACTCTCAGATGTCTTAGACTTGGTTCCATGGGTCAGGATTGCCTCTGTAGACACTTTAGTCATCTTAGTTGTATGTCTGGTCACCCAAACAGGGGCCATGTAGTCAGTCCTGTCCAGCTCATCGTTAGTTCTAATCTCCGCTCAGGAGCAAATTGCGTCATTTCACTTTTTCTTGGGGAGATACAGATCTGTTCACCCCAGAGTGGGGTACTGATGACAGACAAAGCCACACCCAAGTGTGGCCTAATTTACCAGTTTATTGGAGTTACTTACAAGAGCACAGATGGGGGGTTACTCAGGGAGGCATGAGTGAGGAAAGGCCGCGGGGGGGGGGGGGGGGGGATGACAGCTCAGAAAAGCTGCATTCCTACAGCTCCTGGTACAATTCATAGCCGGCTTGGCCTTCAGGAAAGCTTCCTCTCGGCAGGGATTGTTCTCTGCTTTTCTAACCCTGGAGGAGGGAGTGGCAAGGGCTTTTCTGGAGCTTCCTGAGCCTTTTTGTTGTTGTTTGGGGTTTTTTGTTTGGTTGGGGTTTTGTTTTCTTTTAGAGACAGGGTTTCACTATGCAGCCTTGGCTGGTCCAGAACTATGTAGACCAGGCTGGCCTTGAACTCGTGGAAACTCACCTGTCTCTGCCTCCCGGAGTGCTTCTGAGATGAAATGTTTGCACCACCAAGTCCAGCCCTTACGTTTTATTTACTTCCTGAGTCTTCTGGCCCTCCCCTCCTCACTACAGAAGGAGGTGTTTCGATTGGGACGCAATAATTGCTCAACACTTCATTATCCTCATTTAATGTTGGGTTATAGATGTGGTATTTATAGGACATAAGAGATCATGGATTTTTATGAACCGAAAGATCAAGTAGAATAATGTTGAGCATATGTGAAATGAGTCTTGAAATTAGAAAGTTGTGTGGTCAGCTGGGAAGATGGCTCAGAGAGTAACATGGGCAGGGGAATTCGGATTCCCGGCGCCTGTACAAAAGCTGAGCTGGTGGCATGCTTCTGTAACCCCACTGCTGGAGGGGCGGACAGGTGGATCTCCAGTGCTTACTGGCCAGCCAGTCTAGCCCAAAGGGCAAGCTCCGTATACAGTGAGAGGCTCTATCTCAAAAATAAGCTGAGGAGCAACTGAGGAAGACATTCACCATGGAGTTCTGGCCTCTGTATGTGCATGCACACACTGGAGAGTTCATCCAAATACATGTGCATGCACACACACACACACACACACACACACACACACACAATCACACAAACAGGGAAGTGTGAGAGGAGGAGGGAGGGGAGGGAGAAACAGAGGAGGAGAGGGAGAGGAGGAAGAGAGAAAGAGATCTGAGATCTGTGTAATTCCCAAACTAAAACTTTACTACTATGAGTAAAACCTCAAAATATTTTTTCCCTTTGTGAGAGTGACAAAACGTTCAATAATTTTTTTCCATTTTATAATTCTTTTTAAGACATTCTTTGGGGATTGATTTATTATTTGATATGTACGAGTGTTTTGCCTGCCTGTATGTTTATGCACCAGATGTGTGCCTGGTGCCTCTGGAGGTCAGAAGAGCGCATCAGACCCCCTAGGACTGGAGTCACAGATGGTTGTGAACTGCCATGTGGGTGCTGGGAATCAAACCTGTGACCTCTGCAAGAGCAGCAGTGCTTCTGACCACCGACCCAACTATTTCAGCCCCAGCCATTTAATAATTCTTATCATTATATATGTTTTTGCTCTTTACTTATATATCTTAATATAAAGTGAAGGAACCCCTCATTTATTTCTATGTATACAGTCTATGGTTTCCTTGATATTTTCATATTTCACAAAGTTGTATTAAACAATGTCCACAATAACACTTTTGTCTGGAGTTAAAGCTTCATGGCAAATCATTTACCTGGCATGCACAAGGCCTAGGTCCAATTTCCAGCTCTGCAAAATGAATAAACAAACAAAAACAATTTTAGTTTACACCAACTTACTTCACATAAAACCAAAACCAAATAGTACTAGCTAGCTGTGAACCCTACAGTCGACCGTACACGTCTGACAAGCCAGATGTGTCAGTGATACAATAACAGCATAAAGGTTATCAGGATGAACAACCGCTTGTGGATTGCAGTTGAGGCTTGCTCAACTGGGAGGATTTCACACCTGGTACTGTAAATCTGCTGAAAAGCCCATGGCTTAGGAGGTCGTGTGCTTTAGGGAAGAACTTAATACTATTGCTTTGCTAAATGGACATGTCATCAAACTGCCTTCTAGATAATTATGTTCGTAGACATAGATTAGTATGCCCTCAGCCTTGGCCAGAAAAACTTCTCTCTGAAGTAGTCATCAGTTCATGCAGAGACTCATAATCAGTCAAAGTGCTGAGACTAAGTGACTGATGGAGTGTTCAACCCTAAATGGGGCATCTCATCAACCCCTGCCCCAAGGCTCAGAGTGGAAGGGGAAGGGGAAGGAAGAGAGGAGAGAGGGGAGAGGGGAAACCCATTTTGTAGACCAGGCTAGCCTGGAACTCACAGAGCTCTGCCTGCCTCTGCCTCTGCCTCCCAAGTGCTAGGATTAAAGAGAGTTCCAGGACAACCAGGACAGTTATACCGAGAAACTATGTCTCAAAAAAACAAACAAAAAAAGTGCTGGCCAACATCTGGAGAGGACCTCCTTAAGTGTTTTCACATACTCAAACATATCTAACACACTGAGCATCCATGGGCCAGGCAGGCCAAGCCATAGTTCCTTTTCTTACAAAGCTACCAGTTCTACTGGGGGTGGCTCTGATGGCAAGGCACCCTGGGAATTGGGAGCCAAGGAATATCATGAAATCACTGTAAGTGTAGCAACTCACAGCTCAGCTCTAGGGAAAGGTTTATCCAGCAGGGGATGGATTCCCCAGTGAAACTGTTACTGCTCTCTGCTCTGCTCACCCTGGAAAAGTGTTACAGCTCTGCTCTGCTCTGCTAAAAGTTGTTACAGCTGGCTCCACTCTGGCAAAAGTGTCACACCATTCAATAAACCTCACTCAAGGGATTTATTGGGAAGGAAGAATCCACGAGGGTGGCTGCCCCCCACCCCCACCCCCAGGGAGGGAAGTGGCAACAAACTGAACAGAATACAGAGCTTATAGAGGATGGGGTGGGGTGCAGGGATTTCCAGGGTTGCTTGTGATTGGTGGGTTTTTGTGACTTGATTCTGGGGCAAGCTCAGGGATTGGTGGGATTTCAAGTCTTTGGTGCTGGGGGTCAAGTCAAGGGCAGGGTGTTCTTTCCTTGGCTCTTTTTGCCCTACAGATGGGGGGATAACATGACTCACTCTGAAGACTTTAAGAATACTGAAAAGCTTTTACCTCCAAATACCGCAAATATACAAATTTGAGGATTCAGTTTAAAATATATGAAATTTGGGATACATATTGAAACTGTCGCATTTTTCACATTGCTTTGTTCCAAAGTATTTTCATACTAAGTCCATAGTTACTTTTCACTACAAATTTTTCCTGACATTCCAAACCAGTTAATTACGGAAGTCAACAAACAGGATCAGGATCTAGTCTGCAAGGGACTTAATACTGTTATCCTAATAAATGAGACTAGCGAATGTAACCCAGAGATGTTGGTCTACAAAAGACTACACACTAGGCTGGCGAGCGAGCTCATTTGGTACGGTGCTTGTCACGCCCTAAGAGCTGCCTTAGGGTCCCCAGCACCAATGTGAAAAGCTAGGCATGGAGGAGCACACCTGCATAACTGGAATTCTAGCACTGGGGAAGCAGAGACAGGAGGCTGCCCTGAGCTCACTGCCGGCTGGTCTTGCTGAATTAGCAAGCTCCAGGTTGAGTAAGAGACTCAACTAAGTGAAGGGTAAAAGAGGAAGACACCCAACATTTACACGCACACACACACGCACTCACGCAAAGCATACAAAGATCATACATCATACAGTGACAGAATATACCTTTAGACGTTCCTTTATTTATTTATTTATTTTTAATCTGGAGCACAATCTCTCCCCCTCCCCTGCCCTTTTCTCTCTCCTTCCCTCCTCCTTCTTCACCCCCTAATCCCTTTGAGTTTCGACATTGACTCAAGTGGAATTTTTAACTAAAGTAAAAACATTTCTTGGGCAAGTGAGATGATTCAGCAGGTAAAGGCATTTGCTATGTAAACCGGACAACCTGAGTTCAGTCCCTAAACTCTGTCACGGAAGGAGAGAGATTAGCCTGAAAGTTAGCCTCTGACCTCCACATAAGTGCCATGGCACACACATACCCCTACACACATACACATCGTGCACATATATGTATATACATACACTAATAATAAATAAGAACTTAAAAAATTCTCTTTTTATTTAAATTGTGTCTTATACCCTATTTTGGGAGTCCTCCTAGGAGAATGTAGGATAAACTATGGAAAGAAAAACATTTTTTTTTTAAAGAAAAAGGTACAGTACCCAAAGAGAATATTTATATTTATTGGTGTGTTAGATCCTACATTTGAATTGTATACATATAAAAATTGGTTTAACAGGCAGTAGTGTCTTAGTCTATTTTGTGTTACTATCAGTCTGTTTATATCGGGATCAGTTGTGAAGAAAATAGATTCATTCCTTATGGTTTTGTAGGCTAAATTCTGTATGAGGCATTGGCATTTGGGGAGACACTTCTTGCTGCATCATCCGCAGGAGAAGACAAGAAACAAGAACCCACGCATGGGGGGATGGGGATGTGGGCATATTGGGAATTAACTTCCAACACATGGACTTTGGAGAATACATTCAAATACTTTTACACTCAACTTCCTTAGCAACCCTATGAAATAAGTGTGTTCTTACCCTCACTTTATATATAAAGAATAGAAAATACCAAAGGGCTAGGTAACTTGCTAAGGTTATTCATTTGATGGACTGTGCCTTTAATTGAAGTGATCTGATGGTTCCCAGATGCCACAATTGCAGTTACCACATCATTCTCGTTCTCCACAGGTAATAGGTCTCTAATTAATGATGGACAATTTGTCCTTTGAGAAGGAATAGAACCAAGGATTCAGCACTCTCTTCTGGTCTGTATGGGCACAAGGTACACATACATGCACAAACATACATTCAGACACTCACATATATACACAAAATGAAACAAAAATAATCTTTAAAAAAAGAAGAATGATGAAACAGATTTGATTATAAGTCCCTCTACTTCCTATGCCTCAATTTACCATTATCTTATAAGGGTCAAGCATGAGTCAAAAACCTGTCCGGCTGTTTCCTGTAAAGGGTAAATTGAATAGGGCGTTGGAAGTAGATCACTTTGGTCCTCACCTCCTCCCAGGCAAGAGAAAGGCATCTTCTGTCAGCATCTGAACTGGCAAAAACAGCTGGACCATGATATTCTTCTGTGAAATAATTTCATACTATCAACAGTCAGATCAAAACACAGGTTGATGTCATGGAACAAGATGTCCTAGACTGTTCAATAAGTACATCTGAACACACCTACATATGGTCACCGGGAGTCACCCCTACTTCTGTCCTAATTACAACTTTGGCTTCATTTATTTCTTTATTCATTCATACCTGCTAGATATAGAAAACCATAACCCGGGGACCAAATCTACCCATAATTTGTCTTGCTCTTTCTTTCTTTTTTAGTGCTGGTGATTCAGCCATTATTACGTATGTGCTCTAGCACTTAAGTATACCAGCCAGCTCATCTTTTTTTGTACAATATTTAGGAAAGGATATCTTTAACAGTTTAAAACAATGTAAGCTGGGCTGGAGGGTGGTGCATGCCTCTAATTCCAGCACTCAGGAGGCACAGGCCAGCCTGATCTACAGAGTGAGTTCTAGGACAGCCAGGGCTACACAGAGAAACCTTGTCTCAAAAAACATCAAAGCAACAACAACAACAACAACAAACAATTAAAAAAAAAATCAAGCCGGGCGGTGGTGGCGCACGCCTTTAGTCCCAGCACTCGGGAGGCAGAGCCAGGCGGATCTCTGTGAGTTCGAGGCCAGCCTGGACTACCAAGTGAGTTCCAGGAAAGGCGCAAAGCTACACAGAGAAACCTTGTCTCAAAAAACCAAAAAAAAAAAAAAAAAAAAAAAAAAAAAATCAAAGAAGAAGATGTGAATGAGACTATGCAGTCCACAAATCTTCTTAAATGTTCTACTACCTCTTAACATCACTCCACTAGGACCGTACAACTAACAAGTGAATCCTTACGGAACACACTCAGACCACATTTAAAATATAATGTTCCCCCAAATCATGTAACACAAACTCCAAATTGTATTGACTAATTGATTGATAAATGGGTGGATCAATAAAGACAGGGTCTCAAGCTGGCCTCAAGGGTGTCCTTGAACTTGTGATTTTTTTTTTTTAGATTTATTGATTTTTACATTCATTGGTGTTTTGCCTGCATGTATGTCTGTGCAAGGGTGCCAGATCTTCTGGAACTGGAGTTACAGACAGTTGTGAGCTGCCATGTGGTTGCTGGGAATTGAACCCGGGTCCTCTGGAAGAGCAGCTGGTGAACCATCTTTCCAGCCTGAACTTGTGATCTTCCTACCTCTGCTTCCTGAGTCCTGGACTTACAAGTGTGTGCTACTAGGCCCCCTGTGTTGTACTGAGGATACAACCCAGAAATTTGTGCACACTAAAAGAGTATTCTACCAACTGAGCTATGCTCTTAGCTCATAAGCACAAACTGAGCAAGTCCAGTTTTACATTCTCTTACAGAAATGTGCATTGGTACATATAATGTATGGTCTTCCTTTAGCACACAGTCAGTGGACTCAACCTACTTTGTTTAGTAAGTGTACATCAAAAACAAAAGTCAAATAACCATATTGGCCAAATACCATTTGTGTCATGTTTTTGTGTGATCTGAAAGCTAAGAATTTTTTCACATTTTTAAGGGATTGTTTCAAAACAAAGGAAGAAAAAAGAAAGAATACAGAAAGTCAAAACAGACAAAGAAAAAGACAGAAACCATCTGTAGATCATGAATCTTCTAACACTCATTAGTTATCCTTTTACAGAAAAATATTGCTACCTCTTAGTTCAGAACTATGAAAGGTCTGAGATTTTTATGGTGTTTGCAAGCTGACAAGTTAGTCAGCCAGTTTTCTGGGTGATAACAAAAGCAAGATTCCCAGATAAGAGGTAAAGCACTTCACTACCGAAATCCCTTTCCAGAATGTCAGCACTAACTCTTTTTAATGAACAAACCTCCTAGTAAAGGTCTTACCATTGCTTATCAGTGTTACACCATGGGCCAAATTTCAGCACGATTTTTACATTCATTGGTGTTTTGCCTGCATGTATGTCTGTGCAAGGGTGCCAGATCCTCTGGAACTGGAGTTACAGACAGTTGTGAGCTGCCATGTGGTTGCTGGGAATTGAACCCGGGTCCTCTGGAAGAGCAGCTGGTGAACCATCTTTCCAGCCTGAACTTGTGATCTTTCTACCTCTGCTTCCTGAGTCCTGGACTTACAAGTGTGTGCTACTAGGCCCCCTGTGTTGTACTGAGGGGACAAAGCATGTTTGTCACGTCCAGCACAGCTCCAGGGATGGGTCTGACCGGGGAACCAAGGCAATGAAGAAAAGACAAAATTACAGATGCATAGAAAAGCTAGGATAGGCCCTCCGATAGAAAAAAAAGAAAGCACCCAAGAAGCACAGCATGTTTATTATATACAGTCAAAAACAGAGTCTGGATATTGCATGCAGCTGAATAAGAAGGCGGTGTTATTTCATACAGATAAACAAGGAGGCAGGGTCATTACATACAGCTGAACAAGGAGGCAGACTCTGTAGAGGAGCAGCCTTCAAGCCAAAAACATAGGGTAGGGGTGAGGAGACAGCTGTAGCGGACAATTTCTGCATACATTATTAACATCTACTCTATGACCAAAGGGAGGCTTTACCATCACTTTGAACCTCACCAGGGAATGGTCTGGGGCATTGGAGTCCTTGACACGGCTGTGCCTATGTCAACAGTACGCATTCACTCAGGGCTTCCTTGCTAGCACATGTATTTAAACCATAGAGCTAGGTGGCTAGTTAAAACAACTACTCCTTTCAGGAGCTGAGTAACATTGCAGCCTGGCCCCCTCATCGCAGTGGATACGTTCAGGGCCTGTACTGGGTTACCTCTCCCCATTATGTGCTCCCGGTGGTCTTCATTTGTAAGCCATTGACACAAATGAAGTTTTTAAGGGGGTTCAGGAGAGACCCTTGCTGCAGCTGATGAGGAGCCTCAATTGTCTAATTCAGGCATCTACAATCTTGCGCATCCTCCTGACTGAGGCCACCTGGCCCAAAGCTGAGTTTACAGTGAAGTAAGCTGCAAATTAAACTCCAGTATTCTGTCAAGGCTATTCATAGCAAGGTTCATTTTTCCCCCCTAGGAATAAGGTCTCTTAGGATCTTGCCATTAGCTAATCAGAATTCCTCTGTTCCTTGACAAAACTGTTTGTTTAGCTTTCTAATAGTCTTTCCAACGGTCTGTTTGCCAGTCTGGTTACCTATTAGATGAAAGATTTACAGGGAGAGGCCAGGCAGAGGTGTTTATCATTGAGCTGGAACTAAGAGGGTCAGAAGGCCTTCTTCTCGGACAAATGTCTTTGGATCAACTATGTCTCCAGTCTCTCTATTAAGAATTATACAAGGACTCTCTCACTAGTTTTATCTTCTGTCTGTGCTGTGTTTAATTCCTCTGCTTGGAATCAGGTTTATGCAACTTGTGTTTGGTAACAAGTATATTTTACCTTATTTTGTGGATTGGGGCTACATAAGGACCATCTTTAGGAAATGCATTCTCAAGATCATTTCAACTAAAAACTGCCTATTGTTTGTCAAACATTCACTGTCCTCCAATTTTCAAGTTTTAATGCTAATTTATACTCTTATCTGTCTAACTACCAACCTTACCAAGGCTAAATACAAAATACAATAGTCCTTCACCTACTTTCAACAAGGTTGTCCCTTCCAGAAATCCCTTGTGAGGAAATTGTGCTCATTGGTCTAAAAGAAAGAAACAGAGACCATGAGGACTGGAGATGTAGCTCAGGTGGTGAAGAGCTTGGCCTAGCACACATGGAATTCTGTGTTCAGTCCCCAGCAGTAACCCAACTTGGTATAATGTCACATGCCTGGAATCCCACTCAGCACTCAGGAAGGCAGAAGGCTTGGGTGTGCAGGCTCATTCTCGGCCACATAGCTAGTTTATAGACAGCCCGAGTTACATCAGAACCCTGTCTCAAAGCAACATCAAAAGCAAAGAGAAAGAACGTCTCATTTAGGTATATGACACCCTCTTTATATACTTACTTTGAAGATTAATAAAATGCTGATTTTCCCCCATGGCGTAGCTAGACAAAATTGGCAGAACCCAAATTATTCTTTAAATTAGCTATAATAAAACTCTCAGCTGGTGATGGTGTGCACTTATACCCTAAATACTCAGGAGGCTTCTAGCAGTTCAAGGCCAGCCTGGAATATGTAGCAAGTTCCAGAACAACCAGAGCTCCACAGTGAGACCTTATCTGAAAAAGCTAAAAGAACAATAACAAAACCAAACAAAATTATACTTTCTTGTGTGTTGTTTCTTTCCATTTTTTAAAATTCTTCTCTCATACATTACATCCAGACGGCAGCTTCCTCTCCCTCCACTCTACCAGCACCCCACCCATTCCCTCTCCCCCAGATCCACTCCTTCTCCATTTTCCTTCAGAAAAGAGCAGGCCTCCTAGGGATACTGACCCAACTCAGAATAACAAGACACAGCAAGACTTGGTACAAACCCTCTAATCAGGGCTTGGTGAGGCAACCCAATAGGAGGAAAGGGGTCCCACGAGAGTCAGAGACACCCCGACTCCCACTGTCAGGAGTCCCACAAAAAACACTAAGGTAACAACCATGACATATATTCAGGTGATCTATGCACAGATCCACGCAGGCTCTGTGACTGCCTCTTCAGTCTCTGTGAGCATGAGCCCTGCTTCGTTGATTCTGTGGGCCGTGTTCTCCTGGTGTCCTCGACCCCTCTGATTCCTACAATTCTTTCTCCCCCTCTTCTGCGGGGTCCCCCAAGCTCCAAGGGGAGGGACCCCATGGAGATCTCTAGTTTGGGCTCTCTCTCTGCCTTAGGTTTGGCTCTGGGTCTCGGCATCTGCTCTCATCAGCTTCGGGCCTCTCTGGTGACGACTGGGCTCTGCGTGCATTTTACAATAGGTATTTTTCCAACAAACTTTCTTCTCCCTTTGCAGAGAGAGCACAATTAACCTTGCACAGCAGTCATTTTATGTTTGCTGGAAGCTCTTTCCTTTACTTCCGTTTCTTTCTCTGTTTTATCTGTCTTGTAAAATCATAAAGATTAATTGAGGAGCAAACAAGCATCCGGTTGTTGTGTCCTCGTTTTTAGGAATATCCAGTTCAAATAAGACAATAGCTAAGTGATAAAAGTGTTGGTAAACTCTTTGTGTTTATTTTGTGAACCTTGAAAAGCGTATTTATTGAATAGCCTTTGTTACCACGGTTACAAGAAACAAGGGCCTTAATTTCAAGGTAAAAAAGAAATCTGGCATGATTCAGTCTTTAAAGTTTTTTTCTTTCTTCTTCTTCTTTTCTTTCTTTCTTTTTTTGTTTGTTTGTTTTATTTTTGAATTTTCGAGTAGGGTTTCTCAGTGTAACAATCTTGGCTGTCCTGGAACTCTTTCTATAAACCCGGCTGGCCTTGAACTCAGAGCTCCACCTGCCTCTGCCTCCCAAGTGCTAGGATTAATGGCATTGGCCACCACTGTCCAGCTCTCAGGCTTTAAATTTTATATCATGTAAAAATAATATCTTACCTGGCAGGGGAGATACCATGATAACGAAGATGGTTTTCCCAGGGCAAGGCTTATTCATTGCTCACCGCTGTGATTTCCCCAAATGCGGAAAACTTGACTGCATAATTTGTGGTAGTGGGGGATTATGTTCGTGCTCTCCCTTGAAAAAAGAAAAAAAAAAAGAAAAGAAAAAAAATAATGTCAACACAACATTGTGTTTTGAACAGGGTCAAGGTTAAATATTTTTTAATGTAAACTTCCTAAATCTCCTAGGTGGATTTTCTGAGTCATTATCATTTATTTTTCTATTATTTTTAAATTACAGGGGAGGCAGAGGAAGGCAGATTTCTGAGTTCAACGCTAGCCTGGTCTACAGAGTGATCCAGTACAGCCAGGACTACAGAGAGAAACCCTGTCTTGAAAAACAACAACAAAAAAACCCAACAAAAACAAACTCAAAAAAATCCCAGATATTGATATGCTTATATGTGTCCATAATATTTTAATAAACATAAATAAAAATATATAACTATAGATAATGAATGAAAAGGTGTTAATAGATATCATTTTAAAAGTTTTAATTTTATTAAATTTTAATGCACCAAAAATAATTAAAATGGTAAATTTCAGATCCTTGACTACTTTTAAGACATTAGGGAAGTGATTATTTAATCAGTAAACAAATATTGATGCCTGAATAATATTTAGATAAAACCCAAATATGTTGGTTATATATATGCAGGGAGCTCAGAAGACAATTGATTTTAATGTCAAGTAAGAAGATAAACACATAAACAATGAACAGCTTTTCTCAGATCTGTAAGAGAGATAAGGATTTGGGACTAACCACTGTCCCCAAACCTGGACAGACACAGTTCACCTGAGGGCAGGTCTCTGTGTAGAAACAGACACAGGGACCAGAGCTGGGGCTGGAAAATGTCATCATAGCTGACAGTCTTAGTTGATTTCTATTGCTATTACAAAACACCACGACCAGGTCAACTTCTAAAAGCAGGCATTTAATTTGGGTTCCCAGTTGCAGAGGGGTAGAATCCATGACCGTCATGTCGGGGAGCCTGGCAGCAGTCAGGTGGGTGGAGGCACTGGTGCAGTAGCTGAGCACTCACATCTTGAGATACAACTACCAGGCAAAGAAAGTTAGCTGGGAATGAATGGCATGGGCTTTGGAAATCTCAAAGCCTGACCCCAGTGACACACCTCCTTCTACAAGGCCACACCTCCTAATCCTTCCCAAACAGTTCCATAACCTGAGGACCAAGTATCAAATCTATGAACCTATGGGACCATCCTCATTTAAACCACCACACTGATGAGTTGCTGGAGGCTAAACGTGCACAATTCTGAGGGGGGTCTAGTCTGAGAGAGACTTCCTATTTCTGCTATTATCCTCTAGGATTTGGACCTGTGTTCTGTAAGTACATATCAGAGGGAAATTAACTGATTTATCCAGCAAAGGGCAGAGAAAAGATAATTTTGAAATATAACAGAGAACTCTGTTCTTAACAAGGTTTCTTCTAAAAAACAAAGAGAAAACCTAACTAGTTAACTGAAGTTTAGTCTGCTGGAATTTTGTCAGATCCTACCTGACCTATGAGATAGAATATCAAATTCCAGTCATCTGTGCCCTTCTATGTGGGAAAGGGGAGATATATACATGTCCAGAGCACTCTCACTGTCCTGTCTCTCTGAGACTGAGAACTGGTAAAGTCCTCTGTGGTGATATTGTATAACCCAATATATTGTGCATACTAATAAACTTATCTGGGGCCAGAGAACAGAACAACCACTAGACATAGAGGCCAGAAAATGATGGCACACACACCTTTAATCTTAGCATTCTGGAGGCAGAGATCCATCCGGATCTCTGTGAGTTCAAAGTCACACTGGAAACAGCCAGGCATGGTGACACACGCCTTTAATCCCAGGAAGTGATGGCAGGAAGCAGAAAGGTATAAAAGGCGTGAGAACCAGGAACTAGAGCCTGGTTAAGCTTTTAGGCTTTAGCAGCAGTTCAGCTGAGATTCGTTCTGGATGAGGACTCAGAGGCTTCCAGTTTGAGGAAACGAGATTAGCTGAGGCACTGGCGAGGTGAGGTTAGCTGTGGCTGGTTCTGTTTCTCTGATCTTTCAGCGTTCTCTCCAATACCTGGATCCAGGTTTGTGCTTCATTAATAAGACCCTTTAAGAATCGTGCTACAGTCCTCAGTTCAGCACCACAATCCCACTTTAAAGATCAAATGCTAGTTATCTGACTACAGAATGTGCCCCCTTCCCTGTAACTGAATGCCACATTCCAAGGCCTTACAGCCATTCCCTTTAACTGGTACATTATGTCCAGCTATCAAGAAAAAAAAAACTGTAAGGTTTATCAAACTGAATAAAAACGTGGTTTGAAGAGACAGAACAAAGTGTCAGACACGGCGGGGGTGTTGGAGTGATCGGAATGGGAATGAAAACAATAACTTACATGTCGGGAGCTCTGATGCACGAAGGAGGCAGGAGGTGAGGACAGATGGGCAGTGCCAGGCAAGGAAAGGGAATCTTATCAAAGCAGCACCGTGATGAGAACACAGTAACAGAGCTTGGCACAGCAGGGCCCCTGGGTAATCTCAGGACTCAGAAGACAGAGGCAAGAATATCTTGAATGTAAGGCCAGTCAGTGCTACACAGCAAAACCCTGTTTAAAAAAAAAAATGAAGTAGGAAAGTAAAACAAAAATACTGTGACAGAAACAAAAAAAAAATGCTTTTGACGGGCTTATCTGAAGAATAGGCATGACTTGAGGAAAGATTTTATGAGTCTGAGGTAATTTCACGTGAGACCCTTCCAACCTGAAAAGCAAAGACAACAAAGATTGAAAATTATAGAACTAACTATCCAAGGATGATTAGAAGAAGGCAGAGGAAGGAACAGCAGATAAGAAAATAATAACTAAGTTGCTGTCAGATAGCAAACCACAGATCCAGGCAGTTCAGAGAACACCACACAGAATAACACTCTTCCTTCCCCGTAATAAAATAAACAACAACAAGAACAAACCCTTCACTTCCGGAGTGTTATTTCCACACTACAGAAAATACAAGATAAAGACAGAATGCTGTAATTTATACCAAATACAATAGCTAGGAAGTGTGAGTTCTTAGGTTCTATAGCACAGCAAGGTCACTACTGTCCACAATCTATTCCATATTTTAAAAAATTAGAAGAGATGACGCTGGTTGTTCATAATCTGTGGGAGACCAGCCCCCACTTTTTCCCCAGGGTACTCTTGAGGAGAGAGGGATAAGAGATTGAGGTAGAAAAATAGAGGTAGAAGGATAGAGGACAGAGAAACAGAAACACAGGATATCCTTGGTAGGGCCTGTATCCTTATCCACCAGCCCCTTCTGCCACTTCTAAAGGGTTATTTATGGGAATGCCAAAGGGTGGAGCAAAGACCTCCCTCTAGCTCAGCCAAGTGTAGACCCTTCCAATCACCTAGAAACCATGCACATGGTCTAATGCAGCCCGGCTGGTTAAAGCAAGTTTATATCTCACTAGGAAACCTTTGTAGGTCTCCAAAATAATCCATAGATATGATAATTATTTGAGAAGAAAGAAATGCCAATTACTCTGGTTCAATCATTACACATGTATGTGCCAATTTATCATATATGATAATGTCATATATAAGTATATGGGCATATTAAGTGGCAGTTAAAAAGAAAATCACTAAATCTGAACAAGTCCAGAAGGGAGAAAATATCTTACCAATAGAGGAACAAGGAGAAGAGTTTCATTCACCTTTTGAGACACCATGCAAAACAAAAGAGAGTAGAGTGGGATAGTTAAAGTGCTGAGACAAGGTGCTGGAGAGATGGCTCAGCGGTTAAGAGCACTGGCTGCTCTTCCAGGGGACTCAGGTTCAATTCCCAGCACCCACATGGCAGTCACAACTGTCTGTAACTCCAGTTCCAAGGGATCTGACACCTTCACACAGACATACATGCAGGTGAAACACCAATGCCCATAAAATAAAAATAAAAAGTGCCGAGACAAGTCGGCTATGGTGACTGACATCTATAACCTGACGCTCAGGAGGTAAAGGCAAGGGGATGGGGAATTTGAGCTAGCCTGGGCTACTAAGTGAGTCTGATGCCACTCTCAGCCACATAGTAAGGCATTGTTCTTCAAACAAACAAACAAGCAAACAAACACCCCCCAAAACATAAAATGAAAGCCTAAAATTTTACTAAACTACAATTTTATACTTTTTGAAATTATCGTGTAAAACTGATGGAGACATAAAGATTTTTCTCAGACAAACCTTAAGAATTTGTTGCACACAGATCTTCCTTACAGGAAAATAAATAATACAGATCAGAAATTCAAGCTTTCATAAAGAAAGGGAGAACACCAAGGAAGGAACACATGAAGTTACAGTACTAACTTTATTTTTTTGTATTAACATGAATAATTTTAATATCACAATTTGATGAAAATAATAACAGCAACAACATACGTATTATGTGTATTTATGTGGATGTGTGGCCATATAAGCATTTATAAATTTGTTATCATTTGGCTATGAAATGTTCCCTCCTCCCTAGGGCCATTGTGTGAAAGGCTTAGTCAGCAGCTGCTGTTCCTATTGAGAAAACATTTAATTTTGAGGGCACTAACTACACCAATGTATGAACCCATTGATAAGTTCATAGTTGAATGGAATGTTAGGAGGTAGACTCTACTGGGAACAAGTAGATTATTGTAGGCTTTGGAGGCTGTATCTTATCCCTTGACCCCTCCCTTTTCTCTCTCTGCTTCCTGGCTGCCACACAGTGAAGAGCAGCTTTGCTTCATCATGCATTCATTTTCTGCCTTGATATTCTAGCTCATTTGAGGACCAAATAACAGGACCAGTGACCACAGACCACAACCCGTGAAAACAAATCCAAAAGAAATCTTTCTCCTCCTATGCCATCTCAGGAACTTTGCAACATCAGTGAAAAATTGACCAACACACATGGTTTTCTGGAAGTGAAATTGATGATGGGGATGGGAGGTAGGAATTAAAAGTATTTATTATAAGGTAGTCACAGTATCTGTTATACAACATAATGTTAGTTGAAAGTGGACTTGGATGAGTTATACATTTATAATACAAACTTCCATGCAAAAGCTAAAGAAGAGAAATTAAGTGTAGTTATGCCATGAAAGGAGAGAAAATTGAATCAGATACAATGTTATTTTAAAAACACAAAGTCAGTAAAAGAGTGGAAGACAAAAGTAGGAACAAAAAATATTAACAAATATAAAGCAGTAACACATATGGCAGCTATTAATCCAACTGCAACAATAATCCCTTTAAACATTAATACTCACATACACTAAGTAAATAATAGAGGTTGTCAGAGCAGATAAAATTACAAGGCCCAAATGTATGTTGTGTACAAGAAACTCAATTTAAAGACACATATAAATTAAATGAATGGAGAAAATATATAATGCTAACAATAATTTATAGAAGAGCAATTTATATTAATTTCAGATAGAGTAGACTTCAATGTAAGGAAGAACATTAGGGAATAAAGGAAGTTAATTCTTCAAGAAGAACATAGCAGTCCTTGGGGCTGGAGAGATGGCTTAGAGGCTAAGAGCACTGGCTACTCTTCCAGGTTCAATTCCCAGCACCCACATGGCAGCTCACAGCTGTCTGTACCTCCAGTTCCAGGGGATCTTCACACCAATGCACATAAAATAAATTAAAACAAAACAAAAAAACAAAAGAAATCCATAACAACCCTTAATTCCCACCAACACAGAATTAAATTATGTGAGGTAAAATTGAAAGAACTGTCAGAAGAAAAAGATTAATCCAGTATAATAGTTGGAGGCCTTAACATTCTATAATACGTGAACGGATTCAGCAGGAAGAAAAATCAATCACGATGTGGTCAAATTTGCCACGACTGACCATGTTGTTACCATTGTACTCTTCAGACTCTTTCATTCAATAAAGGAAGAAACTTCCTTCTCAAACTCACTACATTCTGGGCCAGAAAATAGCTTACGAGGATGAAAATCATACGATGTTGCTGTGGGATGTCTTCCTGTGTGCTGCGAATATATGCTGCTCCAACTGGTTAATAAATAAAACTGCATTGGCCTATGGCAGGGCAGAATGGAGGCAGGTGGGAGGGAGATCCAAGAGTGTAGTGGGTAGCCGTTCTAGCTTTGACCTGGAAGTGCCACCCCCATTGAGGCTTTGGTAACTGTCACGCCTACAAGGTGGGGCCGAGAGAGGACCCTGAAGACCTGAGATCCAGATGGGCCAGCTCTCTTGGTTCCTGGATCCTGGACGCTGGAGGTAGACTGAGCAGAGTTCTCCAGAGAACACCGCTGGACTGTGCTACGCCTTTCCCGGACCCTGTAACCTATCCCTTCATTTGTAAGTTACTTCACAAAATAAACCTCCGTTTTAACTACTTGGAGTTGCCTCAATATTTAAACCAATACAAGAGGGATAGAGAGAGGCAAAAAGCAGGGTCAGGGGAGATGCTGCAAGCTGTCGCCAGGAGAAGCAAGATGTAAGGAAACAGGTAACGCCACGAAGCCACGTGGCAAAACATGGAATAATAGGAATGGGTTGAATTAAGTTGAAAGAGCTAGTTAGTAAGAAGCCTGAGCCATAGGCCCAAGAGTTTGTAACTAAATATAAGCCTCTGAGTGATTATTTTATAAGCGGCTGCAAGAGCTTGGGTGAGAGAGATTCATCCGGACTGTGGGGCTAGGTGGGACAGAGAAACTTCCGCCTACAGGATGTCCACTCTGAGACCACAATGGGATTAAACAATAACAGAAATATAGATTAAAATATCAATGCAGTTCTCAGTATTGCATAGATCAAAACCCATTATTTTTGTGATATTATAGTAAGATTGCAGGAAACAATATTAATGTTACTAAAATCATGTTCCAGCATACCAGCCATGAAGCTGAAGTTGACATTACTGTAAATGCAATGTCATTTATGTTAGCATGCTTGAAAGTATAACACTTAGTATAAAGCTAATAAAATATGTATGTGATATATGTGAGGAAAACTAAAGACTTAAGTAAGTCAAATAGCTAAACAAATGAGGCAATACTCCATGTTCGTAGACAAGGAAACTGAGTATAATCCATAGGTCAGTGTTTCTCAACTTGATTTATAGACTTGGTGTAATCCCATTCACAGTAATAGCAAGGTATTTTCTAGACATAAACAAATCGATTCTAAGTTTTATGGGGGTAAACAAAAATCCTCCAGAATAGTCAATACAAAATTGAAGTTAAACAAATGTACTTTTTTTTTTTTTTTGCTCTTTGGGGGCCTGCCACCCAGCTCCCAGATAAATAAATGGAGACTTAGTCTTACTTATATATGCCCAGCCCCTTGGCTTGTTTCTAACCAGCTTTTCTAACTTATATTACCCCATTTCTATTTAGCTATGTTTTGCCTCTGGGCTTTTTACTTTTTTTTATTCTATACATCTTTCATTCCTTCTTACTCTGTGGCTGACTGTGTGGCTGAGTGGCTGGCCCCTGGCGTCCTTTCCTTCTCCTTTTCTCTCTCCTCTCTTTTTTCTTTATGAGCTTAGATTTCTCTTCCTATTTATTCTCTCTGCCTGGAAGCCTCACCTATTTCTCTCTCCTACCTAGCTATTGGCCATTCAGCTCTCTATTAGACCAATCAGGTGTTTTAGGGAGGCAAAGTAACACAGTTTTGCAGAGTTAAACAAATGCAACATAAAAGAATGCAACACATCTTTGAATCATTAATATTTCACAACAAGCAAACAAACAAACAACTTAATAGGACTGACACTACCCCATTATGGGACTCCAATAATCACAGCAGTGATTACATCAAATGGAAAGTTAAATAGGTCATGGGAACAGGAAAAGAGTTTAGCTATAGATCTATATAAATATAATCAACTGATTTTTGACTAAGAAGCAAAGGCAACAGTGGGGGAAATGATAGTATATTAATAAACTGTGTTTGAACAATTGTTAGTCTGTGGTGGTTTGAAATAGAATGGCCCTCATAGACTCATATGTTTTACTCAGGCACTAATTGGTTGAATTCTTTATGAAGGAGTAGGTGGTATGGCCTTTTTGAAGGAAGTAGGCCATTGGGTGTGGTCTTTGAAGTTTGAGGAGTCCAAAGGATTCCCAATTAATTCTCCCTGTCTCAGGGTTGTGGATCAATTGTAAGCTGTCAGCTACTTCTCCAGTGCTATGCCTGTCTGCCTGCTGCCATGCTCCCCATCATCATGGTCATGGACTCACCTGTAGGAGGAGTTTTCTGTCTAGATCACAGGTCAGCTCTGTCCCATTGGCTGCTCTCAAATAACAACACAGAGACTGCTTATTAATTATAAGTGCTCGGCCAACACCTTAGGCTTGTTTTTAGCTAGCTCTAATAACTTAAATTAACCCATTTCAATTAATCTATGTGCTTCCCTGAGGCTCATTTACCTCATCTATGAACTTCCCATGCTGCTTCTTTTGTGTCTGGTTGGCATCTCCTCTTGACTCCTGAGACTCTGCCCCAGTGTTTTCTCTGCTCTGAAAATCCTGTCTAGCCATCAGTTAATCATCTTTTTATTAAGAACTCATCTATCATTCCACAGTACTCACCCTCTAACACTGTAAGACTCAAAGTTTTTCTTTTATTACCTGCCTTGGTTATGGTGTCTTATTCTAGCAATTTGAAAGTAAGTAAGACAATATCCATATGCAAGAAAAAATTTAATACAGTCCTTATACTTCTTGCAAGAAAGAACTAAAAATGGATCATAAACATATTATATTTCTTCTTCTGTTTTAAATACACCATCAAGAGACTAGTCATGTAACAGACTTGGAGAAAATACTTACAATGGACATAATTGATAAGTGACTGAAATCCAAAATATATAAAGAACTCTGATAATTCAACAGTAAGTAAACAAAGATACTACTGAAAATGGGTCAAAGATGTTAAGAGACACCTTACCAAAGAAGATATAGAGATAGTGACCATTTGGAAAGATGATCCACATAATATGACAGCAAGAAAATGTGTAGCTGAAGTTTTTCTGGTCCTGCCTGATCCCGCAGCTGCTCAGACCCAAATGAACACACAGAGACTTATATTAATTAGAGCTGCATGGCCTAATGGCTCAGGCATCTTGCTAGCTAGATCTTACATCTTAAATTAACCCATTTCTATAAATCTATACCTTGCCATGTGGCTCGTGGCTTACTGGTATCTTTACATCATTCTTCTCATGGCAGCGGCTGGTAGTGTCTCCTGACTCAGCTTTCCTGTTCCCAGAATTCTCCTCTCTCTTTGTCCCACCTATACTTCTTGTCTGGCTACTGACCAATCAGAACTTTATTTATTAACCAATCAGAGCAACACATTCACAACATACAGAGTGATATCCACAGCAGAAATGCAAATTTAAACAAAGAGATACCACTACATACCTGCTAGAATGACCATAGTCCATAACACTGACATCACTCAAAGCTGGTATGAAGATGAGGAACTTTCACTCATTGTTGGTATCAAAGAATAATTATACAGTCACATTGGGAGATAATTTGGTAGATTCTTACAAAACCAAATATTCTTTTATCATTTGACCCTGCAATCTGTCTTCTTGGTATTTACACAGGGAGTTTAAAACTTGCATCCGTACTAAAGATTGGGCAAAGATATTGATATGAGGTCGATTCAACCTCAAAGTTGACAAAACTTAGAAGCCACCAAGACTTCCTTTGGTTTGTAAATGATTTACTCATAGCACATCTAGACAATGGATTGTTACTTGGTCTGAAAAATAAGTGAGCTGTCAGCCATGAGAAAACACGGAAGATGCTTATGTGGTCACTAACAAGTAAAAGGAGTTAATGTGTAAAAACATTGTGAGATCCCAGCTCTATAACATTTGGGAAGAGCGACACTAGGGATACGGTAAAAAGAGCTACCTAGGATTCAACGAGCATACAAAGATCTGCCTGTACATATATATGTGTGTATAAGAGACCCATGAGTTCCAGGTTATAAAACAAGCAAGCAGGATACTTTCTGATTGTTGGTCAGCCATTTAATCAATAGATCTTAATCTAATTGTTGGGAATTCTGGAACTCAAATTGCAGATATGTATAGCTTGGTTTTTAATTTTTTGAGATAATATAATTACATCATATCCCTCCTTCCCTTTCCTCCCTCCAGCTCCTTCCAAGAACCTCCTCTTCTGCTGTCTTTCAAATTCATTTCTCTTTTCTTAAATTGTTGTTACATATACACAGTCCTAAATATATAAATATATAAATGTGACCTGCTCAGACATATATACATACACACACATATACACATATATACACATGTATATATGTTTTCAGGCTTACCATTTGGTGTTGGATAACCAGTTAATGTGCTCTTCCTCGAGGAAGACTATTTATGCCTCTCTCAGTATTCCTTGCTGCCTGTAGTTCTTTCTCTAGGGTTGAGGCCTCATGAGCATTCTCTCTTCTATGTTAGTATGTCTCTTGGTGTCATTTCTAGTTCATGTTTAGGTTGCCACATAAGAGTGTAGCTTCTCTGACATTTCTTTTTTGTTCTTTTTAAATTTATTTATATTTATTTATTGTCTGTATGTATGACTGTGTGAGGATGTTGGGTCCTAGAGTTACAGACAGTTGTGAGCTGCCATGTGGTTGCTGGGAATTGAACCTGTGTCCTCTGGAAAAGCAGTCAATGCTTTTAACCACTGCACCATCTCTCCAGCCCCTTCTCTGACATTTCTAGGAGACAATCCCACAGCAAAATTCCTGTTCTTCTGACACTTTCAGTGTTTCCATCTCTTCGGAAATGATCCCTGAGCCTTATGTGTAGGAGTTTTAGATGTGTCAGATGGGACTGGGTTCCACAACTCTGCATTTAATCAGTTGTGGTTTATCTGTCACAAGGAGAAATTTTCTTGAGGAGGGGTGAGAATTACACTTATTTGTGGGCATAAGGATAAATATTTAGAATGTAGTGTTGGGGAATATTATTTTAAGGTGTGTTACTTTTGTTTATGTTGCATTTGTTTAACTCTGTGAAGCTGTGTTACTGTGCCTGTCTAAAACACCTGATTGGTCTAATAAAGAGCTGAACGGCCAATGGTGATTCAGGAGAAAAAAATAGGCAGGGCAGGGCAGGCAGGCAGAGAGAATATATAGAAGGAGAAATCTGGGAAGAAGGAATGAGAGAGGAAGGAGGAGGACTTCAGGGGCCAGCCACCCATCCAGCTACAGAGTAAGAATGAAAAAGTAAGGTTATAGGAGTAAGAAAAGGAAAAGCAGAGGCAAAAGGTAGATGGGCTACTTTAAGTTAAGAAAAGCTGGCAAGAAGCAAGCCAAGCTAAGATTGGGCATTTATAAATTATAATAAGCCTCCGTGTATGATTTATTTGGGAGCTAAGTGGTAGGCCCCCTTAAAAGAGCAAAAAACAAACAGCATTTCAGCATACCAATGTGAGGCTCATATTTCTATAGGGCCTGAGAAAGCTTTGGGAAAAAAAAAGGATATGGCTCCTTTAATAAACCTGCTGTACAGCAGAGTACTTAAACAGCGTTTTTCATGCTAAATAGAAACAAAAAACTAAGTAAAAAACGCCTGCCACAGTGCAGGGCACTGACAATCCATAGCTGGGCGGTTGAGTGCAGTTCCACGTCAAACAAACCTCCAAATGGGCCCCCAGCTTTAGGTTTGGCTCTCAGGAACCTACAAGCAGGCAGAGACAGCTGAGAGAGCAGCTGGGAGGAGCCAGGTGTAGGTTAGCAGTTTAAAGGTTTGCTTACACAGTCAAAAAAAGGGCTAAAAGATACATAGTAAAAGAGGTTCAGATGAGGAGCCAGATGTAGGTTAGAAGGTTAAAGGTTTGCTTACACAGTCAAAAAAGGCTAAAAGATACATAGTAAAAGAGGTCTGTAGCATGAATCTTAAAAGTTCTTATTAATAAAATCAAACCCGGGCCAGGTATTGGGGTGAACACTGGAAGGTCTGAGAGACAGAACAAGCCACAGCTAACCTCACCTGGCCAACTTCTCAGCTGATCTTGTTTCCTCTGACTGGAAGCCTCTGTGTCCTCATATCTGAATGGCTCTCAGCTGAACTGCTTGAAAGCCTGAAAGCTTAACCAGCCAAATGCTCAACCAGGCCAAATGCTTCTAGTTCCTGGTCTTCACGACTTATATACCTTTCTGCTTTCTACCAACACTCCCTGGGATTAAAGGCTCACTTCTTGGGATTAAAGGCGTGTGTCACCATGCTTGGCTGTATCCTTGAACACATGGATTTCTGCCTCTGGAATGCTAGGATTAAAGGCGCGTGCTACCACTGCCTATCCTAAGTATTTAGAGGCTTTTCTGTTCTCTGACCCCAGATAAGTTTATTAGGGTATACAATATTTTGAGGAACACAATACCACCACATTGGTCCACATGGAAAAAAACCTCTAAACAGGTTCCAGTGTGTTTTACAATGTGTGTAGACTTAAGAAAGAAAAGAAAATAGGTATAGGCAGTTATAGAAAGAATTTAAAAAAGTGAAGTCTTTAAAGAGATGGTAAAAGTAATATAAAAGAAAAAAGCCATGTAACTCCCAAATACACAGGGAGTCTGTATCGTGTATAGAATTGTGTTGATTTCTAATTTTTTGAATGCTGACAAGCAAGCAATTGCTGCTGAGAGTCATAGGGTTGTGAATTGGACTGCTAAACTGAACCAATCTAGATACTTTAGGAATGCCTTAATTTAAAAAAAAGTCAAAGAATGTTTTATATTTTTATAATTTTCCATTTTTCAAATGGAAATAAAAAATGTTTGGAATTCTGTTCCCACAGGAGACGAGAGGCTATGGATTCCTTCAGGAATAATATGGATCAGGTTTGATGGGGAAGACCTCCTGATTCTTGACAGGTGATATATATATAAAAAAAAAAGGTTGTGACTAGGACTTGGCCATTATCTCAAACTTTCTCAGGCACCCCTAAAAAAGATGGCTTTGTTCACAGACAGCAGGAAGCAGTCTAGAGAAAACTAGGCCCACATCCCTAAGAGTTGGGGGTGGGGTGGGTGGTTTTGGTTATTTGGTGGGCTATGAATGTTTGTTATCATTTAGGGGAATATAGTATATTGATACAAATTTAAAGTTATTTTTGTTACATTGTATATATGTTTCTACTCTTGTTTAAATGATTTTTGTATATTGATACAAATTTAAAGTTATTTTTGTTACATTGTATATATGTTTCTACTCTTGTTTAAATGATTTTTGTATATTGATACAAATTTAAAGTTATTTTTGTTACATTGTATATATGTTTCTACTCTTGTTTAAATGATTTTTGTATATTGATACAAATTTAAAGTTATTTTTGTTACACTGTATATATGTTTCTACTCTTGTTTAAATGATTTTGTATATTGATACCAATTTAAGTTTCTTTTTACAACATATTGTATGTATGTTTCTATTTTTGTGTGCAGTATTATGCCTATGCACTTCATTTGGAAATGTAAGGTGAAGTTCTAGTTTTTAAAAGCTATTATTATAAACTATATAAGATAATCAGGAACATAGTTTATTGGTTAGTCATTTATAACAATCAAAATTGTAGATATGTTAGGTATGCTTTCCAGATCATATAGAGATATATTTTAGATAGATAGATGGTCCTCAAACTTTTCAAAGACTCACAGAATATGGCATTTAAAATGTTTTATTAACTTAGGGCTTTTCATGACAATGAGACACATCTGCTCCTGGCAGTACAAATTTACTTCAGAGATCATGGGCATCGAAGAAACTCCTAATGGAGTTTGCTTTCAATGTGGCAAGGCTAGCCATTTGGGCAAGAAGCTGCTCTTGCTTGGACTGCTTGACAGATTGTTGTATAAATTGAGAACATGAAGGACCTATAGGATGGTGACCACTGAACTTTGCCAGAACAAGGTGGGATGGTCCTTCAGGGTTCCTGCTTCACTGAAGAAACTGCCAGACATTCTACAGGACACAGAGGAAAGTGACTGACAAACTTGGTCAATATAGGCAGGACAGTCTTTCAAATTTCTTACTTCATTGAAAAGTCTGCCAGATACTATAGGCATGTAGACTGAAGATGGATGTCCCAATGTTGCAGAGGAACTCTGGGTGATTGTCCAGGCAGTCAGATGTCTCTGTCATTTCTAGAGTTTTTCAAAGTTGTTTTCAATGTACTTCTTGTTTACTTAAATAATAATAAATCCTTCTGTGGCCTTTGACAGAGTTGAAGACTAGATAGTTATAGTTGCAGTTCTCCTTAGACATGATACAAAGTAAATTAGGTATAAAATTTTGGATTTCCTAAAATAGGATAGATGTAGTTAGGGATTATGCAGATTTAGTAAAGTGGTGGTTGTAGGTTCTCCTTCAAGACTTACGACTTTACTAGCCCTGGAAAGATAGCTAGGTTTTCAGTACCAGGTATGATTTCCCTCTTGTTGGATGGGTCTTACATCAAATTAGAGAGCTGTTGGTTACCATCAACATACATGTGTTACTATGAGGTGCACAGCTTTTGCCCAAGGTAAAGCTATTTTGAGTATCTTTTCTAGTTAATTTCCCAAGTTTTGGTTCTACTGCCACTATTATCTTTTATTATATTTTGACATTTTTGACTTAATGAACATTAGAGGGCCAATTTAAGGGTATTTGTATAACAACAATGCTGTAAAAATTTCAGTTATAAACAATAAATAACTAATCACATATCTTACAACTTTGAGTTTAGGGATCATTAACCTTAAAAACCATAAATTAATCAAAAAGAGGAATTGCTTGGAAATTATTTGTATATGAAATAAAATTAATAATCATTTGGGAGTACTATTGTTGACTTTCTTAACTCATCATGAAACCTTAGCTTCCTTAAAATTATCAGTGAATTTATTACTTCAAAATTTACAGCCAGGTGGTGGTGGCGCATGCCTTTAATCCCAGCACTTGGGCAGCAGAGGCAGGTGATCTCTGAGTTCCAGGACAGCCAGGTCTACAAAGAGAGTTCGAGGACAGAGAACTACACAGAGAAACTCTGTTTTGAAAAACAAAAAACAAACCAAACCAAAACAAAGCAAAAATTTACTAGGAGTCTTTACCTTTTTACTTATTAATTCAATATTTTCTAGGAGCTGTTACTGTACCAAGTAATATTTTAGATATTCATATGCTCTTATAGGTCTATAGTCCTTTCATTTCCTAGGCAAGCACACAAATAAAGAGGACTGTTGGGTCCTGGAGTTGTGCAAATAATGGGGTCCAGACCACTGGAGTCTATTAACCAGAAGCAAACTTTATTCCAAACACCTCAGGGCGCTGTGATATAGGCATAAATACAGAGATGTGCATGGGATATTCAAGCTCAGTCAGTTCTTTATTACCTGCATTTGCAGTGAGGTTCAGAGACACATTGAAGGGAGGACATCATTTGTGGGATAGGCATTTTTTAACCCCATACTTCCAAATCGGAAATACTCTTCACCACACACAACAAAATTTCATTTTTTTTCAAAACAGGTCAAGAAATTTGGTTATGTCAATAACAAAATTGTGCCTCCTTCTCATAGAGTAAGAGAAGTAAGAAAGAAATATTCAGCTTGAAGTATATGTTTGTTTAGGGTACATAGCCAATGCATGGTATGTAGAATTAATTTCTAGGTTCCCATAACCATAAGGGTACCAATAAACCTGTTGAGTGCCACTTAAAAATCTGGTAGTCTGGCCTGCCATGGTGACATATGCCTGTAATCCCAGTACTCAGGAGGCAGAGGCAGAGGGATCTCTGTGAGTTCAAGGCCAGCCCCATCTACAGCGTGAGTTCCAGGATAGCCAGGGCTACACAAAGAAACCCTGTCTCGAAAAACAAAACAAAACAAAACAAAAACCAAAATTCTGGTGGCCCGAAAGTGTTCTAATTCATAGTTTGAGATTTCTTTCTTTCTTTTCTTTCTTTCTCTCTTTCTCTTTTCTTTCTTTCTTTCTTTCTTTCTTTTCTTTTTTTTTTTTTTTTTGTTTTTTTGAGACAGGGTTTCTCTGGGTAACAGCCCTGGTTGTCCTGAAACTCTCTTTGTAGACCAGGCTGGCCTTGAACTCACAGAGATCCGCCTGCCTCTGCCTCCCAAGGGTTGGCATTAAAGGCGTGAGCCACCAAGCCCGGCTAGTTTGAGGTTTCTGAAGGATATATTTTTTTTTTTATTTTGTTCACAACCTGGAACCATTTGAGGCTTTTTGTGATTACTTGGGAGAAGTTACCGGATGGAAAAAGTTATTTCCAAGGAAGGAGAAGAGTCAACAATTAATTTAATTTCGTAGACTCTGTAGGATGCTTTCAGCTTAATCTCGTGTTAATTTTATTCTGTCCACTAACCGAGCGTTGTGAATGGTGCACGAATAGTTTTCCAGCCCACTCGTCTTGTCTTTCTTTGCAAATCCACCCCTGAATCAGAACGCAACCTAAACTACAAAACGTCCACATTCCAAACTCCCAGTTTTCTGTTATAGCTTATCCTGACCACGGGGACCTCAAGCCCCTTTCTCTAAGCGTGGGTCCGACGCCCACAGTTCTCCGGTTCGGGTTCGGCAATGTGCTTTAAGAGAGCACAGCCCAGCGAAGCTCGGCGCCGGCCGCCGGGGAAAGTCGATTCCTCAGCGCGCGCGCTCCAGGGCCGCAAGTCCAGAAGCGCTCTGGCAGGTGCGCGCGCACCTGTCGCTCGCCCGGCTCGCCCGGCTCGCCCAGGGTGCAAGCTGTGCGCTCTCGCCCGGTGCGCGCCCCGTTGCGCTTCATGCTCCTTTGCACCCGGGAGGGGAGCAGCGTGGCCGGCTGGCTGGCTCCCTGTTTCCCGGGAGTTCTGCAGCGAGCGTGTTCCCCACCGCGGCGGGAGTCTGGGAAGCTCGCCCGCTCGGGCGGTCGCTCGCCGCGCCCCCTGGCGGCGGCCCCGCGGCGCGGGTCGGAGCGCGGGTCCGTCAGGCGTTCTCCGCGGGCAGCCCGCGGCGGGGCCTTGCCTTATATAGCGCGGGGTCCTCGGCGGCCTGGGTGGCTACTTGCCCGTGCTGCTGTCGTAGACGCGGACGGCTGTTAGTGCGGCGGCTGTTGGTTCGCGGCGGCGGCGGCGGCGGCGGCGGCGGCGGCGGCGGCGGCGGAGGGACAGGGCGAGGCGGACGGGGACCGGAGGAGGCAGGCGCGGCGGCGGCGGCGACGGCGGTGCCCGGGGCCCGCGGCGGCGGCGGCGGCAGCGAGGGGGGCGAAGATGGCGGACGTGCTCAGCGTCCTGCGACAGTACAACATCCAGAAGAAGGAGATCGTGGTCAAGGGAGACGAAGTCATCTTCGGGGAGTTCTCCTGGCCCAAGAACGTGAAGACCAACTATGTCGTGTGGGGGTAAGGGCGCCGTGGCTCCGGCCTAAGGGATGGTTGGGGTCGCGTCGGGCGCCCCCCGGGCGACCTCTCCTCCTCCCCGGTACCCCCCCATCCTCCCCTTCCGAGTCCCTCTAGGGATGGGAGGAAAACGGGTGCTCTGGGGAGGGGGGTGGAAAAAGTTCTTCGCTGGAGCAGAAGTTGCACTTTGAGGGTGTGGAGGGAAGACGGGGAGCGGATTCTAGAGCGGTCCAGTCTTTTTTTTTTTTTTTTTTCTGTGTTGGAGAAGCCACAGGGAAAGGGACCCTGGGAGTTTTCCGACTTTCCCAGTTGGGTGCTCACCAATATGGATGGATCGGTTTGTCCGCGCCCTGTGGGGTTGTGCACGTCTACCTGAACGTAGGTATAGGAGCACAAAGCACAGCATCTGGCGGCCACCGAGTCGCTTTTTGTTCTTAGTTGTTTTTTTTTTTTTTTTTTTTTGCCCTGAGGCTGCCATGTGTTGCAACTGTCTCCCCAGGCTCTTGGAGCGCCTGGGTAATTTTCTTTCTTTCCTCCCCCACCCCCCTTCATTGGGTAGAATGGTGTTATTCCTCAAGAAAAAAAAAAGAAAGGGCATAGACTTGAAGTTCAGGAAAGAAAGAGATTGGGAGAGTTTGGAAGTCTGCAGCATCAGTGTTCGAGATGAAAGCAGGGCTTTACTGGGGAGAAAGTTACTGGTGAAATGGAGTTGAGTTATACGTACGGGTCTGAGAAATTGATCCTCTGCTTTTTCGGAAAGCGCCCGAAAGAGGAATGTTTCGAAATATTGATCCAGGCATGCCTTGAATTTAAGTCACTCAGGAAGCCACCGAGGATCAAGTTTAATAATCCTCTGGGGCCTCTTTAGTGATGTTACTGTCATTGATGCTTCACTTTGATAATTAGAATCATGGAGTCAGAATTTTGGTACCCATTTTGTTTGAATGACTTCATGAATGGTCAATTAAAAAACTAGACAATTTTAAGATTTCTTTTGACTTGTTGATTCTCTTTTTGAAATGTTGATTAAGTGACATTCTGAGTTTACCGTGTTTTAGTCTTTCAAATAAATTACGCAGAATTATTGGATTTTAATGAATATTTTTCTTAAAAAAAAACTCAAGATATAGCGGACGTGGTGGTGCACGACTTTAATCTCAGTACTCGGGAGGCAGAGGCAGGCAGATCTCTGATTTCAAGACCAGACTGGTCTACAAAGCATGTTCCAGAATAGCCAGGACTGTTAAACAGAGAAACCAAAAACCTAACCAAACCAAAAAACAACCCTCAAGGTATAAATAAGTTTAAATTGAGAAATAGAAAAAGCTGAAAACCCTGGTTCCTGCCTTACTGGAGACTAACCTATTTTAGCTCGAAAAGATGAAACAGATTAAGTTGATGCGAAATGTTTCTAGCTGCTAGGAAGAGAACAGTTGTTTACAGGCAGTGCTCGTCTTTAATCCCAGCACTCTGGAGGCTATGGCAGGCGGATCTCTGTGAGTTCCAGGCCAGCCTATACAGAGTGAGTTCCAGTACAGCCAAGGCAACACAGAGAAACCTTGTCTTGAACCCTCCCCTCCCCCAAAAGTTGTTTTCTTCTAGGTGTGTGTGGGATATTTAGAGAGGGTTTCATGGAAATGTGTTTGACATGTGTCCATTTTACAATGCCCCTTCCTTTAATAAATGAATGAACAGATGAGTAACTTTTAAAGATTGGATAAGAATTCTGAGTGAAATGGTGGAATAGCCTTCCAGTATAGGGACTTGTATAATTTAGATATGAATCCTGGAAAGAGCATTCCCCCCCCCCCCCTCCTCACCCCTGACAGGGTTTCTCTGTGTAGGTTTGGTGCCTGTCCTGGATCTTGCTCTGTAGACCAAGCTGGCCTCGAACTCACAGAGATCCGCCTGGCTCTGCCTCCCGAGTGCCGGGACTAAAGGCGTGCACCGCTACCACCACCCGTAGAAAGCATGTTTTGACAAGAGCTTATAAATAAGTGGAAAAGTAAAACTTAGAAAAAATTGAAACTTTTTTTTTTTTTTTTGGTTTTTCAAGACAGGGTTTCTCTGTGTAGCTTTGCGCCTTTCCTGGAACTCACTTGGTAGTCCAGGCTGGCCTCGAACTCACAGAGATCCACCTGCCTCTGCCTCCCGAGTGCTGGGATTAAAGGCGTGCGCCACCACCGCCCGGCAAAACTTTTAATATCATATCTTCAATAGTTATTTTCTACATGTATGTACATCTAAATATGTACATATATAAAAGATTAATTAGTACCCTTAATGCATTCAGTGCTTTCTGCTTTTTTACCATTATTTTGTACATAATTAACGAGTAGTGGCTGATTTGATGCATCAGTTTAGAAGAAAAGTGATAATAGAACCTAGTAAAGTAGGTTTAGGACAAATTACATTGAGCTGCATTCAAATAGATTCATATAGTTTAACCATCATAACTACAGATGGAGGGGGAAGGGAGAAGTGGAAAGCTGTGTATGTGTTAGCATTATAGAGCTTGTACCCCCAAGACTACATTGTTGAATCACAGAATTATATTTTGGTTTTGTGTCACTGGTCTAGTTTGAGAGATGTTACAAGGATCATACCATTGAAGTTCATCCTGTTTCCTTTTCAGAATATTGTTGAGGATGTTGTACGGCAGTATCTTGTTTAGAACTTGTTAGAAAGATGTTCATTTTCTAAGTGCAGCCAGCCCTAGTGATCCTTCCCTTGAGCAGTTAGTTTTCTCTGAATGATCTTTCCGTTGAGCAGCTGGTTGGGTTGCTTTCTCTGTTGACAGAGCTCAGAACACAATTTAGGTCTGATTTTAAAATATGTGTAAAGTGAGGCTGAGGATGTAGCCTAGTTGGTAGAGTGCTTGCCCTGCATGAATGAGTTCCTGTATTTGATCTCCAGCACCACATACAACATGTCACCCTCAGCTGTGTGGCCGATTTGAGGCCAGCTGGGATACATGAGACCTTGCCCCTCTTAAAAATAGAAAAGAAAAAAGTAAATATAGTATTTTAGAGTATGAATTTATGTGCTCTCCCTGTTTCTTTCATTTTTTTTTATTCTGTCTTTTTGCCCCAACAACAACTCACTTATAAGAGTTTATATTGCATATATATTTTTTGCTGTGTTAACTACATTGTTAGATAATCAGGTAGATATAGATAAATGAATACATGTAACTAAGGTTAAATAATTGATTAAAAAATCTTAATAAAACTCATGTTTTAATCATTTTAGGACTGGAAAGGAAGGCCAACCCAGAGAATACTACACATTGGATTCCATCTTATTTCTACTTAATAATGTACACCTTTCTCATCCTGTTTATGTCCGACGTGCAGCTGTAAGTAGAATTCATTTTAAAATTTCATTGATTAAACAGTTAGTGTTTGGTGTAGATAACTTTCCCTCATGGGTTTCAAATGTCTGAAATTGTTTTGGAGCATTAAAATTAAGCTGCTATGTGATTTATTCAGTTGTTTTAGTTGACAATTCATTATTCATGTAAAATGTAGGTAATGTTTATAACAGTAGACAGTTTGTTTGTTTTTAGAGACAGAGTTTCTGTGCATATTCCTGGCTGTCTGGGAACTTTCTTTTTTTTTTTTTTTTTGGTTTTTCGAGACAGGGTTTCTCTGTGTAGCTTTGCACCTTTCCTGGAACTCACTTGGTAGTCCAGGCTGGCCTCGAACTCACAGAGATCCGCTTGGCTCTGCCTCCCGAGTGCTGGGATTAAAGGCGTGCGCCACCACCGCCCGGCCCTGTCTGGGAACTTTCTATGTAGACCATTCTGGTCTTTGAACTCACAGAGATCTGTCTGCTTCTGCCTCCTGAGTGCTGGGATTAAAGGCGTGTTCCACCATTGCCCAGCATAACAGTAGAAGTTTTAAAAGCATAGATGTTTCAAAAATGTGTAAACTGGTGGAAGAACTCTGATAATTCAGAACTACAGTTTAATTTCAAGAAAACTTTTCTTAGTATAAACGTAATAGAGGGCAGGGAGGGGTAAAAATGATGTACATTCAGTACTCCAGTATGAAATTCTCAAATAAATCTAACATGAGCAGATACTTTTAGAATTTTAAACAGCGTAGTTATTTTGGTACTTTAGTGACAGATGTATTGTTTTTCAATTTTGTCTGCTTTTTCAGTGTTTGAAAATCCATTATTGAGAGAAAATCATTAGAAATAATTAAAAATGCTTCATTTTACAGAGATTGTTATGGTGGGGTTCTTCCAAAGGCAAGAGACTTTTAAAAACAGATAAGTAAATAGGATTCAGATTTATTTGAATTTGACATTGCAAATTGCCATAAATGTCCAAATAAGATGGTTCCCCAGATACTCTTTTTGGGCGCTGGAGGAACACCGGTTTCATGTAGCCCAGGCTGGCCTTCAGCACCTATGTAGTAGAGAATGACCTTCAACTTCTGATTCTCTTGCTTTTCTACCTCAGTGCTTAGATTAGATGTGTGTAGAATCATGCCTTATTTCTATGGTGTTGGGCATTGAACCTAGGGCTTCATGCATACTGGCAAATACTCTTCTAGAGATACCCCAGCCTTTTAGCTTTTATTGAAAGTGAGGGCCTTATCAGATCCCTTGGTAGGGTTGGAGATGCTGATATATTCAAATATCCATTCTAAATGTTGTGTTAACTTATGAGTACATACTTTACTGCATTGTGTTAACTTAAAATAGTACTTTCATGTCTTAAAATTCTTAAGACAGACTCTTCGTAGGCACCATCGTTGTGCCTGCCTGCCTTCAGTGGAGCCACTCTTTGTATCTGACACTGCTGCTGGGTTGCATTATGTTGTGGGAGATCTGCTTTGTAGCCTTGCCTTCAAAGCAGTGAGAGTTGAGGTTTCGGAATAGAAACTTGTTATTTGGACTAGCTGAGAAAGGATTCATCACTGAATGGGCTTCAGTATTCAGTAGGACTGCTTTTCTGAGCAAGAAACATTCAGTGTTAAATAATTTTTAAAAAATCTTAAAATTGTTAAGTAGTAGGGAAAATATTAGCAATTGGCCATTACATTGTTCTTTATTAGATCTTTAAATAAAAACTGAATCAAGCACTGGGTGGTGGTGGTACATGCCTTTAATCCCAGCACTTGGGAAGCAAAGGCAGGTGGATCTCTGAGTTTGAGGCCAGCCTGGTCTGCAAATCGAGTTCCAGGACAACCAGGACTGTTCCACAGAGAAACTATATCTCAAAAAAAAAAAAAAAAAAAAAAAAAAACCCAAAAAAATAAGCAGACAAAAAAACCAAAACTGAATCAAGCAATTAGAATTGTTTGTTAAATAATTGAAGTACTTAGAGATTTAAAGATTATATTCTTGTAGAGTGGTTATAGTTCATAACAGCTACCATTGTTACTGTGGACCCAAGGATTTCCAAGTCCTGTAAGATGTGACATTTGTTTTTCTTAAGAATTTTCCAAGGGGGCAGACATGTAACCTTCTATAGTCGTGCAGAGTAGAGGTTGCTTTTTCAGTTGCCATGTTCTTGCTGGTTGCTGCACACCAACTCTTCCTGGAGTAGGTAGGTGCTCCTGACCCCTGGGGCCTCTAGTGTCAGCAGACCTGCAGTTTCTTAGATGGCTTCAATGTGCGCCACACTTGAAGGGATTCTGAAATATCTTAGCAGACTCTGAGATTGTGTAATAATCCGTGTAGGCTGATTAAAAAATGACAATGACAGAAATACTTGTAGGTTTTTAAACTTGTATATATACTCATAAGGAAAAACTAAAATTCAGCCTGACCTTTTAAAAAAAATTCAGTGATTTATTTGTTGAGCTAAGTCAGAAAAAAGTATGTGCAAGTACTGGGTGTTGTGACATATAGTGGTCATTGTGAGGTAATTGGCTAGTAATACTAAGGGTTCTTATTACGTCATTGTTGTTTATAATAGTTGACAAAGGTTTTAATCTATTCAATTCCTTGGCAACTAGTTTTTCTTTCACTCTGTTTACATTAGAAAAATGATAAAGGAAAATTTTGGTAATGGCAAAATTCATTGGCCCAAAGATGACTTCATGCCTGAGTGTACATTTTATTTGTTTTAAGCATCTTTTAAAAAGAGGTGCTATTTTTACTTATGCGGCTGTGTTGTATCTTAAGTACACATGAGTACATGAGTTCAGGTACCAGATGCGGCCAGGGGAATCCAAGCCTTTCCCCGAACTGGAGTTACAGGTGGTTGTGAGCCACCTGACTGAAGTGCTGGGAGTTAAACTCTGCTTCTCTGCAGGAGCAGCCAGTGCTCTAGCTGCTGAGCCAACTTCTTATTGCAGCTCCTCACATGGCTCTAAGGTGGTAAACTACTACAGTTAACGTTTTCTTAGAGTTCATTTTTTCTCATGTACTTGTTAATTATCAAAATTCGTATTTAGTGGTTTATGTAGTTCACTTGGAAGAGTTTCAGTTGAATAGTTCGAAGAGGTTTGGTCTGTGTGTGGGGAAAAAGCACTACAGACAAAGTATAAAGTGAGTCAACATTGGGACTGAAAAGGTAGTGTCCCTGTATGTGCATAACATCCTGAGTGCCATTCAGAATTAAGTAACAGCTTGGCGGTGGTGGTGCACGCCTTCATTCCCAGCACTTAGATGGTAGAAGCAGGGGGATCTCTGTGAGTTCGAGGCCAGCCTGGTCTACAGAGTAAGTTCTGGGACAGCCAGGGTTACACAGAGAAACCCTGTCTCCAAACAAACCAAAAAAAAGGTGAAGTCGAGGGTTGAGAAAGCCTGAGATTGATACTTGGAGAAAAGATAAAATTATTACTTACCTTCAAACAAGTGTCTTGAATCTATCTTTCTGAAGTTTCCAAAGTAAAATTACTGAAAATTAACATTTGAGAAATTTTCAAGAATTTTAGATAATTTTTAGCTTTTTTTTAAACAAATGTGACTTTAAATACATGCTACTAAGGATTGTTAGATAAATTCAGAGATTACATGATATTTATCAAGTTTCATAGTTGCTTCCATTCAATATCTAATTTAAAATTTTGGCTTCAGACCGAAAATATTCCTGTGGTTAGAAGACCTGACCGAAAAGATCTACTTGGATATCTCAATGGGGAAGCATGTGAGTAGTTTTCAAATTGCTCCCACTTTTAAACATTGTTTTTTTTTTTTTGTTTTTTTTTCCCCCCAAATCTTCCCTTTGAAATCAGATGAAGTGGGAGGTTTGTATTTCCACTAAATACCTTACCTGAAGCTGTCTGTGTGCTTCTCCCTGCAGCTGCACAGCTTTGTCTGTTGTTAGGCTGTCTCTCCACCCTTGCATGAGGGTTCTGTTCATAGTGTCAAAGACTTTTGTCTCTGTAAATTATTATTTCTGTCTTGCTTTACTGTTTTCTCCATCTGTAAATTATTATTTCTGTCTTGCTTTACTGTTTTCTCCTTCTGAATCATACCTTTTAGAATACATGTACAAATATCTATTCTTTAAAAATTATTTTTTGATTCCACATTTCTCTCTCTCTTTTGGAGACAGGGTCTCTCTATGTAGTCCTGGCTGTCCTGGAGCTAATTCTTTAGACCAGGCTGGCCTTGAGCTCACAGAGCTCTATTCACCTGTCTGCTTCCTGAGTGCTGGGACTAAAGGTGTGCGCCACCACCACCTGGCTGATTCCACATTTCTATTTATCACTGTTTTCTTTTTATTACTATAAAAAAAGAATTGACATAATATCACTGCTTCCCCTTTGCCTGCTCCAGGTTCCTCCAGCCTAGCTTTCATCCTCACCATCCCGTTCAAGTCAGAGAAACTTGAGAGTTGCCACATCCTTTGTTTCCTTTTCCCCCTTTACCTGTGAAGATTTGATACTGTTGGAGAGTGCTTCTTTGAAGTCCTTCACTTGGCATTTTGGGACCCTAGACTTTGGATATTCTTTCTGTTCATTGTTTACTTTTCAGAGTATTTTTGTCACTTCTGTGCCTAAGTTGTCTTAGGTTTTTTATTGCTGTGATGAAACACCATGACCAAAATCACTTTGGGAAGGAAAGCGTTTATTTCGTCCTATAGCTCGTACTCCATCATCCAGGGAAGTCAGGGTAGGAACTGATACAGAGGCTCTGGAGGAGTAGAGGACTGCTGCTAAGTGGCTTGTTCCTCATTGCTTGCTCAACCTGCTTTCTTACGGCCTCCAGGACCATCGTGGTGCCTAAGGTTGATATCACCCACAGTGAGTTGCCCTCCACCCCTATCAGTCATCAGTCAAGAAAATGCCCCACAGGCTTTTCTACAGATAATCTTACAGAGCCATTTTCTCCTTTGAGGTTTCCTTTTCCACATAGCTTGTGCCAAGTTGACATAAAACTAGCTAGGAAGTTTTTTATGGCTCTTTTTCTCTTGTAACTCTAAAATCTCTAGGTGACCCCTTCCAAGTTTTATGTTGTAAATATCCTATTCATATTGCCGAATTCCAAATGTAGTTGGCCTTTGAACAACATGGGTATGATAAGTACAAGTCCACTAATATGTAGTGAGGATTTTTTTTTTAAGATTTGTGACTGTTTTGAAAAAACATTAGCCATCACAAAAAAAATTATGAAAAGTATATTATTATGTTATATACTAACTTAAAAATAAGTTAAAAAGTACAATGACAAAAAGGTATGTAATAAATATATAAATTATCTACTCATTTATAATTCAAAAGTCTATCATACACAATTAAAACTTATCAGAACTGTCACATAGTATTTCTATACCATATTGATACCATTCACTGTTGAGAGAAATGTAAACAAACATAAGATGCATTATTAAGTCATAACTGTATAAAATCAAGGGTAGTATGTTACAGCTTTATAATGATTTCTTCTGACAGTTCTAGTGAGCTCAGGCAGCATAGGTATCTGCTTAAAACGTCATGTACTCTTGTAATGAGATTACCTCTTCAGAATGTTGTATGTTATTGTAAAAAGTGATTTCTTGCAGTTCTTGGATATTTTTTCCATCATATATTATGTGTGCACTATATGATACATACATCAAAAATACGGGTTACTGCCTATGTTATTGTTAAGTAGCTTCTGGTAAACAGCAATGCATTAATTCTTTTGAGCAGGTTTTTGAGAAATCAAATTTATATGTGAGCTTTCAACTTGATGAGAGTATCAGTGCCCCAACCCCCATGTTCAAGAGTCAGTTGCATACATCTCCCAGTGATTCTGCTTCATATTTATAAATTTACTGTTGTCATCTTCCTTTAAATGTTTAACATGCTTCTGAAATTGAGCATGTTCAAAATAGAGTGCCCAATTTACTCCTTCCCATCTCCACCCACATGAAACAAAAGTGAGTCTGTTCTTCTCATCTTAGAAAGAAGGGATGGTACCTTATGTAACTTCATGCAATGACTTAGGCCTTAAACCCCAGTGAAATGATTTTCTGACATATTCACACCATTTTTAAGTCCTTTTCTCTCCCTTGAAAACCGTGACAGTTTTCCACTCTACTCCAACCCTGTCCCACTTCTCTTTATGCTAAAACCTTCTCATATGTTCTTACTCTTTATTTGCTACAGCTTATTCTATATCTAACAAGATTTGTTTTTGAAAAAGCATGTATATTTAATTGTGCCATTTGTCTACTCAAGACCATTTGCGGGTTCCATTACACTTAGGATAAAGCTCATACTTCTTACCGTGTGAACTCCATGACCGTGTTTCTGTCTAAATCTCTGAGTTCATCTTCCATCATTCTTCCTTTACCAAAGCAGCCCGTGTATTGATCTTTCAGTTGGTTTAGTTAATCTCAGAGCCTCTGCGTTTGCATTTCTTTCTGTCTTCAATTGTCTGTGTTGTTACTGGGCTGTCATCTTCCATGATGCTCAAATAGTCTTCCAAGGATTGTTCTGTCAGTGAAGACATCTCTCCATTCTAAAATACGAAATAACATCCACCCTCATGTCTTTCTATATGTAATCATCCTATTTATTTTCTAAACAAATACCATATTTATTATCTAAAATTATATTTATTACTTACTTGGATATTGTTTACTAGAGAGTGAACCTTAAAGGAACAGTTGTTTCGGTTGTCTTATTTTACTAATTAAAAAGTGTAGAACAGCAGCATATAGTAATTGAATGAACGAATAATTTTTTTGTAGCATATACATAAATTTAGTATTATAGAAACATAATAGATCTCACCTTCCCTAGGATGGAATTTATTGTTATCATTAAGCCATTAATAGCAGTTATGTTAAACATTCTGCCACATGTTTTTAAGCTGTAGTGTTGGTATGGGTAGAGAGTGCATAATGGAAGACCTCTAGGACTGTTTTCTTGTGTGATTTTCATTCTGCAAATGTGTAACTTTTTACAATTTCTTTTCCCAGATTGTGTGTGTGTGTGTGTGTGTGTGTGTGTGTGTGTGTGTGCGCCACAGCTTGTATGTGGAGGTCAGAGAATAACTTTGAGTCAGTTCTCTTCTTCTACCTTTATGTAGCTTTCAAGAATCCAATTCAGATTGCTGGTTTGTATGGCATGGCTGGCTGTACCTGATGAGTCAGCTCACTGGCCCTCCATGCTTATTTTTAAATTGAATTATGCTGGGCATTGTATAGAATGTAAAGTCTTGTTACTTTCATACAAGGTAAACGAGGAATGAGGAGGAATTCCATTCCTGCAAAGGCAGTTGAGATGGAAAGATCAAAAATAGGCTTTTTATTTTTGTCTGTTTTAAATCAAAACAAATTTAATTATTTGGAGCATGAGAATCATGGTATACCTATTTAAAAAAATATATTTTTTTCTTCTTAGGCTTTTCTCCTAAAAAAAAAAATGTATTGAAGGGAGTGTAGGATTTTTCAGTTTTACTAAGTGTCTCAGATGCACCTGGTAAATCTCTTTACTTTGGGAGAGTCTCAATGAGTTGTTTATTCACATCATTTCTTGTGTTTTCTATAGGACAAATTTAGTTCTCAAATGTATTTTTTTTTATAGTTTTAAAACATGTTACTAGTTCAATGAAAAAGTTGAAAGTAGTTAAGATAGCATTGTATTTAATAGCTTAAAGACATTAACTGTTAACATGAACTACACATTTAAAAGCATGATCTCAACAAAAGACAACTTTTCTTGAACAATAGAACTACATAAATTTAAATTTCACTTGGTAAAAATAACTATCTTAACAATTTGAGGAAAAGCAATGAGAACAGACTAATCATTCTGGAGTGTAGAACTTAAAGACCTAATGATTTAAAAACTGAGAATGAGTAAATACATTAATAAAACAACTTTCATGTGTTAGATAAGAAATACAAATGCAAGACTGGCCGTATAGTACGATGATAGTGCATCTGACTCCAGAAATACACACATCAATTTAACATTTAAATGAAGACATGTCAGAGCAATGGAAGAAGGTAGGATTATCAGTTAATATTTGATAAAAATAAAAAAAGTTCTGTATCATTAAAAACAACCCGGTAGTGGTGGTGAACACTTTTAATCTTAGCACTTGGGAGGCAGAGGCTGGTGGATTTTGGTGAATTCTAGGCTAACCTGGTCTACAGAGCTAGTTACAGGACAGCCAGGGTTATACAAAGAAACCCTGTCTTGAAAACAAACAAAGAGAAAAAACAGAAGGCCTGATATACTGGAAAATGTTTCAACTACTATAGAATCAGTTATACTAGTTAGCACATGAAGTGTGACATTGTAAATAGACATACAAAAGACCAACAACTTGAATAGTTATAATCAACATATAATTAACAGAAAAGATGATAAATAACTTGTAGATATGATTTACTTTATAATAAATTGCAAATTTAAAGGATACAAAGATAAGATTTTAAATTTTGCTGTTTGTCAGTGAACTCTGGTGAGGCTGGAAGAGAGCATTTGGCATCATTGGTTGTGTTACTTTATAATCTTCCTGAAGTTGTTGACAGTTCATTTCAGATGAAATAGAACTCCTACATTTGGAACTGTCCTAGAGCTATGTATTAAAAATGTAAAAAGTAGCATACATGTGAAGTTTCTTCATGCTATTGTTTGTAATAACAAACTACTTAGAATTGAGCTGCCTACTCATAGAACACCAGTCAAATGAATTATAATTATTCCATACAACAGGATACCCCATAGCTGTAAAATGAAAAAGAAGTTAGGGAACTACCCTATATACTGGTATTTAAAGGGTGTCTTTTTAAAATGGGAAACAAGTTTTAGAATATTCTGTGTATTATGCCGCCTTTGTGCACAAAGGTACAATACAGTATTTGTATTTCTTGTATTTGTAGGTGGTTATATAAGACAATAACTAGTTATATAGGGGAGTAGCAACTTGGTGGAAGGGGCCAGGTACTCTTCTTTTTTTTTTTTTTTTTTTTTTTTTTTTAGTAGTTTTATTTTGAGCCACTCAAAATAATTTGAAGGATAGTTGGAAGTGTCTTACCAATTGTGAATAACTAAAATTTGCATGTTAATATGATAGTGTCCTTTTTTAAGTATTTGGGGGAAGCATACTCACTAAATGTGTGTTTGTTATAGGGGAGTATAATCTGAACTGACCAATTAACTTTAGTAACTAGCATCTCACTAGTTTGTAAGCTAAATTGTTAAAAATCATTGGTTCTTTCACAGATGTTCAAATGCAGAATCATCTTGTTAATAAAATACTTTTGTAGGGCTGCTTTTTGAAATCATTTTACCTAGGGAAATCCTCCTATGGATATAAGAAATAAAATAAAGCTTGAATATTTCCCCTGGAATAACATCCAAAATAAATGCTCAAATGTTGGTCTGCTTATATGATTTTTCTTTTCCGTTTTCAGCAACATCAGCAAGCATAGATAGGAGTGCCCCCCTGGAAATAGGTCTTCAGCGGTCCACTCAAGGTACACCATGTCTTTATCTTTGACCTTTAAACTCCCCTTTCCTAAAGTGCACACTTACTGGCTTCTTTTTTTCTTATAGTCAAAAGGGCTGCAGATGAAGTTTTAGCAGAAGCAAAGAAACCACGAATTGAGGTAATAGAACTCTTATTTTTAAAGTAATTTGTTTTGTACTGAATTTGGAATTGTGTAGAAATAAGAATTCTTCATAGACTGGGCAGTGGTAGTGCACGCCTTTAATCCTAGCACTTGGGACACAGAGGCAGGTGGCTCTCTGTGAGTTGAAGGCCAGCCTGGTCTACACATAGAGTTCCAGGACAAGCCAGGGTTACACAGAGAAACCCTGTCTTGAAAAACAAAAACCCAAACCAAAATTCTTCATAGTAATTCTAGCAGCTTTTCTTCCACTGAGAAATAGATCAATAGGTGACTTGCGTTACTGCATTAAGCTCTGTGGTGGATATGCCATTTTTTTTCTTTGCTGTTCTTTGCCTTATTTGATGAAAACAATGTCCTAGACCTAGGGTAAGAAACTATTATTTTGGGTTTCAGGGCCCTGCAGTCTTGATTGCTGCGCTGCCATGTTGGTGTTCCTCCATCTTTCTAGTCTCTGTTACTGTAGTGGGGAAACGTGTAAATCACACATAAATTGATAGATGTGGCTGTTCTAATAAAACTGTAAGATGGTGGGAGCCAGAATTGGTTCTCTGACTTCTAGAATAAAGTAGTTTGGGGATATGCTTTTCTTTTCAGAGTTGTAAAATGTGAAGTACTTAACTGTTAATTCACCAAAATATTGACACAGATTCTAGATTTCTAGTGTTTTAGTGAGTGACAAATTCCCAAGGGAAACTGCGTAAAGAAAGGTTTGCTTTGGCTCCTGATTTCAGCTTATGGTTGCCTGGCCGCACTGTCTTTGGACCTATGCTAGAAGGCATATGGCATAAGAGCATGGTGGATGGAAATCGCCCACCATGTTTCTCTAACTGCAAAGAGAAACAGAGAAGGAAGGTGTGGAACAAGATTAACATTTCAGAGCACACCCTGTGCTCCTTTCGGTCAGGCCCCATTCCTAAGGGTCCCTGGAGCTGTGGGTTCACAGCGCATTAGAGCTGTACAGTAGGACCCTTAGAATCCAGCTGCCTCTCCAAAGCCTGTTAGACAGCAGCCATCTCCTCCATACCCGAGTCTTTCGAAGTTATTTTTAGATTCTCACCATAACATTTATTGGAAATAGAGAACAAATAGAATTACTTTTAGAGTGTCTATTGTATAATGGTTTTAACTAATTAACTATATTGTGTTTTGAAGATAGCTAAGGAAGATGTGTTCTCAGCACCAAAAAGTGACAATGTAAAGTAATACCAAAGTTAACTAACTAGATGGAGCCATGCCATAGTTTATGTATATTTCAGAAGATAATATTACTCATGATGTGTACTTTTGGACAGTTGAAAAATTGCTATTACCATTAGTAGACCAGTTAGTATTCTGAGTAAGATATCTTCAGGATACATATTAATGACTTACATAAATTTGTAGCAAGCTCCATATTATTTGTATGCATAGAAAACCTCTGGACATAGAGAACAATTTACTAGAAACTTAAAATCCAGCAAATATTTAAATAGATCATGTATCAATTTATAGTAAAGAATTAGCACTTGTCTTCTTCACAAGTGTTAACAATACTAGAAACCATATATCTTTTTATTTTAGAATATATATACATTCTTTAAATTATATTCTGCTATATAAATGGCCAAGCATCTACTAGTAAGGATGAAGAATGTGACTAGGATAACGTTGGTCGGCAAGTGTATACAGTGGAGTCATTAACAATCTGATCTAAAACAGTATAATTTTAGTTATTTCTGAGACAGGAACCTCATACTTTTTAAGTACTAATAACTAATCCTTTGTTACCGTTCTATACAAGATGATATTTTAAATGCATTAGGTATATTAAGTAATGTACTCTTTACTACCATCCTTTGAATTTGGTAGCCCTAGACTCAATATCAGTGAGTAGATAGGTTCCACACTAAAGTGACTTACTGAGATTTTGTAGAACCAAAATTAGAACCAAGGCAGTCTGGCTGCTAAGCCATACTGCTATAATGTGTGTGAATTTTGTGGCAGTAAAACTGAAAGTTTCTCCATTTCCTCCTGGATAAAAGAAAACTCTGCCACTATTAAAACAGTGAGTGCATTTAGAGTCATCATTTACTTGGAAATATGAAAGCATCCCAATGTAATTATTTGAAAAAAAAAAAAAATTCAACACCCGGGAAAGCTAAATGCCAAAGCTACCAGTAACTTGAAACATCCAAAGGAAGCAGCATTATATTTTCTCTGTTTGTCATATATAAGCTACAAATAAGCATTTGTATTAGTAGGTAGTTCAACAAATTGAATTTTTTTAAGACACCATGGGAGGCAAAAGAAAACTTGGTCAGGATTTCTGATTTGATTAAAACTAGTTTGTATTTCTAAAATTACTAGTTTCTTGAGGACCCTGACCATCATGGATATAACTTCCTTACAAATGATAAAAATTAAGTGCATTTGTTAAAATATCTTTGCTGATGTGTCTGTTTTCACATGTTTACATGGTAGAAAACTAGTAGAGTGTGGATTGGAGCCTAATATTATTTCTCCTTTGATGTCTTAAGTATGATAATGTGTTGTGTATAGTTTCATACAGTCTTACTCATTGACCTGTTCCTTGTTTTTTATTTGTTGAATATAAACTTTGACCTAGATAGGTGTCACTTCATTGGGTTTTTTCTTAATCAGCCACATATCTTTCAAACTAAATTTCACATGGCTTTCTAATATAAGTTAGAAATCATATTGCCCAGGTTGACCTCAAGCTCACAGTTGTAGCCAATATTGTCTTTAAACTCTTGATGCTTCTGCCTCAGCCCCCTGACTGCTGGGATTATAGGCATGAACCACTCACCCTTGCTAGATAAGATTTTGAAATAGTCTGTTGGGCACTTTGTAGGAAGATTTTAGTGTGTCGAGGAACTTTTTTTTGAAAGCTATTCAAGTTTTTCTTCTAGTGTTTGGACTTGTATTTGGTAGAGTTTGGGACCTGTGGCACCAGATTAAAAAAAAAAAATCGGTATCCAAAATGAAAAATTTAACTTTGATGAAGACTTTCTTTAAAAGCTAGATTTTTTTTTTTTTTTTTTTTTTTTAAAGAATGGATCTAGGGTTGGAGAGATGGCGCAGTGGTTAAGAGCATTGACTGCTCTTCCAGAGGTCAAAGTTCAATTCCCAGCAACCACATGGTGGCTCACAACCATCTGTAATGAGATCTGATGCCCTCTTCTGGCCTGTAGGGATACATGCAGGCAGAACACTGTACACGTAATAAATACATCTTTTTTTTTTTTTTTTTAAAGAAGAATGGCTCTATAGGGGCTGGAGAGATGGCTCAGCAGTTAAGAACAAGTGCAGAAGACCTAAGTTCAGTTCCCAGCATCCACTAGTGGATTCACAACCGTCCATAATTCCATCTCTTCTGCAGGCACCACGCATACACATAGTGCACATGTAGACAGAACACCCAGTACACAGAAATCAATTTAAAAACATTTTTAAATGAATGAACTTATTATTATTATTATTATTATTATTATTATTTTGAAAGAAAGTAGTAATGGTTGGGAGAGCACCTAGAAATAGATGTCTGGGCACCATAATGTAAACTTACAGATGGTTTCCGGTGATTTTTTTTTTTTTTAAAGCTTTTTGATGAAGCAAAAGCAACACATATGTTTAGACAGATTTATTTTACTTTCGGTACAATTTTCAATAAAATGTGAGATGTCCACGTTATATGGAGGCTAGTGGATATGTTCAAGTAAACAACACTAAGCTATGATATTTTGTAGGTAGATGTGTAAAACACATTTCTAGCTTATTATGTTTTAAATTTACTGTGGTATCTTTATTTGGTATACTGTTGCTGTGATGAAACATTGTAACCAAAAGCAGTTGGGGAGGAACAGGTTTTTTTTGGCTTTCGCTTCCACATCCATAGTCCATCACTGAGGGAAATAGGACAGGAACTCAAACAGGGTAGTAACCTGGAGGCAGGAGCTGATGCAGAGCCCCTGGAGGGTGTTGCTTACTGGCTTGCTCAGCCTGCTTTCTTATAGAACCCATTACCACCAGCCCAGGATTGGCCCTACTCATAGTGGTCTAGGCCTTCCCACATCAATCGCTAATTAAGACAATGCTCTTCAGGCTTGTTTACAGCCCAGTCATATGGAGGTATTTTCTCATTTGGGGTTCCCTCCTCTTAGATGACTCAAGCCTGTGTCAAATTGACATAAAACTAACCATCACATGTGGTTTCTTAGAACGTAGCCCTGTTGTAAGTCAAGGAACCTCAAAAATCAGTTCCAGACTCACATGATCCAAATACACTGTTGTCTTTGTGAAAGTAAAAGGTCTTAAAGTTGATTTAAGTACAATATTACATGGAACTGTACTCTGGTAATCTTGGCAAGAAGCTATGTGTAGTGATTTGTTCATGTAAAAGTTAAATAAAACTTAAAATGTTACTAACCAGTGATTATTTTTAGGATGAAGAGTGTGTACGTCTTGACAAAGAGAGATTGGCAGCTCGTTTGGAAGGCCATAAAGAAGGGATTGTACAGACTGAACAGATTAGGTAAGGTTTTCTTCAGTAGGTAGTACAGATTTTATGTAAAGGTATGTGGAAAATGGGGTGGTTAGATGTTACAATTTACATTTGCATTTTTTATTCATTGTATTCCCCTGTTCTCTAAGTTTGGAAGAATGCAGTTGTCCCTTGGAATCTATTGGGGTTGGTCTAGGATCTCTCCATAGTTATTAATACCCAGAGGTGCTCAAGTCCCATGAAAAAATGGCATGGATTTGTTTATAACCTATACTGTAAGAACCTACTCTAGATTACTTACTGTGTTAGAATTTTTCACCAGTATGTCAAATATGAGAACAGACATAGAAGAGAATATTTATTTTTGTTCACTTTCAGTTTAAAGTTCTATGGTTCTAATCCTGGACCCATGTGTGGGATGACAGAGCATCATTGTATAGAATGGAGTTTATAGTAGAAAGCGTTGCTACTCACCTCATGGCACATAGGAGAAATTGGGGGGTAGGAGGCAGAGGGTGGAGTGTGTGTATGGAAACTAGAAGGACCAGGGATATGACAGTCACAAGGATTTAACCCCAGTGAACCACTTCTCTGCTAAGTCTAATCTCTTAAAATTTTCAGAAACTCCCAAAATAGCACCATCTGCTGGGGACCATGCCTTTAACACATCACCTATTCAAACACTAATATATCTGTGGCTCCCAAAGACTCATGTCTGTCTCATAATGCAAAATGTATTTAGTCCGTCTTTGATAGTTCCTGAAAAATCAACAGTTCCAGATTTTTTCAGAGGGTGCAGCTTAAAGTCCTGAAGTAGAAATCTCTTAGCTATGAGTCTATAAATTTTAGTAACACCAAGAGATGGTGGTGCAGACCTTTAATCCTGGCACTCCGGACTCAGAAGCAGGCTCTTCTCTTTGAGTTCAAGGCCATCCTGGTCTACAGAGTGAATTTCTGGGACAGCCATGACTACACAGAGAAACCCTGTGTCAAAAAAACAAAAACAGAAACAACAACAACAACAACAACAACAAAACCAGTCCTTTGGGGCTGGAGAGATGGCTCAGCAAATAAGAGCACTCACTGACTGCTCTTCCAGAGGTCTTGAGTTCATTTCCCAGCAACCACATGGTGGCTCACAACCATCTATAGTAGATTTTGATGCCCTCTTCTCGAATAATGCCGTACATGCAGATAGAGCACTCATATACATAAAATAAATCATCATTTAAAAAATTTTTAGTAACAAGTTTCATACTTTCAGCATACAACAGTGTAGAATAAATATTATTATTACAGAATGGAGAGATGAAGCATGGAGAGGAGTGGGACCAAGTAAAGCCTGCAATCTAGAGGACAAATGTCAAGTCCTGTAAATTTATTTCCACCATCAGTGGCATATGAGGTGATAATATGATATGTGTGCTCCAGTGGGCTTGGAAAGCCTCATCCCTATGGCTTGACTTATTATAGTCCACATTACTTCTTGCTCAGGCCAGCTCTACTCTTTGCCTTTAAGTTATTGTGGCAGATGTTCCATGCCTGTATTGTGTGTCTAGGTTTATTCACATAGCTTTATGCATTGTCTCAGGCCCTGCCAACCATTTGTCTAGCCTCTTAGGTCTTCCTTTAAAATCTGAGTGGAAACTCCCATGACCTTGTAACTTTTGCATTCTGAATGCCTGCAAAACTGTCATGATATGATCTACTGCTAGTGGCTGGGGTCCTTAGAATCATAGCTGTTGTATTCTTTGAATTCCCAAATATCTGAAGCTGGGGAAGGATTTTCATATGAGGCCCCAAGTTAGAGGAACATGGTAATCTCAAAGTAGTTTTTCAACTTAGTTAAGTAAACTCCTTATACCTTTAGCTTGCAGTGTGTAGGGTCTGGCTAATTGTTGAGGTACCCTAAAACCATCTTTCCTGTTCTGATGCAAAGTACTGGGCTTAAAAAAATGCCCCAAATCTCTTCACCAGCTATACTTTGCTGTATCTTAACTTTATATGAGTTTATTTTCTGGCTCACTGCACTTTCTGGAACTTCCCTGGCTTTTTGCTTATATTTATTGTAGTAAGTCTGGCTAAAACCAGCTAGCAGTATCCATGCTGAGCTGTCTCTGCCTTACTATTTATTACATGTAAATTTGGCCCCACTCAAAGTATGGACAAAATATGACAGATTCTTTGCAACACTGTAGTACAAATGGTTTCTGTGAAAGGCCTTATAGAGTCATATGAATCCTCATTATTAGCCAGCCTCAGTCTTAGAGCATTCTGGTTTTCTGAGTTCCCTCAAGAATTAAGCTCTCAACTACCCCCCCACCCCCCCCACAAAAAAAAAATTAAGCTCTGCCTACTGCTTATATAGCATTCTAGGACTTATCTAGTCCATCTCTCCAAACTTAACAAATTCTTCCCAGAAACCAGTTCCCAAAGCTTCTGAATGGAATAGTCAGGTGATCACCCTGTCTACCAATTTTCTCTGTTAGACTGTTAGTGATAACTAACTGAGAAACGTAAAAGAGGAAGATCTATTTTCTCTCATGGTATCAGAGGTTATAGTTGATGGTTACATAACCCAGTTGCTTTTGAACTTAAGTGTCTGTAAGCATCTGGTGAGGAAGGAGCAGTGTGACTTATACACATGAGCACTGACCAGCCCACACAGCTGTTTCCTGTTTCTTTCTCTTGGGGGCATCTCTTTCCTGACCCACAATTTGACTATGGACTTGTGACATTCTAACTCTCCAGGAATTTCTAATTACTCAGCCAGCCAGTCTTGTAGAATCTTCACCATAGGCATGACTTTCTTTCTTTTTTTTTTCCCCTGGGGACTTTACATTAAACAGAGATTAATTACAGTAATTATTCTCACTTACTTTAGAGGCAATATTGTTTTAAGGAGACTTCCTAATGTCTCATGTATATTTTTGGGTGATGGGAACACCAGCTTTGTATTACCGACTTAAACTTATTGGGTAGTGGTTGTTTCCAGGTTTAGGTAGTTCCTTTGTTAAACCCACGTGTTAGCATTCTACTGCAGTACCCCCTGTTCAGCACTTTTCTTAACGATTCTGTACCATGTAAACACATTGGTCTTGACTAAGTTCTGCCTGGGTTCTTCTTAGGACCTACTTTGGAAGTTTTCAAGGCAGTAAGCCAGGGAAGTTTTAGGAGTTAGTTCATTCGTTTGTCATTTGTCAGAGAATCACTGCCATTTAGTGTTTAATTCCTAATATCTGGTAAACCATTATGTTGTGAAGTTCAGCTAGTCATTTTCTGGTTGTTGAGAGTTATTCCAGTCACTGGCACTTCATCTCAGCTAGAAATAGAAGTCTGATCATTGAAAGTCCAGTGTCAGCTTGAGAGCCATCCAGATTGCTCATTGGTAAAGACCATGCTGCCAAGCTCAACCAGTGACCTGACTTTCATACCCATATCCATACCTGCATGGTGGGAAGAGAGAACCTACTCCTGCAACTTGTCCTCTGGTTTTCACACATTGTGGTGCATGTTTGTGTACACACCAAAACAAATGCAATGAAAAACAATTTGAGTTTATCTAAAAATATGCTGAGATGCTTTAATTTCACAGCTAGAAATCAATGCAAAGTAGAAGGAGAAAAAGGTAGAAAATAAATTACCTTTGGTAATTCATTTATAGTACCCTGTTACATTATAAATCAAATGAAAGGACAGGACTTCTGTGAACTGTACTTACCTGTCTTTTGTAGGTGGACTACAGAGAGTTCCTCAAACACATTAGCACTTACAAAAAAAATCACAGTATTTAATCTGCACCCATGGTTTTCACTGTATACTAATTAAGATTTGAGCAGGAAAGCAGGGTGCAGGAGGGACCTTGTTTGGAATTTCTTTGGAAATGTTTGTGCCCATTACAATGATACTGGAGCCACATTCCCTCCAAACTGATGAGCCAGAACCTAATTATTGAGTTGGGATGTCATTTTTTAAAAATATTTTGTACCATCCTTGTTTGGACACCATGCTGATAGTTTCGGATGGCAGACTAGCATATGTTCTTTCCTTATATCTTTAGCTGTTGCTGCAAGGCCTTGACTCTTGCCTGTGCTGGTGGAGTTCCCTTGACCCACTGGGTTGCTGGCCCAGCTCTGTTTTTTATAGTCTTTGTTAAATATAGGGCTTCATGCATGCTAGGTTAAGACTGTACCACTGAACTATATTACCAGTCCTCAACCACTGTTGAATTACTTTTCGAATTTTATATTATAAAAAACAAAACATTTTCAGTGCAAACCATAATGGGTAGTTTACACATGTGGTCCCATAAAGGGATGTTCCCTTACTGGGAGACCAGAATTTTAAAATATATTTTTTATTGAGTCTTCTTTTTTTTTTTTTTGTACTTTGTAAGTACTACTGAACTTAACGTATTTTATTCCCCCCCTCCCCCAGCTGAGACCGAACCCAGGGCCTTGTGCTTGCCTAAGCGCTCTACCACTGAGCTAAATCCCCAACCCCACGTATTTTATACTTTAGACAATTTTTGCTGTTCATATTAGAGAGTTTTTATGAAGACTGTTATGAGTATATTTAAAACAACATAGTTTTGAAAACTGAGAATTCCTGATTTTTCTTCAATCAAATTTTATATTGGTTTAGTTTATTTTTTATGTGTAAGAATATTTTGCCTACACGGATGTCGGTGTACCACGTGCCTGGTACTTACAGAGGTCAGAAGAAGGTATCGCGATTCCCTGGAACTGGAGTTATGGATGGTTGTGAGCCACCATTTGGGTCCTGGGAACTGAACCCTGGTCCTCTACAGGAACATCCAGTGCTTTTAACCTCTGAGCCATCTCGCTAGCCCCTGGAATACTGATTTATTGCCCCTGAATCTCAAAGAGAAATACTCCAGGAAATTGAAAGCACTGAGAAATTTACTTTTCTTTTTTTCATTGCATGCTAAAATTTTTATTTGTGTCATTCTTGATGAATAATTTTTTTTTAATAAAAAGACTGCTTTTTGCTTATTTGAGAATCAAGTAAATTGAAGACAAGAGTTCAAAATATGTTTATTTCAGTTTTTTTTTGTAAGTTCTTTATAATGAAGTTTTAATTAAATTAGGTATGGTTTTGTCTTCTAGAAATTAAAAGGATTATTGTGGCATATAAAGTCTCTTTGGATTCTGAAGTCAGTTGTATATGAACCCTGTAGCTTTAAAACCTTAAAATACATTTCATGGAAACACCTAAGCTTTGAGCTTTTTAACAGAATGAATTTTTGACCCCTTTACAGGATGACCTCTGTGCTTGTGTATAATTTTCATATGTAGAGAGTATAGATACACTGGTAAAGTCTCAGGGAATACAAGCAAAAGCACCCGTGTTCTGCTTTTTTGTGGGAGATTTAAAAAGAGCAAAGAATTTTATTATTGTTATTTAATTTTTTAATGTTAATTTAAAGAAATTACTAATTCAAGGCTGGATTGTTCAGTGGTTAAGAGCACTGGCCATTCTTCCAGAGGACCCTGATTTGGTTCTCAGCGCCCTCAAGATGGTCTACAACTGGCTGTAGCTTCAGTTTCAGGGAATTTGATGCCCTCTTTTGGTTTTCCTGGGCACCAGGCATAGAAATGACATATAGACGTACATGTAGGCAGAACACTTATACTCATAAAACTAAAATTAAAATAAATTACTAACTTGCTTTTCAAGTATTATCTTTATGAATTATTACTTGTAAAAATCCTGTGTGACTATAAAATATTAAGTACACATTTTATAGAAAAGCTTATTGTCACTTGAAGTGGGTGTTTTTTTTTTTAATTATCAATTTTAGTGCAATAGTATATATGTTGTACTGAAGGAATCTTAGCTGTGAAATTTAAAAAATAAATTACTTTTAGGTCTTTGTCTGAAGCCATGTCAGTGGAAAAAATTGCTGCAATCAAAGCCAAAATTATGGCTAAGAAAAGATCTACTATCAAGACTGATCTAGATGATGATATAACTGCCCTTAAACAGAGGAGTTTCGTGGATGCTGAGGTTGATGTGACCAGAGATATTGTCAGCAGAGAAAGAGTGTGGAGAACAAGAACAACCATCTTACAGAGCACAGGAAAGGTAATTAAAATATTTACTCATTCTTTGGAGTGCTGTAGGATTGTTTAAAATTTACTAATAGGTTTTACATTTTATTTATATTTGTGCAGCCAAGGACTAATTCTTTTAAACTTCTGTTCAGAACAAATGTATGCTCTTTAAATTTTGGAAGATAAGAATTTGAGAGTCTGACAATCTGAGGATCAGCCAAACCCATGTGAAGGTAGAAGGAGAGAATGGACTCCACAGTTTTCCTCTCATCTCCATGTACTTGTAGCTCCTGCACATGCTTAGGTGTACACACACACACACACACACACACACACACACACACACACACCCATATATACATTAATAAAAAAATTAATACTAGATGCTTTAGTATGTCAATTGCTCTTAAAAAGATGCATTAGTTCAGTTCTTTCTTTTTTTGAATGTAAAAACATTTTATGTACAACTGCAGGAGAAATAATACACAGATAACTTGAACATAAAAACAGGTTATAATTCAAAAGTCCAGGGTTATTTGAAATTGGAAAATATTTTCTCTGTAGAAAATAGTAAAAATGATAACATTTCCCAGTAAGCCCTTTTAAACCAAATAATAGCCGAATTATACATATAAATATTGATTAGATTCTGGGATACAGAAGAAACCTATCTTCATCTGTTCAGAGAGCTATGTTTTACTTAAGTTGTGTGAGATTCCTATTCATCTTCCCCTTCACTGTTTGATTTACTGCAGACATTTTTCTATAGGCTAATCCATAATCTAAAAAGATTTTAGCCTCCCCTCCTGAAAGTATGGCCAGCATATTCTTTCATCAGCTTTATATGGTACAAATTCTTATCCTAATAGTGAAATGTTTCACTAAAGCTTACCCAGTGATTGAGTAAAACCAAAACTTACTATAAGCCACAGTCATCCTAGGGTCCCCCCTGCTAGGTAGCCTCTGTGGATCTGTGAGTTGCAGTCTGATTGTCCTTTGCTTTATATCTAGTATCCACCCATGAGTGAGTACATACCATGTTTGTCCTTCTGAGTCTGGGTTACCTCACTCAGGATGATATTTTCCAGATTTCATTGTTTTTCTGCATCAGTTCAGTTCTATGTGCATATTTTCCTCTGTGTTGTGAGCTTTCCTCTAAACTTTCTTAGTTGTTGATTCTCCATTGATGCGCTAACAGTGGTGGTTTGGTAGAAACATTTAAAGAGGTGTGTGAGATTATTGTGAAACTGACCTTAACATTGAAATAGACTTTATGGGCCGGGCGGTGGTGGCGCACGCCTTTAATCCCAGCACTCGGAAGGCAGAGCCAGGCGGATCTCTGTGAGTTCAAGGCCAGCCTGGGCTACCAAGTGAGTTCCACGAAAGGCGCAAAGCTACACAGAGAAACCCTGTCTCGCAAAAACAAAAAACAAACAAACAAAAAAAGAAATAGACTTTATGTTTTGAGACTCTCTGGGCTTTCTGAGCTTAGGGTTTTTCTTAGTGCCTTAGGCCTGCGTTCACCTAAGTCCTAGGAGTACAGCTATGTGCCACCTGCCCCGACTAGTTTTGATTGTAGAATAATATTGGGACTTGAGCTTTTAATTTACTGTCCCATTTTGGTAGGAATAAAGTAACTAGAAAAGGGTGTAAGAAATAATGATTTATGTTTATTTTCTATTTGACTTGTCTTACATTTTAAGAAGCATTTTCCATGGGCACACAGGTGGCTCAGCTGGTAAAGGCCCTTGTTATGCAAGCCTGGCAACCCGAGTTCAGTCTCCAGAAGCCATGTAAAGGTGAAAAGAAAAACCTAATTCCACAAAGTTGTCCTCTGACTTCCACACAGGGTGTGGCATGTCCCCTCATTCCTATCATGCATGTGTGTGTGCATGCACAATAATAATAAGTAAAGTTGTTTTAATTTAGAAAAAAAGAAACCATTTTTCTAGAGCCAGTGAGATAGTCCTGGAGTAACGAACGGTGCTACCCACGCAAGCCTGGTAACCTGCATTTGATCCCTAAAACCTTTGTAAAGACGAAAGGAGAAAACTGACTCCACCGTGTTTTTCTCTTATTTCTGCACTTGCACTGTGGTGCATGTGTCCACATCCACGTATTTAAAAAATAAAAAGGACCGTTTCCAGAGCTTAGAATTATAAAGAAATTTGAGGTTATGAATAAACTTTCATTTTTCATTTTTTGTTATTTACAGTTAAATGACAACATTCTCATTTTCATTGCTTGATATGGCTAATACTTGACTAACACTGTGACTTTTTAGTGCCTTTTTTATTTTGTTTTGAGAGGGGAATCTAACTGAGTAGCCTTGGCTGTCCTGGCACTCACTGTACTGTAGATCAGGCTGTCTTTGAACTCACAGGGATCCACTTGCCTTTGCCTCCCAAGTGCTAAGATTAAAGGCGTGTGCTACTATGCCTGCCCCCCCCCCTTTTTTTTAAAGTTAATTTTAACTAGATAGTCTTTAACTAAGAGTTTTCTTCTATGTGAAGCTTTCCCATTTTAAGTTGTTGAGATGAACTCTTCTCTCTGAACTCTAGGGGGCAGAATTGTATAAGTTTAAAAGTGTTCTAATTTAATGTTGGTACCACAGTATCTTTTTAAAACAAACCATCTAATAACTGTTTAGAAGCTAGATTTGCTTTCATGAGTATTATCTTTAAAAAATTTTATTTTTGAATGTTACCATTTTTAAAGGTCAAAATTAAACATTTTGACTGCTGATCTCTAGGTATACATACTGTGTTCATCTGCTAAACTCTAAACATGTTATAGATACTTAGAGCAGAGAAGTATAGACTTCACATTTGCTTTGCGTGCGTGTGTGTGTGTGTGTGTGTGTGTGTGTGTGTGTGTGTGGACACATTTGTCACAGTGTGAATGAGGAAGTCAGAAGACACCGTGTGAGAGTCAGTTCTTTCCTCGCATACAAGGAATGATGGTGGTGAAATCAGAGAACTTGTGGGTTCCTGGGATTGAGCTCAGGTTGTCAGGCTACAGCACTGGCCTAGTGTAGACTTTACACTGACCTTCATTACTACTGTGATCAGAATCTTGTTTTCTGATTTTTAAGGGGCAAGAAAATTCAAGTTCTCCTCCTCCTTATATAGTTAATATGCCCTGGTTAAAGCAACCTGATTTTATAGTATCGTTAAATTATATTAAATGTCTTACTCTGTTTTGTGCTGCTATAACAGAATATCACAGACTAACTTATAACAAACATTTCTGTGCCATTAAATTATTATGACTTATTCTGTTTTGTGCTGCTATAACAGAGTATCACAGACTGAGTAATTTATAATGAATAGACATTTCTGTGGTTCACCATTCTAGAGGCTGGAAAGTCCAAGATCAAGGAACTGCATCTGATGAGGGCTTTCTTACTGCATCAAAAATGGCGGAAGGTATCACCTGGGTGAGAGAGAGGGAATAAAAAAAGAGGGCTGAAAATAATTATGATTTTATCAGAAAATGACTCTTAAAACCTCTACGTCATTCATTTAGTCTTCACTTAATCCATTTTCAAAGTCACTTTTTAAAAATAAATTTTCTAACACATAGATTTGGGGGATATTTTCAGACCAAAGTAATTTATTGTTGAATCATGGTGTAATACATCTGTACAAAAATAATCATCTGTAATTCTTGCACACAAAACTTGCTGATGTTATTTGCATTCATTCTTCTAGAGTTTATGTTTTTTATTTATTTGATCACTTTAACAGTGGTCTGATTTTCATGTTTTCGTAGTAGAACTGAGAATACATTTGCATTTGGCACTGTGCTGATGTCTGCACTGATGGTGCAGGAGCAGTGACTGCTAAATTTACCGCATCAGTTAGTCGCCCAGCATGACCAGCAAATCACGGTGTTTGACCTACCAGAACTTCACTCAAGTGTGGCCGTTTAATACACTTAATGAAGTTGAATGTGTAAAGCGGTCCTGCGCGGTAAAAAAGCTGTGGTTGCTTTTATGAACAGCGTTTGTGTTAAGGCTTGGGTTCCTAACTAAAGCACCTTTTTAAAAAAGAAAACCATCACATTTTGTTTGAATGACTGTTATTCAGACTTAGGTGTTTTATAGACATTCTCTTGAACGAGTCTGTCAGGAAAAGCAACAAACTATTTGTTGCCAGTGGTAAGATGTGAACTTTCCTGGGAAAATTAAAATTTTGGAAGTTTCTTTCTGCTGTTATTTTTCCAGCTTTCTAATTCTTAGACTGTTTTGATAAGATTTTTGTAAATAATATTAAAAATATTATTTAATGAATATGTCATAGCAAATAACATTTTAAAATGTTGAATAATATACTGTATTAATATTTGGAAAATATGCATAACTGCATAACTCAGTGATTGATATTTTTCAGAGAACCAATGCATGAATGAAAAAATATCCATTTAAAGTACAAAATAGATTTATACTTTAAAAAGTATATTTATACTTTATATACTATATACTTGACAGCAGAAATGCAGAATATTTATGGATGTGGTTTCCATCTACAGTATCTTTTAGGAGACCATTTGTTTTGGTATAACAAAGGAGAATATATTCAGCTACCTGAAAAGCTGTCTTATGCTTCTCCCTTTACTGCTGAGGCTAGATTGTCTTCATATCTTGACCAAACAGGATAACATAGTAGATACATAGAAGTAAATATCAGAATACAGATACATTTTTAGTAAGCCAGATAGTAAACACATTTATAAAATTTCAAGTTATAGTCTTATTACTTTTTTGATAGGTTTTGGAAAATAATTTTTATAAAACATTATGGTTGTGTGGAATCTTGCTTTTCTTATTTTTTTTTTAAAGGAATTCCTACTTGAGAAATTTGTCAGTTTTAATATTTACTGTGATAAATTGTAACTTCAGCTTAAAGGCCTTTAGAGTCTTTAATAGTTTCTAAGATGGCAAAGTAGTTCTGAGACCTGTATTTACTGCTGTAAAGATTCAGGAACTAGTTAGTATCATAGTTAGTATAGTGGTAATTATACTAGTGGTATCCAGTTAATGTTAAAACTTACTTTTCTGTATACATTTGCATAATATTTAACATGTACAGGCTAGGCAGTGATCGAGATGATAGTTTAGTACAAGCAGCAATGAGATGCAGTATAAGTAAAGAGGTAAAAGAATATCTTTCATAGTAGTCCAGTACTTGAAAGCCATGAGGCTGAGTAGTCCAGTGCGTGGAGGCCATGAGCCTCACCAAGAAAAAACAAACCAGGAACAAAGGTGAGGGGTATTAGAAAGTAAAAACTAGGAGGGGATTACAGAGTAAAAGCTAGGAGAGGATTACAGAGTAAAAGCTAGGAGAGGATTACAGAGTAAAAACTAGGAGGGGATTACAGAGTAAAAACTAGGAGGGGATTACAGAGTAAAAGCTAGGAGGGGATTACAGAGTAAAAACTAGGAGGGGATTACAGAGTAAAAACTAGGAGGGGATTACAGAGTAAAAACTAGGAGGGGGATTACAGAGTAAAAACTAGTAAAGTAGGTGGAGTGATAAAGTGGGACAAGTAGTGGAAGCCAAAGAAACAGAACACTTAAATTTCTTTTCTTTTTCTTTAAAAAGATTTATTTTTATTCTATCTGTATGAGTGTTTTGCTTTCATGTATGTTAGTGTACTGTTCACATGCCTGGTGTCCATGGTGACCAGAATAGGACGTCACATTTCCTGGAACTGGAGTTATGGATGGTTGTAAGCTGCCTTGTGGGTCCTGGGAAGTGAACCCGGGTTGCCTGGGAGAGCAACAAGTACTCTTAACTGAGCTAGCCCACAGATTTCCTTTTTAAAAAGAACTCTGTGTGTGTGTTTGTGTGCGCGAGTGAGTGCCCACGCTGTGGTGCAAATGGGGAGGTTCAAGGGTAATATTGTGGAGTTGGTTCTCTTTTTTCTACCTTTATATGAGTTTCAAGGATTGAACTCAGGGAGATAGGCTTGTGTTACAGGTGCTTTACCTGTTAGTTACCTTGCTGGCCCCAGAATGCTTCATTTTCGTTTGTTTTCGAGACAGGGTTTCTCTGTGTAGTTTTGGTGCCTGTCCTGGATCTCACCCTGTAGACCAGGCTGGCCTTGAACTCACAGAGATCTGCCTGGCTCTGCTTCCTGAGTGCTGGGATTAAAGGCGTGTGCTGCCACCCACCACCGAATGCTTCATTTTCTAGAGAAGAGAATTGTATTACGTTTGAAGTATAAGAGAGCATGAACCATTTGATCATCGTTGGATTTTAGTGTCAGTTAAGACATTTAGCTCACAATAGATTCACATATATTCTTTAAACTGTTGAATGCTAGCACGGGAGGTGGGTGGGTGGGTGAGTGGGGGTAGGGTGGAGATGGGTGATTGGGAGTGATAGGGGTTGGGGAAGAGACCCAAAGTATTGTTAGTCACTAGGGGACAATGTTAGTCATTAGACAAAAAAGTCAGGGGAGAGTAATGTGTCAGGGCCAAGAAAGCTTATTTCATGAAGGAAGGTGTAATCACCTAGTCAACAGTGTTGGGTGGATAGTCATGGAAAAGCTGATTTGTGATTACTTCCCACCTTTTCAGACTTAAAAGTTATACAGTGACTCCTACAAGTATCCATAACCTTTGGGCATCATAGAACGCCTGCTGTAATCTGAATGTAGCACAGGGATTTACTGTACTTTGAGAATGTAGTATTCCCCTTTTATAGAAATCTGTTACATTTAAATGTTTACTTTTTTTCTTGGTTATATATATTTGAGTAGATACAGAATAATAAAAATTATAAATAATTGGTCTGTTTAAGTATGATTTGCAATAACCAGGTAGTTGGCTTTTATTTTTATGTATAATTGTATACCTTGTTTTCTGTTGATTCAATGAAATACCTAAGGTAGGGGCTTCATAGAAGGTTAGGGCTGGGGACATAGGTTAGTGTAGAACACTTGCTTGACTATGTGAGGGCCTAACATCAGGGGTGAGGAGAAAAGATACTTATTTAGCTCAAGTTTTGGAGACTGAAAGTGGAAGATTGGACAGCTCCACCACCTGTTGGTTTGTGATGTGGTAACAGCTCAAGACCAGCATCAACCCCTTGTGATAGCAGTGCCCAGATAGCTAATTGTTCCTCATTGAGCCCCATAGGAATGTTTGGGAGACAGATCACATCCAAACCATAGCAATTATAGTACTTTATGAGATAGAAAAAATTAGTAGGAAGAAAGTTTCAATATAAATTGCTTAATGGATAAACTATTGCTCTTGCACATGTACGCTGGGTTTAATTAGAATCTATTCATGTTTTAGAATTTTTCCAAGAATATTTTTGCAATTCTTCAGTCTGTAAAAGCCAGAGAAGAAGGGCGTGCCCCTGAACAGCGGCCTGCTCCAAATACAGCTCCTGTGGTAAGAATCTTTTCTGCTTTTGTTATTTTAAGAAAGTGATGTTTATTTTGCTTTTTAGTGTTATAATTTTGACATCTTAACATTTTACATTAGGAGGGTATAAAGTTTTGCTACTTCAGCATACTCGAAGGATATAAAGACCCTTCCCTGTTTTAAAAGTTATCTTAGCAGTAATTTTTGGTCATTCTTGAGATATACCTGGGTGAGAGTCTGAAAAGGAGTTAATTAGGAAAAGCCTTCTAAGTTAACTTTTAGGTTGACTATAGCTGGCCTATTTATTGCTTGGAAAAATTTTTAACTATTGCTGAAAATATAAATCATTGTTAGCTTCCAGCTTGGACTTGTTATTTGAAATCTTTGGTGACCATTTCATATGGGTATATTGATTTTCCCTGTCACCTGTCAAATGGACCATTCTTTGTACCTCAGCTGTATCTCCTCTGTTGGTTGACTGCCTCACTGGTGGAGGTATTGTTTAGGACCCTCCAAACCCTAATTCATGCATGCCATATAGTCTCCATTTAAATTCAGAAATACCCTCTAGTTTATTGTAAATCCTTCTACCTGTTCTCAAGATTCAAGAAAGGCAAAGAGTATAATTCAAATTGATTCACTTTTATGTAGAATTTGGAAAAACATTGGTAGAGTACTAAACATAGCCTTGGAAGTTAATAGTAATTTTATTTATACATGAAATCATTGATATTTAATTTTTCATATACCGAATTCTTGGTAATATTTAGACAGATACTTTTAGTTGGCTTACCACACATATTTAAGTAGTGTCTATTTTTCATGCAGTGTTCCAAGCATCTAGAGATAAAATAATACAATGTCATAGTCCTTGTCCTGTTTTGAGTTCATAGCATAATAAGTTAAACCTACTAGATCTATGAAATGGAAATATAGTAAGTGCTATGATGTTCAAGCATAGTGTGCTTGTAATTACAAATTTGTTGACACTTGTCATAGTAATTGGTGGGAAGAATGTGAAACTGTAAAAACATTTAAACCATTGTCTTTGTGAATGTGAGTTCTTTCTGTGTATTTTACAATCATTGAGACAGTCACAATTTTTATGTTTGGCGTATAGATGTATATATGCAGCTATAGTCTTTGATAATTTTTCTTTTGTAATATTAGACTGTAATCCTATTGTAACAAAATGAAGACTATATAAATATTATGATTTTCCCAAGTACCTTTAAGATGCTTTTTAAATACCTATTTTTAGGTTATTATAGACTGAGTTTAGTATGAAATAATTGAATTAAATTATACATAATTAGAAAGTGACTTTTTTCAAGTTTTTAAAAAACTGACGTCTATTACTTTAGTCTTACAGTATACATTTATAAGTGTTTATTGAATGTCTGTTACTTTAGTCTTTTTTTTTCTTTTTAGTTTTTCGAGACAGGGTTTCTCTGTGTCACCCTGGCTGTCCTGGAACTTACTCTGTTCAGATTATCATTGGAGAGAGTATTATTTCACAAAGTCATTTAAGTAATTAGAGTGTATGTGCTTACATATTATTTTTGTGGTTTTGGATACAAGTATACTTGAAATTGTCCTTATTCTTGCTGTAGGGATGGTCATTTTTTAGTGCAAATAATAATGAATCCTGGTCATCAAATGCCAAGTAGTCTTCTTCTTCTTCTTTTTTTTTTTTAAAAATATTTTACTTATTTATTATGTATACATTGTTTTCTGCCTGCATGTATTCCTGCAGGCTAGAAGAGGGCACCAGATCTCATTACAGATGGTTGTGAGCCACCATGTGGGTGCTGGGAATTGAACTCAGGACTTCTGGAAGAGCACCAGCCAGTGCTCTTAAACTCTGAGCCATCTCTCCAGCCCACCAAGTAGTCTTCTTACCATGTTCTATCTTCTGGCCCATATTGGAATAACATTTTTTAAAATGTTAAGTGTCTGTGTCAGATTTTATGAGTGTTAAATAATATTTAAAAAGATTGACTTGCATCTCTTTTTTTTTTTTATTAAGGATCCCACATTGCGTACGAAGCAGCCTATCCCAGCTGCCTACAACAGATATGACCAGGAAAGATTCAAAGGCAAAGAAGGTAAGTTACTTATTTTGTATTTTCTTCTCATAATGGTCATGCTGAGCTGGAGTGGCAGTATAGTTTGATATTGAAGAATAAGATCTAGTTCAGTCACCTACTTTTGTAATAAAAGTTTTTGTTGTTATTTAACAGCCATATTTACTCATTTATATGTGATCTATAGCTGTTTAACTCTGACAGCTTTGTTGAGTAGTTTTGAGAGAGGTCATATAGCCTGCAACACTTAAAAATAGTATTTGGACTCTATAGAACAAAATTGGCTAATTTTGTTGGTAGCTTTGATTCGCCATCCAAATAGCTTGTGTTTCAGTTATTTTTTTATGTGGATTTTATTGCTTTTTCAACTGTATTCCGTCTGTTACCTCATATCTGTAATTAAATATTAATAATACTTGATAACTTATTTCATAGGGTTACTTTGGGGATAAATGTGGTGCTGAAGGTGAAGTTCCTAGAATAATGTCTGATAATGTAATAAACTATCCACAAATGTTTGCTATTATTGATACTAGTTGTGGTTATAAAGAATTTTGGGATGTGGAATGCCATGTGTAAAATTGTTTCCCAAACTATGAATTGTGTACATTAAGGGATGAGGAAGCATAGATTTGGAGCAGGTGTGAGAGTTTGTTTTGTTAAAGCTTGCTTGACAGTCTAGCTAATGCAATTATGAGTCATTTCTTTTTTTTTTTTTTTTTTTTTTTTTTTTTTTTGGTTTTTCGAGACAGGGTTTCTCTGTGTAGCTTTGCGCCTTTCCTGGAACTCACTTGGTAGCCCAGGCTGGCCTCAAACTCACAGAGATCCGCCTGCCTCTGCCTCCCGAGTGCTGGGATTAAAGGCGTGCGCCACCACCGCCCGGCGAGTCATTTCTTTATTAGTGAGGTGAGACTGTCACCAGTTTCTCTTGAGCTCTTCATTCATCTTGACTTCACTTAGGAAGATATAAGATAAAAGCAACTTAAACTTTTAACGTTTTCTTTTTTCCCCTGGGGAAAAGTCTCTGGGCAACTTTTTGAAAGGATATATTGCTTTGATGCAGTGAATTATGTGTGCTGACTTCTTTTACCAGATATAGGCACATGGTGATTAGATGCCACAAAAAGACAGTGATCCATTTTTTTATTCACTGTCCTGTTTCTTTATGGAATGAATTGTATAAAGCAATTGATAGCAAATCCAATCCTTTAAGGACCAACTCCAGCTTCTCCGTGTATATACATATTATTCTTTTTTCTGCACCACAGCTACAAAATCTTATAGTTGAGACAAAGGTGTATTGTCTGTAGTATATAAAATATTTGCTATATGATCTTTCCCAAGAAGAATAGAGCATATGATATGAAAAATTTAATTTAATTTTTCAATTAAAAATATTTCTCTGATAGTCACATAACCTAGATGAAATTTAAGCAATGTATGTTTTATTTTAATAACATATGGAATGTTTATATCGTTCTTCCACTGGTAAAATACTGTCAAAGTCCCAAATTGACTGCCATTAGTTGATTGACCATAGCAAGAGCCAAAACAGGAATGAATTGCCATGTATTTATAGAATTAAATGTTTATTTTAAAAGAGAGAGCGAGAAGAGCATGCTGTACTTATGTCTTGAAATTCGAATCTTTTTTTAGATGTATTTATTAATTATGTATACAGTGATCTGCCTACACATATGCTTGCAGGTCAGAAGAGGGCACCAGATCTCATTATGGATGGTTTTGAGCCATCATGTGGTTGCTGGGAATTGAACTCAGGACCTCTGGAAGAGCAGCTGAGCCATCTCTCCAGCCCTCGAATCTTTTTTTTTTTTTTTTTTTTTTTGGTTTTTCAAGACAGGGTTTCCCTGTGTAGCTTTGCGCCTTTCCTGGATCTCACTCTGTAGCCCAGGCTGGCCTCGAACTCACAGAGATCCGCCTGCCTCTTCGAATCATTTTTTATAGCACCATTTTCTAATAAATGTCCCTTACATTAAAATTAGGAACAAAAGTTTTTGTAATTTAGGAACTTTTTATTTTACATACTTTTAGTGGTGCAGTCATCTAGTAGTTAGTAATAAAAATAAAGGGATTAGAAATTAGAAGTTTTTTATTTAGTATGATTTAAATTTTATTCCATTTTTATGTGTATGGATGTTTTGCCTGTGTGTATGTCTATGCATCACATATATACTTGTTGTCCATGAAGCCAGAAGAGGGTATCAGATCCCCTGAAACTGAAGTTTAATGCAGGTGTGGGCAGATTATGTGTGCTGGGAATTGAACCTGGGTCTTTTGCAAGAGTAGCTAGTGCTCTTAACTGCTGATATTTCTCTCTAGCTCTTTAGTGTGATTTTCAAACAAAATTCGAGAGATAATCATAACCAGATTCTATGAACTCAGTGCTTTGACATTTATTGAATTTGAATATGTCTTAAAAGTTTTTAATTTTTAGAAATATGTGATAAAACTGTGTATAGTATATTTAAGTAAGGCCTTGTTACACTGTTGAATTAATTGTTAGGTATAATATAAATTATGATAGAAATTTTTATCTGTCTCATGAAATATATAAATCATAATAGACTCCTTTTCTTTGCAGAAACGGAAGGCTTTAAGATTGATACTATGGGCACATACCATGGCATGACACTGAAATCTGTAACGGTAAGTTATTATGAGTGCAGAGGTTATTTGTTCCAGGCGTTTTATGTGAGTAGCAGATGGTAAATTTTATTCTCTAGCATTTTCTAATTGAAACATTTATTTTTTAGTGACCATTGTACTGCTGATAGATCTGTGTGATATTCTTTTGGATTCATGAATGATCTGCCCTTTTTTTCTTTCTTTCTTTTTTCCAAATCAGATTTTGAGTTTATAAGTTTTTCAACTAATTTGAAATCCTGTCATTGAGACATTTAAAGCCATTGAGTTTATGGTCATATGGAGCCAATTTTTTTTTCTGATATCTTATGTTCTTTCAAATGTAATTGTCTTTGGAAAAGTAAGAATGAGATTGGGCATGTAGCATAGTGGTAGAGCCCTTGCTTAGACTGCTCAATGACATGGAGTCAGCCTCCAAATCAACCAAATGAGTAAAAAGAGTGTGGTAGTTGATGAAGTGCTTTTAAAAACACTTGATGGAGTCATTTGTTTAAGTATGTATGCAAGGTGGATCCTGGCTGAGCCAATTGCACTGTGGATATGTATCTGTGTTTACGAGCTGTTAGAAGGCACTGTACATAGGAGTGTTGCTCTCAAACAGTATTTGTAAAACATGCAAACCTCTGTATCTGGAAAAAATAAAACAAGTTCTTGTTAAAAAAAAAAAACACTTGATGGAACCAAATATTTATATATTCATGAGTATGAGTCTTTGTTTGAGAGACTTAGCCAGTTCATTTTTCTCTTCCTCCCCTTCTTTCCCTCCCTCCCTCCCCCCTTCCCTCTTTCTCTTCTCTTGCTCTTTCGCTATCCTGCCCCCATGCTGTCTTTCTTACCCTTGTTGTGTTCTTTTTAGCTTGGACTTAGAACTCCTGGGCGCCAGGAGTCTTCCTTTCTCAACTGCTTGAGTAGCCAAGACTATTGGCTCTCTCTAAATTTTTTTTTAATAGCCTGACCAACATCTTTCTGTTTGACACTTCTCGATATTGTGTAGTAAATGATAGTATTTGATTATACAGGTCAGGTGTACTTCAATTTCATTTTACATTTGTATATTCTGATGCATACCTCTTACACTTTAAAATACTATGCGTATGCATTAAGTGTCTATATACTTAAGACCTAAAAGTGTTACTTTTGTCTTTGCTTGTGAGTCATCAGAGATTTACAGACCTCACATGACATGAAATCATGATATATTTGTTGTGATTTCTGAGTTCAGATTTAATCTTTATACTTAGAATTTGCCATAAAAATCTATTGAAGTTTTGACTTTTTTTAATTTAAATTGAGACTCTATCAAGTATTTTGCTAACTACTTTTAAATGATCAGATTTGTTTTTATATATTGAAATTGTGTGTAGGCTTACAGATTCATTCAACAGGTATTTATTGAGAACTCATGTCCTGTGTTTGACTCTGAATACTTCCGGTGTAACTGCTTCCCAGAGCAGTCAAAAAGGCCTCTCTGAGGTCAGAGTTGAACAAGTTGTGCCAGAAGAACGTTCCCTGCAGGAACAGCAGGCTTAAAAACTGACTCAGTAGACAAATGATAAGGCCAGTGTTTCCTATCTAGTGAGCAAGAGCAAAAGTAGGAAAAGACCAGATAGAGGTATCTTATGCCTTTTCTTTGCTTGTTTCTGATTTCAGAATATAATTAATGGTGGTAAGGTTTAACTTACTTCGCTTGTTGGTTTATATTTTTAAAAGACAGTGTCTCACTATGTGGCTTTGGCTGTTCTAGAACTCAGGGTGTAGACCAGGCTGACCTTGAACTCGTAGAAATCCACCTACCTCTGCCTCCCAAGTTTGCTTGTACAACTAAGAGCATGTGCCATCATGCCTGGCTTGAATTAAATTCTTGTGTAATTCAGTTAGTTGATGCTTTCTTGGAGATAGAATTTGTCTGTTGCTGATTCCCAAAGTGAATTGCCAGGGAATTGAAGTTATTCTTCAGTAACCATTAAAAGTTAAGTTTTTTGTTAATGTTTTCTTCTTACTCATGACTCTGAGTGCCATGGAATTTGTTTTTATTATAAGAGCTTCTACATTTAAAAGGTGAATTTAAATAAGCTTATGCTATATGAATTTAAAGAATAATCACACACAATAAAATAATCATAAAAAGGATTGCTTAGGAATGCAACAAAAAGACTGAAAGTGGCCAAATGACTAGTTGGATTATTTCAGTAACTGGTTTGAATCTGCTACTTCAATATGCTGCTAGAAAGAGAATACACAGACAAGTAATGTTTTTAGATAAGTGTTTATTTTTAGTTATTCCTCAATCTTATCCTTCCTGTTTAGTATTTTTCCCTTCTCTCTCTTTTGAAATTATCATTTGTGAGCTGCAATAACTTCTTACCTCATCCTGTTGTTCAGAAAATTTCTCTTGTATTATTAAGACAGGTGAATGTGTATTAAATGTAAAAGGTTTTGTTGACCACAAGAGATTTCCTTGCTTTTATATGTATAATTCATATTTGATAATGTTTTTAAAATTTTTAATGTGCCTAGTTTATGTAATTTCTGAAATTAGGATTTATCTATATTAGGATTAATCTTTGTAACTTTTAACTTGAGTATCAGATCTCTTGATACATGACTAAATCAATACATTAATAATTTTTATACAAAATATTTTTTTCTATACGTATTAGACAAGGCTTGTTTTTTGGTGGTCCTTTCATAGCTCTAAGTTACTATAACTTGTATGAATAAAAGCCCTGCAAGTGTTTTGATAATAAAAATCTAAAGTTTTGAGGAGCTAGAGAGATGGTTCAGTGGTAAAGAGCACTTATGGCTCTTCCTGAGGACCCCAGTTTGGTTCCTACCTTTCATGTTGGACAACTCAAAAAAGTTTGCACCTCCAGCTTCAGTGGATCCAAGGACTCTGTGGGCACCACTGCACTCAGGGGCACTTGACTTACACCTTTAATACATAAGTCTGTGTGGGAAATTCTGGTTAACCCTTTCTTTTCCTGAGGTGGGGAATCTCACTTTATTTTTAGTGTATTTTGGTGGTGCTTTTTTTTTTTTTTTTTTTTTTGGTTTTTTGAGTCAGGGTTTCTCTGTGTAGCTTTGCACCTTTCCTGGATCTCACTCTGGACCAGGCTGGCCTCAAACTCACAGAAATCTGCCTGCCCCTGCCTCCCAAGTGCAGGGATTAAAGGCATGCGCCACCACTGTCCGGCTGATGGTGCTTTTTAAAGACAAGGTTTCACTATGTAGCCTTGGCTGACTTAGAATTTGCTATATAGACTAGGATGGCCTCAAACTCATAAATTATTCACCTGCCTCTGCTTCCTGAGTGCTGGGATTAAAGGCATGAGCCACATACCCTTAAAGGGATCTCATTTTATAGATCACACTAGCCTTGTATTTCTTGGTCAGGGGATTTCCTACTTGTCTCTGCTCCTCACCTAGCTGGAGTTCATGTACATGTTGCTTCACCTGGCTTCTGTTTAACCTTTGACTTAGATAGGTCAAGACATATGTTTGACATTGATGGTTCCAGAGTCGCAAGATACACAGATGTTTTCAGAACTTATCTTAGATGGAACTTTCCCCCAAAATAAGTTTCGAGGATTCATTCTTTCTTGTCTTTTTAAAAAAAATCTTCCTTCCTTCCTTCCTTCCTTCCTTCCTTCCTTCCTTCCTTCCTTCCTTCCTTCCTTCCTTCCTTCTTCCTTCCTTCCTTCCCTCCCTCCCTCCCTCCTTCCTTTCTTTCTTTTCTTTTCCTTTCTTACTTTTCTGTTTTTTTTTTTTTCTTTCTTTCTTCTATTGTGTATCTGTCCGTAGAGGTCAGAAGAGGTTATTAGCTCCTGGAATTGGAGCTATACCCAGTTGTAAGCTGCCATGTTGGTGCTGGGAACCTAACCTAGGTTCTCTGGAAGAGCACTACTCTTATCCACTGAGCCATTTCTCCAGCTCACCACTGGCATTCTTTAGTGTTCTTAGAAACACTAGATCAAATAGTTTTTGTGGCAGAAAAATGTGAATGTTTTTAACATGCAGTTATTAGAAGAAAAGAGTCTTCACTGGTATTTTTCTCTTTACTCACTTTTGATGGGAATATTCTTAGAACTATTATACAGAATTTATTTAAATAAAGCTAGCTTAAGTTATGGGTTGGAAGCAGAAACATATTGAGGAAAATTCTTTATATAGTTCATAAACTAGTGTTTTGGTTTAGTAGTAGTGAGACTATATGAGGTTTAAATTTGAAGCCTTTTATGTTATTATGTTTCATATATTTTTATAGTATATATAATTTATGAATGGACCATCATAGATTAGGAAAATGCTATTTGAGTGTGTGGAGTGCTATGTGTCTATATTCTGAATACTTGGGATACAGAAACAGGAGGATCACTGTAAACTTGAGATGGGCCTGGTGTATCTAGCAATTTGCAGGTTAGCCAGAGTGTGGAACTCTGCCTCCGTACCACTGTTATCCAAAACATGGAAAGAAAATGTTACTTGGTAATGCTTTTTATTATATAGTAAATAAGATGGTAAATTTTTGTTTTGTTTTGTTTTGTTTGTTTTTTTAGTTGGGTTGTAGCGAGGAACCTTTGTGTCTTTTGCTGGAGAGGGAATAAGATGTACTTAGAATTGATTCTTTTGTTAGTTTTAGGGATTTGATAATTTTATTAAGAATCAATTTTCTCTGGTCTAGCCTACTTAAGAGCATGTAGAAAGTTTAGAAACTAGCAACTATTTGTTCCTTTTTTGTTTGTTTTGAGACAGGATCTCTCTACATAGCCTTAGCTGTCCTGGAACTTGATATTGTAGATCAGGTTGTCCTTAATCTCACAGAGACCTTAACTTTGCCTCCCTGGTGCTAGGATTAAAGGCATGTGCTTCCACGCCCTCCCCACTTCCTCCATAAATAACCTTTTGGATAATTCCTGTATATCATGTAATCTAGTGGATACAGAGACAACAGAGATGAACAAAACCAGACATAATGCTATAGGCTTGATTTATGGTCTTTTGGAGAAGAATTAGTGAGTGACTTGAATATGAAATTATTATTGTAGCAAGTGTGTGCATTGAGGAGGTAATACTTGAAAATGGATCTGAAATTTGAGTAGGTGCTAGAAAAACAAGAAAACACAAATTGGGAACAGTAAAAGTAAGATTAAAAGCTCTGTGATGAAAGGAAGAACATGGAAAACAGAAAGATTTGAAAGGTTGAGTTGTTTAGTGATTATGTCCATAGCAGAGTTTCCTCTCAGAGTTAGGTGGGGCCTGATGCCAGTTCATTGTCCCACATCTTGTTGATCATGTGTCTAGCATCATTCTTTTTTTTTAAACATTTGTTTTCCTAGTAGATCTATTTCTTTAATATTTATTTTTTTAATTTATTGGTGTTTTGCCTGTATGTATGTCTGTGTGAGGGTGTTGGAACCTGGAATAACAGACAATTGTGAGCTGCCATGTGGGTGCTTGGAATTGAACCCGGGTCCTCTGGAAGAGCAGTCAGTGCTCTTAACTGCTGAGCCATCTCTCCAGCTCTGAATAATTTTTTGTTGGTCTAAAATTTGCCCCAAATATACTAGGAGTCTGTTGTAACTTCAACTTTTACTTTTCATTTTAAAAGAGTGTCATAATCTATACATTAGGTTTCTTTCATGGTATTAACTGTACAGTCTGGTGAGGGAATTTTCACAATTGCCTGAGCCATGGCTATTTGGTTTCTTTAAGGTGTCTCACTCATCACTCATTGTATGTTACCACCATAGCCCCAGCTGGTTTTTAAATCCCTGATCTAAAGAAAGCGGGGTGCCAGGTTGCTAAGGAGAAGCCAGATACTTGGGAGCACTAAAAAATAAAATAAAATAAAATAATAAAGATTTGCAGTAAAAAAAAAAATCTCTTTTTATTTGGTAGTAAAGAGAGTAGAATTTACATCATAGTTCTGTTAAGGAATTAAACTATTAAGCCCTGTTTGTACTAAGGTACAAATGTTGAGCCCAAAGAGGAGTCAACAAGTGGTAGCTTTCCTTATTGATTTAGGGTGTTTGTGTGTGTGTGTGTGTGTGTGTGTGTGTGTGTGTGTGTGTGTGTGTGTGTGTTTTCCCAGTTTGACTTGTATATGTTTGTTATAACTTTTTTGATGTATTTAATATTACTTGCTCAATGATAAAATTTTCAGTGTTACCAAGAGTAGTCTATTTAAATTTAAGAGAATCCATTTTCTTTCAAATCTATAAGGTATTTTTGTTACAGTTGTGTATGCTTATCCTATAACAGAAATTTTTAGCCGTTGAGAGAAGGTAATTGCAGAGAAGTTTTCATGTAAATGGATAACTTAGGGTGCCTTTTACTAGTCACCTGTTAGGACACAGATGCATAGGAAGAGATGTTATTTGTTTATATTGATTTGTCTTTTGAAAAAGAAACTATAGTATTTAGGATTTTAACTTGTTATAGAAATAATACTTCCACATAACAAGATTTCATGTGCTATATTTTTAGACGTGTATGTATTATACTGCTTGTGAATATCAAACTTGAAGTAATTTTTATAACTCAATTATATATTTCAAGATGCTTGTAAGGGCTGGAGAGATGGCTCAGCAGTTAAGAGCACTGACTGCCCTTCCAGAGTACCCAGGTTCAATTCCTGGCATCTATATGGCAGCTTACAGCTGTCTGTACTTTCAGTTCTAGGGGACCCAACACCCTCACACAGATGTACATGCAGGTAAAGCCCCAATGTACTAAAAATAAAAATAAATTTAAAAAAATGCTTGTGAGCCACCATGTGGGTGCGGGGAATTGAACCCATGTCCTCAGTAAGAGTAGTACAGGAACTTTACTGCTGAAGAATTTCTCCAATCCCTATATCTCCCTTAAGCTTTTGAAAATTGTTCTTGTACATTTCCTGGCTGTTATATGAATAGCCCATTATTAACATACTACTATTTTATACATGAATTTTAAAATTAGACCTACATTTTCAGATTGTTTAAAGAAGCCATCCTTAAATCTAATGCACAGTATTGTTTTTCTTTGTATTCAGAACAAACCTTTGCAAAGCAGTTTCTCTTCAGTTTTTCTAATAGCAACAGCTTCTTTGTTTTGCCCTAGCTTTACCTTGCCTTTTTTTTTTTTTTTTAAATATTGTCTAGCTGGCTTAGATTTGGACCCTATCTTGATAAGAAAAACTGTCTATTATGATTTACCAGCCTGTTTGTTGCAGCAAATTAGGGATTAGTTAGTTTGTTTTGTTTTGTTTTGCTGTTTTTTTAAATGTGAAAAGGAGTGTGACTTCTGTAGGTTTCTGTTGTGAGATTCAAATGTATACATGAATACCTTGAATTGTATTGTCCTCTGGCTGTTTGATTGTAGGATGGAATTTAATTTTAGAATTTGTTTTTACCATGCATGCAAATTTTCTGTCCTGAATGGTATAGTTTGTTCTTCTTCTACTTGGATGATATTTAGAGTGAACACATTTGGTGAATTGATATTATTTCATTATGTGACTACCTTCTTTATCATAGAGGGTTAAGATGAGCTATATCATTGCATATTTTGTCAACATAATCAGCATTTAGGTGGTAAATATACTTAAAGGAAATGAATTAGAGCAGAGCATAGTAACAGATAGGGAATTTTAATGCACATAAAGGTTTTATAGTATCACTTAGTTTATATATCTTAAAGGTTTTTATTGAAAATCCACTTGTTCTTTTGATAATAAGCTTATATCATCAAATTCAGTAGTTGATGTTTGTTTGCTCAATACCACCTCTAGATTTAATAAGAGATGTCAATAACATGTATAACATATCCTTTAAAATTAATCTAGGGCTAGAGAGATGCTTCGGTCACTAAGAAAACTTGATGTTACAGAGGACCTGGGCTCATTTCTGAGCATCTACATGATGGCTTGTAGGCATCTATAACTAGTTCCAGGGTATTTGATGCCTACTTTTGACCTCTGAAGCCACTAGGGATGCATGTGATACACATATACATAAAAGCAAACATTCACACATGCGTCATTACATATGATTCCAAGAACTGCACAAAATAGACTTTAGTTTTCTTTTAATTTAATCTCCTTTTATCATTGTACAATAAAACTTTTAATTCTGATTTCTATTTTCTGGTATTGACACAAGTTTAATTCATTTAATTTGAATAAATTTGATGCCAATATTAAACGTATTTCTCATTGTTAAATTCTAACACATTAGCTTACATTTAGGCTACTACTTTATTTTAAGTAATGTGGGTTTCCATTACTATTTAGAAAAATAGATATTAATTTTTAGTATATTCTTTATTTTGTGATTGAAGATCTGAAACATTTTGTTCATATGACAAAATCTAGTGTATTTAATGACATGCTATCTATATAAAGGTGTTAGATAGTTTTTGATACTTTGAGGACTGTTGGCTGAACTGTAGTATGTTGCATCAGATTCCTAGTATTTGTAAATTAATTTAAATCTTCAATGAATTTTCAGTCTTATATAATTCTTGCATTCAAATTATTATTTTCCTGTTAACATTTTGTATTATTCATTGGATTATCTATTAATATTTTGTATTGATTCATTGGATTATCTGCTTATTTCATCTTTTCCCTCTCCCCTTTCCCATCCTGCCCAACCTCATTTGATCTTTAATTCTAAGTTTTGGTTTCTCTTCCAGGTCTTGTTCTTGATGGATGTTTCTTTTAGTGTTGTTCTTCTTGTCTTTCCTGCTTCTCATGTTCCTCTGTGAGTGACTGCTCTCATGTTTAAGTATCTGGTTTAAATTCTTATTACTTCTCCTCTGGACAGATCTTACAGTTAGACGCTAAGTTCTTGGGATTTTGGAATACTGCTTTTCTGTGAACAGGTTGAAGATATTTATTTGAAATGGTTGGAAATGGAAACTTTAAGGTCCTACTTTTGCTTTTGCTAGAGAAAGTATTGTCATAGAACTGGATTACTTTTATAGTTGAGCATGTATTATAGTGACACTGAGATAGTGTGTTCTTTATGATTAGATTTTTTTTCAGTAGCATATAAGGTGAAATAAAGACATAGTTGGAAATAGGTCATTTTAACTTCTTATAAATTATAACAAATTAATCATATCTTTTGTTATCTATAAATAGTAAATTCTGGAGATTATTGATTCTATAATCATTTATTTAGTGTTTTTAAATAGATAGTTCTGTTCTCTTGCTTATGTTTCTGTTATTATGGTCTTTTATTTGTTGTAAGTATTCTGGAATTAAAATTCTTGATATATTTTATTAATCAACTCTTAGAACTAAAGTTAAGCACCTCTTTGATTTCTTAGAAGTCACTGATTTTTATCTTCTGTTGTTATTATTAGACAAAACCTCCCCAATTCAGCTTTTGATGTGATCTTATGATTTCAGCAGTACATCCTATAAAAGTATACATAGTACTATGTAGTGCCATAGGGGTTAGATGGAGTGGCACATTAACCCATTGTTTTCATACTAAATATGTGGGTACATTATAATGTATCATAAACTGTGATATATGTGTTTCATATAATGTAAAAGTTACTGTAGTGTTCTCATGAAATAAGAATGTACTTTTGGGCTGAGTGTGGTAGTACTTGCTTGTAATCAGCATTTAGAAAACTGAGGCAGGAGGGTCATGAGTTTGAGGCCAGTTTGAGCAGCATAATGAGACCTTATCTCTTTTAAGTATAAAAGGAAAAGCATAACTTTAAAGTGATGATCGAAGGGTCAGTACAGTGCTTGCCTCGCATGTGTGAGGCTCTGGGTTAAAACCCCAGCACCCTATAGACAAAACAACCACAGAAAGCTTTACTAGAAACACTTTTTCTTTTTAACTGTGCTACTGTGAAAAAGATGGTCTTCAAAGAATTTGTGTCATATTTGGGGACACCTATGATACATAAAATTACTCACTTTTGAGTCATTGGTATTTTATGGTGCCATTTACTTTGATCCCTTCTGGAATGGGCTTCCTCAGCATTAGCCATTGTTTTCCTTGTTGTTATGGCTAATCTTTCTCCAGATAGAATCTATTTCTTTATAATAGATAATTTAACTTTAGCACTAGTACCCAATTGTATTCTGTTTGATTTGTTCAAGAAGTGGTTTTGAGGTAACTAACATTCATAATGTAGGTGGTATCCCAAACGTCTGACTTATCACAAGACAGGATAGAAGTTGTAGAATATCTTTGTTTTAATTCTAGGCTTTTTATTAATCACATTAAATTGTGTTAATGTCTAAGAACATAGAGAGACAAGGATTTCTTTTTGGATTCCATATTTTCATCCTTCATACATCCTGGCTTGTTAAATTAATGAGTTAGCTTAAATCCTGCCTTCTTCCTTAATTCAAGTTTAGTGTTACTTTAGTTTGTTTTTTTTTCTTTTATCATGGTATAAAAGATTTTTTAATGCACCCAGAATGAATACAAAAGCCAGATAAGAAGTACAAATTGAATACTATGACAAGTACCACTGTAGAAAACTATGAGTAAGGACATATGTAGTTATTTTGTTGTTATGCACCTACTACACAGCTTCAGGATAGCAGCATTAAAAATATTTCAATTTGAAGTATTTATTTGAAAGATGTGAAGAGATACTATAAAGTATGGTACTATTTGAAAGGTTTCTTCCTAAGAATAACTGAATTAGGTAGAAAGTTTTGTTCACACTTTACTCAGTTGATGGTATTTCACAAATAAAATTCATTAAATGGACTATTGTTAGTAGTAATAGAAGTGTCTTCAACTCTTCCCTTCTGCTCTCCCTTCTTTCCCACATACATATAATGTTGATATCAAAGTGCTAGAGGTTGCCTCATACTTACAGTAAATAAACTAACATTTGTATTTGTTGTATAAGAAATACATATTGTAACAGGTACTGAGAAGCTGATGTGGTTGAAAAGCATTGACTCCTTTCTTGATCCAATGTGGTAACTACAACAAGATGAAAGCCTGAAATTTTCAGCCTCCGTTCTTCATTTGTCTCCTTGTCTTAGTTTCACTTGTTTACTGGGCAAGTAGGCACATTAATCATTCAAGAAATAGCTATTTATACGTGAGTGATACCTCAGGCATAAGGATGAGTCATTTTCTAAACCATCATTCACCTTGAACAAACAAGGAGGAAAGGTGAGACTGACTATTCTCAGGATGAGAGCAGGTGTCTGTGATGGGAAGGAAGACTGTATTCGAACAGATTGTCTTCTAGAAACCAGATTAGTCTCCTTGGAAATGACAGTGATTACTAGCAGATTAACAGCTTCTTGTTAAGTAGGAGTTGATACAACATTTAGTGGGTCCACAACTTTATGTGAATGCGTAAGTATCTCTTGTGCCTCCCTAATTCTTCCTTTATTTAAACATAAAGCTTCTATCAGCATTCTGAGACCAAAATTTGGGGTTGGAACTCTTTTCTCTGTTAGTATTCCCAGTACTCATTATGTTTATTAGAACAGAGGGCTAGGTGGATTGTATTGTGGCTGCTTTAGTTGGGCCTTCTGTTCCTCTGGTCACACTTGTGTTTATATTGGCCTCTTGTTTATGTTATGTTGGTTCTTGTGCACAGAAACAGGCAAGTCATCTTTTACATAATGTGAATTTCACATATAGGCTCTGTGTCTCTGTCACTTTAGTTTATTTTACCGAGAAACAATTATGATATCTGTAGGAAAAGGTTGTTTACCAAACCATTCATTGTCTGAGCTGCTCTTTCAAAAATTTTATCATTGTGTTTTTAGTGAGATGTGTACTAGCAGGTAAGATGAAAAGTGAATTAGAACACTTCAGACTACCAGATTTGTTGTTGTTGTTGTTTTATTTTGTTTTCCAAGACAGGGTTTCTCTGTGTTAATCGCCTGGGCTGTCCTGGAACTTGCTCTGTAGTCTAGGCTGGCCTCAAACTCAGAGATCCACCTGACTCTGCCTCCCTAGTGCCGGGATTAAAGGCATGCACCACCACCCTCTTCTTTTCTTAATGTTGTCTAGAGATGAGCAAGATCTCTGATAATGGAAAGGTGTTTTAAACAAAAATTTAAAAAAACAGAAAATTTTAAAAATTTAAAAAACAAAAATTAAAAAATCTACCAAAATGCCAGATCATTCTTCTCTGCTCATTAATTTCTAACCTCAGACTACATTTTACACTGTATCAGGCCTAGCGAGAAAATTCTGCAGTTACATTAGAGTTCTGTTGGCTCTGCCTCAAAAGGATATGATGTTAGGAACACAGGCTCTAAGTCCGTATTGCAACATAGTCCTAACTCTGTTAAATTGCAAGGAGTAACACAACTTGGTTATTCTTCTGAAGTTTTGTGAAGATGAAAACTAGACAATGTTCAGCTTTGTATTTTATTGTCTGCCTGCCTATCTATCTATCTATCTATCTACCTACCTATCTACCTACCTACCTACCTACCTACCTACCTACCTACCTACCTACCTATTTACCATCTACTTATTTTCCTAGCCAATATCTTGCTGTCAGCACAGACTAGCTTTGATTTCACAATTTTCCTGCCTCTTCTGCCTCCTAGTGTTGGGGTTAAAGTCCCGAGCACCTACACCTCTTTTTAGCTTCTATACTTTAACAGAAAATTGCTCTTGGATTCTTTTTCACTCCAATTTATTAATGTGGGAAAGTATAATGTGGGCATGGAATCCCCATAGACATTAGGAATAGTTTTGTCTGCTAATGTATCTTCCATCATGTAGGATGTTTTAGCTACAATCGTAAAGTAAGCAAACAAACCAAAAAATTTGAGAGAAACTGGTACAGTTAAAGAATCTAGTGGTTGAAAGGACAGAAACCATAACAACTGTGAGGATTTGTTTGCAGGAACTGAAATGAACACATGCATAAATGTACACACACGTGCATAAATGTATACACACACAGACACACACGTATCTATTTTACATTTAACTTTTGACTCAGTTATAGTTTTAGTCAAAGTAGTAACCATTTGTTTTTCTTTGTTAGTTTTTTTTTTTTTTGAATAAAGGGTTGGTTTCTTTGTATCTTATGGACAGAGTTCTCTTTAATAATTACAATGATCTCAGAGTTGTACATATTTTTGAATTTTATTTGTTGCTAAAATTTATTTCATTTTAAAATAAATTTTATTGTCTGATTAACATGTTAAAAGCTACATATATAGTGTATTGGTTATTGTAATGAAATAAATTGACATATCAGTCATTTCAAGTAGTTATCTAGATACCTCATATTAGGTCTGTAGGGGGCTTTTTGAAGTTGAGACCTATGTATTTTGACTTGACTTCATTAATTTCTCATTCCTTGATTTCTGGCAAGTTTATATATTTATTTTCTACTACAGATCTGGAACTCAGCATTTCTGCAAAGATAAAGTGGGTGCTTTTTAAGGTGGTGGTATCTACAAACTGTAACCTGACCATTGGAAGTGTTGAGTGGGCTGAGGAATTGGTCAGCGCTTGATGCCAAGTCTGATGGCCTGAGTTCAATTTTGGAACTCACATGGTTAAAGGAGAGGACTAACTCCTACAACCTGTTCTCTACTTGCTGTGGCAAGTATGCCCTCAAACACATGCAAGCACACATAGAGTAAATAAGTAATTTAATAAAAACAAATTTTTTTTGGAGGCAGGGTCTCTGTTATGTTGCTCTTGCTCTTCTGGCAATTGCTATGTACATCAGCCTGGCCTTGAACTCCTGGAGATCTGCCCACCTTTGTCTCCCAAGAGGCTTAATTAAAAATAATTTAAAAAATGTTCTCCACCATTGAGGCTCCCATTGTCTTTTGATATTTTAGTAGACAGAGAAAGAGATTTCTTTTGAAATGCTAGATAATATTTTGTATATTGCTAGTATAATAATTCTAATGTAATCCTAAAAGTCAAGAAGAAAGAGTTCTTTTGTTGTTAACAAGGAAGGAACTTCCACCTAAGCTCATGACCCACATGCTTGTTTCTTACAAGTACACTTATTCTATCATGAGGGCATCATTTCCAATAACTTTGTCCATTTCTTTATTACATTTTAAAGACCTCATTTTCAAATACCACCACATGGGGGCTGGAGCTTTAATGTACCAGTTTTTTACATAACATTTCCTAACCTTATTAATAGAATTTCTTGCTTATGTTGATAAAATATCAGTTAAAGCTTTGTGATAATAATGTTGACAGTATTCTTTGCTGTGTGGCTTTTATGCAATAATTTTAACTTAGATTGTCTCCCACTAAATACATTGTGATGTACCTTGGTTTCCCATGCACATTATGGTTGTTATCTATCCTCTGCTATTATAAATCTTGCTCGAGTTATTACTTTTGTATTTATTTTGTTTAATATTATCACTACAAGTTGGATTCAAACTTCTGATGCATAATTGCTGAACAAAGGGGTCAAATTCTTCCATAATTCTGCCAAGTATTAGAAAATCATGCTCTTTTTTTTCAAGACAAGGTTTCTCTGTGTGTAGCTTTGGCACCTTTCCTGGAACTCACTCTGTAGCCCAGGCTGGCCTCGAACTTACATAGATCTGCGTGCCTCTGCCTCCTGAGTGCTGGGGTTAAAGGTGTGCGCCATTACCGCCCGGCTGCATCTTTTCATTTGCATTCCTGCTAGTACAAATGGCCATTCTTGTTTCCCTCTACACATCTCACAAGAAAATTTTTGCCTATTTGATAGGTACAGACTAGTTTGTCAGTACAGTTTGTATTAGTATTTGTCTTATGTCCAGGGTTGACCTTGGTTTAGGGGAGATATCATTACTCTATAATGCCTTAATATTTTTTTCCCATTTTCTATTGAGAATGGTCATTACTTTTTGTATCTTTCTTTTAATATATTGGGGCAACCAGCCTATATAGATAGCAAGCTTCTCATTTTGTCAGTTATGTTTTTATTATGAACCAAAGAATTTTTTTTACCTAATTTTTGTTACCACTTATACATTGTTTTACTTCTCGTTTTTCAATTTTCCAATGTTTCTAACTTTGAAAGAATTCACTTTTTCTTTAAGAACTAATGTTTTTCATTATTGACATTTATATCTTCCATGAGTTTGGGAGTTATTCTTGGATTGAGAAACAAATACACTTCTGCATTTTCTCTATGTGGTTATGCATTTACACAGAGCAAGTTACTGAGGACATCCATATTTTGTCTTGTTCTTAAAATGTTGGTACCTGCAAATAGTAGGCTCTCAGTGTTTGATGAATGATTGGAAGCAATGTGTTAAGCATTTTATAGTTTACTTGCTTAAGATTTTGACTGTTATCCTCTAGTTCTAGAAAGAATAATTATAGTTTGATTAAATTTGGTTAAACTACATTACATTTAATGAGTAATTATTATGTGTTAGTTAAAAAAGATATAGTATGGGCTGGAGAGAGGGTTCAGCAGTTAAGAGCACTGGCTGTTTTTCTATTCACCACCCACATAGCAGCTGGGTTCAATTCCCAGCACCCACATGGCAGCTCATAACTGTCTGTAACTCTAGTTCCAAGGGATCTGTGGCACTAGGCATGCATGTTGTACACATATATGTGCATGCAGACAAAATATTCATACACATAAAATAAATCTTAAAAAAAGGTAAGTACAAACCTAAATGGTACTTATTGACATGAAGTAAATAAAAACATGGATAAAATAGCCAGTTTTCATTTTCTTAAGATCATGATTCTTAATGTGGTTGTAGAATATGAGCTGTATACCATTAAAATTACATTTTCTGTATCGTGATTGATTTATGTAGGGGAGCTTAATACGAACATGTTTTGTCTATTTCTAACGCTTGCCTTATATCTTTTTTGCCTTGTTTTTGAAATGAGCATTGTTGTATTGCTTTGACCGATCTGGAACTGCTAGGCTCAAGTAGTTGATCTGCGCCTCATCTTCTGGAGTAGCTATAGGCAAGCTTCACCATGCCCTGCTTGTCTTTTGTTTTAGTTTTGACAGAAATTAATTTTGCTTAGTTATAAATAACTATGCTGTTTGCCTTCATTTTAGTTTCTTTTTTCTGAATCTACAGTGCCATGAATTAAAGAAGTCATGCCAACCCCACATTAAAAGCTTAGCAGAGTAGGTGCTTGAGCAATTAATACTGTATTTTATATCTTCTGGAATCTATTTTTTTCTTTAAATTTTCTGCATTGCATTCCCTTATATTTTTTGTGTGTATATGTGTGGGTCACAAGTGCCATAGTGCACGACTGTAGTGGTTAGAGAACAACTTGTGGGAGTCTGTTCTCCTTTTCTACTACATGGGTCCCTGGGAAAGAAGCATGTTAAAGTCTTTGGTTTGTTTGTTCTTGAAACATAATCTCTCTATTACATAGCTCTGGCTGTCCTGGAACTTGCTATGTAGACCAGGCTAGCCTTGAGCTCACTGAGAGCTATATGCCTCTTCGTGGGATTAAAGGTGTGTGCCACTATGCCTGGCTAGACTTAGTCAGAGAAGTTGGCTTTGACCTTACTACACACTATTAAATGGTGTAGTGGGTAAATATTATCAGTTGTGAAATTTCTAAGTGTCACTTGCCCACTATTATAGGTGTAATCCTGGTCACAAAACCGCAGTGCACATGTTTTTCAGAATTAAATTTACCATTCACTCATATCTGCAAAGGGGAAGAGAATTCAACCAGGGGCCCAAATATGTTTTCCTTTCTCTTTTCTTGTTTATACCTAACACCTGATAATATATGTTAGTGAGAGAAAAATGCCTGTGAAATCTGTGGGCATGGCCAAAAAGAATAGGCAGAGAATGGCAAATAGAGGAATAAGCCAGTTTTGTTTGGCTTTGTCGACCTGTTAGCTTCTGTCTTAAGTGAAAGAACAGCATAATGGATAAGAGCATGATCTCTGAGATGGAAGCCTCTTATTAGCCTTATATATTTAACCTCTCACATGAGTCTTTTCTTTTAGTGTTACAAGTATTGCATGAAGTAATGTACAGTACTTTAACACAATACCAGGTACACTGCTTCCACAATCAGTAGTGTATGGTGCTGTGATTGGTAATATTACTGTAGACATTTCTGGAACTAGGTATTAACTAGGTATTAATAAAATTCCAATTAGGGTGTATGTGCTTATGCATATTATATTCGTAAAAGAGATTAGGGAAAATGTGAATTATTTAATCATTGAAGAAATTGTCTCTAATTTTATTCCAAACAAACTAGTGTTGTAAATACTGAAACTTGGATTTTCCTTCAGAAACATCTGTTAACACTTTGAGTATAGTGTTACCCAGTTAACTCTGTAATCTTTGCTTCAAATCCATATAATTATTTTCAAACATAACTTTCTTATATACAAAAATTTTATAGTACTGAGGTAAAGAAGATATAGTTAACAACTGGTGAGACATTTAAATAGTAGCTTATTTGGCTTATAAAGTTAACATTTATAGTGTTGAAAATGAAATGTGAAAGTAAAATAAAATAATGTTTGCTTGTTTTCTTATCAGAATTTCCCTATTTAACCTAGTTTTGCCTTGAACTCTCATTCCTCCTGCATCATTTTCCATATGCTACTCCAAAGGCAAAATACAGATTTTTGACATTAGAACTTCACTGGTTTAATCTCCTCTGGGGACTCAGAACATCATTATTATTATCTTTCAAGTCAATCATGAGGAATGCAGAAATGATTTTAAATTGATACCCAAGAGTAAGTACTTAAATATTTTTAAGAATTCTGTTTTTCAGAAGTCTGTTTTAAACCCAATAATCCTATACTATTATAGTTTCAAATATCACTTGGGGGTGCTGTTTCTGTTACATACCTGTGCATGAGTGTTTGCAAACATACCTCCCCCACCCTTTTTCTTTCTAAACTTCTGTGGCATAAATCAGAGGGAATTAGTCTATACTGACAGTCCCTCTGTCTTTCATCACTGATGTGATTTTGTATGTCTTTTTGTAGTAATACTGGTAACTCTACAATTACATTGAGTAATTAAGTGAAAAATAATCATTAAATAAGAGCTGGTAGATGTTTTGTAGTTGATTGTTCAGAATCTTTTGATTGATAGAGTACTTGGTTTCTGATTTAAAAGAGGGGATAAATTTAATATAAGTAGAACTCAGTGTATTACTAACAACACTTTTTGTGCTTCTGGCAGTTTATTCTTCATAATAGGTTCAGTGATAAAAGTGATTATTAGAATTATGGTCAGAGACATTCTGACTTAATTAAAATTGATACATTTATATAGAATAAAAACACTTTTAAAGTTAGTGGGCTTTTGTTTATTGATTTTAAAATTCATGATGGGGCCAAACAAAATATGAGAACATTTGTATAACATTCAGTTCAGGGTTTTGTTGTTTACCTTTTAAAACTAATGGTACCTTGATAAAAGAGCATTGAGTATGTCATCCATTCTAAAAGCAAACACTCATCAAACATTTGTAGCTTCTCCCCATCCCTCCCTAAATGGTTTTTAATTGGTGATGCAGATAGTTGTCATTTACCAAATGAAAAACCTAGGTTTGTAAACTTGACATTGAGAGAAAGAAATAAGTTCCATAAAATGATTAAATGTTGGATTATGTACACCTGCTTTCAGAAAATAAGCTTCCCATATTGCTGTTTGGCAGACATGCATCTTAAAAATATATTGACTGAAATTACTACCTGCATTCCTTTTTTCTTCCTTTTTCAACAACACATAATCATTGTGCTTCTATGTTAGTACTTTGCTTCAGTTAGAGGAACATGATTCTATTTTACAGACATCCGTGAAGTCAGGTGTAGTTGTAGTTAAATGACAGACAGCACTCTCCAAGAGGGCGATATTTCGTCTAAATGCAAAATTCATTGAAATATTGGCTTGACCATTAATACCAATGAGGAAACAAAATTTATCTATTTTGAAACCTTTAATAATTCATTTTATAAAAACTTGAGCCTGAGACACATTAATTTTTTCACATTTACCACATCATGTCAAAATAATTTTCCCAGTATATACGATATTAATTAATAAAAGAAATAGAAATAATTATCAATTATTTTTAAAAGTAAATGCTTGAATGAGAATTGCATTGCTCAAACACCTGAATATAAATGAGTTATGGAATAACTTAACTAAGTCTTATTGCATGTAGTATAAAGTTTTAGAACTCCAGAGTCTAGTCAGAAAATGTGTTCTTTGCAGTTACAAAGTTCCCCCTAAAATCAATAGTACTGTCTTATTTACATTAAATCATATGGTGAAATCCAAAGTAAACCTAGGAATCTTTTGACTGTCTTCATTTCTTAAATTAAGATTTATGTGGAAAATATATGCAGGTACATTGTATTAGTCCCTAATGTAAGACTTGAACCATTTATGCATGCTTATTATTGCATGTTAATACAGAGAATCCCTTTTTAACAATCTTTAAATAGACTCTTTTGGGATATCTTTCTGTCATAATGTTGTAATTTTATGAATTAGCTTCTTCAGAAATTAAAAAAATAGTTTTGGATTCCTTTATGTGATGAGTTGTGAACTAAAACTTGTCCTATGTATGTAATCAAGTTGTTAACTATACATGCTTTAAGTAGTATTTACACATTGCACACTTGAACAAAAATAGTCTTTTAGTGTAGTTTGCGGTGCCGATACCTGCCTGCTTTTTCCTTTGCTGCGTTGGCACAGGCGTTGTGCTTATTTTGTTGTAAATGGTTCCAGTATTTTATCAGTTCACTAGGCTGGAACTGATGCGAGGTAATTAGGTGGCTGTATTTACAGCTTGAGTAAGAAACTCGCCAGTGATTGAACACGAACTCATTGGGAGGGGGCACAGGATCAATTCTCAACTTGGCAAGACAGATCCCTACATACACATCTTCCAAGTGCAAACGACGGATGCCTAAAGAAACCTTAAATATCTTTTCTGCTAGATCCCCAGAAAAAACATAACCAGTTCCTGAACAGAAGACAGGGTAACGCTCACTTGGATAAAGGTCTGGTGGCATGTACCACTTGCTGTCTTTGTTTCTGTTAGGTGCATAACCTCTCATTAGGTACCCAGTAAAATAGTTATGTCTAGGAGGCAGATCTGGCTTTAGTAACTTGTGTATTAAATATTCAGTGTTGACAAACATGTCACTGTCCGTTTTCATAACATATGGAATATGTGGACAGTATGTTGCAACCCAGTTCATACCCATTAATGTTTTAATGGTCAGATTATAGTATGTATCTAAGTATTCCTGTTGAATTATATCATGATATTGTCTGCTTTCTTCTAGAATTGCATGTTGAAGATAGCCATTTAGCTTAATACTTATGCCCAACAAGAAAATCCGTGTGATTTGGATGCCAGGCGCTAAACTTTCATTGCCCCATGTTTGCCGGATAGCTCTTCTTGCTTCTATCTGCCCAGGTTCTGCAGCTATTAATAGTATTAAAAATGGACTTTTCTCTTGGCATTTTTCAGGCTCATTGATAATGTATTTGAAATGGTAAGAGTTTGGATGTCCAGTACCCTTTTCATTATAATTGCTTCCATTGGCACTGAGTGTGTTCTCTAGTCCTGTAACTCCTTGTGGTGATAAATCTGTGTTATTGGAGTTAGTTGCTGTCTGAGGCCTCAGAGTCTGAGGAACTGTTTCTTTCCAAATGTTTCGAAGTGAGCTGTGGTTTGTTTCACTTTTTGTAGAACGAAATCCTCGGAAGGTGTATGTCACAGGGTTTTCTTTGAATCCAGGTCTACCCGGTAGCCAGTCATGATGATTGAAAAACAGAAACATAGCAAAAAGAAACACTAGAGAAAGTACACCCATGAGGTGGGTCCGGAACAGAGACCTTTTAGCATTCCAGGTCATCTTTGCAAAGCAGCAGTGTCTTCTCCTCCACTGAAGCATGTTGTAAATATCCAGTAATAGAGTAAGATCTGCGAGGCCAAAAATACTGTTGTTTTTTTCCAGAATCAGTACTGTTCTTTGGTCATTACTTTCTGGTTCAGTTATGTGTCTCTCGAAGTCATTCTGTAAAGATGAAACACAATGGTTTACAAAATGCAAAATCTTACAAACTGCCTTAAAAGGGCTCTCTGATTGTTAATGTAAGGACGTTTTTAAGCTGTGAAAAATAGGATAAACCAGAAGAAAGCATATTATTTGTTTCCTTTGGACAAAACAAAAAAATAAATAAGGTTTGTTTCTTTTAAGATATTCTTATAGCACAATGATCACCTGAAAGGTAAGTGATAGATTAATTTTATTGGACTCATATGATGATGATCTCAATAGCTCTGGTCACTTGTTCTTTGACTTAGGGTAAAGATTTTTTAAAGTTGTGTGATGTAGAAAGGAAAAATGTTTTTAGATTTCTTACAAAGGCTTAGTAAGAAGACCTTCAGAACAGATGGAAAGTTTGTTGACATTAATTAAAATTGATTTGACATACCATGGCGATATGGTGCAGTCAGTGGCCTTTTTTAGAAAATGGTCATGTATTAGTTTTGGGACAGACGGTGTAGGTTTGATTGTGGCAGAGTTCAGTTAGTCACAGTACACTGCTTGGCGCATTTCCACTCTCTCCCACTGTGTTAAGAAAGTCAGCGAGAAGATACACCTGTCAAAATTAATTTTCAGGGTCCAGTAATTTCATGTGAGATTAGACAGTAATAAGTGATTAACATTTTTAAGTACTTCGCTAATTTTAACCATCCACCTCAAATAGGAAATACCCAGGAGGTCGTCAGTCTTATTTATCTATAGTTTTGGCAAAGGGCATGCATTTTGCACAGGTTTTTTTTTTTAGCTATATTTTTGCAATGTATAGGCAATGACCACTACTATCTTCAACTGCTTTAATCCTCGTTTTTCACAAGATACATTTTGAATTATGCTTTGTTGCATAATCTGCAACAAGCAGAAATTAGTTTAATTTTTAAGTCTTCATAGTAGCATAACACTTTTATTCCTAGATCTTTAAAAAGTTACGAGCTAGTCAAGAGAAATTAATGATGCCACATAATGAAAACTGGTTATTTTGCAAGAGGCTTTTCAGCATAGCACAAACTTACTTGTGTTTGTTAATTGTATTTTGTTTTTTCTTTTTTCCTATTCTCAGATGTTTCTAGATGAAGTGAGGTCATAGAAGTAGTTTGAATTCCAATAAAAGGTGTTTTGAAGAATGGAGACAAATATCTAGTTCTGATTTTTTTTCCACTTTTTTTTTTAAACCAAACCCAGAAGTAAAAGTCATTTATTTAATCATTAATTTTGAAACTGGCATTATTAAATTTTTGTGCTCAAGAAGTGATTTTTATTTTAATATTCACTAAAATAATTTCTTTAAACAAAGCAAGTAAAATTTTAACATAGCCACTTACTTTAAATTATACGTATAAATGCATGTGCTTATTTAGCTTATGATAGTGATCAACTTATGGTTGATGGCAGATTGGTTTAACACTGATACAAATGCTTTTAAGAAGTAATATAATTTCCATGTAAGTCCTCAAAAAATTGAGTAATTGTAGCATAAAACTTACACATACCTTTCACTTAATGCTCAAAAGTGTTAGATGGTTATGAATGAAGTACTATTCTAGTAGCAGCCACTAGGAGGAGCAAGTAGGTGGGAATTTGAACAAATTTCTAATGTGTAACAGGCACTAAGGTTTGATCTTGTTTCTGAAATTGAATGGTGCTTTTACTGAATAGGGTATTTCTCAAAGCTTAAAAAAGTATTTAATCACACACAGACACACACAGTATCACACACACAGTGATTTTTAAAAAATCTAGTTTGCTCTTAGTTTTATTTACATGAATTTAAATCGTACAGTACTGTATAAAGATCAAAGCTATTGTCATCCTGTGAAACATGTTTCCTATATGACATGAGTTGAAAATTATAGAGCTTCCTGGCCTGATTTAGAAACAGGTTTTCCTGCATATATTTATAAATTTTATTTAAAGCAGAAAACTATTAAAGAATTTATTGGAAAATTACTTTATTTGGTAGCTACTAATGACACTTACTCACCTTATGAGACTAGTGGATATTAAAGAGTTATGTATATAAGTTTAAAAAGAAGTTACTTTGGAAAGTTCATTTGATGTGTTTCAAGCATTATAAATATAAACATACCAGCTTTCTATTGATAGAACATTGCTTAGAACATGGCTGAGATCCAGTCATTCAGATACTTTAAAAGTGCAAACTTACAGTTCAAAAAGGAATAAATTCAAGGTCAGATATTTAAATGAATGAGTAAAAGAGCCTAAGAGAATGAAGTTAAGTATTGAAGCAAGTTACATCGTTTTCAAGAAAACAGTATACTTGAAGTGATATTCCAAAGTGTTTTAATGTTACAGAAAGCAGCTCATTATTTTTTATTGTACCATAGCATATATTCATAATTGGTTGTAATGTGATTTTATAAGATGGAGGTACATCTTAATTCAAATTTCACGAGATTTGCATGCATGTAAGTATTATTCTAGGAGGGCTTCGAATCCCTGTACAAATAACCTCCCATTGATAAATCAACCTCATCTAGCCTTACATTGTTTGCTAAAGTTTCTCAGGATGGATATATGTATATATCTGCATGTGTGTGTGCTATTAAAAATAAAATAAAATTGCTATAATTATTTCTCCGTTTGTTAGATGATAAAATTATTCTCAAGTTAATGCCTGTTGTATTTTAGTTCTTGAAAATGAGGACAAGACTAGAAAGTGAAATATTTTGCTATGTCTTACTTTTTTTTTTTAAATAGCTCCTTTCCTGTTTTGATTATAATACTTTCAGTGTGTTTTTATATTGTATGGGTTGTAATTTATAAGGATGTTACTATTAAATGTACTCCTCCCATAGAGTTCCCATTCTTTGACTTTAAAAGTTGATGTAAATACATTAATATTCTGAAATAGTCCCAGATTTAAGTGATGCTTTGATAGAAAAACTTGTATACTTTTGTCTTGAAATATTTAGTCTATAAAACTTAATTTCTAATAAAGATACCAAGAGAGGCTGGAATTTTAAAACTGTTTCATTTAATAGTTTCTGATTTTAATCTATTGGAATACAGATAATTATGATTGAGAATTGATGTTTATATACAAGGTCTGATACACTCATTCAGTCTTAATTTTATAATACAGAGATTCCATAGATTTTAAAATTATTTGCTTTTTTGTGAATATTAGTAAGTTTTAAGAAAGTGAGGGGAAAAATCAAAATACTTGATAGATTTGTAAAATTGAGTTAGTTGCTCTTCTAACATTGATTGTCCCCAGGATAGTTTATATCTGTCTTATAGACATGTAGAGGCAGTAGGTAGATTGTTGTTACATGTAAATAAAGCCCAGAAGCCCATTATTGATAATTATTAATGGATATCTTCATATCAAACTATTTTATGCTAGATTTTTAATTTCACTTTTAAAATTATCTTCAGGAACAGTCTTATACTCAATTATTTAAAATTAGTCTGTTACTTAAAAACTCCCTATTTCACTAATGTATTTAGAGCAACTATTTGATATCTCTTTGTTTAAAGTTGTATTCATTGATACTATAATAACATGTGACTGACTACTTGGTGGTGTTATGCTTTGCATAAACTCACTACCATATGTGATCTGATGCTAATGTTTTAACTTAATGTAGTATCTTGTAGCTCAATAATATGTAAAATTTGCTGATATACTCTTGAATTATGTTTGTCATCTCTGAGGAGATAGATATTAGAGAAAAGATATTACTATGAACTGTTAAGATTTTGATTGAAAGGATTTTCCCAAATAGACCCCATGATATTAAGATCATATTTGATGCTATTTAATATAATTTTACTGCACTATCTTTTGATAGCCATTTTAAAGAATGTGCTTTAATTTATTAGATAAGGAAACAATTTGACCTAATTTGCCAGAGAATTGCTGTATTCTTTTTTTTTTAAGGGCTATAGATTTTTTTCTTAGTTTAATTTCTCAGAGAATCTTTTCAGTACATCTAGTTACTATTTGTTTTTTTTTTTTAATGTTTACAATTCTGAAGAATTACTCCCCAGCTACATATTTAGTTGAATAAAGCAGTGACAGCTTGCCTTCTAGAAAAGGCAGATTATAAAATCATGTATTTAGAAACCTTTCCATAGTTTCAAGGGCAGGGAACTATATGAACTTGTTTATCAAGTATTAGTGCCTGCAGGGCTATCAAATCATAACACATTTAATGCACATTGTACACAAGACAGCCACATACCTTTCTTTCTTGGTCAGGCCATTTAGGTGGAGAAGATTATGCCCACCGAAAATACTTTTGGCACGCCATCACTTCAGCAAAAAAAAAAAAAAAAAACCCAAAAAACCGATGCTATCGAACATGCGCACATCCCCCAACAGTCTGCCTCCTGTGATTGCTTTTCACAGTATCCAAAGTGTCCATCTGTCGGCGCGTATTCAAGTTACCCTTCTTGTTCATATGTGTCCTAGTCTTCAGAGATTTTCCCTTTCTTTCATTTTCTCCCTTTGATTAAACAAAAGAGCTGTAGTTGTCCGTTCTATTTGGTGCACTGTTGTCTCTTTCCGATAGTTGATGCATTGAAGCTCCTTACATCTGCTGTATTCCCCGGCTGGACAATGCGGTGCTGTATTCTCGTCTCAGTATCCATATTTCTAGTAATAGTGCTGAGCTGCAATGTAAAGCAGCAGAGCGAGGGTTTAGTGTTTCACTTGCATTGGGGGAAAAAAAAGGGCTTTGCCTCTCTTCCGTCGTTGTTGCCTGGCAGCTGCAGGAAGGATTTTTTTTGAGCAGTTTTACTGGGGTTTTATTCTGTAATATGAAATCCACGGTTCTTCAGCTGCTGCACAGGCAGGCAGCAGTTTAAATGTGGGCTTGACAGATGCTCTCTCTGACAGAGCAGAATTTAACGTCACTGCTTGGCTGAGTCCCACGTGATTGTTTGCATTCATTTTGACTAAAGACCTAAGGTAGGGAAACCTTAGAAATCTTGCTTCTATATGATACATTGTATTTATTCAGAACAAATAGAGTGATGAGTGAATATAAAAGTATGATTAAGAAATGAGGGTAATGGTTTTTAAAATCTTTATTTAAACTTATGCACAGGCTTTCTAAATGTTTTCTGTGTTCAGTGGTGGCTTTCATGTTTCTTATCAAGCTTTTCTAGAGCAGAAGTAGCAAAAGCTTTTACATGCAAGTTGGTGTAAATTAACTCTTTCAGTACATTACTGCTCTTAAAGTTTTTTGTCTAAATTGTCCTGATTTTCTAGTCTAGTTAAAACATTGTTTTTTATCTGAAACTTAGAATTCCCCCTCCCATTTTCTACAGCTTATCGAAATTGGCTGCCTTGGATTACTTTAATGATGTTGTGATACAGTCTACTTTTTTGCTCTCTGCAGTTTTTAGGGTTCTTGATAGAAGTAAAGTTAATTTTAAATCACTTCCTTGTTTTCAACATTAAAACTTTTCTTTTGAAATTACATGTATCATAGAATTAAAATGATAAAGTAGATATAACACACATGCATAGATTTTCTTGATTGATTGATTGCATTTTGACTAAATGTCCTACATGATTGATTGCATTTTGACTAAAAACCTAAGGTAGAGAAAAACTTAGAACTTTTGCTTATTGTATAATAAATATCGTGTATATTTATACATATTACGTGTGTGTGTAAAAAAACTATAATCATGAGCTAGAGTCCAGTGCTTCTAATAATGTTTAATATTTTTAAAAGTGGTTCAGTAAAATGCCATCAAACAGGTGTTATAAACATTAGAGACTATGAACTCCTTCTCTGGTAAAGTTACCTGGGCACCTGGGCACTTGGGCATCTTTTTTTCCTACAAGAGCACTCACTGAGGCAGTTATTTTTGTTATTTGTTTTTAATGGCCGTAATTAACATTTCCCTCTGATATTCTAGAGACACTAACTACTAGAAATTTATAGTTTTAGAGCTTATGTTATATATTTTAGGGGAGCAGATTTCATTTATTTGTCATACGGTGAGAAATATTTCAGATGAATAAAAATTACACTTCCTTTAATAACTTTAAATTTTTGGTCTTCATATTGTACTTAGAGTGTGCTTTGTTGGTCTAGGTGTACTCTGTGACTTTCTAGTGTGTTTCTTACATCCCCTAGAAATGTTAGGACAGTAGAACTGAAGGAAGAAAGAAAACACTACAGTTTAGAAGGAACTTTGACCTGCCTTAGTTACATTGTAGGAAGAGGACTAAAACTCATGTTTCTTAGCGTTTGGTTCTTAAAACTCCACACCATAGTATTCACTGCTTTTTTTTTCTCTTGGCTTGGTAATTAGACAAAGTAATAGGTAAGGGAGTAATGCTTATTGAATCTGCTTAAATAATTTCTCTAAAGTAGAAGTGGATTTGTTAATATCAGTGATTCATAATAGTGGGGCTTGACTGAGGTTAGGGAACTATAGAGTTATTGTTCATTCCAAATTAGAGTGAGTGATAAGTACTAGAGATGGTATGTAAATGATCTTGCCTCATGATCATTTTATTATTGTAATATCTATTTTAAAGACGAGGAACTAGTACCTGGAGTTGTGAAATAATTAACCTAAACACCTGTTAACTACTGTTGGGAAAGAGGGTTGGATTAGAATTTTGAAACAGTATTATTTAAATTTTTAAAATCTGAATTTCTGTAATTATTCTTAAACATTATACTACGTGGCTGCTGGAGAAATTGTGAAACTTTCCCCGCAAATATTGGCATAGTACCGTAGGAATCATTAATGGAATACTGAATGTATTTTCACTTCTTTTCAATAACTGTTTATTAACAAGCTACTAAATGCTAACACATACATTAAGGCCAGCTTATTAATTATTGGGAATATGATGATGATGGAATAAATTCCCCATCCTTTCTCTAGGGTAGGACAAAGTAATTATTTTGCCAATTATTGTTAATATATTTTAAATCTATCCTTTGGTAATACTGAAAGCTGGGCAGTGCTAGGTAAGTTCTGTCCTTCTGCTCTACATTCCCAGCAATGTGTTTATTTTTAATTCACAGTTATTACACATATTTGTGAGGTACAGTGAGACATTCTATACAATCTGTAATGATCATCCCAAGACAGCTGGCACACCCATCATCTCTAAGATGTCCTTTTTAGATTCTGAACTGGATTTATTATTGCTCTCAATTACTGAGGGTTTCATGGATAACTCAATAGTGATTCTCTTCTATGTTGGGTTGAAGCCTGAATTGCTCACCAGTGAGATTTCTAAGATTGGTAAGCAGAGGTTCTTGTGTATCAGGCAGAGTACACAGTAAGCAATAATTTTATTCGAACTACAATTAATATTTATTCTTTTGTTTCTTAACATTTAAGTTGATTAACAGCTTAAAGTTTAGAAAAATAGCAGCTATGAGGTAAAATTTCCTTTAGTGGTGTTTTCTAACAACTTCAGATTCCAGGCAAGAGAAATGGTGAAAATCTGTGACCGGAAACCTTGTACAACTTCTTCCTTTAGTCTAGTTCCTTTTAAATCTGAATTCTGTGGTTAAACTAACTCAGATAGTTGTGGCAGGTTTCTTTCTCAAACTTAGCAAACTGACAGTTGCCCTGCTAAGTTTTATAGTTGTAAGTGGCATGTAATTGTTGCTTACATAGATCTATTTCTATTTTTATAATACATGCTTTATGGGGGGAAAAGGTATCTATTACTTTGGGTATAGTGGCCTAAACTGTCTACCTGTCCTCCCTCTCTCCCTCTGTCCCTCTCCCCCTCCCCCACCTCTTTCTTTTGTAAGGAATTTTCCTAGACATGTCTATAATAACTCTTTTTTTTTTGTTTTTTTTGTTTTTTTTTTTGTTTTGTTTTTCGAGACAGGGTTTCTCTGTGTAGTTTTGCGCCTTTCCTGGAACTCACTTGGTAGTCTAGGCTGGCCTTGAACTCACAGAGATCCGCCTGGCTCTGCCTCCCGAGTGCTAGGATTAAAGGCATGCGCCACCACCGCCCGGCTATAATAACTCTTAAGGAACTAAAATTTAAAGAAGGGGTTTGTAATGCTTCCTAATTCCTTATTTCTACTAAATATACAAAAATTATTCCCTTATTCATATAGTTAATGGTTTTGAGTGATTTACATGATATAAACTAGCAGTAACTGTGGGAATTATCTGTTGATCATTATGTATAAGTTCAACTATTTGTCTTTGATTTTAAAAAAGTTTGACAAGAAATGGCTGGAGAACACTGAGCTATTGCTGTGGAGTAGGAGAAGGGAGACATAAGAACACTCTTGTCTACGTTGTTTTCCCTTTTGTTTGTGCTTTACATGGCCCTTATACTTCACACTTATTTCAGCTCATGACAAGAACTAAATACTTTTTCTTTGTAGTGCTAGATTTTTAAAACAGGTATAATTTTCACCATTTTTATTTGAAAATTACTATTTGACATAGTTATCTAGGGATCAGGGTTAGTTTTACTGATGCTCCCTAATGTGCACAATAATATTTACTTGCAGTTAAACCTCTTGACTTTATTAAAATACAGAGTTTTTCATTGTATGAAATGCAGACAAATGACATATTTTTGGTTACTTTATGTTAGTAAATAGCATTGCCCTTTTAAAAAATTACCTATTAAAATATTTTTTCCTTTTGAAGTCCACTAGTTATATATGAACTGTTTTATTATTCTTTGAATTTAGAAAGCATGTGTTAGCCTAATTGTAAATTAGCAATCTCAGAGTGACCACAAGTGTCAGTGTTTGCCTGCTTTATTTTCTCCTTCAGTTTTCATTAAGTTGGATAGCAGAAACTCATGTTAAGAATTTCTTTTGACTTGAAAGCAAAGTTAAATATACATGTCTCTTTCAGAACTAGTTATCAGCACTTTTATTCTAATTCATATAATTAATAAACTATAAACATGATTCATAAACTATTAACCTAAAAGAGTATAGTCATTTAAAATTTTCAGTGATTTGGCAGACACGTGATTTTGCTTTCACCTTCTCTGTTATCTCAGTGAGTTAGCAGTTTCAGTTTAGTGTGTCTTTTCCAATTAGTTATGGTGTTGGGCTGTGGCAATGGCTCAATGAGTAAGGGGGTTGTTGTCCAGTCATGATGATATACCCTCAGCACCAATTTTTATTTAAAAAGATTTATTTATTCATGTATTTTTATATATACACCAGAATAAGAAATCTGATCTCATTACAGATGGTTGTGAGCCACCATGTGGACTCAGGACCTCTGGAAGAGCAGTCAATACTCTTAACCATTAAGCCATCTCTCCAGCCCCACCCCCTACTTTTTTTTTTTTTTAAAGAAAGATTGTATAAAATGTCAACTTATATACTTTACACCAAAGTATTTGATGATTATATCACTTATTCATAAATCGTGATTGATATGATCAGAACTATGAAATGTTTGTCTTCCAAGAAAGGGATTGGGTGACATCTCAGGCCCTCAGTAATTTGAGGGAAGAAATCCATTCTATGGAAAGTTACAGTAGTTAATAATTTTTTGTTTTTGAGACAGGGTCATTCTTTGTTGCTGTGGCTCTCCTGGGACTCAATATGTAGACAGGCTGACCTCGAATTCACAGAGATCTGCCTGCCTCTGCCTCCCAAGCACTGGACTTAGACATGTGCACCACCATGTGTGGTTTGTTAATAATATTTAGTGGGTCAGGTTACATCTAGAGGTAATCACATCTGAAGGCAAGTTCAAAAAGCCAGCTACTGACTCATCTGAGATATGATTAAAGGTTGCTTCCTGACTTCATTTAATGTGCTAAATTAGTACTGTTACATTTTGATGTCTTTCACTCATGTTTTTATCTGTAATTGCTTATAACAGACTTAAAGCGTTTTTAGTTTTGCAATGTTTTCATGAGCATAATGTGATTTCCTGGGAATCATGATCAATCAATCTTAAACATGAAACTTACTCATTTTCAGACATGCTTTATGTATGTAACATATGCTGGGCGTAGTTTTAAATGTTTTTAGTATACCTGTACTTTGACTGACTTATCACAAGAAGTCAGGCTGAAAGTTTCTTTAAGATTCAGGTTTTAGAGTATTTTCAATTAGGGATATTCAGCAAGTAGCATTACACATATTGGCTGTGTGTGTGTGTCTGGTATGTATCTCAGTATTCTGCTGATCTATGAATGGTGGGAAATCTTTCCATTTTCTAATGTCTTCAGGTTTTTTATTTTGTTTGTTTGTTTAAATTTTTTTTCAAGACAGGGTTTCTCTAGAGTTCATTCTGTAGACTAATCTGGCCTTGAACTCAGAGATTTGTTTGCCTCTTCTGAGATTAAAGGCATTTGCCACCACCTCCCGGGTTCTTCAGTGTTTTAAAGTTTTCTCAAATCAGCATATATAAAAAACACAAATTCATTATAATATTATAGGGATATTTTGTAGGACCCCATACTGAGAAATAAAACTTGTTCTTTAAAAAGAACAGTAAGAAAATGGAAAAGCTCATCAATTTAGAGAAGCTCTGCTTTTTTGTTTGGTGCTGTATGACCTTGCTGGTCATGTGTATATATGTAGTCATCCTGACAGCCACCATGATTCCATACTGATTGCTGTTATCTCTGTGTGTATGCACACTCCAGGAAGAAGCGTGGGTCATATGTTCGTCACTGATGAGTACATTTACACTTGTGAGAACAGGAGAAATCATTCTTCAAGCAGACAACTGTCAGAGAGTTTATTTCATATAATTTATAGTTGGACTTTTTTTAAAAAAAAAATATATACATATATGTATGTAAGAACAGTTAGTGAAAAAGGAGGACATGAATTTGAAAGAAGGCAAGGAGGGGTTTATGGGAGTGCTTAGAAGGGAGGAAAGGGAAAATGATGTAATTACATTATCGTTTCAATCACATACACATGCACTCTCACAATCTCTCTGGATTTGTGTTTTCAGTCTCTTGTGATACAGGATGGCCTTGAACTGTTCCTCCTGCTTTGTCTCAAGTTCTAGGATCCCTCACTCCTTCCCTCCCTCCCTCCCTCCCTCCCTCCCCCCTCCCTCCCGTGTCTGTGTATATAGCATATGAGATTTAGGTCTTTCCCTCCCTCTGTGTAGCCTCATTTTCACTTTTATTCAGATTTTGTATATGAGTTAAAATGTGCTTTGTCTTTCTGAGTTTGGCTTATTTTGTTTAACATAGTGATTTCAAGTTCCCTCGTCCCTCCCTCCCTCCGTCCCTCTCTCTCTTAACTGTAAATGACATTTTTAAATAATTTTTTTTTATATTGACTTCTATATCTTGCCAAAGTAACGTTGGGATTATAGATAGAAACTACTGCATCTGTCTTTACGTAGGATCTGGGGATTCAAATGCCAATTCTCAATGTTTGAGCAGCAAGCTCTTTATCCATTGAGCCATGTCCTCATTCTCTAGAAATACATTTTATTAATAAGTTGATTAATGTTGACTCTTATACCATCAGTGACTATGGGAGTAAGTGATCATATAGAGTAAGGTATGAAGTCAAATATTATGAAGGGGACATAAAAGAAGAGGTGAAGAGCCTGGGCTAAATAAAAGGAGAAACAAGATAGGTGAATGTTGAGAAGAGAGAGAGAAAAAATGAAATTCAAAAAACTGACTCCATAAAGAAATCCCATGAGCACAGTTAACACAAAATGAAAAATAAAGAAAACTTGGGCTGTTTTTAGAATTAAAATTTTATAGAATATATGAAATCTGAAGAAAAAATGAACACAGGACAAGTAAAAGTCTCAGTCATGAAGCACTGTATTGGAGCATTTTCTTTTTCAGTATTTTAGAAGAGGATATTGCCAGTAGAAGGGATTGTTATTGGAAGTGGTGACTGTTTCAGTCCTGCACGTGTGCTGTGCTCAGGATGCTGGAACATTGCTTAACAGACAGTGCTGCAGTCACTTAGCGGCTTTTCTCTTCTTGAGTATCAGGGACCACACTGCTGACCACCTCTGGCTTTGCAGTCTGTAGGCCAAACCGATTGTCATTTGTTGGAGAATGCTCTGAAATCTGTGTCCCTTTGTGTGTCTAACATTGAGAACAGAGCAGTCTCCTGAGTTTGCTCTTGTGTGGGAGAGGCAACTCTAGTACTAGAGGACTTTCTCAGTGCTTTCTAATTTGGAAACCGTTAGGGAGGAGTGAGGCTCTGGGGAGTGTCCCATTAACCATCATTCTAGAGCTTTCAGTTCTGAGCATGTTTGTTGCCACCCTGAGCTGCCTCTTGACTTGTGGCTCAGGGCTCTCAGTCTCTATCGTTATCTTACCTCTTGCCAGAGAAATCAGGGTCACTGTGCACCTCTAAGCTCTTTGCCGTGTGAACCTCCTGCCACCCTTTATTCTCGGTGTATTGGTGTGTAGCTTCCTCAGGGACTGTAGTTGGGTATGCCTAGGCTCCACAATTTATATTTGTTACTCCAAGTGAAGCATTTTCTCAGATATTCTTTTCAAGGAGGTAACTGGTCATAGCTTTCTGAGGTATGGAGGATGTCGGAGTGAATTTCTTTTTCAGTGGTGACTAGGCATCACTTTCACATTAAACCTGCTAACTGCAGGCTTGAAAGAACCACCAAGTGGGCTTGTTCTAGGCATAGAACTGACTTTTGGTTTCTTTAAGCAGAACTAGCTGGCTAATGTGGAGAAGAATGTTAGTTTCTCTCATACCCCAAGCTCAGTGGACTGACCTCATTTTTGCTGTTTGACTTTTGTATATGTCTAGATTATTCCACTTTCCTATGGTCTCTTTATGACTGATGCTTTCAGTATTGTTTATCCTTTGTTTCCTTGACTTTGCCCAATTCTAGTGTCATGGAGGATACTTGAATTTTGCCATCTTGGCATATTCCTAGTAACTTAAGCTTATTCTTTTCTTTTAATCATAATATATCTGTAACATATGCCATTTTATCCATTTCCAAGTTCACAATTCAGTGGTACCATCTCGACATTTAAAATGTGCAACTGTCACTGATACTCTTGAGTTTTCCATTTCAGAAAAAAAGTGTGTATACTTATTAGCCAATAATTCTCCCATTCCCTCTTGCACTCAGACCTTACTAATGACTAATCTGCCTTTTGTCTCCAAACTGGACTATTTTGGGTACCTCATATATGTGAAGTCATAGAATACTTGTTTTTCTGTGTTTTATTTAATTCATTTAGCATTATATTTTCAGTTTTCATCAACATTATATTGTATTTGAGAGTTTTCTTTTTTAAAACTGAGTAGAAGAAATTGTGTGTCTCATTATTTTGTTTATCCATTCATCTGTTAGAATTGTTAATTGCTCCAAGCATAAGGGCACACATATCTATCAAGTCCCAATCTTCAGTTCTTTTTGGTAGGTACCCATGACTAGAATTGTTGGTATGGATGGTTATTCTGTCTTGAATGTCTTCAGCCACTGTCATAGTTGTTTTACATTCATGCCAACCTTGCACTGAGAGTTCTGATTTTTTTTATTTGTGTTGTGCTTATCTTTTTAAGTTTCATTTTATTTTAAAAATTGTGTAGTTGTATGTCTATGTACGTTTGGGTTATGTAAGTGTGAATATAGGTGCCTATAGCTAGAATTACAGGCATTGTGAGCTGCCGAATATTCATGCTAGGAACAGAGTTCAGATCCTCTGTAAAAGCACTATGTGTCCTCAACGGCTGAGCCATTTCTGCAGCTCCTCTACTTCCCCTTTTTTAATGTCATGTAACTGTTCTAATGAGGTTGACATGGTATCTCATTTCTCAAAAGACTAGTGGTGTTTTACGTATTTTCATGTGCTTATTGGTTATTCATATATATGCTCTAGAGAATTTTCTGTTGGAGTCCTACATCTTTTTTGAATTGAATCTCTTGTTTTTGTTATTGTTTGTGCTAAAATGAAAGGATTTTCTTTATGTTTTGGACATTAATTTTTAATGAGATAAATGACTTGAAAAAAACTTTCTCCCATTCTATGAGTTATATTTTCAGCTATACCATTAGTGCTGTTTTTAATTTTGAGGAAATCTGTTTTATCATATAAACATTGTTATCAACTCTAGTTTTTGTTTCATATTAATACGTCAATGTCAGATTCCATATTGTAAAACTTTTCTCTCATTATACACCTTTAACTTTCAAATATGGTCCTGTGATCTTATATAAATTGGTTTTTGTATATAGTATAAGGTACTGGTGGATATTCATTCTTTTACATGTTAAAACCAGTTTTTCCAGCACTGGTCTTTGAAGATTCCTTTCTCAGATGATTTTGGCACTCTTGTCAAATGGGAGAGTTTATTTCCTACTCCACCAATCTATACTATCTGTCTTGATCTCAGTAATGTATTGTTTTAATTGCTATAGCTTTGTAGTAAGTATTGAATTTGGAAGTTTGAGTTTTATAGTTTGTGTCTTCTTTCCAAGATTAGTTATTTGAAGTTATTTACGATTTTCTGTGAATTTTAGGGTAGGTTGCTCTATTCCTGCAAAAACCATTGGGAGTTTAATAGCAATTATTGAATATGTATGTGATTTCAGGTAGTAGTATGCAAATCCTAACATAGTAATTCTAAAAATCCAGAAACAGAGGCATATTTTTATTTATGTCCTTTCAGGAATGTTATAAATTTTATTGACCCAAAGCTATACCACCTTGGCTAAAGGTAGTTCCTAAACATCATTACTTTAATAGTATTATTAGTAGAATTGTTTTCTTCATTTAGTTTTCAGACTTTTTACTATTAACATAGAAGCACAGCATTTATGTGTGTGTGTGTGTGTCTGTGTGTGTGTGTGTGTGTGTGTGTGTGTATGTATTTTTGTCACCTAGAGCACTGTGGAATGTGTTCACAATAATATTTTCATGTGTGGAATTGCTGAGGTTTACTTTGATGTGTGTTGCCTAGTATGAGCTCACTTGCTATTGTGTGTGAACTTGCTCGTTTGTGCTTATGCACTCCCTTTCCTTCTCTCTCCTCTTCTCTCCACCCCCCACGTGTATATACATGTAATTGTGTCTGCAGGTGTGTGTATACACATGGCAGCTAGAGGTCAAGCTTTGGTGGCTGGTTGATGACCTCCAGGCATCTTCCGGTCTTCTCCTTCCTAGAGCTAGAATTAAGACCTGTATTACCACACCTGGCTTTTACCACAGGTGCTGGGATCTGAACTTGGGTCACTAAGCTTGTGCAACAAACGTTTCACTGAAGGAGCCACCTTTGCAGCCTTTTCTATGTTTAAACTATGTGTAAGTTTTTCTGTGTGTAAACTTTGCAATCTGAAAACTATGTACTGCTTCCTTTCTTGGATGTATTCTTTTTCCTGCTTGTTCCTCTGGTTAGAATTCCCAATATTCCTTGAAGAAAAATGGTAAAAGATCACAGAGATGGAACATTTGCTTATGGGAGGAGGGCAAATGAAAGAGAAAAGTCAAGATTGCCCTGGAAGGCTTTAAAGGGGAGGCAGTGACTTAAAGCACTTAGGGGCACACACTTTAGAATAAAAACAGATCATTTGTTTTGTACTTAGTGATGTGGCCTGGGACAAGTTACTTGTATTTTTAGTTTAATAGTTTTACCTACAAAATAGACACAGTACCACTTTCATCATTTGCTTTGAGGTTGGGCAAGAACAAGAATATGACCTGGGCATTCAAGTACTTAGTTATGTCCTGGACATGAAAAAAGTTCTTTTGATCTTTTCAAAATTGAGAGCCCTTTATTTGCATGTTAACAGAGAGGAAAATGCTATGCTTTTTAATCATGTTAACTGTGTTGTGTGTTGACAAACATTGAGTACCTATGTTTTTTAAAAAAATATTTTCCCCAGTGTGGCGCTGTGAGGTGTGCTCCCCACAGTACACAGTGGGGATTGAATACAGGATAGCTCATCTGCTAGGAATGGTGTCTGCCACTCACTGAGCACATCTTCAGTCCTAGTTTCCTGTTGTATAGCATTTCTTTTCAAAACAACAAAATCCCCAGCAAAAACCTCCCTAGTGTGCTTAAAATTCAAATGTTTAACTGTTGTTCTGTTTAAGAATTCTAGTTTTTAAATCCAAACTTCATAGCAGTAGCTTGCTTTGATAAAGAAAGAAGCATGCAGTAGTATAATAACTTTATGCTAGTTTATTTTTTAAAGGATTTATTTTTATTATTTTAAAATTATGTGTGTTTGTGTGTATGTACATATGAGTGCAGGTGACCTTGGAGGCCAGAGCCATTGGATCCTCCTGGAGCTGGCATCATAGACAGTTGTGAGCTCCTAAAGTAGTTTCTGGACACTGAATTGTGTCTTCTGTAAGAGCAGTGTATTCTCTTAACTGTTGAACCATTTCTCTAGTCCCAAGCTAACAGAATTTTAAAAACATTATTTGCTGTCATTTGTAGAATATAAATGTGCCTTTAGATATGTTCTTTGTTTTCTTCATTAAGTCTTCAGTATTTCAGGTTCATGTAAATAAAGCTATTAAAACCAACTTCAGTAACTATTGTACCTTTAGAGTATTTCTAGCTAGCCGGCGTCTTCCTAGCCTTGCCTTCCCAGTTACTAGCATGACAGATGTGTGCTACCACACCTGACACATACTTTTGCCTACTTGTTTAAGCAGCAGATATTCATTTCCCAGTGCCAGAAGATCTTAGATTATCTCATTCACTAAAATAAAACAACGAAGAGTTACTTGTAAAGAACATACCTTACTTTGTTTTCTTTCTTATATCTTGGAAATGCAGCTCTGTCACTGTTTTTCCTTCTGTATTACTGAGTTATTTTAACTTTCCCAAAATAGCTCATGTCTTAATGCAGCTAGCTGTAATGCTAGATTTCCCCCACAAGAGAAAGCAAGTTTCCTTTCCAGTTAGCCATTTGTCAGCTCCTTTGGTTGTTTCTGCTGATAACTTTCTTTTCATGACTGTTTCTAGCAGTCTTAATATCTTTAAAAATACCTAAAACCAAAACCAATAGTATTGGCAGTCTATTTAGTGTTACTGCCAAATTACTGTTCTTATTAATTCATGCCAGACACACAGCTATATATAACTTTGAAAATATTTCACCTTTTCATCTTCACGGTAGAGAGTGGTAGAATTGTGTTTTGCCATTTCTCAAGATCTCTTATGCAGTTTCAGAAGAACGGAGATCCAAGTATAACGTGCTTTTTAAACTGGGCACTTGCTAGGAGGCCTGGAAGTGACTCCCAGTGAATGACACAGTAAGGAGCTTCTGAGTTTTGTCTTGTTGATAAAGTACTGTTGTGTCACACTGTATAACTGTGTGTGGAGTCAAATTAACCAAAACTGTACTGCAGTGATTTAGACAACTCAATTTGTATAAACTGAAAAAGACAATCTTTCTTTTGCAGCTCACAGAAATTTGATCCAACAAGTCGAGGCTAAAAGATATGTGTATAGTATGTAGAGTGAGATGAGGGAGTTTAATGATTCATGTTATGATGAATTACTAGAGGAAAAGTAGAACTTGAAAGCCAGTAGGACAAGGTAATAGATGTTAACAAAGAGAATTGTATTCCTTTCATATGTATTTATTTATACTTCCTCTGTCTTTTATGCTGGTAAGTTATCTTCTTGAATCAAAGGATATCACTGTTCTAGGCATACCTTGTAGTTCAGCCTTATGGTTAGAATTCTTATCAGCTAGCTCTTATTTGTAAGAAGTAATCCCAGGAAAGGACTTTTGTTGACCTAGTTTAGAATGTGTGCCTTTTTCAGTGACCAAGGAATGGGACTTATTTCCTATGACCAGGGAATGATTACTTAATTAAGCAAGGATAGCTCATTGTGCAAACAGAAAGCATTAATAGTATTTAAAAGGATCAAGGTTTGAACTTATTAAAAGTAGACAGAAATTCCTATATGTTATTTGTGATGGACAAAAGGTGTTTTGTTTCTGTTGCTCCAAGCTCTAGTCTTTTGCCTAATCTATTTTGATTTAAAGAAAAAAAGCCAGCCAGGCGGTGGTGGTGCACATCTTTAATCCTAGCCCTCCGGGAGGCAGAGGCAGGTGGATCTCTGTGAGTTTGAGGCCAGCCTGGTCTACAGAGAGAGATCCAGGAAAGGCGCAAAGCTACACAGAAACCCTGTCTCGAAGAAAAAAAAAAAGCCACCATATATTGAGTTGACCAGTGATTGTTGCCTACTGTTTTATAGGCAGTGGAATTCCAAAGAGAAATGAAACAAGTCTCTGAAGATGATCTTAGAGATAAATATATCAGAAAATTTCCTAACTTATGCTACTAAACATTTCACTTTACTGATAGCTCATATTACGTTACATTTCAGTTTTTATGTGAATGTAATTATTTAGAAGATGATACTCTTATGGTAAATAAGCTTCACAGATTTTCACAAAATAAATACATTAGTGAAGTCAGCTCTCAGAGTAACTACTAGATACAGCGTGTCCACTAACTGCCTAGAAGAGAGTGTATTCCGGAAAGATAACTTGGCGTCTTTCAGGGCTTTGGACACCAAGGGTTTCTTGCTAATAAACACTGTAGCTGTTGTTTTTTTATTTTTTTTCTAAAAAATAATGGTTTCTATGGCATTGTAACTGAAGGCTAGGAGTACCATTATACTACCAGTGAAGGTGTTCCCTTGTTAATTTTTAAAAGTGCTGTGGAATATTTTGCAATTCTAAATTATTTTTCATGTAAAATCTCAAGTTTTAATAAACATTTGGTAATTGTTAAGTGTTTCTTGTGGTAATAGTGATTTGGGTTGTGGAACTCTAACTGACTTTGGTACTTGTCAAAGTCTCTTCTATTGAATACAGTGAGGATAAGGGCTCCGTGTAGCAATAGCTTTGAAGTGTAAATTATGTTTGAAGCTTTCTGGAAAGAAAATTGTGTAAAAATTGTTGTGAATATAATAGAAACCGTTGCACAAAAAGCAGATATCTTATTAATTAAAGTGTCTCATAGGTGTCTTCCTTAGTATACTTCAACTTTTTTGTATATTTTCTTACTCCTATTACATCTCAATTACGTTAGTAATTGAGATTTAATATTTAGTTTTTAAAGATTCTTATTTGCTTGTTTAAATATAACAGGGCTCCTTTTTGTAAGTGTATTTTTTCTGAATATTTAAATTTTTTACATTTATTATTTGTGTGTGGGGGCAATGCATGTGGAGGTGAAAACAATACAAGAGTCTCTCCTTCCACCAAGTGGCTTAAGGGGATTGATCTCACCCCTACCTGCCAAACCATAATACTGGCCCGTTTTCCCTGGCTATTTTAAAGACATTCAATTATTTGAAATAGTTACCTGCTTTTAAGATGTACCAAAAAGTATCAGTATCTAACATGAGATTATGTATCATTTACCCATTTTTGCACTTTTAGAGGAAAAAGGTTTGAGTTAACTTTAAATAGGTGGACTAGAATGTGTCTTAGTCATAGACAGACTGTCTGGCGTGAGCATGGCCTTAAGCTTGATCCCCAGCGCTTCATTAAAAATAAATTTCAAAAGTTACAAAAAAAAACCAAAACAGTCAAGTAGCTCTGTTTCTGGAAATATTAGTATTTTTTTCACAATTAAACAAATCATTAAGAATATTGCTTGGTAACAATGTAAATTTCCATTAAATACCTTCATTAATATACCTTGCTAAAAATAGTATAAAAGATAACTAGGACTTTGCTTACTTGTTTATTTTGCCTCATGATTTTAGGGTCTAGTTCATCATGGAAGACAAGGCATGGCTTGAAGGTCTGCTCTGGCTGCTGCAGTGGTAGATTTTTTTTTTTTTTAGGGTCAGGGGTCTTTTAAGACAGGGTCTCATGTAGCTCAGAATGGCCTAGAACTCACTTTATAGTATAAGCTGTTCTTAAACATGCAACAGTCTTCCTGTCTCAGCCTCTTAAATATTTTATTTTTTAAACTTATAGGCCTTGGCCAAATGACTGACTGAATGGGAGAGCAATATCAGATCTTTTTAAAATGGTTGATTGCTATGTAAACAAACTTTGTCATGCATCAATTTTTATCTTTTAAAGGAAGGTGCATCTGCCCGTAAGACTCAAACTCCTGCAGCCCAGCCTGTACCTAGACCAGGTAAAAATATAAAAATTTATTTTTTTTTCTAGATGGTCGTAAAAATGAATGTTTTTGATGTGTAGTAATCTGAAGAAATCATTGTGTCACTTAAAATACACTGAAAGACCAGTTTTCTTCAAATTAATCATCAGTATTCCTTAAGCAGATCTTAAACTGTGGTAATATACACAAAATACTTAATAAACTTTGCCAGCATCATTATTCTTTATATTCTCAGCAGAAAAAGTTAAAGAAGTTAAAATGAATAGTTTGCAGAATCTTTGAAGTCTAGATTTTTAATATTATTTATTGTACTATCTTTTCCTCAATTTGAGTTAAACTTTTGATTACTTATTTTTGGCAAAAGTAACTTAAGGAAGGCAGAGGTACAGTTCGTCATCGTAAGTTTCTGTGGCAGGCCCTTCAGGAAGATGATCACATTGCACCCATGCAGGAAGGAGAGGTGGGTGTGAGTAGTGGGCTCGGTTAGTTTTCTCTTCTTCATGTAGAATAGGATCCTAGTGCCTGCCTGAAGTAGTGCCGTCTACATTCAGGGAGGGCCTTCTCACCTCAGTTCATGTGATTTAGCTAATCTCTTACAGACATTTCCAGAGGCTACCATAATCTAGACAGTCTCTCAGATATAACTCAGCGCTTGTCTCCTAGGTGATTTGAGATCAACCATCACAGAAATCATCAGTAAAATAAGTGATGGGACGTTATATAACAGTAACATGTAAACTTACACTATGAGGGTATTTGTTTGAGTAATTTGTTTTAGGTGAGGAGTTATAGAACATTTTTAAGATGATTGTTTTTATTTTGGTTAAGATTTGTTTCCAAGGCTATTTACATATGTATTCCTTTACTTAGCAATTCTTCGTTTTAGATTCATGATATTTTTTGGTTGTGAGCCTAGCTTTTAATGATTGAGCCATCTCTCCAGCTCAAATTCATGATATTTAATGCAAATGTAGATTCTTTTTTCTTAGAGAAGTTCAGCATGTGTTGGTGAGCACTTAGAAGTTCCACAATCATTTTTGAAAATAGTTGGTAAGGAAGGGTACTATAGAAGTTATTTTAGAGTTTATTTCTTCTTCTTGGTATCTAAAAAACAATTTTTGCTGATTGATGTAAACACTAATAGTGTATTTATAACTATTTCTGTGTAATCTTTGCCAGAATTAGGAGAAGCTAATGAGCGCTATGTAGGAAGAAGAAAAAGTGAAGTAAGTAGGAGTGACAGATGACTCAGGTCCAAAGAGTAGTGTGCATGAAGTCCAGGTCCATTATAGAAGAAGGAAGCAGTTGTGTGACTTCTTTGGAAAGGAAAGATAGCAAGTTTTGGTTTGTCAGTCTAGTGATGATCACATAAGAAATCCATAAATTACAAAAGAGGTAAAACAAGACAAAACAAAAATCACCTTGAGATTCCCATCCATTTTTGTATTCTGTGAATTAATATGAACTCATAGTTTTCCAAAATGAGTATACTAAACAAAGGCATAGAAGGAAGTTGCTGATATGTAATAAGTCACTTTACCCAAGTGTGGTGTGTGTAGAAATGGAAGTTAGGGGTGTTGAGGTTTGAATGTGAAATGTCCTAATAGTCTCATGTGTCTGAGATACTTGTTTCCCAGAAGGGGATGATGCTATTTGGGAGAGTTGTGGAACCTTCATAAGTTGAGGAAAGGCACTAAGGGGTGGGCCCTGAGGCTTGATATCCTGGCCCTACTTCATGTTCACTGTGTACCTACTGAGTGTCAATGCAATGTGACCAACTAACTTGCTTTCTCCTCCATGCCTCCCTTGCCTCCTGCTGTGTCCTCATTGCCCTAATGGGCTGTATCTCTTTGGAACTGTAAGCCAAAATAGACCATTTCTCCCTTAGATTGCCTGTGTCAGTTTTTTTTTTTTTTTAAACAGTATGTCTGTGAGTATGTATGTGTGCACACTGTGCATTCCACAGAGCACATATATAAGTCAAAGGCCAATTTTAGGGGAGTTGTTTTTCTCTTTTTATTGTGTGAGTTCTGGGGATCGAATTTAGGTTGTTCTGCAGAGCCAGCCATCTTGTTTGGCCTTGTCTAGGGTATTTTTTCAGAGGAACAGGTTAATTATGAAAAGAGGGTTGTGTTCTGTTTAACTAGACAATCATATATAAATACCAGGTTCTGAAAATTTCAACTCTTAATTATCCTGTGCTTTTTTATGTGCTCTACAAGTACACTGAAGGTTTAACTAATAGAAGGAATTAAGTTATTAAATCTATAATATCTCAGATATTCCCTTGCCCATACATGTGAGATTTCTGCCCTTTTTTTTTTTGGTCAGGGTATTCTGTAGCCTAGACTAGCCTTAAATTCAGTATGTAACTGAGGTTGACCTTGAACTCTTAATCTTTCTGTCTCAAGTGTTGGCATAGCAAGCACACACCATCATGCCTTGCCATTTACTCTCTTGGTTATTGTTGATTTGAGATAGAGTCTAGCTTCAAACTTGATCCGCCTGCATTAGCTTTCCTAGTACTGGTACTATAGGCATGCTTTATTACATTTGGCATCATTAATATTTGACATCCATATACCCACAAGCCTTACTCACCATTCTGAAAGAAATGTAGATTTCAGTACTAGATTGGCCTTAAGAACCAGTTTCAGTGGATGTTTGTAGCTTGGAGTCTTTATATGTCCTAATTATTTTTGTGAATGCTTTTGTTCTATAGAAATATTTGTTAAATGATATTTCCCAACTTGAAGGGATTATTGTTTAATATTTGACATGTCTTTACTTTTTTTTAAATCTGGGGAAAAAAAACGTGAATACCCCAAACACACCTGACAGTTTAATATAATAGATGGGGACAGCATAGAATTGTAGTATTTTTTTAGGTCGGGTTTGGAACGTTTGGAAATGTGGAATGAATTACTTAGTCTCCTTGGATTAAGTACCTAAAGGATGGAATTCCATTTCTGAGCAATTAAATTTATTTTTTAACTTATCTTTGTCAAATATTAGTAATATCGTACCAGAAAGATCCCTAGATATATGTCACCTTTTAAAGTGTTTAACTAAAAATCTTTAACAAATTTTGGAAAGTAGCTAGCTAACACTGGTCATGTGTCTTCTAGTGCATCGAGAAATAGTTAGTCTTAGATAAGCCATAACTCCACTGGCATCTCCTTAAATCATTTGCCTTTATCTCACCTTTTTAATGCATCACCAACCATATTCAACTTTTCTACCCTAAAATCTATCTTTATCTATTGATTGATTGATTGATTGATTGATTGATTGAGATAGGTTCCTGCTGCGTAACCCTAGCTGTGAAACTCACTGGGTAGACCAGGCCTTCCTTGAACTCTCAGAGATTGTTCTTCTTCTTTCTAACTACGGGGTTTAAAGATGTGCATCACTGTACCCAGCCTTCTAGCTTTAAATTGTTTGTGTATAATTTAGAATTCTTCTTAAGTAAATGAGCTCCAGTGTGTTTGTTTAATATGCTCATGTGAGATTAAGAGAGTTACACTTGTATATTTTATTAGTTACTTCCCCCCTACACTTTTAACTTTTCATTTATTTATTTCTATCTATCTGTCTGTCTGTCTATCCTATCTCTATCTATCATCTATCTATCTATCTATCTATCTATCTATCTATCTATCTATCTATCTATCTATCTATCATGTCTATCCATCCATCCATCCATCCATCCATCCATCCATCCATCCATCCATCCATCTTCCATTGATGTTTCACGTGCATGTATGTCTGTGTGAGGCTGTCAGATCCCCTGGAACTGGAGGTAAAGACAGCTGTGAGCTGCCATGTGGATGCTGGGAACTGAACCTGGGTCCTCTGGAAGAGTAGATAGGGCTCTTAACTACTGAGCTATCTCTCCAGCCCATCATTTAAGTGTCTTTATAGAGGGGAGGTATTAATCCCTGTCCAGTGTGCAGCTGACAAAGGTTTCCCATCTTATAGGCCATTCCTTCTGCTGTCCTCATTGCTGTGCAGAAGCCTTTCATTTTATGTAGTCCATTTACCAGCTGAGATCGGTTTCCGAGCTTTCCTGTGCCTGAGTCCTTAACATTTTCCTGAGTTTTATATCTTCCCTTAAAGTCTTCAATTCATTTTGAGGTTTTTTTTGGGGGGTGAGGGGAATATATAGGGTGAAAGTAGGGGACTACATGTGGATGTTTCCTAGCACTTTTTTTTTTAAGAGACTTATCTTCTCCAATGTATGTTTTTTATACCTTTGTCATATTAGATGGATATAACTGTGGGTTTATTTCTGATTCCTCCATTCTGTTCCTTTTCTCTACATTTGTTTGTTTTTGTGTTGGTACCATATAGTTGCTGTTACTATGACTTTGTATTATGACTTGAAACCAGGTAATTGTTATTTTTGGTCATAATTTTTATGGTTAGTCAGGGGCTTTTATGTTTCCATATGAAATTTAGGATTTCTTTTTTCTTTAGTTCTATAAAAAAAATCATTGGAATTTTGATGAGAATCGAATTGAAACTAGATTACTTTTGATTGTGTAGCTGTTTCCACAATATTAATTCTGGAAATCGATGAGCATACCACATAGAGTTCTTACTGTGCCCGCTAAGTTTTTGTTTAATTAAGTTTATCAACATGAGTTTCACCATGTCCCTGCTTTGGTGCTTCTAAGGAACCTATTACTACTTTTTCTGTAGTTATTTGATCTAAATTTTTGAACTTTACTTACATGTGTGAGCTCTGAAAACATTTCTTTTTCTTGTAGTTGGTCTCCTGAGCCCTTATTTTAGTAAATGTTGCTTTACAATTCTGGGTCTATATGTAGATTTCCTTAGTAGAAACAAAAGAAATTTGACTGAAATGACATTGAGATAGATTCCCTCCCTCATGTCCTTCTCATAGCATCTTTTCTCTCTTTTGTGCCCATATTTCTGTTTAAAATATCATCAGTTTACCCTTCACCAAATGCTATTTCCTAAGACTGTATTATATACCAGATAATATGATCTAGCTACTCAGATTTATTTGTGGTCCTAGGAATTAGTCAAGAAAGCTTGTGTATTTCCTTAGGAAGAGGAAAAATGAAATGATTACAAATGTGTATGTCAGAGCCAATCTCTGTAATGTTGGAAAGATCATACAGTGTACTCTATTGTAACAACAAAATAACTATGTGGAGTATAAAGAGTTTGTTAGGATGTAGCATCTTGCTCCCTAAAGAATGCATTGTATTTCAAAAAATGTTTATACTCTTGTGATTCACTTACAGCTGGCAACTGTTTCTAAATCTGACATCAATTTGAATGTTTTCCTTACTATCCATCATTCCTTAGTTTAATTCTGTTACACATAAGGAATGGTTTTGGAGTGGCTTACCTACAATTCCATGTGGAATAACTGTATTGGCTAGATAGTTTTCAGGTAGTTTATTTTGCATTTCGTCTTAGAGCCCCCACTGACTTCCAGTTTACTTGTGTTAGCACCTCTTTTCCCTCCCATCCCCTCCCCTCCCCTTTCCAGGTGGTTCTCAGGTAATTACAGTACATTTCGGTTCTATTAGCACATTCCCCAGTCTATCCCGAGATCTTTGTACTCTCCTAAATGATTTGTGTTTTAAATGTTACTGCCTATTCTTTCATTTTCCTGTGAAGTTCCTTGGTCTTGTTAAGTGCTCAGTGTTTTGTGTTCTCCATCATAGTATCATGCAGAATAAATTTTAAAATTAAACCCATTAGAATCCACGTGACACAAAAAGCATTTCAGAAGATGTTGTATAGGTAAATAGTAAAACTGAATACGAAGCACTATTTATTCTCTTTTATAAATCATGAATTAAGTTAATGCCATCTACTAACAAATATTTCTTTGCTGCTACATGTAGAATAATAAAACCAGAAATATTTGTGTTTCATAATGCAGCCACAATTACCACTAATGAAGTCCTTTACAGACATTATAGATTAAATAGGTTTTTCAGAGATAATTAACTCACTGCTTTTAATGGTCTTTCTCTAACCAAAAATCATTTAAAGAGAGAAAAGAATTTAAAAACTATTTCAGATCTTAATCCCCAGTAACTTCTTTCTCTTTTCTGTTTTCCTATCCTGAATCTACTGTGTTAAATGTTCTTTTAGTACTCAGCTTTTACATTTATAACAGTTAATCAGTGTATTATAAAACTATTTTCTTTATCAGATCCAGGCATCCATGAACTAGATAATTAAATTGTTATATTTATTTGTTTCTTTTTAAATTAATGTATTTATTCTTCTATTATTCATTTCTTATACTAAATTGTTGAGTAATGCTACAGCATTTTAATATTTGCGAAAAGCAGAGATGTAAAATGTGGGATTTCTTGTGGTTTACCACCAGTCATGTGAATATCAATAATGTTTAAGCTTCCTTTATAATTTGGAAATAATGTTTGTTTTTTATTTGTTTTTTATAACAACTGAGATTTTTGTTTTTTCTGTTTATAGTTTCTCAAGCAAGACCACCCCCAAATCAGAAGAAAGGTATGGTATGATTGTGTCTTTGGTTTATTTTAGGAGGTAAATGTAGGCGAAATAGGTTTCAAAACCAGGGCTAGTATGCTTGTGTACCAATATTGGGTGTATCTGCTTGCTATCTTTATTTGGCAGGAAATAAGTCACATGAGTGGCTTATTAAATATTTTTGCCATTATTGCAAATTTAAATTTTAAATTTATTTTAAAATATTTTGGCATGAAAGAATTAAGGTTATAAATTTAAAATTATTTTAATATAGAAAGTAATTCCTTTCAATAATAATAATGTAATGATTTTTTTTTTAACCTTTAAATTTTGCCTTTACAGGATCACGAACACCCATTATTATCATCCCTGCAGCTACCACTTCTTTAATAACTATGCTTAATGCAAAAGACCTTCTACAGGATCTAAAGTAAGTAATTTATACTTTTTTTTTTCTGTTGGTTTTTTTGTTTTTTTGTTTTTTTGTTTTTTGAGACAGGGTTTCTCTGTTTAGCCTTGGCTGTTCTGGAACTCTCTCTGTAGACCAGGCTGGCTTTGAACAAAGAGATCAGCCTCTTCTGCCTCTTGAGTACTGGGATTACAGGTGTGCACCATCACCACTAATTTATAGTTTTGTGTTTTTTTTAATTTATAGTCTTTAAATAATTTGATAAACTTGTTCCTTGTAAGACACTGCTGGTGTCACTATGTAAGTTTAATTTTTTTTTTGAGATTATAATATAATTAAATCACTTCCCCTTCCCTTTCTTCCCTCCAAACCTTCCCATGGCACTACATTTTCTTCATTGTAAAAAATTTACCTCATATACTATTGTCTGATTATGCTTTTCCTCTCCTCAAATGCTTCGCAGGTTCTGCCCATCGTCTCACCCACCCAGTGCCATGGTGGGTGGGTGCGTCCGTCTGTCTGTCTGTCTCTCCACAACAAACAAACAGCAAACAAACAAACAAACAAAAAACCCATACAAAAATGGAAACCAAAATGTACAAACAAAAGACCAGTAAGACAGAATGTCTAAATAAAGCAAAATGAGCCAAAAAGTATACAAAAAGACCGTTTTACTCCTAAGCATGGGGCCCACCCTGATATGTGGTTAATATACCCAGCTATAGGCCATTGGATAAAACTAATTTTTTCTTTGCCATTAGGTATCAATTGCAGACAGCTTCTTGTTTAGGAGTGGGAGCCCATGTCCACTTTCCCCTCTCAGCACTGGGACCCCTTCTGGCTTGAACCTGTGCAAACTGTGCTTTCTGCAGCGGTCTCTGTGAGTTTATATGTATATCAGAAATATGTATGGAAGACAAGTTCCTTCGAGTCACCCGTCACATAGCCTCTTGTAATCTTTCCATACATCATCCTTGAACTCTAGGGGGACAGGTGTGATAAAGACATCCCATTTGTGACTTAGTGTTCCAAAGTCTCACTCTCTGCACATTGTCCAGTAGTTGTAGGTCTCTGTGTTAGTTCCCATTTACTGCAAAGAGAAATGTCTCTGGTGATGGCTGACTGAGGCACTGCTCTACGGGTATAGTAGAAAGTCATTAGTAGTCTGTATTAGTTGCTTCTCTGTTGTTGTGATGAAACACCATATCTAAGGTTACTTTTTTCTTTCTTTTTTTTCTTTCTTTTTCTTTCTTTTTTTTTTCTTCTTCTTCTTCGAGACAGGGTTTCTTTGTGTAGTTTTGGCGCCTGTCCTGGATCTTGCTCTGTAGATCAGGCTGGCCTCGAACTCACAGAGTTCTGGCTATGCCTCCCAAGTGCTGGGATTAAAGACGTGCACCACTGCCACCCAGCCCAAGGTTACTTTTAAAGTAAGCATTTAATTGGGGGCTTGCTTACAGTTTCAGAGGGTTAGTCTATGACCATCATGGCTGACAGCATGGTGTCAGTTGGCAGGCAAGCATGACTCTGGAGCTGTAGTAGCTAAGAGATCACTTGTCATCCATAAAATGCAGGTAGAAAGAAAGATCGTGACCTAGCCTGGCATGGGTTTTTGAACCATCAAAAAGCCCATTCTCAGCGATACACCTTGTACAACAAAGCCACACCTATTCCAGCAAGGTCAAGCTTACTAATTTTTCTAAAACAGTTCTAACAACCGGAGTTCACGAATTCAAACATAGGCTCCTATGGGGGCCATTCTCATTCAAACCACCACAGAGTCATTTTATTGCTATGTTCTTTTAGAAGAATAATAGTATTAGGTTTTCTTATCCAGTCTCAGAATCTTGACCACTCTAGCAGTTTGATCTGGATTTAACTTTGGTAGATCAATAAATTTATCCACTTCTTTGAGGATTTCCGGTTTGATGGAGTACAGATTTTTAAAGTATATTCTCAGGATTCTGCCGGTTTCCTTGATATCCGTTATATTGTACCCCTTTCCTCTCTAATTTTATTAATTTGTATCTTATTCTCACTGTGTCTTAGTTTAAATTGGCTAAGAATTTATCAATGTTAATGATTTTCTCAAACAAGCGTTACTTTTATTAATTCCTTGTTTTTTTATTTGTTTGTTTCTATTTCATTGATTTCAGCCCAGAGTTGCATTATTTCTTGTTGTCTTGTTTTTTGTGTGTTATTTCTTCTTGTTCTAGAGCTTTCAGATGTAATATTACATACTAATATAAGATCTCTCCATTTTTTTTATGTAAGCACTTAGTGCTATGAACTTGCCTCTTAGAACTGCTTTCATTGTGTCCCATAAATTTTGTTATGCTGTTATAATTTTCATTCAATTCTAAAAAGGTTTTAATTTTCTTCTTGATTTATGTTTTGACCCATTTTTCTTTCCATAGTGAGTTCTGTTTCCATGAGTTTGTATACTTTGTGTTGTTGATACGCAGCATTAATTGATGGTGGTCAAATAAAATGCAGGATGTTTCACTTTTCTTGTATTTGTGGAGACTTCGAGCCTTTAGAGTCTCCATGGGGAAGTCAGATGTTATTCTTCGTTCTTCCATTATGTTATGTGGCCTTTTTACTATTGCAGCTTTTAATATCATTTGTATGTTCTGTACATTTAGTGTTTTGTTTATTATGTGTTGTGAGGAAATTTCTTGTCCTGTCTATTTGATATTCTGTATATTCTATATGTTCCTGTACTTTGATAGGCACCTTCTTGGTTAGTTTGGGGAAATTTTTGTTAAAAATATTTTCTGTGCATTTGGCTTGGATGATCTTCTTCCTCTGTCCCTATATTCATAATTCATAGATTTGATCTTTTCCTAGTGTCCCAGATTTATGGATGTTTTGAGCTTTTTTTTTTTTTCCAATTTAACATTTTCTTTGACTGAGGTAAACATTTTTTCCATCTTGTCTTCAGGACTCAAGATTCTCTCTTCCATCTCTTGTAATCTGTTGGTGAGACTTACCTCTGAGGTTTTTCTTTAATATCCTAATCTTTTCTTTCCACTTGGGTTTTCTTTAGTGATTTCTATTTCTTACTTAAATTCTACTTTTCTGTCTTGAATTGTTTTCATCATTTCATTCAGCTGTTTTTACAGACTTTATTAAAGGATTTATTTATATCTTCTTTAAGAACCTTGAGCATATTTATATTTGCTGTTTTGAAAGCCTTGTTTGTGATTCAGCTATATTATATCTCTAAGGGCCTCCTGTAATAGGATTCACTGGCTTCTGGTGGAAGCACATTGTCTCTACTGTTCGTTTCTTTCTGTGCTTGTGTCTAGGCAGCTGGAATTGTGATGTTTGAGGTGTTTCTTGGTGCTTCTTGTTGGGTGTATGGTCTGTTCTTTGATTGCTGTTGTCCTTAGATCCTAGGCAAGTGTGGTGGCTGTGGGGTCCCTGATAGAAATTCCTGCATTTGGGTGGGTGGTATAAAGGAATGGAAATGGCTAGGACCAAAGGCTGGGAAGGGCTGTGGGAAAGAGCTAGGAGTATTGGGTAGACATCAAGATGTTATGAGAAGGGGGGGCTCCTACAAGCAGGCTGCAGAGGGTCAAAAAAGAGTCTACAAAGAGATGGAGATGAAAGGGCTAGGGGTACCCTGGGTTTGCACCTAGAGATGGAGTCCCCAGTGAATTGAGATGGGGTTGAGGAGGGGCTCTTGCAAGCATGTTGAGACTAAGAGTAAGTCTGGTGAGAGTGTAAAGGAGGTCAGGAATGAGACTAGCCTACCTGAGTAAATTCCAGCTGTGTGTGGCCATTTGAGGGGTTGTGTCCCGGGTAGAAAGTGTTTCTGGGGATTGGTGGGTGACATAAATGGACAGAAAGCCTGAATGGAAGGCTAGAATGGCCATGTTCCTAGTGCTCAGGAGATCACATGAGAGGGAGCCTGTGGGGGAATGGGTGTCTCCTTTCCACCTTCTAATTAATATGCAAATATATTCTTTCCATCATTGATAGTCTGTGAAATAGCATGTGGCTGCTCTTTTCTTTAGTTCTGTTTTTGTATTTCTAGAATTTTTACCTAGTTTTGGATTCTTCAGAGACCTGGGTTTGTTATATTTTGTAGCTAATACTGTAAATGTACTGTTTTAATCTAAACATTTGGTGTTGTAAATGAAAAAGAAAGGGGAGGGATGGGAAAATAGAGACTTGACCTAAAATTCAGCATTTGATTCACTCTGTGTGTGTGTGTGTGTGTGTGTGTGTGTGTGTGTGTGTGTGTGTATGTATGTATGTATGTGTGTATGGTGTGTTTTATGAGTCCAAGAGCAATGTGTATTTTTCTCAACTTTTAAATTCCTTGTTTAAGGTATAGATTATATTTCCTATGAGGCTGCCTTTTACTTGATCTTAGGATTTTTAAAAATTTACTCTTTGTATTTTTAAATTTTGATCTTTTAAAGCTCCTTCCAAATCATTTTTATATAGTATTTATCTTAGTATGCTATTAAGTCTAATATTTATAGTTTGAAGAGATAACAAAATGAACTTGTTTCCCTTTCTTATTAGCCTTACTACAGAGAAGCCAGTTAAATGGACCACACTTTTAGGATAGATTGTGTCCATTTTTTTCTTCCAAATTCAAAACATTTCTCTCATTGTTTAATGACTCATTGCAGTTGATGTCTCCTCAACTGATTGAGTCGGCTGGAGGCTGACCTGCAATTAATGCATAATTGAAACCTCCTTGACACAATTATTGTACTGGCTGTAGCCCATAGTTCAAATTGGCATAGATTCTGTTTTGTTTTATATAAAAGTAAGGATTCTTCTATCTTGTAGCCCTTCACTGATAAATGAAACAGAAACTAGAACTCAGCTCAACATTTTACATTCTAACTTTTAACACTCCTACCAAAATAAAGCTAATATTATAGAAATGTCAAGAACATGTTACTTCTGTCAGCATAATTGAGAGAAGATTGGTGGGACTACACAGTTATTTAGAGTAGAGTGCATAGATGGAAAGTGTTCTTCTGGTCATGGTGGAGTTCTCAGAAGGCAGAGTTACTTCCAAGAGGAGAGCTTGCACAAGAGAATGCTCAAAAGGTATATATGTAGAGGGTACCCTTGCAGTCACTAAATGTTCTTCCACACATACGTGTAAGGAAACTACTTGGGCCTGGGCAGTAACTGCTGGGAATGAGAACAGGCAGGGCAACCTTTGAAACTTATACCTAACCAATGAGAGTTCCTGTTCTCAACTATCGCAGCTAGTGCAAAGTGCGGTGGTGCATCTGCACTGGAAAACAGTGTACCGTCCATTCCTTTCCTTCTTCCTTCATTGAAGGTGATGTCGCATTGTCCCTTACCTCCCTTTGTTGAGAGTCAGGGGCTAGTGGTGAGATAGTCATCTGAAGAAAATCTGCTATGGTTATTTTAAAGATCATTGAAAATTCATCTGCTGTATTTGTATGTGGAGGTCTTTTTTGCTCCATCCTAATTAGATTAAACCTATGGATTAGTCTTTATTTCTCAAAGAATTTTTTTTCCTGTTGAGTTTTGAGCTTCTTGTAAATGTGGGAGTACTTCAGGGATCAGCACCTGGAGCATCACAAGTCTACTATGACTTTAAATTCTCATTTTGAGGTTTTTAACTTACACATGATGTTGTTCTAGGTATCAATACTGTTTTGAGATATTTTGGTTGCCAGGATAGGAGTAAAGGCTTGGGGTAGGGAAATTAGGAGAATGGGTTTGTTTCTAATTTCCTTTTCCAATGAATTTAACCATAGAGAGTCCCAGTGTATGAAGACAGACATTCTTCTTAGATTCCCTACTTTGAGCAGGATTTGTGCTTTGCCTGTTATTGTAGAAGCTCAGTGAACCGCGAAAGCAAAGCTTCGACTTCATTGGTTCGTAGATAGGTCCCTCCCCTGACTACAGACTACTTTCTGAGTTTTCAATTCTTTGGAGTTTCCTTATTTACTTAGTCTTTGCCAAAACATTCCTTATCTTTTGCTGTCTAGGACAGAGATGCCTCTAAGATTTTTGTTTGTTTGTAGACTTTATTAATACTTTTTAGGGTTTGTTTTGGTTTGTTTTGAAACACTGTTCTATTTATTCAAGGATTTTGTCATATCATACTAGAAACAGGAAAAAAGTTTTTAAAAGTAATAATTTGTTAACTCATACCACTGTTCCTTAAAACTTAAAAAATGCCTGTAAAATATAATTGTCATAATTCTTGACTGTAAATGAGAACACTCAGGAACGTTATATTTTTTTAATATTTTCTTATCGCTGTGACAAATATCTGAGCAGAGTAAGTTAAGATAGGGAGGATTTATATTATCTCACAAGTTTGAAGATAGGGTCTGTCATGATGGGAAGGCTGTCCTGCAGGGATACGTGCAGACAGAACACTGTATACATAATAAATAAATCTTCAAAAAAATCATTTTTTAGAAAAAAGTTATAGTCCATCATTGAGAGAACTCTGGTAGAAACACAGGCAGGGCAGGAACTTAAGTAGAGACTGGAAGAAGGCTTACTCCCTGGCTTCTGCTCAGCCAGTTTTCTTACATAGTCCAGGATCCACTGTCTAGATATTGTATTGGCATAGTGGGCTGGATCCTATTACATCAGTTAGCAAGCAGACATGTCAACAGGCCAGTCTGATCAGGCAGTTCTTCATTTGAGACTCCCTCAGATAACTCAGGGCTGTGTTAGGTTGAAACCTGAAGTTCAGTAGGAGATAACCCAATCTAGCAAACTTGCTGGGTGGCTTGTCTTTTAGGTCATTCTAGATCTAGTCATTTGATAGTCAGCATTAATCATGATAAATCTGAAATAACATAGTTCTATCTAAATAACTTTTTCAGATTTTTCACTTTATCCAGTATTCACAGATACGCTTTAGAGCAGCACACTAGTTGATGTAAACATCATGTCCGACTGACAGTTGAGAGATGGTAAATTAGGTAAACTGCTCTCTTAAAAAATCCATTCTAAATTATTAATGTAATACTACTTTAAATAAGATAAATTCTTTTCTCCTCCTCCTCCTCCTCCTCCTCCTCCTCCTCCTCCTCCTTCTTCTTCGTTTTTCGAGATAGGCTTTCTCTGTGTAGTTTTTGGTGCCTGTCCTGGATCTCGTTCTGTAGCCCAGGCTGGCCTTGAACTCACAGAGATCCTCCTGGCTCTGCTTCCCGAGTGCTGGGATTAAGAGCCTGTGCCACCGCTGCCTGGCTAAATAAGACACATTCTTAGTGAAATAAACATAGTTAGATTTACTATTAAATACTTTAAATTTATTTTTTAGGAACACATTTAAATTTTGATAGACTAGGAGATAAAACTTTTTCTCATATTTACTGTCTGATGTACTGTCCCTCCAGGTGCCGCTATGTTAACTAAACTACTTGGGCAAGGAGAGGCATAGAAATAAAACACTGTTGTTTGTTCTGTTAAGACTTTGGGTATAACTTAAAGGTCTAATTTTTGCCTTGTTTTCTTTGAGATCCTAAATTATCTTCTATGTAGTCATGGCTATCATTAACTGATACTTCTCAGGCATAAGAGAAATTGTAATAGAAGATGACAGATTGAAAATCGGTAGAGTAGCCAAACTAATAGTACTGTATATGTAGCACTTTGGTCATACTCTTTGTTTACTTGAGTAAATCATTGCATTTTATTGAACTAATGTAAACTTATGTGTCATGACTTAATGTTGGAATATATCCTACAATTGGTGATGGACATCTTAGAGTTGTCAGGGCTTTAGTGGCAACCCTGACACAATTTTTATTTTTCACATTAAACATTTCTAAGAAGAGACTTATGTCTACAGTGTATAAGGAACTCCTACATACTGATATTAAAAAGACTCAGAAGCTAAAGATGAGATATTGCAATAAAGGATACAATATCCAGTAAATGCATGAGGAGATAGTACTTCACACTCATTAGAAACGGCAAAATTAAAAATCTAGTTCTCAGGAATTTTTGGTGAATATACTAAATCGCAACTATTCTTAAAAACTTTTTTGCAATTTCTTACAAAGTTAAATGTACTCCATGATTCAAAAATTCCACTCTAAGGTGTTTATATAGAAGAAATGAAAATACATGTTTGTAAATCACTAATGTAATTCCTGTGCTAGCTTAATTTGTACTAACCCATGTCTTAGAACCTTTTTGGTGAGGACTGAATGTTTGTTCCTGCTGTCAATTTCATATATTTAAATTTATCATTCATATGATGATATAAAAAAGAGGAGACTGGGAGATGTGTTGGTTGATATTGTCAGCTTGACAGAATCAAGAATCACCTAGGAGACAGACCTCTGGACATAGCTGTAAGGGATTGTCTGCATAGGTTAGCTGAGATGGGAAGACCAGTGAATCTTTGGACAGCACTATTCCATGGGCTGGGGTCCTATAGTGGATAAAATGAAGAAAGGGAGGGGCATTCGTTGCTCTCTGTTTCCTGACTGTAGTTACAATGTGACCTACCTCAAGCTCCTGCTGCCATCACTTCCCAGCCGGGAGGGACTGACTGGACCCCTGAACTACGAGATATGTAATAAACTCTTCTTTCCTTAAGTTTTACTTGTCAAGTTTTTTTTTTGTGACAGCAACTAGAAAAGTAACTAAGACTGGGGCTAATGAAGATGAGAACTCTACCCTTGGTAATAGGATCAATGCCATTGCAGTGAAAACCTCAAAGAGTTCTCTTGCTCTCTTCACTGTGAGGACATAGAGTGCAGGTGGCAGGCTGAACCACTAAGTAATCCCTTCCTCCCAAGGTTTCCAGTCTGTCATCATCTTGATGTTTGACCTCACCTTCTAGAAATGTTAGAAAGAAAAGTTGCCTTAGAAGCCACCTTGTCTGTCATGTTTTTATAATATCTCAAATGAACTATGACACCCATACACCCACAATTAGCAAGAACAAAATCATTTTCAGTACTGCAGTCTAATGATAAAATACCACTCAGCAGTAAAAGAGAGCAAACTACTGATTGTGTTCCCACAGTATGGTTGAATATTAGAAACACTTGATTGAAGAAGCCAGCTACAAAGGATTATGTCCTATAGGACTTTATGTATATGAATATGGCAAGACCAATTTATGCTGATGGGAATATAAAGTGATTATTGAGAGAAGAGTGATGAGAATTGACTGATTAAAAGTGCACAAGGCGTCAATGGATATCACATTTTTTTTTTTAATGAACATGCTCTGGGTATAAATTTAAACTATTTTTCATATTTAATTGTGTGTAAATTTTTTGCCAATGTTATATGTGAAAAAATACATTAAAATGAATTCCACTTTGTGAGAGGATTGCAAACTTATGTTGTTATCATTACTTTGAAGATCTAAACGATCTCTACAGAGAACTTGTGCTGTAGGTAAAGCTCTGCCTATTTTTGTTCTTGAGGTATAAATGAAAAATTTTCTGTCATAACATCAAACATTGTAGTCTGCTAGGAGAAGTAGCCAATTCCAGTAGAGGGATAGTGGCTTTGAGTTATGTGCAGTATCATTAAAGTATTGGAGTTTAGTTGGCAGTTAATATTTTTGTTTCCTTTAGTGGTATGATAGAGTTTGTATACTAGTCCTTAGTGTCTCTTAGGTTTGATGACCTTCAGCAAGATGAACAAGTTCTTTCCGGTGAACTTCAAAAGCAGTCATAAGGTTTATCCTTATGTTATCAAGTGACCAAAGGAGGAAAGTATTTGAAATAGAGCTGCTTCTTATTGTTAACAGAGGAACTCTGCTGTTCTTAAAATAAAAACATACCTTGACACAAGCAGACATTAAAATACTAGAACACGTGGAAAAATTAGTTATTTTTTAAAACTCTGGATCATATGAGTTGTTCTGAACTTTAATAGAACTGAAGCAACCAGTGTAGAAACATGCAGGTGCTACATAATTCTTTGTTAGGAAATAGGTTGGATTAGGTATGTAATAACTTTATTAATTGGGAAATATCATTTGTTTTTATTTTATAATTCATTATCGAAGTACTTTTTATAACATTTCAAAATTCAGAAAGAAAAATGTGGTATTTAAAAATGTGAGCAATTTAACCTCAGCTAGGTAGAGACTGAGGCCAAGAAAACCAACTTAGTTTTGGTGGTAAGAACTGTGTGCATCTGAAACATGAGTTCAAGAGCACAGACTCAACCGTGTAGATACGTTCTGACATTTAATGTGCTCCATTTGCATGTGCAAGTTTACTAAATACCTTCCTTCATTGTTCTTTTTGATTTAGAATTGTTTCCAACATTATATACAATATTTTTAAAATATGTTTTATTTAAAGTGTTGCTATTACATTTGGCACTTTCTGTATAAGCTTGATTAATTAAAAATGAGCAAAATTTATACAGGAGGAAATGATTAGCAGATATAAAATAAAGATAAAAATCAGGTCATCTCAGACAGTTCTGTACTGCTGTTATTATCAAGCACTAAAATCTTTCATGACCACAAAATTAGCATTACTTTATAGAAAGTTTCAAGGATCCCTTCCCAGTGTCTTAATGCATCCCAACCCTAACCCTAACCCCACACCCAGCTCTTATTTCTTAGCCCTTATCCCTTTACCGTTTCATCTTCCCTAGCCTTTGGAAGCACTGCTCTGCAAGTGCAGTGGTTGTATTGATCTAATTGGAGAGGCTAAGCCATGACTAATGGACCATATGTTTGGATTATATTTACCTTAAAAATTAGAGTGTTTATACACGCTTCAGTATTAGGTAATTAGCATTTAAATAATTAAAAAATTAGCATTTTTTCAATGCTCTGACAGAATACTTGACAGAAGCAACTTGGGTCCCTTTTGTCTTACAGTTGTAGGGTATATATAGTCTCCCCTTGTGGAAAGCCTTGGCAGCAGGAGAGTGAGACAGGTTGCCACACTATCTGATTCAGGAAGCAGAGAGAAATAAGTGCTGGTGTTACTTTACTTTTATTCAGCCACATGCCTCAACATTTGGAATAGTGTTGTTTATAATCCAGGTGGAACTGCCCTCTTCAGTTAAACCTTTCTGAATTCCCCTACGAGACAAACCCAAAGGAATGTTGTCATACCATTTCAAATTGAGTCAAGTTGACAGCTAACATGCTAACCATTATAGCTTGTAAAACACTACCAGTTTCTAGAGTGGTAGTACCTCTTCAGAATGTTAGGTTATTTTATAGTATGTCTTCTGTGGGGAGCATACAGTAGAAAATTGAACCACATAGAGTTTATAAATACTGCTATATGATAGTATTAAAGGTGTTTATTAGAACAGACTATTGATACATGCTGATTTTCCTACTTTAGAATCTTAAAAGTAACACAGAAGTTTAATGTCACTTAATTTTTCTGAAATATAAAAGTGTAGAAGTTTTTTTAAAAGTGTCTTGTGAAATTTGGAGTAAGTTGGTCTCCCAGTGGAGACTGGCTCTGTTTCCAGTGTGGCCTTGAACACACAGAGATCCTGCCTGCTAAGTGATAGGATTAAGGGCATGTGCTGCCACTGCCTGACATTCTAAGTAGAGAGAGGAAGGAGAAAGACAGCAGAGAGATGCTTCCAGCTGCCAGAAGAAGCAAGATGTAAAGTACTGGTAAGGCACAAGCAACGTGGAAGAGTGTAGATTTATAGAAATGGGTTAATATAAGATGTAAGAGCTAGCTAGCGAGAAGCCTGAGCCATTAGGCCATATCATTGTAAATAATATAAGCCTCTGTGTATTTATTTGGGTCCAAGCGGCTACGGGACCTGCAGGTGAGAGAGATTTGTCCTGACCATGGGCCAGGTGGGACACAGGAAAACTTACAGCTACACAGAGGTAGGCGGATCTCTATGAGTTTGAGGGCAGCCTGCTCTACACAGCTAGTTCCAGCATAGGCAAGCCTACACAGAAACCCTGTCTTGAAAACCAAAATCAAAACAAAAGGAGCGTATCTTTCCAACTCATAAGATCTACACATAAAGCAAAGATTTTAGCTTAAAATATTAACATTTCAAAAAGTATTTGAAAATATATTTTCCTTGTTTCATCATATTGTGTACTTTTTCTCTACTCTTTCAAAGGTTTGTCCCATCAGATGAAAAGAAGAAACAAGGTTGTCAACGAGAAAATGAAACACTAATACAGAGAAGAAAAGATCAGATGCAACCAGGGGGCACAGCCATTAGTGTCACAGTACCTTACAGAGTAGTAGACCAGCCCCTGAAACTTATGCCTCAAGATTGGTAAGGTTCTTTCTCCCTCCCCCACTCTTTCTCCCTTCTCCCCCATTCTCTCTGCATTAATGTTTTGTTTGCATTTAAAGTTTTTTTTTTAAATATTTTGTGTGTATGAGTATGCCATGGTATGATTGCAGAAGTCAGAGGACAACTTGCAGGAGTTGATTTTTCTCCTCTACCGTGTGTGTCCTGGATCAAACCCAGGTTGTCAGGTTTGGTAGCAAGCGCATTTACCTGCTGAGCTATCTTGCCTGACCATTTTTTAAATGATATAAATAGGTATCGTACTTTATAACAGGTTCTAAATAGAAATTATCTTAGAAAATTTATTAATCCATATAGGAAGATCTATATAATAATACTGACATTCTAGTAATATCTTACTCTCACAACTATTATATGGTGTAAGTTACATCTAATTTATTTAGTAGTATGCTGTACTTTTGAAGATGTTTTTGAAAGTTTGGGGTATATATTCCACAGAAGGAAATATTTTTATTTATGATTTAATTTTAGCCTCAGAAACTTTGAGAAGAGTAGGAATTTTCAGGTTGCTGTTTTTCTGAGTGACTTTGCTAGCTGTCATTGTGTGTGTGTGTGCGTGTGTGTGTGTGTGTGTGTGTGTGTGTGTGTGTGTCTGTCTGTCTGTCTGTCTGTCTGTCTGTTGAAGAATGGCCTCACTCTAGTTTGAGCTGGAGCTCACAGCACTCCTTTTGCTTTAGCCTCCTGAAAACTGATTATTGGCATTAATTCCGTACCTGGCTTACTGTAGGTCTTGAACAGAGTAACTGCTTAATTGTTTTGTTAGGTATATAGAGTTGTTATCTAAGGCAGGGATTATTATTGTCTGGTATGAAGATCCCTAGGCATTCTGTAGACCTTTTAAAGGGCAGCCTATTTCTGTAGTAATATGCAAGTGATTATATATCTCTTGATATATCAGTCCTTAAATGGAACTTTTCTATCCAGTGCCTGAGATTAATAATTATACTCCTTCCTTCTTCTCTCCCCTGTCCCGCCCTCTCTCTCTTTGCCTTCTGTTTAGTGGACTGTTCTTTAATATAGCCTTATATTTGTCTCCTCATCTGAAAATGGGGTACAGTAGTATTCACCTCACTAGAGTGTTTTGAAAATGAAATGTATTAACATGTTTAATTTATAGTGTGCTTAAAACACTGTCACTTAGTAAATACTTAAGTTAATGTTATTCATGGTAAGTAACCATCATTATTTTGTTCCTGACTCTTGTATACTTAAACTGCTTATGGCAGTACTTTATAGAATTTTTAACTGAATATTGTGCAAAATAATGAAATGTGAAGACCTAGAAAGAGATTTGTTTTTTCTTGGAAAATTAGTTTGTATAGCTGAAAAAAAAAACAAGTTTCTTTAAAAACCAAAATAAAATAGTTGTCTAAAGCTTGATAAATTAGAAAAGTTGAGGTGATCTTATACTCAGATTTCTTCCTAAAGAACCATAAGATTTGAAAGTAAGTCTTTGAAAGTTTCACAAAATGGCTGGGGAATTCCTATAATTTAGTGTTTTAATTAAATTTAAATATTTAATATTTATTTGAATTTCCAATAACTTCCATTTAAAACCAATTTGTTCAATTAATAAATCAGCTACTGATCTGTATTCCAGTCTGTAAGTCTTTACTTAAGGGAAGAAAAAAGGATTGCAAAGATGACCTCAAACTTGTTTGCAACCATGTCCAGAAGACTTAGGTAGGGGCTAGGGTCATTAAGGTTTAATATCCTACCAACATAGTAAAATGTCAACTATGTTTGTCTCACCAAGAGGACTGCTGGGAAGACTGTCACATGAATAATTAGGAAACTTCTTTTTAAGGATTTGCAGTAGTTAAAGCTCAAGTTTGAGGTATTCTTCTCTCTCCCACTTCCTCCTTTCTGCTTGTAGGGATCGGGTTGTAGCTGTTTTTGTTCAAGGTCCTGCTTGGCAGTTCAAAGGTTGGCCATGGCTTCTACCTGATGGATCACCAGTTGACATATTTGCTAAAAGTAAGATTCTCTCTCCATATGTTTACTGCTTATTCAGTATAGAACTAGTTTTTAAGAGAAAGAGCACATGTAAGTCACCCTGTATATTAATGTATGAAAGGATTACCATTGAGTAACATACAATACTAACCTTTAACCACCTGTGAGGTATTTTTTAAGCCTTTTGTACATTAATATTTTCTATGTGGTTGTATATAGAAAATATGAGTGTTACCTATATGTTACATTGCCAAATATTTTAGGTTTCTTACGTTATTAATAATTCAGTATGCCTATACATATTTATTAAGATTGATAACTAGCTATATATAATATACATTGTATAAATTGATTTCTACCCATATTTCTCTACCTGCATATATCAAGCAATAACTAAGTTTTGTATAGGTTGACTTTTGCTGTATAGCAGCACTAACTTGAAATGTCCAGGACATCTATCAGCTACCTCCTCTGGGATGGTTATTGTATGACTGGCCATTCTTCTTCATTCAGTTCTCTTAGCTCAAGTGTTCTTTCTTTGGAGAATCCTTACTAGTGTTTGTTTCTTGGCAACTTGTGATTTTTCTATCTTTATTGGAAGAGAATGCAGGTAGCACAGAAGGAGCAGCCCTTTTCTGCTTTATTCATTCATTCCACCTTTGTATTTTCAACAAAAGAGTGCCAGATACATGGAGACTTTCTATAACTGTCCTAAGAGTGAATGACTTCATATCATAAAAATCTCTCTTGTTGAATAATACATTGGTGGAAATTGACACAGTAGATTATTTAGTCTGTTAGGTGGAAGGGATAGTCCAACTATTTCTTAGTTGGCCGACCCAATTAAAATATTAATGTTATTGAAAATAATTAAAAATTATTCTCATAATCAGTGACAACTTATTATGAATATAAATTATACTTTTATTCAGCCCAGATATTTTAGCAACCCATTTTTGTTGGTAACACCATTCTGTCCTAAAATTAAAGTTTTATTAATTTGTTTTTATTTTATCTCAATCTGCTTTTAAAGACAAATTACAATATTGCTGTTATTATGATAGCTCTTTATTCCATTTCTGAGGAATGCATAGAGTTGGTGCATAGAAAGTTAAAATAATGGAGAGAATGGAAATGTGTTAATGAATGCAAGTACCTGTTTCTTTCTTTCTTTAAATCTTGCCTTGGCTATTATTGAAAAGTGATTAGGTTATCTTCAAGATAAAAAGACCAAATTTTATTAGGAATATAATAAGTTTATTACAATCATTGAGATTATTATTCTTCCAAGGTAAATAAGGATGTTGAGAATTTAGCAATAATCAATAAGTTTATTCCACATACTATTCTTTCTCTTCACTGTTCCTTTCATACTGGCTCCTTTCTGGCAGTGGTTAGAAATGTTCTCCTTCTATATTTAAATGAATCCCAAAACCAAACCATGAACCTGATCTCCTACCCTCTTTTTTGTAACTACTTTGTGAAACAATTATCTCCACAAACTTGGCGCTCAGTTCTCAAGCCACTATACCTTGGCTCTTTCACTAAAATTGATTTTCTACACCTCCTAGTATTAGATAGTTTTGGCCTTCTATCAGAATTTTACTGTGTTGACTGATTTCTTACTTTCTAAAATGCTTGTGTCCATGTACTGGGCTTCATTTGAGCTCAAGGAGTTTTGGTGTTATTTCTTGGTAGTCCTTTCTGACTGCCAGCTGTACATTTTAAATTATTGTTCCTCTTTAAATTCTGAATACCCTCTTAAGGAAATCTTACATTTTCAGTTTTTTGTTTTGTTTTGTTTTTTGAGATAGGGTTTCTCTGTGTAATAGCTTTGGCTGTCCTGGAACTCATTCTGTAGACCAAGTTGGCCTCAAACTCATGTAGATCCGCCTGCCTCTGCCTCCTTAGTACTGGCACTAAAGGCATGTGCCACACTGTCCAATTCACATTTCCAGTTTTTTTCTCTCCCCACTTTATAAAAATTATGTCTCTTATATTTCAACATTGTAGGACTGTGTTGTATGTCTTACTACCCAATAAATACTTGGTAATGTTCTGTTGGAATATGACAATCCATTCCAATTGACTCCAATTAATTGACATAGTCTCTTCACCTTTTTTATCCCTAGCTTAGTTTTTTCTGTGATTTGCCTAAACCAGAAACTTTGGACTATATTGTCTTTTAGCTCTTAGTGCTTGTTCTAGTTTCATTGGTGTTCCTATAATAAAATACCTTGACAGAAAGCAGCTTAGGTAAAACAATATGTGTATGTCAGCTTATAATTTCTTAAGTTACAGTTCATCATTGTGAGGAGGTCAAGGCAGAACCTTTATTTAGCTAGCCATATCACATCACAAGTCAAGAGCAGAGAGAAATGAATACATTCTTGCTCGCTTGCTTGCTTACTTGTGCTCCCAACAGATTTCTCTGTTCTTATACAGTTTAGGACCTGTGGTGCTGCCCATAGTGGACTGACTCGTTCCATGTCAGTTAACGTAGGAAGGTCCACCATAGACGTGCTTAGAGGCCAAACCAGTGTAGAAAATTCCTCATTCAGACTCTCTACTACTGAGGTGATTCTAGTTTGTTTCAAGTTGATAAATTAACCATCACAGTGCTTTTCTCGGCTTTTACAGTCCCACCCTTTTCCACGTCATAATGCATATAGCAGAGAATTTAATTACTTATATAGCATAAGAGAAACCTGGGAGTTTGGGCAGTATTTTCATGAACTATAAGTAAAAAAGTAACATAATATTGCATAATTATGATACAGTCAAATTTAGCAAAGATATTAGATACCAAATTATATAGTTTCCAAATAAAATCCTTTCAAAAGTATAATAAATTTTAATTTGTAGCTTAATATTTTGTTTGAGTAGCTGAGTAGTTATATACATTTATTGTTGAAAACGGTTTTTTTCCCCCTCACTATTGGAATCTTTGGATTGAATCCTTGACTTTTGTATGCTAAGGCAAGCATTGAATCTTCAGCTCTCAAGATTTTTAAAAAAGATTATTTTTTCTTATGTATATTTGTGTTTGTCTGCATTTGTGTATGTGCACCATATATGTCCTTTCTGCCATGGAGGCCAGAAGAAGGCATTGGCTTCCCTACAGCTGGAGTTTACAGGTGTTTATGAGTTGCCATGTGGGTACTGACTGGGAATGGAACCCAGGTCCTCTGGGAGAGCAGCAATCACCATGACATCTCTCCAGCCCCATTCCCCAAAGACTTTTTAATGATAGTTTCTTCAAATTCTTGCTGGTTACTATTACAATTTTTTAAATCTCTACTATCTATCTTCTCTATCATGGCATGCCATTAGTGTATCTGTTTTTTCAAAAGGATACCTTTTTGTTCCTTGCTGAAAATTTTTGCAGTTTATGAATTTTGCCTAAAGATGTATGTTACTCTGAGGCATATGATTTTTATTTGCGTTCATTGTGTCACTATGTAATTTCTTTTGTTTTTACTTGAAGAACCTTAGAAAACTTTGTTTTTTCTGAGTCACATACATTTTATGGTAATATGCTGGCATGTTTGGTTTGCATTATTGATACCTGCAATAAAGATATTTTGTCTGTTGCAGGACAGCCAGGGCTACACAAAGAAACCCTGTCCCCAAAACCAAAATAAATAAAATGATTTTTTTTTGTCTTTTATCTGATAAGGGAAACCTTATTTTCTTAGTATGCTACCAACTTTAGTTTAAAAAGTCTAGATCAAAAGTAAATAACAGTAAAAATTATTAATTATTAAGGAAATTACAGGCTTTAACAATTCATAAGAAGCGTTTTATTTTTTATTTTTTAAATACTTCTATGTCCACCATTGAGAGATACCAGGGCAGAAACTGAGCTGGACCAGAGGCAGGAACCATGAAGGGAAGCTTGTTGGCTTGCTTTTTGTGGCTTGCTTAGCCTGCCTAGGCATGGCATTGTCATACTGGACTGGGTCCTCCCACATAAGTCACTAATCAAGAAGATGCTCCCACAGTCCTGGTTCCAGGCCAGTCGGATGGATTTTTCTCACTTGAGGTTCCTTGAGTTTCTGTCATGTTGACAAAACTCTGCCAGCACTGAGTCCTGTTGGCTCTCACTCCCTAGTAACTTCACAGGTATTTGTCGTCCTGGCTCTGTCTCTTCTACTTAACTGAATAATTCCTTTCCTTTATCTAGTAAATAGTTTATAATGATTTCCATATCACTTGAATTCTAGACTGATACGGCCTTCCAAGACCAATATCACTCTGAATGTTTATGATCTTAATCCTTTGTCCTTTCTCTTTGTTACTCTACATATTCCATTTCTTTGACATTTTCATTTCTAAGACTAAACCATTTCTTCTTTGAGTATTATCTTGATCATCATGTCACTTTGTTCATTGCTTGTTTTTCTTTAAGTTTTAAATGAAACATTATTGCCTATGTAGTCTTTTCCTGAATTTATGTCTTGTGAAAAGGTACTTTTTTTATGTCTCTGTGATCTTGTATTGCCCTTTCTATACTGTATTTGAGTTGTCTTTCTCTTAACTACCCTTCACTGAATTAAGAATTTTATCTTACCTTATTTGTTATTTCAATTACCAGTTGCTAACTTGTATCAACCCTCACTGTTGACTTTGAGTGTTTCTGATGGTACCGTAGAACAGCTGTTTCACAGGTCACTGGATATAATGTTAATATAGCTTTAGTTGATAGTAGAAAGATTGGAATTTTTGTTTGTTTTGGTATTTGTGTGTATGTATACTTCTTTCTAGAAAGTGTTTCCATAATTTTGGCTACAGTTTTTAATAAGAATGCTGTTTTCTTTCTTCCTGTTCCTGATGTAGTTAAAGCCTTCCATCTCAAGTATGATGAAGTTCGTCTAGATCCAAATGTTCAAAAATGGGATGTAACAGTGTTAGAACTCAGCTATCATAAGCGTCATTTGGATAGACCAGTTTTCTTACGTTTCTGGGAAACATTGGATAGGTAATTATGGTCTTAAAATAAACTCATACATACTTTATTTTAGCAATTTTTTAAAATCAGAATTTAAAATCTTTAAAGTTATAAGCTATATTTTGTAATTCCTTGCTTTGATTATCATCTGATTTGATGCCAACATAATAATTGATGATTGAGAAATACTTTGATTTATTGACTGAATATGTAAATGTAGAGTTTAGAGTCTATTAGAAGGCATGTTAAACTCTGTTGTGAGAAGACAAAGATTTTGTGATCTTGCTCTCATGAACTGGGAAACCTTCTGCACTTCATTTTCTCTCTGCTTAGGGGCCTGCTGTCAGGTGACCCTTGGGCTTTACCCTGAACGCTTGTGACAGGAATTTAATTCTTCATTTATTACTAGGATAGAGTTAAGTCTTTTAAAATAGCAGCTGTTCTGTAATTTACAAATACAAGAACAACAGATTATCATAACTAATACTATGGACTCAGTTGCTATTTGTTGTGTTCCCTGAAAACTGTATCTTGTTTGGTATCTCTCACTGGATTGTGCCAGTTTTCTGAAAGTCATGAGGTAACTCTATGCCTGTAACTGATAGTGTGTAAAGATAAACGTACTTCCAGTAAGCTCTTAGGTTATAGAATTTAATGAAAAAAAAATTTTTTTTCTTACTATTTTTCAGAAGCTGCAAAATCCAGTTTCTAGTTGCTTAGTAACAGTATTTTGTCCCTTAGTGATTTTGTAATAAAGAAGTCACCCCTTTTTACATGTTAAAATTTTGAAATTTGTATTGTCATCATAACCCATTACTCTCTTTTTTTCCCCAGATACATGGTAAAGCATAAATCCCACTTGAGATTCTGAATCATTTGATTCCTCCATTTCTGAAAACTTGGTTTAAGAAGCATGGATATAGCTTCATCTACAGACTGAAACCCAAGCTTTATGAATTCATCAAGAACTTGCAAATGAAGAAGGCCACAGAGCAGTCTTTTATAAGACCTTGTTTGATGCTGTGTGCTTCAAAGGGGCATTGCCTCCCATCCATACAAGCAAACTTTTTTGGCTTACAACTATTTTTTTAATATTAGCCTTCTAGTCTGTAATGGAAATTGTATATTTTGATAGAAGCTTTTTCTCTATTGGTTAAATTAGCATTACTTAAAAATTTGTTTCTTTAGAAATAAATACAGGTTATAAATGTGTGTATATTTAGAAGTTATTAGGCTCTCTAAGCCATCTTGCTTCTGATTTTTCATTGCTCTATGATTCCTTTTACTGGAAAATACTGTCATGAATGGTTTTAAATTTTAGACTCTAGAACTTCAAAACCCCATCAAAGGGAAGTAACTATTAAATCAGTTGAAAGTTGGCCTGTGTGTATACTATGTCTATACTAACTCATGTTTAAAAAGGAATAATGAAAAATCAAGAACAAGTCTTCAGTTTCGGTTGAACTCAGCCTTTTCAAGATTTCTTTTGTAAATGAATACATTTAATGAATGTACACTCTCTTTGTTGACTTTGATGATTTTAAACTTAAAGTGATATATTTCTATCTGGGATATGTTTCCACTAGAAAAGAAATCTCAAGAAACAAAGATTACAGTATAGTAGGCTGTAGTGACTCTTACTTAGAAAGCTAAAGTATGATTTGGGAGACTGAGTACGTATCAGCCTAGTTACAGTGTAACTTGAACTTCTTTTAAGTTTGATTTTGATTCTTATATGCTATAGGATTTTGAGTCTTCTATTTGTACACATGTCAACTTGGGACTTCTTATCTTCCATTATCCCTAAATATTGATAAATTCCCAGGCACCAAAGAACACATTTGCTTACGTGTCTGAACAGAAACAAGATAAAAACACTGGTATTTTTATGTGTGTGTTCAATGTGGTATAAAATATAAAACCTATATTTTAACTTAGTAAAATATTTTACTATTTCTCTACTTTAGACAGAGTGTTGCATCCAAGCTGCAATGAATGACCGTACTCCTTGAGTCCTGGTTTTACCTTTTACTATTTAAAAGGAATGTTTATTCCTTGAAACCATTTTCTGCCATTAGAGCTCTTGTTGACCATCCCACCTTGTATCTTGTTTTCTTCAGTGGCTATCTCTTAGGTTATCAAATTGGGGGGCTTGGGGGGTGCAGTAAAAACATTTAGCTCTTTTTTCTATTCTGGTGAGGATACTTAGCCTCTTTAGAATTTAATGCTATCATAAAGATGAGAAAAAAAGTATTAATTTATTTTATTAACTTACTACAAAAATCAATTGTCAGTAAAAATGGAAAAGATATTTATTCAGATGGAGTTCAGTGGGCTCTCCAGAAGAGAAGCAGCTAATGTTTCAAATGACTTTAGTACATTTTTAATTTTAGTAGGTGTTGCCCACAATTTCCTATTCTCCTGCATCCTCTTCTTTATGGCAAAAGAAAACTCACTTTGTTCAGAGAATTTCTCAGCATACAAATCTATTCTTAAATTATGTATTGAATAAACTTTCTCCACAATGAAATAGTCAGTGAGTCAAACCTGTAATACTTTAATGTAAAATTACTTGTTAGGACTACTGCAAAGTGGACATGAACTACTACCTTTCCATAAAGATGTTTGATATTTATTCTTACTATCTGAAATTTACTTGATAACAGAGTATGGTTAAAATTAATATCTACTTTGAACGTGGTTTATTTTTCTATTTTAAATTTGCTTTGTGTTTAGTCAAAGGTTTCTGGGTATACTTGTAACTTAGTAAATCTAGAACTATGCTTTACGTGTATCTTGAAATCAGATTCTTTGTGTGCACTGGGGTTTCTTGGTTTATTTTTAAGATTTAAAAAAGAAAACTGAGGTGGAAACGTAATGAGTTTCCTGCTAGCAGTTTGGTGGACACATGTCATTTACTTGTTCTTTTCCCATCCCTGCTGACCTCCCTGTTCCTCTTGCCTCCATTTCCCTTTTTGCTTTCCTGTCACATATATTCTATTTCTTTCTCTTTTTCTTCCTCACTCTCTCCTAAGAACTCTTCTGCCTTCTGTGTCATAGTTTCCTTTCTTTAATTACTTACACATAAACATGCACAAACATTTTAGATTTTTTTTTAACCTCAACATTTTGGTCCCCTACGTAAGTTTATGAAATTTTATAGTGATTAAGAATAAAAATAAAGGGAAAAAGCAAATTATAAAAATCCACTATGCTCAGCCAATCATTCATTATTATCCTGTGACTCAGTTCTGCAGCAGCACCTAACAGTGCCTTGCACATGTAGGCATTCAGTAGTTATTTATATGTGTAAATGGATGATGTATTTTCAGCATAAGTGATTCAGTCTTTAAAATAGTTTTGACCTTATTTGGTCTTAGAATTTGAGAATAAAGAAATATAAGCAATGAGAAGAAATAAGTAGATAGTTTAATGAAAATGAGTACACACTAGTAAGTTCAGTTTCCCTATAAGTTGCTAACTGGAGGTATTCTTGCCAGCTTTACTTGTAAAGGAAGGTTCTCTATTATCTGGAGTCTTCTAAGTAACAGTAAAAAAAAATGTAGTTTTTAATCAGAAGCTCACCATTTGAAGAGATTTGAAAAATAATATCTGAATCCTTACTCTTAAATTTTCTTGGATAAACCCAGTTGTCACTAAATTTCAAAAGTTTTCCAGATAATTTGTGTGTGTGTGTGTGTGTGTGTGTGTGTGTGTGTGTGTGAGAGAGAGAGAGAGAGAGGGGGGGGAGGGGCGGGGGGTGTGAGACTCACTCATTTAAAGTATTATTGGAAGTGATACCAGTATTGAGTGTTGTATTTCCTCCCTCCTTTTTTTCTCTTCATCTGTGTATGTTGTGTGTGTGTGTGTGTGTGTGTGTGTGTGTGTGTGTGTGCGCGCGTGTGCATGTTTTGAGGCCACTCTTTGCACTAGACCATCTCTCATTGGTGATATTGGCCTATATCCCCAAATGACAAATTCAAATCTTATTTATTTAATATACAAGGAGTATTTTGCTGTTTAATATTTAAACAACATTTAATATATTTCATTATTAATTAGTATCATAGCTTATGGTTTGTTTGCTGTTTGCTTATTATTTTACTAAGTATTCTTTAGCAGCAGAAGAACAGCAGTTTATACAGGAAGAACTAATTCACGATGAGGAAATTCTCAAGTCTTTAAGTTCAAAGAACTACTAATTTCTTTGCTATGCAGAGTAAGATACAATTCAACTATGAAAAGAAAAGCATAGTTTGAGTTAGTCTACACAAAAAGGTAAAAGTTCTCACCTAAATGAAAATTTATCTAATAAATACTGAAGGAACATTTCCTAAATAAAAATTTCTGTGACTTCTTAACACAAAGTGATGACAGTGGTTTTTTTTTTGTTTTGTTTTATTTTGTTTTTTGGAAAGTGGGAAGAGATTATTTATTGCACTGATGAGATATGCAAAATTATTTGACATTTTATAATATCTTACAGTATTATTAATACTGTAGTTACTGAAGCTGGTCAGAATCATTTAGAAAGTGGCTTTAAATTTTGTGGGTTTTTGTTTGTTGTTGTTGTTGTTTGTTGGCTTAAGGATAAACCCAGAGCTATCTGCATTTTAAGCAAGCACTTCTACCACTGAGTTACACTCCAAACCATAAATTGTGAAATTGGTTAAATGCAAAAGTATAACTAAACCACAAAAGTTTTATTTTTAGTCCCCCACTCCAGGGAAATTTATTAAAGCATGTGTGTGAATGTCCATACATGCATACACAGATAAGTCAAAAGATTTGTTATTCTGTCTAATTTAAATTTATGTAGAATGTTGAGAAAATTATAAAAGTATAGAAATTTCTTTTTAACTGAAAAGCTGGTGTCTGCTGTTTTTCCAATAAATGAAATTTTAATTTAATTGCATTCACTTTGAAATTACTGGACTGAATTTTCATTATCCATTGGGCTTAATTTTCATATGGTGATTTTCATTAATTTATAGTAAAATGGAAAATTGGTTAACTTTGACTTGGATAATTTAAATAGATCCTTTTCTTTTTTTTGACATTCCTGGCCATGTTTAGAAGTATGTATTGTCCCTAACATAGTTTCTGCAATAACATGTTGGCAGAACAGCTGAGGAGAAATTGAAAATGTACACTAAATGTATAAAGAAGTTTTTTTAGTAAGTACACATAAATTAATAATGCTTTCAGGTCACTGATGTGTTTGGGATTGTGTATTATTTTAGGAACTGTTCATAAGAGTATCTTGGAAGTTATAAATGGCCATATACTGAAATGCAGTAAGCATTTTTTATATGAATAAAGTTTGTGAACTACAACCAGATTTGTGCCAAAATTTAAAAGATGAGATTATAGTATGTCAAAATTAAGCAAATGGTCTTTCCAAGTATTTTGTGTGCTGTTGCTTTTTGTTTCTATGCAAACAAACATTAGTAAAGCTACTTAACCTCCTACTTTGGTTATAGTTCTTAATAGGTGACTTAGTCCCTACCATAGTAGTGACCACTCACTGGTTGCTTAATCATCAACTAGTGGTGTTTGTGAAGCAAAGTATTTCCTGAATAGAGCTTCATTAGAAGCCTGTTACCTGATGAAATATTCTCCTTATTCCATTTTTATAGCTTTAAATTGTGGGCTTTATTTTACATACAACATTTTGCTGTTAAAAATCTTGAGTGCATATCTACCTTTCCTTAATTCCCAAAAAAGGCCACAAACAAACAAACAAAACAACAAAGGAAGTGTGTATGTATATGTATGTATACACACACACACACACACACACACACACACACACTCTCACACACTCACTCACTCACTCCATGCCTACCAAGAAGGCAGAAAGTATTGTTGAGTTTGGCATGTTATCTTTATGTAAAATGATTCATGAGATTTGTCAGGCATAGTATTTCTCTTCAGGAAATAAATAAGTTTATTCTTTGGAATTAATGAGTTAAATCCAGTTAGTCTTTTTTTCTCAGTTAATAAGTTAAATCATTTCTAGAATTAGACTTCTTTGTAAAGTCAGCAGGCTTAATGACCTACTGAACTTTACAGTTGAAGTATGTCAAATTTCTTGTTATTGTAATAGTAAAGTATATCCCAATATTTTACATATAAATATCCTGATTTTAACATTTTATAAAATTGAAAACCACATTCCCATATAGTCAGATACACTCAAATCATTAACAACATTATCATATTGGCAATGCTAGTAATATTATGGGAATCTGATGTGACAGTTTTTTAATGAAGGAAATGGGCCATATCCAAATTTAATTTTCATTCTGTTCACAAGTGCTCAAAAAATATGAACTTTATTCTTCTGTTCCCTTCAATCATCTGCTCTTAGATCTATGTCTGTGAACTAAAACAGAAAGTGAATGTGCTGTTAGGTTTTTTTTTTTTTTAAGACTCAGATGTGCATGTTAATAGCACGTTGCCAGGTAAGCTTTTTTCTTTCTCATTTTCTAAAATAAGTTCCTTTTTTGTTTAATTGCATAGTGATTGGCATTTAGTGTGAGTTGGGAGACTTTATAGCTGTTTTTAAAAATAACCATAGAAAACCTAATCAGGTAGCTCTATAGTCTGTCTAGTAGTTACCTGTATTTATAGTTTATATTTCATCCTTATCCAAAGAAAACTGAACTAATGTAAATAGAGCCGAGGTCACACTGAAGCTGAAGACATCTGAGAGATTCCTTTACTACATTTTGATAATTTTATTGGACTCTGCTTCCTTTGTCAACAAATTTCTAGGAGAGAACACACCAGGTCATTCACTGGTAAAACAAGGTCATGTATTCTTAGAGAACTGCTTTTCTAGAGTTAACAGTGTTAAGACTAAATGTGATGGCAGCATCTGTTTTTCCTTTTTAAATTGGCTGATAATATAAACGTTCTTTGAAATGGAGCGGTTTGAAAGTTTTTATCAGTACTCTGCAATCACTGAAAGATATAAAAGTGAGCCTCATCATGGCTCATTAAGTTGTTTTAGCACAATTTAGCATCATTAGTATTTATGGTGGTTTCCACTGTAAAACAGTTTAGAAATGTTTTGTTTTCTTAGGTAATGTATTTTTATTTTGTAATGAATAACACATTACAGAAACAAATGTAGAGCCATGGATAAAATAATTGAGCTTTAAAGTAGTTTAAGGATAAAGCAAGTTGACATTGGACTTTGAAGAGAAAAATTATTTGAGAATCTTAAAAAGGAAATAAGCAGAATGGAATTTGGGAGTTAGGCAGATCTCTGATGTGATTTTTCTCCAGAAACATTTAACTGCTAACTGCAAGTGAAGTGTGGAGAACCCGTGCCACTTTATTTATTTGTTTGTCATTTTATTATTTATTCTTTCATTTATTCATTTATTTATTTATTTATTTATAATATTTTTGGTGGAAGTAGAAGCAGGCCAGGGAGTTGGAGACATTTGCTAGGTGATGGTGTTGACAGCAGGTGGAATCCAAGTTATACAAAGAATAAGTCATGGAGAAGAGCTGGTAGAGTTGAGAAGGTTCTTATACACTAAAAGCTTCACTCAATTTGAGCTTGAGAGATGAGAAGGGGAGATTCGGATGTGTAAATTCAAGAGGTCATTTTTTTAAAGCATCTCTTACAAAGACTAACTTGACGAGTTGTGAACTGACTTCTGGGTGCTAGAAAAAAGACATCCCTGAATATACTGATGGTAGGAAAGGACTTTATATTATGGAGAATTTTTCTTTGACTTATCTGAGCTGCCCGTTTCCTCAATTTGTTCTAGACTTGAAATAAGACCTGTTAAGATGTTACCAACTTTCTTTTCCTACAATGAGGTTAGTTAAATGCTATTCTGAGTCTTAATCTTCCTGTGTCTCTTTCCTTGTTAGCATGAGGTAGTATGCCTTATGTTTTTGTTGGCTAATTTTTTTCTTCCAATCCTTCCTCACTTTCCTATCAATTCCTTGATTATGCAGCTGCAACCCAGTATTATTCCATTGTCTTCATCCAGAAGTGACCTTATCTTTTCTTGATAGAGGGAACAGAAGCCATGAACTTCATAATACTGTATGGCTTAAGCCTTGAATATGCATTTGAGCATCTTTTCTTCCTGTCAGTCTAGTGTCCTCTTGCTCATTAGTGACTTGTATTTCTCTACAACTTCTCTGTTGCAGGATTTGCCATACTATTCTCTCTCTTGTATATTCATCTTGTCACCCTGTAGTTAGATCTTTCAGGACATGTTGGTTATCTTTTGTCTTAAATACCAGTGGTGGTCTGGGAGAAAAGGCTTGTACTTGTAACTCACTTCCCTTTTTCTCTTCCTGTGATCTTTCTTAATCACTACATAAGTGGCTGTGGCATTAAGATTAGTGTTTACAGTCTGTTTTATTTACCAGAATATAGAGTGGACTCTAAACTCTTGAGCCTTTCTTTCAAAGATCATGGAATTAGAGAAAAAGTGGTATTGTTCACATTTGTGCTGCCAAGGACATTACCTTCAAGTGTTCTTTCTGGGTCTCATGGTGAGCTCAGTTTCATTCAGCTTGGAAAGGGCAAGTCTTTAGTGGGGAAAATAGAGATTTCCTTATGTTTGAGTTGACAACTTGCTGATTAATAAGCCAACCCACAGAAATAGAGGTAATTGAGTTCCATCAGCCCTCAGAATAGAGGTAATTGAGTTCATGATCATTGCTGATTAGAATATTTCATAGTATGATTTGTGCCAAAGTGGGGACCAGTAGACAAAGGAAAGTATACAAGTGATAGGAAATATCCTCTATAGCGAGAACACTCAGGAGTAATGAAAAGGCCCTGTTGGTTAGATGAAGGACAATTTGAATTTTCAAATGTTATCTGAGACAATTTATAGACTATACTTTTTATAAAGCAAAATAAAACCACAAAAATAGTAGCAAAGAAAAGAGTGGCCAAAATTGTTACCAGATTAATAATTTACTAAGAAGGCAAAACTCGAAAGATATGAAGGTCATAACCTCCAAGAAACAAATAGAAAATATTGAGTGTGGCTAAGAATAGCCATTAAAAGCAAGTTGTGTTGGGCACAACTTGTAAATACTAGAGAAAAATTCCAGTAGTTGAAAGAATTTTGATTCCAGGCAACACTGGGAGAAAATATAGTTCTATTTCATTTGGATATTTTTTTATTGTTTGATTTGTGCCAGTGAAAAGTACTGTGTTAATGAACAAAAACAAAGTGGCAGAGTTTAACTATTTTACAGCACAAAGAATCAAACCCAGGGCCTTGTACACTCTAGCAAGTGTTTTGCCACTGAGCTACATCTTTGGCCCAAATTACCATTTTATATGGATGGCCAGAAGCAAATAAAATGACATTTGTGCAGTAGGTGAAGCAGTTAGCTTTGTGACTATATAGGAAGAAAGCACTCAAAGTAGGAAGAGTTAGGGTCATAGTTACTGTTTAGAGAACTGACAAGGAGGCCACTGGGCTAATGAGGTAGCGGATGCAGTAGGAAACAAGCTTCTGTGATGTCTCATGGAACAAGGAAGACCATTGGCTGGGACTTTTCTTGGTTTAGTGCAGAAGCTGTTACAGAGTTTTTGAGAGGAATGATAATGACTCAAAGTGATTGAAGAGTCACTGGCTGGTTAAAGAATAGACCATGTTTAGTTAAAAAGGGAAAACCCAGGAAGACCAGATCTTTAATTACTGCAGTAATTTAGACAGGTAATAAAGGCTTAGGCTCCCATGATACTGGTGGAAAAGTGATAAATGGTCAGGTTTTGGAGCTAATTTCAAAGTACAGAGATTGGGTGTATTGTGAGACAATAGAGTCAGCAACATTCCAACATTTTTTTTCTTGAGAATTGAAAAAGTATTCCTGCGGCTAGAGTGAACAAGACTGTTATAAGTATGGAATTTGGGAATGGTAGCAGCTGAGAGGATCAGTTTACTTTTGAAATATTTGAAATACCCATTTACTGTGTGAAAAGGGTCTTTGAGTTTTAGGCTAAAGAGGAATGTGCAAAGGAAGAAGAAAAGCCCACTTCTAGACTTAAGACTGTAACCAAGTCTCTTCAGATAAGATTATCTTGTCAGAAGGTTACTCTCCAATGTGTAGGCAATGCCCAGTTGTAGCTTTATCTGAGGAACATATATCCCTAAAACTTTTAAAATATCAAATTAATCAAAATGAATATCCTATGGTAGAGTAACTGAGAATTTGTAGTATGAATGTGATGTGTTCAAGTCAATATGCCCTACTCTATGGAAAATGTAACACTGTCATACTGAGTTGTTTTAGCAAAATCCAGAAGTAGGAATGAAGAGAGTAAACATATTCTAGCTTTTGTAGACCCTGAGAACAAAGGCTTGGCTTCTTGGAAGATTAACGTTTATTTTAGCACCTAATCCAAGTTAGTGTTTTTTAAGAAAAAGCTTTCTAAAGCTTACAGAAGCACTTTGGAATACTAAAAAAAATAATTTGTATTGATGTTTTGGAGATTTTAAAGTAGGTCTAGAAGTTATATCCAAGTTGTTACATTGTGAAGCTTGAAATTTTTGCTAGGGAATAAGCTAGGTTTTCAGCCACAAAAGCACAAGCCCAAAGTATTTCAGGAAGCCTTTTCAAAATATTCTTCTGGTAGCACTTGTTTTCTAAAAAAATATTGGACTTTTTGGTTACCTGTTTTCAGAACTTTTAACCTTGTAATTTAGCAAAGAGCAAATTTAGGAGAAAGTTCAGTCGTGTCATTTTCTTGAATTACTATGGCTGTTTGTCATTTCCCCTTCTGATCCTCTTGTGCTACTTTACTGTTTTGTGAGATGTCTGTAAATTATTGGTAAATGAGGGAGTCAGGGCACCACTGTCAGGGCTTGTTCTTAATTCACTTTGTATCCAGATCAAGTAACAGCATCTGTATCAATATATCTGTTATTTATTAATAAACCTTAATTTAAATACAAATACTCATTGTCCCTCCTACCCAGTACTTCAGTGAATCATCTTGCATGCTCCCTGAAGTATGTTGCTCAGATTTAGAGACCTGTAACACTGTATTGGTTACTTGTCAATGTGACAAAATATCTGATATGAAATAAAAAGGAATTATTTGAGTTCACCATTTCGGAGGGATCATTCCATGATACATGATACTTGTCTCATGTGCATGTGCTGAAGGAGCACTTGATGGAGCCCACTCTTCATGTCTGCAGGACAAGAGGCACAACAGAGGAGGAGGCTGACACTGCAGCAGCTTTTCCTTTTTCTTCTGTTATTTTATATTCGATGGTGCCACCCACCTTCGGGGTGGGTCTTCCTCTTCAGTAGTCGGCTCTGCAATTGCTCTTTAATTCTAAGTTCATAATTCTTAGTACAGTTGGCAATGAAGAGTATCACAACCACTAAATAACAGTACAGTTATGTTTGTCAGAAACATTAACTTGTAGTGATAGGGTGGTTGTGTTATTGTTAAAATTCATATTCTTTAGTACCTATCCTAAACTTTTAACTGGCTACATACTCCTTTCCATTATGGCTTTGTGAGCACTATGTAAGCATTTTAGATGGGTACAATTGTTTGCTGTTATGTCACTGGTACAATGACATCCCTATATGTGCTATATCCATGTATGAAATACATGGAGCTGTATATATGAATATATCATGGATAAATGCCTGAAAGTGGCATCACAGGGTCAGAGGTCATTTTTTTAAAATGTTTTACTTTAGAATATAGTTGTGGTGGGTAAAGCCTGTAGTCCCAGAACTCAGGAGGCTGAAATGGAAGGACCACCAGGAATATAGGGCTAGCTTGGGCTATGGTATATGATATAAAACACTGTCTTGAAGGAAGGAATGATGAAAAAATCCTAGATGCATATGTAGGTAAAATCACATAATTTCAGATCTGTCTAGTTTTCTATGCCACCACACCCCCTTTGAGTACTGAGATAACAAGTGTGCACCACTACACCTTTTTTGTTGGATTTTTTTTTTTTTTAGTCTGTGTCCTCATTTTGAGTGTGTATAGTTCTGTGTAGTTTTATCTTCCATCATGAGTAGATTTATGTCAGTATCACAGTCAGGATATAGAAATATTACATCAACACAGCAGTCCTTTGTGCTACCTCTGTTACTAATTAATACTGTTCCAACACCTACGGTCATCTAATCTGATTCATAATTTTGTCATTTTTGAAACTATTCAATGACAGTCTGTATCAGTTAGACACCATGCCTGTTAGATGACCTCTTTCCTGCCCCTACCCCCTATAATCTGGAAATTCACCAACTTCTGTACCAATAGTTTTCCTTAATTTCTGAGTGCATTTAATGGTATGAATGTGACACAGTATGTTCAAATGTTCAACCTATTGAAGTACATGAGCTGTTTCTGTTTGGGGGAAAGTAGAGCTCATAGAACAATCATCAGCACAAGAATGTGTGGACATAATTTTTACTTTTTTAGGCCCTTGAGTGCAGTTTCTGAATGGTAAGATAGCTGTATAAGTATTTTTTAAAGCTGTGAAGCTAGTTTGCAAAGTGACTAGACCTCTAAATCCTCACTATTTCTCTTTGAGGGGTAGACTATTTCCAGTTTCTTGCCAGTCTTTGTTATTGTCATGAATAATTTTTTTTGATGTTTTAGTAGATGCAAATTGTGGTTGACCATATCTTTAGGAACTTTTTTTTTAATCTGTATATTCTTTTTGTCAACATGTCTGCTCATGTCTTCTCTCTATTTTTACCTTGACTTTTTTCAGCCCCAGAGTTCTGAGAATTCTTTGTTTAAACACCACTGTCTGTGCATGCCTTTCCCTTCCCGTCATGGTTTAGGTAATCCACATAGCTCAAATTTCAGTTAATATGGCGGATTAGTTGTGCTTGCATAAAGTACAAACCTTGTTGCTAGCTCTCCAGTCCATGGAGTTCAATGTAAGCACAGCTGGGTGGGTGTCATTGTCAGTGACCAGTTGCTTCTTTCAAAACTTTTGGTGAATGCTATAGACCTTCTATTAAGGTAGAAATCAAAGTGCATGTTCTGTAGCCTCTGAGTCTTGGGCAATAAATCCCGATGACACTTTATAAAAACAAATCACTTAAAAATGGAATTGCCCAACAAAGATGAAAGTACAGCACATAAATGTAATTTATAAGGTGAAATAAAATTTTAATGAGGCACAAATGGGATTCTGTAGTCAATAGTTGATAAGAATGTTAACACTGGGGCATTTAGGTGAGTAGCTATGCAGCTAGTGGGATTTGATGGTCATAAACCTCTTGACATAGCTGGGGAAAAGGTCTTTAATAAAGCAACCCAGAGACATCTCACAATATTAAAATGCAACATAAAATGTTAGAAGCTGATCCAACTTAGACGACAGTATGAACACTCAGGGTGACCATTTAGGAAAGACATGGTCTCTGTCTTGTAGATTATGTTGTGATAAGGCACTGTTCTCAAAGTTTCTAATGTCAAAGTACACTGTGCTAAATAAATGTTAGTTTTAGTACTTTTTAAATTTGTGTATGCGCATAAATGTACTATATATATGTACACATATATAAAACAGGAAGCTTTGACAAGTCAACAATTGTTGACAAAGTCAACAATTACAAAACTTTCTGCTGTTAGGTTGTTCTGTTGTTAGGTTGTTTTGTGTAGTTTCAGCTTAAATGTTTATTTTATGGTCCCTGACTAGTGTGCAGATCAAGTATTGCTTATGTTTTGTACACGTCCATCCTTTGTCACACTTGCAGTTTACACATATTTTTGCAATGCTATATAGCTTGACTTTTTGTTTGTATTGTTGCTATTTTTAAATTTCTAAAATTTTCATACAAAATGGGTTTTATTTGTGACATTTTTATACACAGATGTCATTGTACTTGGCTCATGTTCACTCTTCTATTAATCTCTCCGTTTTCTTCCTCTGGTCCTCTTCTAAATAGTACACTTTCTGCTTTCATGACGGATGGATGGATAGGTAGGTAGAAGACTATGTAGGTAAGCAAGTATATTGATTGATTGTATGTATGATTTTGTTACCTTAAGACGGTGTTTCTCAACCTTCCTAATGCTGTGACCCTTTATTATGGTGGTGACCCCCCAACCATTAAAATTATTATTTTTTTGCTCCTTCATAACTGTAATTTTGCTACTGCTAAGAATCATAATGTAAATGCTTTTGTGATGGTCTTAGGCGACCCCTGTGCAAGGGTCAGTCAGCCTCAAAGGAGTCATGACTCACATGTTGAGAACCACTGCCTTAAGACATCTTTGTTATACAAAGTCCAGCTTCTGTGGGGACACACACACAGCTAGATTCTGTTTTTGACAGCAAACATGCTATGCTATACTTTACAGATTGTTTATTCAACTTAACATGATAATATGTATAGCTTGTTTTTCCTTCATTTAAAAAGCAAAAGTTTTCATTTTATTTAAGTCTAATTTTTTTATTTTGTTTTTCTTCTATATAGATTGTCCTTTCTAAAGATTTTTCTTACCTAGTTTTGGATCTTCAAGGTTTTCTCTTAAAATACTCTTGTGTTCTACATTTAAATCTACAATTCATTTTTATTTATTTATTTTTTATTTTTATTTAATTTTTAAAATTCATTTTATATTTATTTTTTTATGTAACTTGTGAGGTTCTTTTTTCTTTTCTTTTTTTGGCCTTTAAATGTCCAATTGCTTTAATAGCATTTGTTAAAAGGCTAAGCTTTTCTGTATGCACAGTCCTTTCTTTGTACTTTTATTAAAAATCAGCTATGTATCTATTTGTGGGTCTACTATTCAATTTTTTTGATTGATTTTGTGTCTTTATCCCTCCACCTACAATTGCCTTGATTAGTTCCATGGTAACATATACTGTTGGGTTGAATGTTTCCTCCTATTGTATTTTTCAAATTTAGATTGTCTAGTTAATTCCTTTGCCATTCCACATAAAATTGGGTGGCATGTGGTAGCAAATTCTTATAACCCTACTACCCAGGAGGCTGAGGCAAGATTATCAGTTCAATGCCGGCATGGGCTACATACTAAGACCCTGTCTCAAAACACAAGTGGTTGGGGAGATGATTCTTTTGGTAAGAGCACTTGTGTAAGCATTAGGGCCTAAGTTTCAATGCTCAGAGCCCACATAAGCTGCTGGTAGTCTCATGCTTACCTGTCACTCAGTGCAATGGAGAGGGGAAAAAGGATCCCTGGGGTTTACTGGCTGCTAACCTTGCTCCTGGTTCAGTGAGAGACCTTATCTCAAGAAAATAAAGTGGTAAGCAATAGGACAGGGCACCTCACAAACTCTAGCCTATGCATGTATACACCTGGGAGCTCCTGCACACACACTTGTGCATACACATCTACTCCCAACCCCCTAAATGTGTTCATATTTGTAAAAAATATACTGAAGTTATTATAGAAATTGTGAGACACATACAAATAAATTTGAGAATTGACATCTTTACTATGTTGAATCTTCTAATCCATGAATATAGTACATAACTTCTCTTAATTTGGATTCCTTTCTTCAGTATTTTATGCTTTGTAGATTTATAACAGTATATTTTCTTTGCACAATTGTAAATTATACTATTAATTTCAATCTATATATTTACTGCCTGTATATGTAGAAATATAGTCAATGTTTTCATCCTGTAAAATTGCAACATCCTGTGTTGATGTCTTAGTATTTTCTGTGTAGTTCATCGTCTTCTGCTGTCATGCCAGGCTTTATTTTCTTTTTAATGTATCTGCTTATTTTTTTTTTGCCTTGCTGGTTAAAATTTCCATTATGTTGAACTAGCAATAACCCTCTCCCACCGCTTTTTAATCTATATCTCTACTAGGAATTGCAAGTAAAAGATCCAAAGGCTCAGGGAAGTTACATGTCTACAAATTGAACCAGCTGAAATAATAAGAATTGACAGGGCTGGAGAGAAAACTCAATGGTTAAGAACACATAGCTGCCAATTCAATGGACCCAAGTTTGATTTCCAGCACCCACCTCAGGCATATCACACCTACCTGTAACTCCAGCCCCAGAGGATCTGGTCCCCTTCTCTGATCTCCAATGATACCCACACACATGTAGCATATATATGTACACACACATACACATAAGTAAAATTTTTTTAAGTCAACAGAAACGGATATGTACTATATACTTCCTAAAGGTGACAAATATAAATGTTTAAAAAATACTATCCATCGGTTAGTCAAAGCATTTTTGTTTTTGAAATAAGATCTCTCTGTAGTAGTAAGGTTGGCTTCAAGGTTGAACTTGTGACCCTCCTATCTTATCCTTCTAATTGCTAGCATTATGGGATATGCCACCAAAAGGTATCTTAAAGCAGAATTTGATTGAACATATCCATTTATATCTGGTTTTATAATAGATTGCATTCAATGAAAACTCCCAAGTCTAACAAGCTATGAAAACTAGGTTCTTTATGTCCCATTTATTTGGACGATCTGTGTAATGATTCTACTGTAAATGTACAGGATCTTCTTAAGGTGTCAGACATCTTAGGTGCTTTTTTCACTTCCCTACTTGGCAAAATGTCTTCTGCACAGTAGTATGTACTTATGTATACTTACTTATTAATTCTATTAGCCTTAAGAGATAGGAAAAGAGATAAGCAAAATATGGCACCAAAACTTCTGAATGGTCACACAGCTAAGAACAGCTAGTTTCCCATGCAGTGTGCACAGTATCATATCTGAGGGTCATTACACTACTGGTAATAATTATATTTCATTAATAGATGCCATTAGACTAGAGGGATTGCCATTCTATCTTGAAAAACATGAGAGCTTAACTTGACAAGTAACTTGTTCCACATCACCTTGCATTTTGGTGTCAGTAAAGGTGCCACCAAGTTATCTCTTCCTCTCAAAAAGAAGCCATGAATCTACCCAAATACTTATGTGCAAGTTCTTGATTAAGACACATCTTGGAAATGAATTTGATTAGAATTAGCTTAAGCTATCAAAGGGAGATATTTGCAGCTGATTTCTTCCGTTATACAAGTTTCAACATGTAAACTATGAGTTTACTAAAACTTCTTATAGGAACTCTTGTATAATAAAAATGGAAAACGTGTTCCCAAGTTAATGAACTAACTAGCCTGCTGAAGGATTTGAAGATAGTCTGTTATATTGGTTTGGGTGAGCTATACCTGTCACAGCTAGGAAAAGCTATTTGCATTTAAGAGTGCTTATAAACTATGTTGCCAGTATAAGGATATAAGTTTTTCTATCATAGTTGGATTTGCTTCTAACACACCATGTTAGCTGAAATCAAAGTAGTAAGATTGTTAATGAAAATGCAATCCCAATCCTGCACAATGTTTCACTTAATTTCTCATAGTTGGCAGGAGTGCAGTCTCTAATCTGGCTTCTATAGGGAGTACTAATAGACGCTGGAGAGCAGCTATTCTAGATGGGAAGCCCACATAATTGGTCAGTATTTGCAATTGCTATAGCTCTCTTCTGAGAATCTAGAATTTAGTAGAATCAAGAGAAAGCTGAAAAGGTCTGCTGCACTTTTCATCTGGAGAAAAGGTATGTATAAAAATTGCAACTTTGTTGCTGACAAAAGCTCTAGACACCCTTAAGTATTTTCTTAGAACAAAACATGCTACAGTAGTGATAACTAGAATTACTGTGCCTGAGCCTGTATTTTATACTAAATAAAAAGAGAGGAAAAGAGAGATGCCTTTGATTAAAGCACAATGTCAAAAATGCCATTCAGATATATGTAGTCTTTCTATATGTATGCAGACTATATCCTTTTCTCCTTTGTACCTCCCATGGTGTGGGGACAGATGCTTGCTGTGACCATCATGACTAAGGATTACAGATCTTCTAGCTTAAACAATGGAAATGTATTTTTTCTCTTCAATCTGGAGACTAGAATTCTGAGGTCAAGGTGTCTACAGTATTGGTTTTTAAAATGATCTTTTCTCTTGTTTTAGAGATGTTCATCTTTTCCCTGTCTTCACGAGGCTTTTCTTCTGTTTCTTCTTCTTCTTCTTCTTCTTCTTCTTCTTCTTCTTCTTCTTCTTCTTCTTCTTCTTCTTCTTCTTCTTCTTCTTCTTTTCTTCTTCTTCTCCTCCTCCTTCTCCTCCTCCTCCTCCTCCTCCTCCTCCTCCTCCTCCTCCTCCTCATCTCTCCTTACATGGACACAATCAGAGTGAAGTAAGGTCTGCCATTATGACCTAACTTTACCTTAATTACATTTTTAAAACATTCTCTTCATAGTTATATTCTGATACATTGAGAATTAAAGAATTCAATATATCAAATTTGGGGAAGTCCCTAAGAAGTGCTGTCCAGGTGAAAACTGCTTAGTATAGTCCCTTAGGAACTCTTCAGATGTAAATTTCTGAAGATTGTGTTTACATAATAGCACTCTGTAAACTGAAAGTGTTTAGCATGATCAGTGTGTTGGGGAAGAAGCCCTGCTTGTTTTTTTTTTTTTATGTGCTTTTTCTCCAGATGAAAAGTTCAGCCTAGACCCTTTTTTGCTTTCTCTAAACTATACTAAATTTAAATCGCAAAGCAGTCTTAATTCAGATATTAAAATGTACAGCTAAATAAACTCTGAAGCTGTATTTTGTGTCATGTTCTGAAACCTTTTCCTGCTGGGTGGCAGCATACACTGAGGGGAGTAGTGGTTGGCTTCTTCTCTGTTCTTCCTCCTCCAAGTCTCTCCCCCTCCCTTTGCATGCTTGGGCTAAGAGGAAGGAATTGATAAAGAAATAGAAGTTCTTATGTGAACAAGTTACCCTTGAGAGCTGACTGAATACTCCTTGAGACCATTGAAGGTTTAAAGTGGTTGATGTTTCTTGTGAATATCTTTGATTGACTGGAGATTTCCTGGTGGGTGCCTCTCTTTTGCAGTTCTTATGCTTTGGGGAATTGTCTCTATTCCTCTTGAGATGACTTCCTCTACTACCAGGAAAACTTCATCCCTAGCTCCCCATCTCCCGAGGTTACTTCCTTCTTAAGGAAGCCTTAGATAACCCACAAACATCTACATAGCTGTGGCTTAGGCTACTATCTCTGTTGTCTGGTTAGAGACACTTTAGTTTCCCCTGTGGTTCCTGGAAATAGGCTCACTGTGTTGGAGTGAGGGAAGTAAGTCCAACCTGACTCTTCCTGCTGTTCCTACAGAGCTCCACTCACAGCACTGCAGCCTGCTATCTCCAAAGCTGATCGTCTGAAAAATATCTCTTCTCTGCAGTTTTTTTTTAAGTATTTATTCTTTTACTAGATTAGGCAGTGGCAGATTCTGGATATAATCACTTTATGCTACTTTTATCAATTATTCAGATGGTGACTAGATTTTAAATACATAGATTATATCTTCTATCTCAAAGTTTTAGTTTTAACATCTTGCTACATCTCTTTATTATCAGTCTTGCTGAATTGGAAGTTAACAGAATTTCTATATATATCAGTGGGCAATAGACTCTCAATCTTCTGTCTGTAGTATGGCTACAGTAAGGGAGGCATATGATTCAATCTCTTGGGTTACAAGTGAGAGAAAAGGCTCTTTTCCTGGAAATCCCAGGAAGCCCTTCTTTACACAATTTCCCACACACAGCCATACTAATGTCCTGTATGGAAGAAGGAAAGTTACTTGAAATTTATTATTTGGTGTGTAACAGTGGTGGAAATTAAAATCTTTTAGCTCATAAAAGCATCCTTTTCCTGGGCTCTGGGGATTGACCTAGGCTTGCCAGGCTTGTATGGCAAGCACCTTTACCCTACTGAGCCATTGCTGGCCCTAATACCACTCTTATAAAGGCATTTTTGTTATTTGAAAACAAAGCATTTCATCACTAAACAATATCAACTTAGAAGTGTGAAGTTTACAAATTCTCAGTAGTTTTTGCCTTTTATGTACAAACTTATTTTTCCATTAAAATGTGGTTAAGTTTTTTAAAAAAGGTATTTTGATTAGTCATACATAAATTGAACCTTAGAATTTAAAATTAAAATTTAGCCATATTCTCTCCAATTTACAGTTGTAATTTTCTAGTTATTTTTAACTCCAACATAAAAGATTATTGATCATACAGTCCTCATTATACACAGCTATTAGCTAAACAACAATAGCTTCTACCATGCAAACAAATCATACCATAATTGAATCAATAAATTAAATCAATATGGGGACTAGTGTTATAGAATATTACTTTAACTATGTAAAGATGTTACGTTTGTTTATGTTGCAGAATATTACTTTAACTATGTAAAGGTGTGTTGCATTTGTCTATGCTGCATTTGTTTAACTATGTAAAGATGTGTTACATTTGTTTATGCTGTATTTAACTAGGGAAAGATGTGTTACATTAGTTTAATCTTGTCTGATTAAGGCACCTGATTGGACTAAAACACGCTGAACGGCCAATAGCTAGGCAGTAGAGGGATAGGCAGGACTGTCAGGCAGGGAGAATAAGGAGGAGAAGGAATCTAGGCTTGAGAAAGAAGAGAATGAGGGAGAAAGAAAGCCACCAGAGGCCAGCCAGGCAGCTGCCATACAGACAGACATGGAGGAAGCAGGGAAGTAGTACATACAGAGGGAAAGAAAGGTAAAAAGCTCTGAGGCAAAACATAGATAAAGAGAAACAAGTTTAAAATAAGGTATAAGAGCTATTGGGACAAGCCTAAACTAAGACTGAGCATTCATAATTGATAGTAAGTCTCCATGTCTTGATTTGCGAGCTGGTTGGCAGTCCAAGAAACCCTACAGACTTAGCGACTCAGTTCATAAAGTGATTGCTACACAAACATTAAGATTCAAGTTTGATCCCCAGAATCCATGTAAAAGGCCAGTTGTGGTAATCACAGAACTGGGGAGGTAGAGACAGAAATGAAAGATTTCCAAAACCATAGTGAGTAATGAGATAAATTGTTGTTTGATACCATGGATTTATTTAGTGCCATGGATAGAGACAACTGTTCTGAGGATAGTTTTGGTCCCAGTACCAGACAGCTTGGAAGGGGCTCTGAAGAGACAAAATCAGAGCCCACATGAGAGAAGTGGACTCTATTCACACCTTTTTGAGCATGGACTGTTTTTTACAGCAAGCTTGCAGCCAGACTTTCTGATTCTCATTTAGGATGCAGGAAGCCATTAGGCAGCATCAAGTAAGAGATCTTGGTACCTGGGAGTGAAGTGTCATCACTTGGGGTGATAAATCTCCCTCCAAGAACCATAGACTATCTACCAAAATTCCCAGTATCAGGCATGAGAAACTTATGCTTGAGTCGTTGGTCAGGGGAATCCGAAAGACTCTCCCACAATAATGTAGACAATTTCTGTTGCCCTTGGTTGTCTCCCAGAAGTTGAAAGAAAGATCCTGTTGCTGAAGATACCACACACTTTGGACACAGGACCTGGAGGAATCAAACTGGAACTGACCTGGAATCCTTTTCCCTGAGAAGTGGCTCTAATAGTAACAGAAGGTGCTGTGTGTTGCCAAGGGAGGGAAGCAATCAGTGTCCTGCCTAGCTGTAAAGCCTATGAACTACAACAGCAACAATAACTAGACCAGCAAGATATCCCCAAAGGTGCAATAGTGGTGCTTTGATCTTGGTATTAGCTAACAGCTGTTTCATTGGACTTAGGGTGGAATACCAGGAAGGAATTAGTGCCTGGTGATGTAAACCTTGCCAACTACCCATGGCTGGAGAGGTCATGGACCTGAGGGGAGAACCTACTACTGCCAGGTTCCTAATCCTATATAATTTCTAACTCTTTTCTAAATACTTATAGGTAGGTAGGTAAGTGCAGCTTTCCCCTCTTCATCAAAGAAGCTTTGTCTTGAAACAGACTATTACAGAGACCCATAACTGGTCAAAATGCAGAGAGTGACTATGGGATGCCCAACCATTGCAGGATAGACCTGCAATGTAGCACCTACACATAAGACTCGGAGAAAATGAACAGAAGAGGAAATGGAACACTTCTAAGAGCCTAAGACTCAGGATGTCTGCTACTACCATCCCTTAGACATGACAGGGAGAATGCATCCATGAACTCTCAACAATATGGCTGCCTGAACAAGACCATAATCACACTAGGTGACATGCAAACATAGGAAAAATTCTACCTGATCCTGTGCCTAGATAAAGAATTACAGGTGAACAGTGGCTGCTGAAGAAAAAAGAATCAGTTTTCTTCAGGAATGAACTATATAGGTTGTCCAATTCCAAACGGTAATCCCTGGATATGTGTTTATAGCAAAGCTAAATGGACTCCAGTTGCATACATACACTGGTATGTATATATATATATATATATATATATATATATATATATATATATATATATATAGTGTGTGTGTGTGTGTGTGTGTGTATGTGAAACAAGTGAATGTGAGAGGGGGCATGGAAGGAATTAGAAGAGAGAGGGAGGGGCAGGAGTGATACAGAGGCACTGCTCATGTATAAAGTAAAAAAAGATGGAGAGTGATTGAGGTAAGTATTCAACATCAGTGTCAGACCTTCACATTTACACATGCATATGCACCTATGCATGCACATTTATTCATGATTCTGGGTTAACTTGACTGTGCCTTCGGAGCTGGGTTGGCCTTGGCTGAAAAGTGTGAGGCATCCCTCACATGAATACCATGTTTTGACTGATTGGTGTTGGGTGGAAAGTGTGTCTGTGAGTGATGGGACTCAGTGATGGGACTTCCTTATGGCGTTCCATCTTTGAGTAGGTTGTCACCTGCCTCTTAGTTTTCTTAGGATTCTGGGCAGTGGGTCAGAGAGGAACAAGTAAGATTAAAATATATTTTTCAAACCACACAGACTTCTAACCTTTCAAAATTGCAGTCTGATGTTATCTCCAAATGTGTTTGGCCACATCCATAGCTATCCAAGGATGCATGCAACCTGTGGGTTCCAGTTGGAAGTGTCTGAAACATGAATACTGGTGGCCCAATGGCAACACAAAGTCTGTACCCAAATCCAGATTCATAAAATGAAGATACAGATCCTCTTTCTTGCTGGGAGTAGGTGGCAAGTAGAACTGATAAAGGGTATACTTATGGAAATAAAATAATTTGTGGTCATTTTTATAATCTATTTTAGTCTCATTTCCCTTGTTAGCTTTTTCATGAAGATGACATTGAACTCGAAACAGTCTTGTGATAAAGCAAATATATCCAACTTTAAAGTCTATATTTAGTTAATATTTTTGCCTTCTGAATGAAATCACATAAATGCATTACTTATTCTATGCTTTCATATTTTTAAGCAGTCTCCCTGATGTCTGTAATTGTGTAGAGTTCACAATTAATGAGGGAACATGCTAACCATGATGAGGTTTCATTTTTCTCCATATGCTGTAGGATGACAAGAATAAAATTTTAATTTAGTAGTTGAATTATAAAGTAAAAATTAAAAAATATACTATTAACTAAGTGTTTTTAGCATTACTATTTTTTTTTAAAACTGCTCAACTGGGTTAAGTCAACTGAACAAATATTTAATGAGACACTCTGTCCAGCATTCTAGACACTGAGAATATATGTGGTTAACATGATGCACAATAATGCTGCTTTCACAAAGCTCACATGGACTTCAAAATCTGGTACAATATAAAAAGGCCAAAACTAAGAATAATAGGAATAGACAATGGAGAAGAATCCTAATTCCAAGGCCCAGAAGATATTTCAAAAAAATTATAGAAAAAAATTTCCGGCCGGGCGGTGGTGGCGCACGCCTTTAATCCCAGCACTCGGGAGGCAGAGCCAGGCGGATCTCTGTGAGTTCGAGGCCAGCCTGGGCTACCAAGTGAGTTCCAGGAAAAGGCGCAAAGCTACACAGAGAAACCCTGTTTCGAAAAAACCAAAAAAAAAAAAAAAAGAAAAAAAAAGAAAAAAATTTCCTAGCATAAAGAAGAAGATACCTATAAAGGTACAAATAGCATACTGAGCACCAATAGATTGGACCAGGAAAAAAGTACACTCAGCACATCATAAAACACTAAACATACAGAACAAACGATAATAAAAGCTGCAAGGGAAAAAGACCAAGTCACACTTAAAGGCAAATGTTAAAATTATACCTGACTTTTCAGTGGAGATTCTAAAAGCCAGAAGGGCCTGGACGGGTATGTGCTCTAAGAGACCACAAATGCCAGCCCAGACTACTATACTCAGCAAAAATTTAAATCAACATATATGGAGAAAAATAACATATTCCACAATAAAGTCAATTTAAGCAATATTTATTTATAAATCCAGCCATAAGGAAGGTGCTAGAAGAAAAACTCTAACCTAAGGTGGTTGACTACACCCATGAAAACACAGGAAATAAGTAATCTCACACCATGAAACACACACGCATGCACACATGTCACCACCACCGTGACCACCAGTAACAACAAAATAATAGGAATCAACAATCATTGGTCATTGCTACCTCTCAATATCAATGGCCTCAGTTCCCTAATAAAAAGATACAAACTATCAGAATGGATGTGAAAACAGGATCCATCCTTCTACTATGAAACAGCTCAACATCAATGACAGACATTACCTCAGGAAAAAGATATTCCAAGCAAATGGATCTAAGAATCAAGCTGATGTAGCCATTTTAATATGTAACACAATAGACTCCAAACTAATCAAAAAAGATAGAGGACACTCATACTCATCAAGAAAAAATCCACCAAGGTGACATTTCAATTCTGAACATATATTCCCCAAGTTCAAGAGCACCCAAGCTTGTAAAAGAAACACTACTACAGCTTAAATCACATTTTGACCCACACACACTGATAGTGGGAGACTTCAGTACCCTACTCTCACCAATGGACAAATCATTCAGACAAAACTAAACAGAGAAACCTAACAGACATTATAAACCATATGGACATAACATCTTTATAGAACATTTAACCCAAACACAAAAGAATATACCTTCTTCTCTGCACCTCATGGAACTTTCTTCAAAATTGATTATACACTTGGACATAAAGCAAGTCTCAACAGACACAAGAAACTTGAAGTAACTCCCTGTATTCAATCAGACCACATGGATATCAACAAAAACAGAAAGCTTATAAACTTAGGGAAACTGAACAAATCTCTGCTGAATGAAAAAAATGGGTCAAGACAGAAATGAAAGAAATTGAAGACTTTCTAGAACTGACTGAAAATGAATACAAAGCATCCCCAAATTTATGGGACACAAAGCAGTTCTAAGAGGTAAGCTTGTGGCACTAAGTACTTACTTAAAAAAAAAAATTGGAAAGATCTCATACTAACAGCTTAACAGCACAGCTGAAATCTCTAGAACAAAATGAAATCATCACATGCAAGAGGAGTAGATGCCAAGAACTAAAACTGAGGGCTGAAATCAATTACATAGAAACATAGAAAGAATCAATGAAATAAAAAGTTGTTTCTTTGAGCAAATCAACAAGGTAGATAAACCTATCCAAACCAACTAAAAGGCTGACAGAGAATATCCAAATAACAAAAGCAGAAACAAAGTGGATGGATGGGGCATAACAACAGACACCAAGGAAATCCAGAGAATCAGAGGGCATACTTTAAAAACTGTGTACTCCACCAAATTGGAAAATCTAAAAGAGGATAATTTTCTCCATAGATAACCTACCAAATAGACCAATAACTCCTAGTAAAATAGAAGCATAGTCATTAAAAGTCTCCAAACCAAAAAAGCCCAGGGCTAGATGGTTTTAGTGCAGAATTCTACAGGACTTTCAAAGAAGAGTTAACTCCTCAAATTATTCCACAAAATTGAAACAGGAGGAACATTACCCAATTAATTTTATGTGGCCACAGTTACCATGATACTCAAACCACACAAAGAATCAACAAAGAAAATTACAGACTGATTTCCCTTATAAATATAGATGCAAAAACATTCAATAAAATATTTGCAAACCAAATCCATGAATGTATGAAAGATCATGCACCATGATCAAGCAGGCTTCATCCCAGAAATGCAAGGATGGTTCAGTATAAAAAAATCAGTAAATGTAATCCACTATAAACCAAAAATTCTGTAAGGCAAAGGATGCTGTCAATCAGTCAAAGTGGCAGCCTACAGAATGGAAAAAGCTTTTTATGAATTCCACATTTGATAGAGAACTAATATAAAAAATGAACTCAAGAAACTAGATATCAAAAACCAAATAATCAAATTAAAAAATCCAATTAAAAATGAGTACATATCTAATCAGAGATTTCTCAATAGAGGAATCTCAAATGGCTGAGAAACACTTAAAATTTTTCAATATCCCTAGCCACCAGGGAAATGTAAATCAAAACTACTTTGAGATTCCATCTTACTCCTGTCAGAGTGCCTAAGATCCATAGCACAAGTGACAGCTCATGCTGGAGAGGTTGTGGAGCAAGGGGGAACACTGGTGGAAGTACAAACTTATACAGCCAATATGGGAATTAGTATGATGGGTTCCTCAGAAAATTGAGAATTGACCTATAGACCCAGATATACCACTCTTGGGCATATACCCAAAAGATGTTCCATCTTACCACAAGGACACTTGCTCAACTATGTTCATAGCAGCTTTATTCATAATAGCCAGAAACTGGAAACAACATAGAAGTCTCTCAACAGAAGAGAGAATAAAGAAAATATGGTACATTTACACAATGGAGCATTACTCTGTTGTCAAAAAAAATGACATCATGAAATTTGGTGGCAAAAGATGGAACTAGAAAAAAAATTATCCTGAGTGAAGTCACACAGACACAGATGGACAAATATGATATGCACTCACTTACAAGTGGATATTGGCTATTAAGTAAATGATAATCAAGTTACAAACTGTAGACCCAGAGAAGTTAGGTAAAAAGGAAAGGTTCTGGGTGGGAGCATATGGATCTCTCTGGGAGGGGAAAATAGATGTTGCAGGAGGGGTCAGGGGTAGGAGGATCAGTTAAGAGGAGAAGACGGAGTGAAGGGAGAGAGTTCGGGGAAAGAGCTGGAATTGGGCACCATTTGGGGAGTGGTGTGGAAACCTAGTGCTTCCATTTGTAGCATGGTGTGGAAATCTGTCCTGCCTGCAAAATATGCTAGGGCAATGGTGGCACAGTCTGATTTCTCTAGGCCTGTCCCTAGAGAAGGAACCCACACTTGACACTGCTCAGGTACACAAGAACCCGAGACTATATATCCCAGAGATATAGGGTAAAAGCAAACACTTCTGGTTTAAAAATATTAGTAAAATGCTTCTTAATGATATTCTGCTATACTCATAGATCAGTGCCTTATCCAGTTGTCATCAGAGAGGCTTCCTCTGGCAGTAGATGGGAACAGATACAGATCCACAGCCTGACATGTAGAGAGAGAGCCTAAATTAGAGGTCTCCATCAAATCTCTTCCCCCCCCCCCAAGCTCAGAGAATCCTGCAGAAGAGGAGGCAGAAAGATTTTAAAGAGCCAGAGGGGATGGGAACACCAGAAGAACAAGGCCCTCTGAATCAAAGCTAGAGGCATATGAGCTCACAGAGACTGAAGCAGCAAGCACAGGGCCTACATGGGTCTAAACCAGGTCCTCTGAGTGTATATTATACCTGTTAGCTTAGTATTTATAAGACTATAAGGATGAGTGGGTCTCTGACTCTTATGCCTGCTCTTGGGACTCTTCTTCCTGTTGGGGTGCCATGTCCAATATCGATAATGGTGATTTTTGTCTCATCTTATTATGCTTTATATTGTCATGTTTGGTCGTTATCTCTTAGAAGCCTGTTCTTTTCTAATGAAAGACAGAAAGGGAGTGGATCTGGAGGGGGAGGGGAGGTGGGGGAACTGGGGGAAGTAGAGGGAGGGGAAACTATAATCAGGATGTATTGTATGAGGAAAGACTCTATGAACTCTGAACTCACAGGACTGTTAATCACAGGGATGTCAATGATGAAGAGTAATATAGCAATGTTTGAAATGTTTTCACAATAGCACTTGCTTACTTTATTAACCTGTCATCACTGTGAAGTGTGCTAGGCTTGCCCGCTGGTGATAAAATCACCTACCTATCCCATCTTTATTGACACTGCAATGAACAGACAGGTCTCTGTAAGCATGAGGGTCCACCCCACTAATATGAAAAGAACCTTTCTGTGAAGCCTAGTTTAAGACACTGAAATGAAACATATCTTCTCAAGTTTTAGAGCAGCTGATTAAAAATATGATATAAAAACAAGTGATACAGAGGAGGAACTGATGGACACCTATATTAAGCAAAGCTACAATCAGTTCTTTTATCATTGTTCTCATGATTCAAATGCTATAAATAAAAATATAGACAGGCTCCACCTGCACTGATTGGAGGAAGTGAGTGGCTGGTCTCCCAGTTGGACAGCCCCACTGCTCTCTAGGCCCTAGGACCCGAGATACATCCTGTGCCACTCCCCACTCATCACAGCCCCAGCAGCCAGTCAGCAAGTAAGACTCCTGTGACCAGGCTGCTCCACTACTCCCACCACTCATTGGACCCTGAAACTTACAAGCCCCACTTTGCACCCCAAGTCCACGGAACCCATCATCATCTACCTGGGCAACCATTCCCCATAGCATCAGTGACCACCAGAGGCACAGACACCACCTGCACCAATTGGAAGAAGAGTGGCCCAGAGGCCCAGACACCACCTGCACCCATTGGAAGAAGAGTGGCCCAGAGACACAGACACCACCTGAACTGATTTGAGGAAGAATCAACACCTATACCTATAGATACCCCAACCCAGATGAGTAGATGGCAGGGCAAGAATACATTCAACAACATAAAGAGCAATATGGCACCACCAGAACCTAGTGGTTCTACAGCAGCAAGACTTGAACATCCCAATGCAGATGAAACAAAAGAAAATGACCTTAAAAATAACTTTATGAAGATGATAGAGGCCCTTAAAGAGGAGATGAAAAATTGCCTTAAAGAAATGGAGGAAAAGACAAAAAAATTGGAAGAAATCAATAAATCCCTTAAAGAAAGCCAAGAAAGTCAAGAAAAAAAAACCAACAATTAAACAGGTGAAGGAAACAGTTCAAAACTTGAAAATTGAAATAGAGACAATAAAGAAAATAAAAAACTGAGGGAATTCTGGAAATGAAAATCTGGGTAAGCAAACAGGAACTACAGATGTAAGCATAACCAACAGAATACAAGAGATGGAAGATAGAATCTCAGGCACTGAAGATACAATAGAGGAAATAGATTCATCTGTCAAAGAAAATGTTAAATCCAACAGATTCTTAACACAAAACATATAGGAAATCTGGGACACCTTGAAAAGACCAAACCTAAGAATAATAGGAACAGAAGGAGGAGAAGAATTCATGCTCAAAGGCACAAAAATATTAAACAAAATCACAGAAGAAAACTTTCCCAACTTAAAGAAGGACATGCCTATGAAGGTACAAGAAATATCCAGAACTTCAAATAGACTAGACCAAAAAAAAAGTCCCCTTGCCACATAGTAATCAAAATACTAAACATATAGAATAAAGAAAGAATATTAAGAGCTGCAAAGGAAAAAGACCAAGTAACATATAGAGGCAGACCTATCAGAATTACACCTGACTTCTCATTGGAGACTATGAAAGCCAGAAGGTCCTGGACAGACATTTTGCAGACATTAAGAGACCCTGGATTCCAGTCCAGACTACTATATCTAGCAAAATGTTCAATTACCATAGACAGAGAAACCAAGATATTCCATGGCAAAACTAGATTTAAACAATACCTATCCACAAATCCAGCCCTACAGAAAGTACTAGAGGGAAAACTCCAATCTAAGGAAGCTAACTGCACCCACAAAAGCACAGACAATAGATAATCTCACACCAGTAAATCCCAAAGAAGGGAAACACACATATACTACCAACACCACCACCAAAACCAAAAATGACAGGAATTAACAATCACTGATCATTAATATCTCTTAATATCAATGGACTCAGTTCACCTATAAAATGACACAGGCCAACAGGATGGGTATGAAAACAGGAGCCATCTTTCTGATGCATACAACAAACACACCTCAACTTCTGAAATATTACATCAGAATAAAGGGTTGGGAAAAGATTTTCCAATCAAATGTACCTAAGTAACAAGCTGGTGTAGCTATCCTAGTATCTAATGAAATAGACTTCAAACTAAAATTAATCAAAAGAGATGGAGAAAGATATTTCATATTCATCCCAGCAGACATTCATCAAGATGAATTTTCAATTCTGAACATTCATGCCCCAAATACAAGGGCACTCTTGTTCAAGGTATTGTACCTATACAGTAATTTAACAATGTAAACAATGTAACTAGCAAATTGCTAGTCCTTGGAAGTTATTATTACAAACTAATTAGGATATAAAGAAATGCAAGTTAGTAGTTAGCCATTACAATCAAACATAGTCATATTAGGTATGTTTTCAAAGTTAAACATGTATTTTAGATAGACAGGTTATCTTCAATCACTTCTGAGATCTACAGAGTATGGGATTTAAGATGTTGTAATAACATAGCTTCTTTTTTTTTTTTTTTAATGACAATGAGACATGTCTGCTCCTGGCAGCATCAATTTACTTCAGAGAAGATGATGGGCATTGAAGAAAACTCCATATTGAGTTTCCTTTCTTTGTGGAAAAAGTTAGCCACCAGGCAAGAAAATGTTTTTACCTTAACTGCTGACAGTATGTTATCCAAATGGACAGGCAGGACACAAAAGAAAGGACTGCTGAACCTTGCTAAGACAAGGTAGAAAGGCCCTTCAGAATAGCCTGACTCACAGAAAAGTCTGTTAGATATGCTAGGCCTGTAGGCCAAAGATGGATGTCCCAATGTTGTAGAGGAGCCTTGTGTCCAGGCAGCCAGCTGTTTATGTCATTTCTCATATTTTTTGGAAGTCGCATGTTTGCACTTCCTGTTTACTCAGTTAATATTATTTCTATCTTGCATCTCTGATGGAGTTGAAGACTAGATAGGTATAGTTTTCCTTGTTAATAAATTCAGAAAAGAAACTCACTAAAGAGGTGCGAAGTGTATAAGTTTGAAAGACATTAAAAGATAGTTTTCAGTTGGTAATACAAGTTAGGATATAAAGTAAATTAGGTACAACACTTTGGACTCACCAAAATAGGATAAATAATGGAGTATTTTCTCTGAATTTATCAAACGTTAATGGACTGGACATTGTTAATGTGATTCTTGACTGTATATATTGTATATAGTTATTGTACTTATCATATACAGTTTTTCTTGTATTAGTTATAACCTTCTTTTATTATTTTAGACAAAAAAGGGGAAATGTGGTGATATCTTGTTTGTACTCTAACAAGTAAAATTTGCCTGAAGATCAGGGGACAGAGCCAGTCACTAGACTAAACACAGAGGCCAGGCAGTGGTGGCACACACCTTTAATCCCAGCACTCAGGAGGCAGAGATCCAGAGATCTCTGTGAGTTCAAAGCCACCCTGGACTACATGAGATTAATCCAGTTTAAAAGAGAAACAGAGCCAGACAGTGGTAGCACACACCTTTAATCCCAGCACTTAGAATCTCATGCCTTTGCTCCCAGTATTTGGGAAGCAGACACACCATTAATCGTAGCACTAGAAAGGTTGAGACAGGAAATGATATGGCTGGGCAGAGAAAGGCATATAAGGCAGGTGTAGACAGGAGCTCAGCTCTTTGGCTGAGAACTCAGAGGCATTCAGTCTGAGGATTCATGGAGACAGGATCTCTACCTTTTGGTTGAGGACTCAGAAGCATTCAGTCTGAGGATTCATGTAGACAGGATCTTCCCCTTTCAGCTGAGGAGTTGGTGAGGTGAGAAGTAGCTGTGGGTTATTCCTTTGTCTCTCTGATCTTTCAGCATTTACCCTGATATCTGGCTCTGGATTTTTATTATAAGACCAATTAGGATTCATGCAACATTAAACACTTCCTAGAATTCAATGAAAATGAAAGCACAACTTACCCAGACTTATGGGACACTACGAAAGTAGTGCTAAGAGCAAAGTCCATAGCACTAAGTACCTACATAAAGAATTTGGAGAAATCTCACACTAGTGACTTAACAGCACAACTGAAAGCTCTAGAATAAAAAGAAGCAAACTCACCCAGGAGGAGTAGATGGCAGGAAATAATCAAATTGAGGGCTGAAATCTATAAAATAGAAACAAAGAGAACAATACAAAGAATCAATGAAACAAAGAGTTGGTTCTTTTAGAAAATCAACAAGATAGACAAACCATTATCTAAACTAACCAAAAGGCAGAGGGAGAATATCGAAATTAAAATCAGAAATGATAAAGGGGGCATAATAACAGACAAGGAGGAAATCCAGAGAATCATTAGGTCATACATCAAAATCCTGTACTCCACAAAATTGGAAAATGTAAAAGAAATGGACAATTTTCTGGATAGGTGCCACATACCAAAATTAAATCAAGACCAGATAAACAATTTAAATAGACCTATAACACCTAAGGAAATAGAAACAGTCATTAAAAGTCTCCCAACCAAAAAAAAAAAAATCCCAGGGCCACATGGTTTCAGTGTAGTATTATACCAAAATTTCAAAAAAGAGTTAATACCAATACTCCTCAAATTGTTCTACACAATAGAAAAAGAAAGAACATTGCCAAAGTTCTTTTATGAGGCTACAGTTACTCTGATACCCAAACTACACAAAGACCCAACAAAGAAAGAGAACTACAGACCAATCTCCCTCATGAACATTGATGCAAAAATACTCAATAAAGTACTAATAAACTGAATCTAAGGACATATCAAAAAAAATATCATCCACCATGGTCAAGTAAGCTTCATCCCAGAGATGCAAGGATGGTTCAACATATGAAAATCTGTCAATGTAATCTACTATATAAACAAACTGAAAGAAAAAAAAAACCACATGGTCATCTCATTAGATGCTGAAAAAGCCTTTGAAAAAATCCAACACCCCTTCATGATAAAGGTCTTGGAGAGATTAGGGATACAAGGAACATACCTAAACATAATAAAGGCAATTTTCAGCAAGCCGATAGCCAACATCAAACTACATGGAGAAAAACTCAAAATGATTCCACTAAAATCATGAATAAGCCAAGGCTGCCCACTTTCTCCATATCTATTCAATATAGTACTCGAAGTTCTAGCTAGAGCAATAAGACAACAATAGGAGATCAAGGGGATAGAAATTGGAAAGGAAGATGTCAAACTCTTGCTATTTGCAGATAACGTGATAGTATATGTAAGTGACCACAAAATTTCTACTAGGGAACTCCTACAGCTGATTAACACCTTCAGTAATGTGGCAGGATATAAGATTAACAAAACATCAGTAACCCTCCTATATAAAAATGAAAAATGGGCTGAGAAAGAAATCAGAGAAACAACACCCTTTACAATATTCACAAATAACATAAAATACCTTGGGGTAACTCTACCTAAGCAAGTGAAGGACCTGTATGACAAGAACGTTAAGTCTTTGAAGAAAGAAACTGAAGAAGATATCAGAAAATGGAAAGATCTCCCATGCTCTTGGATAGGTAGGATCAACATAGTAATAATGATATTCTTACCAAAAGCAATCTACAGATTCAATGCAATCCCCATCAAAATCCCAACACAATTCTTCACAGACCTTGAAAGAATAATAATCAACTTCATATGGAAAACAAAAAACCATGATAGTTAAAACAATCTTGTACAATAAAGGAAGCTCCAGAGACCATGGTAAATGAAGACCACATGAGAATAGGAAGAAGCAAAGTGCTAGAGAGGCCCACAGAAATCCACAAAGATACCCCCACAACAGACTGCTGGCAATGGTCGAGATACAGCCCGAACTGACCTACTCTGGTGATGGGATGGCTAAACACCCTAATTGTCGTGCTAGAAACCCCATCCAACTACTGAGGGATCTGGATGCAGAGATCCATGGGTAGGCCCTGGGTGGAGCTCTGGGAGTCCAATTAGCGAGAATGAGGTGAGGAGGGTTTATATGAGCGAGAATTGTTGAGACCAAGGTTGGATAAAGCACAGGGACAAATAGCCAAACGAATGGAAACACATGAACTATGAACCAAAGTCTGAGGGGTCCCCAACTGGATCAGGCCCTCTGAATGGGTGAGACAGTTGATTGGCCTGATCTGTTTGGGAGGCATCCAGGCAGTGGGACTGGATCCTGTGCTCATTGCATGAGTTGGCTGTTTGAAACCTGGGGCCTATGCAGGATCGCTTGGCTCGGCCTGGGAGGAGGGGACTGGACCTACCTGGACTGAGTCTACCAGGTTGATCTCAGTCTGTGGGGGAGGCTTTGCCCTGGAGGAGGTGGGAATGGGGGGTGGGCTGGAGGGAAGGTGAGGGGGGCCGGAGCGGGGAGAACAAGGGAATCTGTGGCTGATATGTAGAACTGAATTGTATTGCAAAATAAAAATAAAAATTAAAAAAAAAAAAGGAAGCTCCGGAGCCATCACCATCCCTGACTTCAAGCTCTACTATAGAGCTAGAGTCATAAAAACAGCTTGGTACTGACATAAAAACAGACACGTGGATCAATGGAATCAAACTGAAGACCCTGACATTAATCCACATACCTATGAACACCTGATTTTTGACAGAGAAGCCAAAAGTGTACAATGGAAAAAAGAAAGAATCTTCAACAAATGATGCTGGCATAACTGGATGTTGACACGTAGAAGAATGCAAATAGATCCATATCTATCACCATGCACAAAACTCAAGTCCAGATGGATCAAAGACCTCAACATAAATCCAGTTACAGTGAACCTGATAGAAGAGAAAGTGGGAATGAGCCTTGAATGCACTTGTAGCACAGACACTGAGAGCAACAATGAATAAATGGGACCTCCTGAAACTGAGAAGCTTCTATAAGGCAAAGGACATTGTCAATAAGACAAAACAGCAGCCTGTAGAATGGGAAAAGATCTTCACCAATCCCACATCTGACAGAGGGCTGATCTCCAAAATATATTAAGAACTCATGAAACTAGACATCAAAATGCCAAATAGTCCAATTAAAAAATGGGGTACAGATCTAAACAGAGAATTCTCAACAGAAGAATCTCAAATGGCTGAAAGATATTTAAGGAAGTGCTCAACATTCTTAGTCATCAGGGAAATGCAAATCAAAACGACTCTTAGATACTATCTTACACCTGTCAGATGGCTAAGATCAAAAACACTGATGACAACTTATGTTGGAAAGGATGTAGAGTAAGAGAAACACTCCTCCACTTCTGGTGGGAGTGCAAACTTATACAGCCACTTTGGAAATGAATATGGTGGTTTCTCAGAAAACAAGGAATCAATCTACCTCAAGACCCAGCGATACCACTCTTGGGCATATACCCAATGGAGGCTCAATCGTACCACAAGGACACTTGCTCAATTATGTTCATAGAAGCATTATCCACAATAGCCAGAACCTAAAAACAATCTAGATGCCCTTCAACCAAAGAATGGATAAAGAAAATGTGGTACATTTACACAATGGAGTATTACTCAGCAGTAAAAAACAATGACATCATGAAATTTGTAGGCAAACGGATAGAACTAGAAAAAAATCATCCTGAATGAGGTAACCCAGATCCAGAAAGACAAACATGGTATGTACTCACTCATAAGTGGATATTAGCAAAGGATCACCAGGATACATCCACAACCCCAGAGAAGCTAGGTAACAAGGAGGACCCTAAGAGGGACTTGCATGAATCACCTTGGGAGGGGGAAATAGATAAGCTTTCTTGAGTAAACTGAGAAGTAGGGGAGAGAAGAGGGGATGGGGGATGAGAACATGAGGAAATTGGATGGTCAAGTAGGGGGAGGGATGGAGAGAGAGAGATCAGTGAAAGAGATGTCTTGATAGAGGGAGCCTTTATGGGGTTAGGGAGAAACCTGATGCTAAGGAAGTTCCCAGGAATCCACAAGGATGACCCCAGCTAAAACTCCTACCAATAGTGGAGAGGATGCCTGACCAGGCCTTCTCTTGTAATCAGATTGATGACTGACTACCTAATTGTCATCATAGAGCTTTCATCCAGTGACTGATGGGAAGCAGATGCAGAGATCCACAGCTAGGCACTGGGCCAAGCTCCTGGACTCCAGTGAGAGAGAGGAGGGGTTGTATGAACAGGGGAGGTCAAAATCATGGTGGGGAAATCCACAGAGACAGCTTACCTGAGCTAGTGGGAGCTCATGGACTCTGGATTGACAGCTAGGGAACCTGCATGGGACTAAAATAGGCCCTCTGAATGTGGGTGACAGTTGTGTGACTTGGTCTGTTTATGGGGCCCCTGGCAGAGGGACCAGGATTTATCCCTATTGCATGAACTGGCTTTTTGGAGCTCTGCTGTGGGATGTTCTGTATGTCAAATGTGTTACTCTGATTGGTTAATAAATAAAACACTGATTGGCCAGTAGCCAGACAGGAGGAAGTATAGGCGGGACAAGGAGGAGAAGAATGCTGGGAAGTGGAAGGCTGGGGCAGAGAGACACTGCCAGCCGCCGCCATGACAAGCAACATGTGAAGAGGCCGGTAAGCCACGAGTCATGTGACAAGGTATAGATTTATAGAAATGGGTTAATTTAAGATATAAGAACAGTTAGCAAGAAGCCTGCCACGGCCATACAGTTTGTAAACAATATAAGTCTCTGTGTTTACTTGGTTGGGTCTGAGCGGCTGTGGGACTGGTGGGTGAGAGAGATTTGTCCTGACTCTGGGCCAGGCAGGAAAACTCTAGCTACAGACCTCATTCCCTATGGAGGGATACCTTGCTCAGCCATGATACAGTGGGGAGAGGCTTTGTCCAGCCTCAACTTGATGCTCCAGACTCAGTGAACTCCCCATGGGAGGCCTTACCTTCTCTGAGGAATGGATGAGGGGTGGGGAGAGTTGAGGGGGAAAGCAGGAAGAGGGGAGGTGGGGGAACTGTGCTTGGTGTGTAAAATGAAAAAAAAAGTTAAAAAAGAGAATGACAAAGGGGGCTGAAGAGGTGGCAAAGTGGTTAAGAGCATTGCCTGCTGTGTCAGAGGACCAGGGTTCAATTCCCAGCACCCATAATGCAGCTGTTTGTAACTTCAGTTCTAGGCGGACACTTTTGTAGGCACCCAGAATTCATACACAGACTTGTATGCAGGCAAAATACCCATACACCTAAAGTTAAAAAAAAAATAACAAAGAGAGTTTCCCTTTATGGATTCCTGGCAACATGGAAAAATGACGAGATGCCACCTCTACACAGAACACAGCAAAGGAGAATACTTTCTCCTCTACACATAACATTGGAAATTAAGTACTTGCTCTGATTCTCTGATACTTCAAAAGAAAACTTCTGGTAAGTTTCAGTTCTAAGTACTAATTATGCAAGTAAAAATTCCAGAAGCACGACTGACCTTGCAAGAATTTATACTGGGGACAAAGACATTGCCTTTCTAGGATCACAAGTCTGAACATGAAGTCCTCAACATGAGTGTTGATCCGTCAGAGGTCTGAGCTGATCAACTGTGCCAAACCAGATTCTCCAAAGACTAACAGCAGACTTTCGAGAAGCTGATCTTGTTTCAGATGGAAGCCAAACATGGTTTCTGAAATGCTGCCTCAGTTCTACTCAAGATCTTGTTTTTTTATGGATAAAATGTAAGCCAGTCTTGGGAACCACAAGAGGAAAAACAGGGAATCTAATGAACACTCACCTTCTGAGTTCTCCGTGGGACTCTCAAAGACCACAAATGTTATCTTAAAAGGAAATTGGATGCTAATCAGCTGCACTTCTAGAGATCTTCATTGGGAGCCACAACCAGCAAGTAAGTGTATTTGAGAGTTCTCTCTTGAGAGAAGAGGCATATTTTCCACTTCCTCCTAACTCATACCCTGAAGCTGTGTTTGCTGTACCTTGCAGGGCTGAGCCTGATGAGCTCCCTTCCCCACCCAGCTGCGACGCCAGACTGCAGTGCTTAAGTACTGGGAAATGGGTTTTGCTGGCCTTGCAGCCAATGAAAACACCACCGTGCCCCACCCACAGTTCCAAGGGTCAGGTGCACGCTCTCTACACCTTAGCTGTTGGCATGGTACCATGGATGTGCACATTTTGAACTTTGAATTCATTTGATAAGAAATATTAACAAAAAAAAATGCGACCAGTGATTTCATTATCACTGAGTGAAAAGGTTATTGCTTCTCATAAGAAACTCATGTGAGAGGTTGGGGATTTAGCTCAGTGGTAGAGCGCTTGCCTAGCAAGCACAAGGCCCTGGGTTCGATCTTCAGCTTCAAAAAAAAAAAAAGAAAAGAAAAGAAAAGAAAAGAAACTCACATGAAATCCTTGGCTTTAATTCTTCTCTAGTAGTTCTGCCCTTGTTTGCTTTCTGTCATTGTGATAAAAACACTATGACCCAAAACAACAACAACAACAAAGATAAATTGGCCTAACCTTTGTCATGTGCTTGTACATTAGCTAGAAGATGGAACATTATTGCTTTGTCATCTGCACCAGACACTATTTATGGAGGGTGTGCTAACTCCCTTTAAAAAACAAACACAATTAACTTTGGTTTTCCAAGAATAATTTCAGGAACCTTTACTAAAAAATACTTAGTGTTTGATTTAAAAGTATTTTGTGATGTGTTCACAAATATGAGTTGTTAAGATACTTGAAAAGGGGAAAAGGATGATTTCTTCTCTTGAGTTAGCTTGATTATGAATTCACTTATTCATCCAATAAGCACTTTTAGACTTGCTTTTGTGCATAGGGTACTGTGCCAGGGCATAGAGATCTAGATATAATGAATTTATATTTTTCCCATCCTCAAGAATATCACCATTTGTAGACATTCGCAATAAATCTACTGATTTGGATGATTTGTGTGTGACTTCTACTTCAATCCAGGAGCGGAGTGCCTTGCTTGTAAAGACAAGAAAGGAAGAGGGAAAGAGGTGAATTGAGGGCATTATTTGTATAGACTATACCCACAGTGATGGAAACCAAGTAAATTAAAAGGAGACAGTGACTAGATCATGACTTTGCTGTCATTGTGTCAGGGTTTAGACTGTGAGAAATGATAGACTGCTATTGAAGAATTTGAAATAGAAGTGGTATGTTTAGTTTTAAAAGTATGAAAAGGTGACAAAATTTACCTCCTTGTCCATGGTTAAGCAGGTAGGTAGTATTAATTTAGTCACATCCAGGTTTTTTTTTAACTTGTATATCTTTTTTTTTTTTTTTTTTTTTGGAGCTGAGGATCGAACCCAGGGCCTTGCACTTGCTAGGCAAGTGCTCTACTACTGAGCTAAATCCCCAACCCCCAACTTGCATATCTTAAACTATGTGCATTCAGCAACTTTCCTATTTCTCTCTCCTCAACCTCTTGTGTCTCCTTCTGTAAGTAGACACCAAATGTAAGTGGATTCATGGAGTATTTGTCCTTTTGTGACTGAATTAATTAACTCAGCTCAGCACACTTAGTGAGAAGATTGCCTTCCTTTTAGAGGTTGAACAGCATTTTACACTACAGGTACTGCAGGTTTTGTAGCTCTTATCTGTTGATGGACATTTAGGTTGTATCTTTTTATTGGTTCTTATGAATTGTACATCAGTGAACATGGCTGTTCAAATTATACATCTGAGAATATGGGTTTGTACCTAGAAGTGAATAATCAGATGAGGCAAGTTCTGGATTTACATACATACTACCATTTGTGAGGATGGAAACCCTGAGATCGATTTGAAAGGAAGGTGAGTATAAAGAATTTTTAAACTTTTTCAAAACTGAACAATTTGCTGTGCTGAGAAGGGAAAAAAAGGAGAGACAGCATTAGATTTATAGATTGAGAATGAAAGAAGCCATTTGACACTGAAGTATGTCATCCTAGAAAAAGATTTGTGAAGAGACTATGCCTGACTGAAGAAGAAAACACTGGAAAGAAAGGAGGCGACAGGAACTTCAGTGTCCAAATTCCAGGCCTAATTAAAACACAGAATGAAGTGTTGTCACAAGAGCTGAAGAGATTAGCTCTGTGTGTGTGTGTGTGTGTGTGTGTGTGTGTGTGTGTGTGTGTGTAGTAATCACAGAAGTAATCAAATGCCAATAGTTCCTCAGCCAAGGGTGGGACTTCATCCCACCGTCCTTCCTCCACGCTGGGATCTTGTCTGGCTTGAGCTTGTGTAGATCATACAGTTTTGGTTGAAAAGCCATTATCATAGGATCAAAGACTGTATGTAATACCAATGATACTTCAGTTCATGTGTAGTATTGAAGATTTTAAAAGTCACCATATGGTATTGTCACCCTGAAACCCATAAAACAAAAAATTGCACACATAGAAACTATTGCTGCTGAAATCATATGTGAATACTAGTGATTACTTTTTAAATGTAGTACTTAGAGGAGTTGTCTAAAATGTTTTAAGATTTACTTTTAATATTGAGTTTGTGTTTCTGTATGGGTGTGTATATGTGAGTACAAGCGCCCAGGGAGGTCAACAGATTCCCTGGAGCTGAAGTTATGGGTAATAATGTGTCACTCGACTTGGGTGTTGGGAACTGATGGTTCTCTGCAAGAGCAGTACATACTACAGTTTTGACATTTTGGCTCTTTTTTCTGTTGACTTATGTGGAGTCCCACTCGACCTGTTGAATGGGTTCAGATCTGAAGTGGTGGAGTGTGGAACTGGGAAATAATAGCTATGCAATACAGACGTGGATGAAGGAAAACACAGAGACATAGGATAGCTTTAGGAGTTTTATTTATTTATTATACCTGAGTTTTATTGCTCATAGCCTTTAACCAAAAAGCAAGGGGAGCAAAAAGACCTCCCCCTTTCAAGGACATCATGGTTCAAGGAACAAAGTACAGTTAAATGTAAACATCTCCTTAGTACTCAAGATATTTGGTGACCATGCCTTTGGCCAAAACATCCTATTATGCAGCTTCGAACGGGGGCAGGGGGGAAGCAAGCTCAGACCTTGAGTCAAGATGAAAACAAGCTACAAGCTTGGGTCTCTGTGGGCCCCCACATATTATTTTAAATGCCAATTTAGTGTTATTCAACTTTTCATGGAAATAAGTTCATTTTTACAGAAGACATGCAAGAAAAATACTAGGAAACCCATATAGCCTATCCCCAACATGGTTTACATAGTGTTGATATAGTTCAACATTGCAAACGTTTATATACTGTCAACATGCAACAACTGCAACATTTCAGGCCTTCACTCTTCTGTGAGCACACACATACACAGCACCTTGTTATATGAGGGTATGCCATCTACCTTATTGTCCTAGTGCATCACTGTATATTGCCTAGACTGGGGAGATTTGTATAACCATGGTGGTTTATCAATATCAATACATTTATTATTGATTCAGTACTTTGACCCACGGTCTATATTCACCAGCTGATCCAATAATGTAATTTTAAGGCATTTTAACCAGCAGTAAAGAATCCATTTTAGAGATATATATTAATTGTTATGATCCTAATCTTCTTTATTCTAATAGTTCCTCAGTTTGTAGGAAACTGAGATTTCTAAAGAATATGGTCACCTCCTTTTAACTAGAAAATTCGTATTTGGGGTTTAACAGATAGTTCCCCGTGACTAGATTCTCAGGTAGTTTTTCTTCAGTCTTTTCTATTTTATTTATTTATTTTCTACATTTACTTATTTTCTCTCTGTGTGGTATGTGGGCACTTATGCCACCCTAAAAGTGTGGAGGTCAGAAGACAGATTGTAGGAGTCAGTTCTCTCTTTCCAATGTATGAGTCCAGGGGATTGAACTCAGGTTGTCAGGTTTTGTGTGAAGTACCCTGACCCACTGAGTCATCTCTCCATGCCTTCAGGCAATATTTCTGATGAGAATGCCACATAGTATTTGAATCCTTCTTGAGATATCACACTCATAAGAACATGACATCTGCCTCTTCCTTGAAGGCACTTCTGATTACTTGGGCAAAATATTACCAATGCCTTTATTATACAACTCTTATCTATTTAGTAATTTTTAAGAGGATGATTTTTGTTTTATAACTTTTTAAACTGTTAGTTATAGATATAACTATGTATATTTATGGGATTTGGTGTAGCATTTTAATGCACACATACATTGTGCTATAATCAGATCAGGATAATTGGCATGTCTGCCATCTCTCAATCATTTTTTTTGTGCTAGTGACATTTAAAAATATCCTCTACTAATTATTTTGAAATATATAATTAGCTATTGTCAACCATAATTATCTCACAGTGCTATAGAACTTCCTCAGCTTATTATCCTCTTCAGTTGCATTCCAGCAGTGATTAAGCATCTTAAGGTATATTTTAAGACTTATTTTCAATACTTTTATTTATGTATATGAGTGTGTGTTCATGTGAGTGAATTCTGAATGTATGTGGATGCCAGGCAAAGCCAGAAGAAGGCATTGGGTCTTTTGGAGCTGGAGTTACATGCGTTTATAAGCCTCTCAGCATGGATGTGAGGAAATGAACTTGGGTTCTCTGCTGGAGCAGCAAGTGGTCTTAGCCATTGAGTCATCTCCCTAGTCTCTCTAAATATTTTTAAAGACCATGCAAATATCATGTCTCTTCTAAAGTATTTCTCCCATATTTAGCATCTATTAGCATGTCTTGCCTGAATTAATCTTTCCTGTGATGATTACAAATGGTAGTTTTCCAACTCCAGTGCCTTTGCCACCATTCAGGAGAGACTTCCTTTTTTCAGTTAACGTGTTTAAATATGTATTTTTACCTCCTACCAGTTCTGATGCAAATGTTCCAACTTTTTAAAAAGACATGACCTCACTGTCCCATCCTTGTCCTGCAAGATATGTTTCCATCTACCTTTTGTGTTCTTATGACATTCCTCTATCGTGTGTGTGTGTGTGTGTGTGTGTGTGTGTGTGTGTGTGTGTGTGTGTGTGTGTGTTTCTGGGGAGTGAATCTAGGGCACTGAGTGTGCTAGGCAAGATTTCTACTATTCAGCTCTCTTTGCCTATCTCCTATTTTTTTTTAAGTACTTTTGCCATAACATCTCCCAAGATTTAGGTTTGATAACCAAAATCACAAAAACGTTATATCTTGCTAGGAACGGTGCATAACTTTAATCTCAGAACTCTGGAGGCAGAGGTGGGTGGATCTCTGTGAGTCCGAGGCAGGCCTGCCTGCTCTATGTAATGCGTTCCAGGTCAGCCAGGGCACATTATAAGTTCCTGTCTTAAAAAAAGTCATGTCTAATATAAAACTTAAGAATTCTGTTTACATAAGAGTCATCATCTAGTGAAAAAATTCATTAAAGAGCTTCCTGCCTTCCCAATATGAACTATCATCTAAAACAAATGATTTTCACTACTTCAAATTTATGTCAATTGGCAAAAAAAACCCAACTATTACTCATGAAATAATTTAAAATATTTTAATAAGACCTTACATTGTAAATGTTTAAACTGCAATTTGGTGGGTAGTTTAAATGTGATGTTATCTATTTAAAAAATCACCATAGAAATACGGTTAAAGACATAGCTTTGAAGGTGGAATCTCTTTGGAAAATGGTAGTTTACCAGTAGGTTTCAACATAGAAAAGTTTTCAGCTTATTATGTTGTCATCTTATGATACTTTAAACAGGCATTTGTGATTTATCGAGAACTTTTGTCCTAGATATTTCTTTTTTCACTTCTATAATTCAGCATCATATGAATATTTAATATTAATTGTCAAGTTCTTCCATGTGAATGTTTTTACTTTACCCCTATGCTTTCTTTCTAAAACATTTCCCTGTCACCTTGACTACAAGTGAGAGGAATCCAAAGTTTCTAAGATCAGAGATGTTTGTCAGGTCTTATTTTAATGGGTATATCCCTTCTACTTGATTATTAGGCTGCTGTTTGGAGGTAGTTCTTCAAACAGGTAGTTTGGAGAGATGGATCTTCTTCATGAGTGTTACTCTTTCAGCATTGTTCATAATATTAGGAATGATTTTTCTAGCCATTTAGGTTAACAGACATGTGATAGTCTGCTTTATTGATACAGTTTTAAAAGTTAATTGAAGTATTATAAGGTGCGTGACACAGTGTTATTTCGAGCATTTATCTCCTATAGTTATTCACTCCTCACTCCAAAAAAAAATATTTGGGGAACCTAAGGCAACCATAAGGAGTATTAGGAAATGGTTGCACTGATAAGCCCTGGCTTCGATCTTGAAGTACAACCACTATTTTGATAGGATTGTGCTATCAGATCATCCTGAGTGTCCTCATCACCTATTATGCAGTGACAAAGTGATCTGAAGCTTGGTAGCTTAAAACAATAAACAATTGGCCCGGCATGGTGGTACACACCTTTAACCCCAGCACTGAGAAGGCCAGAGGCAGGCAGATCTCTGTGAGTTGCAAGCTAGCCTGGTCTGTGTAGGGAGTTCCAAACCAGCCAAGTCTAAACAGTGAGACCCTGTTTCAAACAACAACAACAAACAACAAAAACAACAACAACAAAGGCTCTAACATGCTGTTTCCCCCAGGGACCCACAGAGCAGAAAATAGAGAACTAAAAGTGGTCCTCCATAGTTGTGCACTGTGGTGCTGGCACCCCACACATGCACACACAATAAAACAAATGGATTAAATGCAGAATGCTTTGCTTCAGGTGTGCTTCTTTTGTTAAAGACACTTTGCAAAACTAAATCAAATGTTTTCACATCTTGAAATAAATAGCTTTTCCGGATTTTTTCTCGAACTACAAAGATGTTTTTTCTCCTACCTTTACTCCACATCTGAGAAATAGGAGTAAAGAAACAGCTCATTTACACTGACAAATGACAACCGACACTTCACTCGGAATTAAAGAGGCGACAGGGACTAGGAGGGACTGTGACTAGCCACTTTGAAGGGAGAAACCACTTCTCAGTTTCAGCCCATAATTTCCACGGAGAATGTAGGTCGTATGTAGGAAATTCTATCCACTTTCCTGCAATTAAAAAAACCATTTTGCTTTTCTTTATGGATGAATAATATTCCACTGTATTTTATGCCACATTTTCTTTATTCACTTATTTGTTAACAGGCCTTAAGGCTGAATGAATAGTGCTATGGTCAACATGGATGCATAGCTGTCTCTGAGGAATGACAATTCATCATTTTATATATATATATATATCCAGGAGTGAGAGAACTGAATCACATTATAGTTCTATTTTTTTTTTTCACTATCATGCTGCATTCCACAGTGGCTGCACTAGTTTGCAATCCCATACAATATGAATAAGGGTTGCCCCTTTTCCCATATCTTTCCCAACGTTTGTCATCAGGTGCTTTCTTTAAAAATATTTGTTACATTTATTTAGTGCGTGAGGGCATGCACAGGTATGTGGCACACATGTGTCATGGTGAACATGTAGGAGGTCATAGGAAAACTTGTAGAAATCAGCTTTGTCCTTTTACCATGTTGGTCCTGGGGACTGAACTGAGGTCATCAAGTTTGGCAGCAAGCACCTCTACCTACTGAGCTCTCTCTCCAGCCCCCACCATGTTTTCTCAATGCTAGCCCATTTGGACCGGGGTTAGATGAAATCTCTAAGCAGTTTTATTTTGCGTTTTCTTGATGGATAACTATTGAATTTTTTTTCACGTGTTTCATGGCCATCTGCATAGTTTTGAGTACTAGCTGTTCAATGACTACCTGGCATAGACTTTCTCCAATTGCGCATGGTATCTTTTCGCTGTGACAATGGCTTCCTTTGCTGTGTCTCTTACTCTCATCATAAAGGACTAATTGGAGCCCCACAATTTCTACGACTCCTAACTAGGGTTTTATAAGGACCAGTTCAGTGCGCAGGTGTGCTTTCCTGCTTAATCTCCTGACTCCCAACCCCGTAACTTAGCTGGTTGCCAGTCTTAGTGAGAAGATGAATTCTGCTCTCTTCTGTGCCTCTGACCTGAAGCTTGGGGCGTACATCTTTTAATGGGCTTGTTTCAGTGGGATTCTGCTGAGACCACACTAAACACAGACAAGATACTCACTGGCTTGGATAAAATGGCAATATTTACTGTGAGTTCCAGGGGAAAGGAAAATGTAGGAATTCATGTTTTCCAGCACAGCAAGCTTCGATACAAACTTTCAAGATGACTTTCTCTTACATCACTGCACAGTGACTTTGACAAATGCAGAGCACCTCTCCAGTGTCAGCTGCTGGGAAGATGCCTGATCAGGCAACAGTGCCCTGCTTTTCTGCTCTGTGGCTATTTCTGTGCCCACGTCACGTGCTACGTTGCCCCCTCTTTCCCGTCTCTTCCTCTCTTGTGCTATGACACTGAATTGTTAGGGGTTCATTACTGAGAATTCCTTTTCTTCTTAAGAAGCTTCTGGGTTTCTTCAAGCCACCATTTGAAGAGCTTGGGTGCTTTTCCTGTTATCCAGGCTGCTGAGAAACTGGTTTGTGACTGAGTAAAAAAAGTGACTTAAAAGTATGCCTGGCTTCTAACCTACCATCTTAGTTCCAACTCTAAAAGTTAGTCTTAAACAAGTAAATGACACTGGATGGACCAAAAAGAGTCCATCTTCAGACTGAGTTTGGGGGCATAGACTGTCATGAACTGAGATGTGACAGTATGGAAAAGACAAGCCCAGGGATGCTGAGGCTGCAGTACAGTGTGGTGATTTGTGTAAGTGGACGTGAAATAAGTATGCTATGGCTAAAATCTGGCCAGAACCTAGATCAGCCAGGGTGAGTCAGCTGCTAGAGGCAAAGTTTGAGTGTCATACTTGTAGATATGATTCTGACAGCAAGATGTGATATGAGGTGGGCTCTGTAGAGACTCCATCTCCTCATTTGGAAGCCTAGACATCAAGGCTGGTTGGGCATCAGTGTGCCTGTCTCTTTTTAGGGGTTCAGGAAGGAGATGGTGTCTTCCTCCTGATGGGGCTGGTGGGCCCTTGAGTAACTGAGGGAGACAAAGACAGTGGTTGTGTTTTTGAGCGTTGGGAAGCATGTCAGAGTGTTGTAAAGATATGAGGAAGGGAAGAGAAGTCATGGCAGGAAGTCTGGGTCTGTCTAAGGGTCAGAGCAGTCTCCCTGGGAAGATTAATTAAGCTGACATTTGAATAATAGAGAATGGCAGGAAAAAGGCTTCCAGGAAGAGGGGATGCCCTGTGATGTGGCCCTGAGGTGGGAAGAAATGTGAATGCAGTTGAAAGGAGCTACAACATGCAGAAAGGGAACGTGATTTTTATGGAGCTGGAGCTGTGTTGTAAAGGGCTTCGAAGGCCCTGTTAATGAGGCTGGCCTTTAGTTCCAAGGCTAGTGTTAAGTAGGAGCATGGCATGAGCAAGTTAGTGTCAGCTTCTTTAAGTCGATTCTTTTTTTTTTTTTTTGGATAATGTATAATGAGTGGGGGGAAAGTAAAAGTCATAGACTTGCAGTCATATCATAATCAACTCACAGACTTGATTAAAATTTCAGAGTGAAAATGTAACCACTCCCTAGATCAAGAGCAGGGGGGTCTCTTTTCAGTCACTGTCTCCTCTTGGAGCATCACTGTATTAACTTCTAGAACCACAAATTCCATTTTCCTGAATTTTGAACTTCTTACACACAGAATTGTAAGTGTGTGCCCCTCCGTGTCGGCTTTGTTTCACTCCACCTTGTTTGTGAGACTTGCTCCCGTCGTACTGCCTGTAGCTAGCTCATTCTACATTCCTGGCTCCCGTCGTACAGCCTGTAGCTAGCTCATTCTACATTCCTGACTGTGTAGCTCGCCCTTTTCACCGTTGTGCGTGTCAGGGCATACATCTGGGCACTGCAGGAGACAATGCCTCAGGGATATTCCTGCGCGTGTCCTTTGTACACAGCGCGTTACGAATTTCTGTTGCATACACTGTGGTTAATGGAGAAATTCGAGAGTGGACTGTAGAGGTGTGGGGAGCCTGTGGGAGTGGTCTAAGAACCGAGGGAGCTGTGGCTCGGGTGAAGGGTTAGCGTACTCATCCCAAACCAGTGGGTCCTAGAGCTAGTTGGAAGCATTGTTAGGATTTAATGATTGGATCTATGGGATGAGTGAGGGGTAAAGGTCAATAACACCTTCAAGGTGTCTGACTTGTTGACATAGAAATGGGCTTCTCATTCACCATCATTAAGCCACTCTGGTCTACTGACCTGGAGACTGGATGAGTATTACTGTTTGAGTCCAGAGTTTTGACTTGAATGTGTGAGGATTAGAACAAGATAGAGTTTTTATATAGTATATAGTTTAAGATTAATTACTACAATCTTAAGCTTATAGATAAATATTTGTATATTTTTTTAAAATGTATTTTAAAATAATTTTATTTGAGGATTTTATGTATAAAAATATATGTGTACATATATAAACATAATATATATTTTATATATAAACTGTATTTATATCATTTACTACCTCTCTCTTCTCCTGCCAATTCCTCCCATGTGCCCCTATTCCACCTCAAACTCATGGCCTTATTTTTAAAATTATTTTTGTTACGTACATATACATATAAATTTATAAGCATAACCCGTTGAATTCATTTAGGGTTTGGGGCTGACTTCTTGGGATTGTGTCACCTATTGGGGCTTGTACCTGGAGAAGACTGATTCTCCCTCTCCTAGCAATCACTAATTGCCTGTCGCTCTTAATGTGAGGGTGGAGCCTAGTGAGATTTCCCCCATCCATGTTGGCATGTGAATTTGTCTTGTCATTTTCACAGATCTTGTTTAAGCAATGATGCTGTTGACATTTTGTGGGTACTGCTTCCCTGTCAAATACAGAAGATACCACCTCAAAGCAGACGTCCTGATTCTCTGCCTCTTAGAACCTTTCGGATCCTTCTTCTGCCATGTTTTAGAGCCTTTGATGTAGGGGTTGCATTTTGTAGATGTATCAGTTGGGGTTGGGCACCTTATGATTAGTTTTTTGTTTTTTCTTTTGACCAGTTGTGTCTTCCTGTAATGATCTCTGGCTACTGCTAAAAGAATCTTCTTTAATGAGGGGTGAGAGCTATGTTTATCTGTAGGTATAAAAATAACTACATTAGAAATGATACTGATTCAGGAAAGTGGCAACAATAGGTTCTCCTTCTGTGCTTTTCACACCACTAGCCCTGAGTAGTGGCCTTGGTTTACTCTATCAAGTCCACTTTTCTTCCTATTGAGTGGGCTTGAAGTCCAATTAGATGCCTGTTGATTATGCCTAGTATATCATGTCATTATTGCATCTTCTGGGATATCTTGCTATTCTGGTCATTGTTGTGGTGCGTAGGCTTTGCAGCTGGGCAGGATTACTGATTGCTTTTCTTCTTTGGCAGCTTGCAAAGCTCCTTCCGGTGCTATGAGAGTTGGTCCTCAGGGAAGAGGATTCCAGCTCAGTTCCAGCTCAGTTCTACGTTTTCTGTCTGAAGTGTGTGATATCTTCAACCACACGATCCTACCTTCAGTTTCTGGTAGGCAATAAGGGCAATGGAAGTAATGTACATTGCTTTGTACCAACAACCCGAAAGGAGGTTTTCCACACCTGGCACTGGGTTTTTTGTTAGATAGCCTATGGCTTTGGGGGTTGGGGTTGTTGTCATCCCAAGTAGCATACCTTCATTTAAGCTGTCTATGTGAGCGCGCGCGTGCGCGCGCGCGCACACACACACACACACACACACACACACACACACACATATCTGCAGGTAAACATGAAACCATACGTTTCCCTGTGGCTTTTTCAAGCATCCTTAGGGTTGTTTGTCCCTGCTCTCTTATTTTCCCTCTGTGCTGCCCTCTCCTCCCCTGTTTTCCCCATTCCCCATCACAGCACCTGTGTCCCACTGTTCCCTTCCAGTCCACGCCCTCTGCCCCATAGTCCCTTGTTACTTTCCTGGTGACTGCAGTTACTCCAAGTTATATTCTCACATTTAAAGGTTCAGGGCTAGGATCCACAAATAAGAGATAGAACATGCAGTGTTTGTTGCTCTAGGTCTGGGTTACCTTGCTCAGTATATATTCTAGTTCCATCTGTTTACCTCCAAATTTCATGATTTCATTCTTCTTTACAGCTGAATGTGTTCATTGTGTATATGCACTAGATTTTCACCATCCATTCATCAATTTAAGGACATTTAGGTTGTTTCCATTCCCTATCTATTGTGAATAGAGTGGCAATGAACATGGCTACTCAACTGTCTGTAGAGATAAGTCCTTTGGGGATATGTCAAGGAGTGGTATAGCTGGGTCATACAGTAGATCTATTTTTAGCTTTTTGAGGAATCTTCATACTGAATTATATAGTAGCTGCACCAGTTTGCAATCCCACCAACAGTGGATGAGTTTCCCCTTTCCACACATCTTCACCCATGTTTCTTTTTCGTTGTTTTCATGATCTTAGCCATTCTAACTTAGGTAAGATGAACTCTTCAGGGATATTCCAACTGTTAGAAATGGTCAAAAAAAACAAAACAAAAAAAACAAAAAACGCAAACCAACATGGAATCTGGGGATTCGGTTCAATGGGCAACGCACTTGCTCTGCAAGCATGAGGATGTGAGTTTGGAGACCTAACATTTATATAAAACCAGACATGGTGGTGCTTATGTGTAATCCCAGCCTTAGGAATAAAGGAAGAAATGAGTGGATCTTTGGGGCTCAGTGGCCAATCCGAGCACCTTAAACCATGAGATCTGAGTTTAGTGAGGGATAGGGGAGAAACTCCAAAGTCAACCTTTGACCTTTATATGCACATGCACTACGAACTGCCCTGGTGCGTACGTGTACACACACACACACACACACACACACACACACACACACACACACACGAGAGAGAGAGAGAGAGAGAGAGAGAGAGAGAGAGAGAGAGAGCGCAAAAATGTATATATATATATATATATATATATATATATATATATATATACTAGATTTCTATTCCTAAGGGAGTGCAAGCATTTTTCACTTTTGTCATGGTTTGATAGAGATTGAATTATATCACTCGATGGCTGGCTATTGCATAAAATAAATTGTTCTCAATCCAATTTCTTATAGACCAATGCTTTCATTGCTCAAATTGCTATTGCAATAGCTATCTTATTGGCAGTCTTAGCAATAACAGGCTGAGCTGAGTGAGCAGAACTCAGCCACTGATTTATCTCTGAGCATGGATTTAGATACAGGTTGAGATGCATAAGTAGAGAGCAGTGTGGAAAGTTGCACTGTCTTGATTGTTAAAATACAAGCAATCAAGATGCAGAGTTGTGGAACCCAGTGGTTGCATCTGCAATACACCTCCCACATCTAAGACTCAGGGATCATTGTGGAAGAGGGGGCGGACAGACAGTAAGGAGCTGGAGGGTGAGGAAGTTTGCTGTTAGACAGTGTTTCCTAGGAATCTTAGAAGCTACACCCATAAAATCGTACCAATATGACTACCTAAACAAAAGCTGAACAAAGACAACAGTAATAGACATGCTAACGTGGGAAACCCGGGAAGCCTCAACCCTCCCCCTCCCCCAAACACACAAAATACTACAGAAAATTAAGGAATGCTGAGTGTGGGAGAAATTGTCCTGCCTAGGTAAGATAACTAGGTTATCTAATTCCAAATTATCATCCCTGAAAACATACATGCATACACATAACATTATACAGACTGGGCATGTTGTACTTATTTATTTATTTATTTATTTATTTATTTATTTATTTATTTATTTATTTATTTATTGGTTTTTCGAGACAGGGTTTCTCTGTGTAGCTTTGCGCCTTTCCTGGGACTCACTTGGTAGCCCAGGCTGGCCTCGTGTACTTATTTATTTAGGAATATGTAGACAACAATTAATGAAAAAAGAGGGTATGAATTTGAAAAAGAGCAAGGAGTGGTATATGAGGGTTTAGAGGGAGGAAAGGGAAAGGGGAAGTGATATAATTACATTATAAGCTAACAAAAGAAATAATTAAGACTTCTGTATAGGAAATCAGAATAATCTCTCAAGGATAATTTGTATTGCATTTCTTACAGTTTGCATCCAAAGATTTTCCCAGAGCTCATGTGTTGAAGTCTTAGTCCCCAGCTTGTGGTGAAACCTCAGATGAGTGGGACATAACTGGGGAAAGCAGGTCTTTGGGGATGTGCTCTCGAAGGAGATAATGGGACCATTCCTGGAGAGCAGCATCGTTTGACCCCGGGTGCTGCCTGCCTTGATGTTGTGCCTTACTAAAGCTCACAAACAATAGAACACCACCCATCCAAGGAGCAAATCCAAATCCAAATAGTGCTTGTTTGCATGTAGCTAGGAAATGGCGATTCAAAGGGCCACAAAGCCCAGCTGCTAGGAGCATTGGCAGACTTGTGTTCTAAACTCATCCAGAAGGGCATGGAGCAAAAGCCCAGTCACCCACGTCTGAGAATTCAGACAAAATGACTATAGAGTTCTAAACAAATAAAGATTAAATGGTTACGTATTCACACTTAATACATGCTACAAATCAGATATATATTCCATGGAAGATGAAACCCACTAGTAAGAAATTGTTGATATTTTGTCGACAGCTGTGGCTGGGGTATACTCATTGACTCATGCAGTCACTTAGTGCCTTGACATCTCTTCCTCTGTAGTCCTGGCCTCTCTCCTCTGTCAGTCACCTGTTATGTGACTTTTCCTAGGGAGAGACAAACCCAAGTCTCTTCATTCCAGATAGGGCAGCAGCAGGAACCAAAGGAAATGATTCCACCCAAGTCTAGTTTGGTGAAGCAATGGATTTATTGGGAGTTCCTTATAGGATCATGGGTGACAGGTCCAAAGGCAGCCATTGAGAGCTGTAGCTCAGGCAGTTTTGGCTTTTGCTTCATACCCTGCTGGATGAGTTTTGAGTACAAGTATGTTAGTGCTCTTAGCAGCTGGGTTTTGAAAACCTAGGAACCACCATGCCCTAGTTGTATGCCGTGAAGCAAATATGCACTGTTTCTTGGATGAGTAGTGCTACACTGTTTGTGGGCTGTGGTGAAGCAGAAGGTTATGGATCAGGGAGGCACCCAGGAGCTCCTACCCTATCATCAGCAACTATTGGCAGTTAGTGGTTGCTATGGGAGGAAGGGAAGGACATTTTCTTTTTCAGTGATACTGATACTGGTGAGTTGTTCTTGCTGTAGTACTACTCATGCACCCACAAGTTCAGTGGATTAAAAAAAAATTTGGAAGAAAAGGGTTCTGAGGGTGAGAGTGGAGATGAGAGGGTAGTGTGTGTGTGTGTGTGTTTGTGTGTGTGTAAGTGTAATCCCATTACACTGCATATATGTATGAAATTGTAAAAAAAAATATAATTAGTCCATGATGGAATGATTTAAAAAAATTATCTTCCTGATGAGCTAGATGAAGTTCTATATGATAACACAGGAACGTAACTTCTTCAAGGTCATCTGTGAAGTAGGAAACCGAGCATTTGAACTAAGGCAGAGTTACACTGCTGGTTCTCCCTGTCTTTATTAAAGCATCCATAAAGAAGAATAGAACATGATGGTGCAAGTATTAAAACATTGAGTTCTAATCTTCTTCCGTGTGATAATTTTGCCATTCATCTTTTCTGACAGTGATAAACGCATAGATAAAGCTTGATTGGAAAGGAAGTCTTTTGGCAGGAAAAAAATGAAAGCAAAATTACACTTGAACTAATTTAAAAGCAGCATTTAAGGGGTTGAGAGGAGAGCTGTCTCATAGCACAATGCTTCTTCAGCTTCCTGTCACAGAAAACCCCCAGAAGTGACATGAGAGGAAGAGAAGAGGGGTCCATAAGACCTATGGTCACTCTAACTCCTTTGCTCAGTAAGAAATGGATTTCAAGATGTACAGCATATCAGAGACTTGTCAAAACATCAGCCCAGGAGGGAGCAGGCCACAGAGGAATTTGACAGACTGCTTGGAGCAGCACAGGAGCTGAGGTTGTCATGCGTAAGCATGCAGACAATTACAGGGGATTTGAAGAAAGCCCGCCTGAAAACCAACTCGACAGTGTGTGCATCTGTAGACTACACAGCCCCAAAGGAAATAATGTTACCAGGTATTAGATTCCAGTCAAGATGAATTTGAAAGAGATGAATAGCTAGTCTTGTTATAAATTATTAGGGATAACATTCAGTCCCCTTCTACTTTTGTGCATCAGTTTGACATGGGTTTCGATCCATGTTGAAAGACCTCAGTTTAGAAATGAGAAAGGCACCTAGCAACACAGGCTCCCAGTCCTTTACGTGTAAAGTCTGAGAACTAAAGGTGAATGCTTACGCAAAATAAAACTTAAACCAATGTGAAGTTGAACTGCATGTACATATGCTTTTAATCTATCATAGTCTTATTTAATGTGAGTATTCATGTATTTTGTTGTAAAAATGTTAATGTATTTCATAGGTGGAGTGATTCCAGACCCCGTGGTGGGCATTACATAAGAGTGTACATAAGGTGTTACTTCCTTTTGTGTGTATGTGTGCAGGGGCATTGTGTGCAGGTAACTGTGTGTGTGTGTGTGTGTGTGTGTGTGTGTGTGTGTGTGTGTGTGTAGGTCAATGGACAACCTCAGGTATCATTCCATAGGTGCCACACACATGATTTTTTTGAAACAGGGTCTGTAGTTGGTCTGAGAGTAGGCTCCTTTGGCTGGCCAGCAAGTCTCAGGTTTCACCTGCCTCTTCCTCTCCGATGCAGAAATTCCAAATGTGTCGCTGTACCTGCCTTTTTCATGTGGCTTCTGGAGACTGAACTTGGGTCTTCCTGTTTGCAGGCAACTAACTGCCTTCTGACTGAGCCACGTGCCAGCCCACATAATTGCTTCTTGCAAGTGTAAAATTTTCTGAATTTCCAAATGATTCTGGCCTATGACTTTCCAAGGAACAATTATGGACCCGTGTTGGCTAAGTAAATGATCAGTAGACTTCCTATTTCGACTGACATTGTTTTTGTGTTGTACTTCTGGTTGCTTTGAAAATGGACATTTTACCAGGAGTTAAGACTTAAGGTGCACACAATGTGCAAGAGTTGTATATAACTCACACTAACAGAGCCAGGGAAGGGCTGAGAATTTCTGAAATACTGTTTCAAGAAATTGATTTCTTTTTTTCAGTAAGTGACAGTTTTCTGAAGAAGGGGGTTTAATTGAAGCTGAGCTACCCTAATGTTTGGTGGAATGGATGTTAAAAAACTCTAGATGCCCATGAACATAAATTTCTCAAATACATAGATTGGTTTTACATGACAAAGTTTCATTAAGCTCTAAAAGAGAGGACCAACAGAAAGGTGTGGGGGTGTTTTTCAAAGGGTGTCTGAAGTACAGACACAAAGGAATAGTTTACTTAAAAGTATTAAATTGTATAGACTGAGCAGGTCATATTTAGGAATATATATGTATACAAATGTAACAACAATTAATGAAAAGAGATCCAGAAATTTGAAAGAGAGCAAGGAGGGATATATGTAAGGGTTAGTGGGGAGAAAAGGGAGGAGGAAGATAATGTAATTAAATAATCTCAAAAAGAAAAGAAAAAGACAATATTTCAAAAAGTATTAAATTTGGTGTCAGATGGTTCTTTACTTGTTCCTGTAATGGTAGGAACATATCATTTTGTTATTCAATTTTGTTAAACATTTGTGCAACTTAAGCAGTTGTTAACATTAAGGAATTTGTACATCTTCAATCACAGCACTTGGGAAGCAGAAAGTAGGCATATCTGTGTCAGTTTGAGGTCATCTGGTCTACACAGTGTATCTGAGGTCAACCATTGCTACATAGTAAAAATTTTTCTCCAAGAAAAACAAACACAACAATTGTTATTGTACTCTTACTAGTTTAGACTGTGGCCCATTGCTGTTATGAAATGCAAACACTCCCATGACATCAACGCCTTTTCTCAATACTTGAGTCATTCATTTTCATCCAATGTTAGCCTGTCTGCCACCTGCCACATGGCCCTAAAAATAATTCCATGCTGGGTTTTGCTCAAGAAAGCAAACACTGTCAAACAGTGAAGAAGTCCACTGTCCTATATTATATTGCCAGTCATTTCCTGAAACTGTCCACTAATCTGCTTTCTGTAATTATCATTTCCCCCTTTCTATTCAGTTCCTGCTCTTTCTCCTCCCTTTCACTCTTCATGGCCTCCCTTCACCCTCATTGTCCTCACTTTAAAATCTTTAGTCATCTTTGTCTTAGTTGAAATTATACTTAGTGTATACTGGAGTCTCCTCCTCTGTGGCAAGTCTCCATCAAAGCGGGCTTGCTAGCTTTAACTAGTGTCTGGCAATGTTCTTAGCACTGGTTTTTGATGCAATGTATAAGGAGCTTCGAATTTGGCTCTGTATGTCAACAATAAGCAAAATGTCAACCAGGCTCTTAACAATCCCTCTTAGATCTATCAGTAGTAAAGGGAACAGGTTGAATTTGATATGGAGTCCAGACTGGGCAGACTGGCGTTGAGATCATAGCTTAGTAGAAGCAGAAATCTCTATGTGAACTAGAACCACGGTAGGAAAACATGACTATAATCGAGGACTTGCTAGAGGCTCAGTAGGGACAAATCTGAGTTACAACTCCAGGAGCCGATCATTGGGAGGGTCTCCATTTGTGTTTGTCTATCTCCTGGTCTGCAGGTTCTCACCTTGAAAATTACAGGGGAAAAATATTCCATGTTCCAGGAGAGAGGAGAAGAGAGCAGGGACTTGCACATATGCCCAGAATATTCTGTCCTTCAGAACCAGGTCTGTTCACAGAAAGGGACTGTTTTACCAGAGTAAACACTGGGCTTTCCTGAAACATTTAGGTGGAGCAGGAAAATAAAGTCAAAAAGTAGACAAGACAGTGAAGTAATTTGTCTAGAACAGCCAGGCTGTTCGTGGGAGTGCTCTGGGTCTATTTAACATGCTAGAGTGATCTGGGTCTATTGAACATGGTGACTTTCTTCTTTCTGCAGGCTGAAATAACAATTCTATCCCCATGCTTGCCCTTCAGCTGGAGAGAATCTCTTAAAGGTTTTTACTGTGAGAGCCAGTTAAAGTCAAGCTGCAGAAGGCTGGCCCCCAGCTGTCTTTTACTCTTAAAGCTAATCCATGCTCTGCCTCTAGCTCAGTGGTTCTCACCCTTCCTAATGCTGCAACCCTTTAGTACAGTTCCTTATGTTGTGGTGACCCCCAACTATAAATTATTTTGTTGCTACTCCATAACTGTAATTTTGCTACTGTTATGAATCATAATGTAAATATCTGGTATGCAGGATATCTGATATGTGACTCCCAAAGGGGTTGTGACCCACAGGTTGAGAACTGCTGTCTTGCTCTTCTTTGAAACGACCCATCAAATGTTCCTCTGCGTCTGTGTCACCAGCAACTTGTGCTTCATAGGTGAGCTGATGTTGGCTATTATTTACTGTGTTTAATTTCTTTTTTTCTTTTCTTCTTATTAAGAGATTTCCTATTCATTTTACATATCAACCATGGATTCCCCTGTCTTCCCTCCTCCCACCCCCCAGCCTTCCCCTCCAACCCACCTCCCATTCCCACCTCCTCTAATGCAAGGTCTCCCCTGGTGAGTCAGCAGAGCCTGGTACATTCAGTTGAGGCAGGTCCAAGCCCCTCCTCCCTGCACCAAGGCTGAGCAAAGTGTCTCAGCATAGGCACTAGGTTCCCAAAAGCCAGCTCATGCACTAAAGACAGGTCCTAAACAGTTCAAGCTAAACAACTGTCTCATTTATTCAGAAGGCCTAGTCCAGTACCATGGGGGTTCCTTAGCTATTGGTTCACAGTTCATGTGTTTCCACTAGTTTGGCTAGTTGTCTCTGTACTTTTTTCCAATCATGGTCTCGATATCTCTTGCTAGTTGTCTCTGTACTTTTTCCAATCATGGTCTCGATATCTCTTGCTCATATGATCCCTCTTCTCTCTCGTTGATTGGACTCCTGGAGCTCCACCTGGGGCTTGGCCATGGGTCTCTGCATCTGCTTCCATCAGTCACTGGATGAGGGGTCTATCATGACAGTTAGGGTGTTCAGCCATCTGATCACCAGAGTAGGTCAGCTCAGGCACCCTCTCGACCATTGCCAGTAGTCTATAGTGGAGTCATCTTTGTGGATTCCTGGGGACCTCTCTAGCACTCTACTTCTTCCTATTCCCATGGGGTCTTCATTTATCATGGTATCTCTTTCCTTGTTCTCCCACTCTGTTCCTGATCTAGCTAGGACCTCCCACTCTCCTAAGTTCTCTTTCCCCTGACCCTTGCCCTCCATTACCCCTCCTCACCCCCAGTTTGCTCATGTAGATCTCATCCATTTCTCTGTCTTTGGGTGATCCCTGTGTCTTTCTTTTTTTTAAAATTTTTTAATTTTATTTTTATTTTGCAATACAATTCAGTTCTACATATCAGCCACAGATTCCCTTGTTCTCCCCCCTCCCGCCCCCCTCACCTTCCCCTCAGCCCACCCCCCATTCCCACCTCCTCCAGGGCAAAGCCTTCCCCGAGGACTGAGATCAACCTGGTAGACTCAGTCCAGGTAGGTCCAGTCCCCTCCTCCCAGGCCGAGCCAAGTGATCCTGCATAGGCCCCAGGTTTCAAACAGCCAACTCATGCAATGAGCACAGGACCCGGTCCCACTGCCTGGATGCCTCCCAAATAGATCAAGCCAATCAACTGTCTCACCCATTCAGAGGGCCTGATCCAGTTGGGGACCCCTCAGCCATTGGTTCATAGTCCATGTGTTTCCATTCGTTTGGCTATTTGTCTCTGTGCTTTATCCAACCTTGGTCTCAACAATTCTCGCTCATATAAACCCTCCTCTTTCTCGCTAATTGGACTCCCAGAGCTCCACCCGGGGCCTAGCCATGGATCTCTGCATCCAGATCCCTCAGTAGTTGGATGAGGTTTCTAGCACGACAATTAGAGTGTTTGGTCATCCCATCACCAGAGTAGGTCAGTTCGGGCTGTATTTCGACCATTGCCAACAGTCTGTTATGGGGGTATCTTTGTGGATTTCTGTGGGCCTCTCTAGCACTTTGCTTCTTCCTATTCTCATGTGGTCTTCATTTACCATGGTCTCCTATTCCTTGTTCTCCCTCTCTGTTGTTGATCCAGCTGGGATCTCCCACTCCTCCAAGCTCTCTTTCCCTCAACCCTCGCCCTTCACTACCCCCACTCATGTCCAGGCTGTTCATGTAGATCTCATTCCATTTCTCTGTCACTGGGCGATCCCTGTGTCTTTCTTGGGGTCCTGTTTTCCAGGTAGCCTCCCTGGTGATGTGAGTAGCCGTCCAGTCATCCTTGTTCCACATCTAATATCCTCCTATGAGTGAGTACATACCATGTTTGTCTTTCTGAGTCTGGGTTACCTCACTCAGGATGATATTTTCTAGTTCCATCCATTTGCCTGCAAACCTCATGATGTCATTGTTTCTCTCTGCTGAGTAGTACTCCATTGTGTATATGTACCACAGTTTCTTTATCCATTCTTCAGTTGAAGGGCATCTAGGTTGTTTCCAGGTTCTGGCTATTACAAATAATGCTGCTATGAACATAGTTGAGCATGTGTCCTTGTGGTATGATTGAGCATTCCTTGGGTATATGCCCAAGAGTGGTATAGCTGGGTCTTGAGGGAGATTGATTCCCAATTTTCTGAGAAAGTGCCATACTGATTTCCAAAGTGGCTGTACATGTTTGTATTCCCACCAACAGTGGAGGAGTGTTCCCCTTGCTCTACAACCTCTCCAACATAAGCTGTCATAAACTTCATAGGTGAGCTGATGTTGGCTATTATTTACTGTGTTTAATTTCTCTTCAGGTTTCTGGGATCATGGTTTCCCTATGAACTCATTTTTCTTTAAATGACTAAAGTGAAAGTATTGACTTTCTGTTTGTTCAACAGCTATTGTTTTGTTGTAAGGATGACATAATGACTTTCAGGCTTTTTTCATGTTGGACCTGAAATGGGAAACCTTCTGTTACATTTTATATTATGCACTAGGCATTATGGCATCTGTCTGTAATCTTAGCTGTTTGAGAGGTTGAGGTAGGAGAATCAAAGCTTAAGGGTAGTCTGGTGACTTAGGCTCAGAAGGAAAAAGGCAGAACCCGAAATGTGAGCTTCCTTTCTCAAAGCTGGGCATTGAAATCATGCAAATTATTCAATAAACTCAACGGCTCAAGGGAAAAAAATGAAAACTGAAAAAAGGGTGGAGGCAGCTATGAATGTAGTTAAAGCATCTGGCTAGCCTGCACTAGGCTCTCTATTCAGTCCTTAGTCTCTCTCTCTCTCTCTCTCTCTCTCTCTCTCTCTCTCTCTCTCTCTTTCTCTCTCTCTCTCTTTTTCTCTCTCTCTCATACACACCCACACCCACACACTCCCACACACCCACACATGTGTACCTGCACACACATGTACACACACACACACACACACACACACACACATATATATATATATATATATATATATATATATATAAAAATAGAGTGCAAATCATTACTAAACAGCTAAATAGAAGTGATCGTATGTTTGCTTGAGTCAGAGTCAAGTTAACATAGGAATAATACTGAAACACAACTTTGCTCATTGGTTTGCATTGACTATTCTCTTATCTTTGAAAACAGAACTGTGTAGTGGCAACAGAGATTGAAGTCACACACACACACACACACACACACACAGAGAGAGAGAGAGAGAGACAGAGACAGAGAGACAGAGAGACAGAGAGAGAGAGAGAGAGAGACAGAGAGAGAGAGAGAATGAACTATTGGGCCATTTATAAAAAACTTTCAGATTCCAATCTTCAATGATGACAATAGGCTTCAGAAAACATCAAACTCAACATATAACCCATCCCAAGCCATCTTTCTGAGCTGATCTTTCAATAGTTTTAAGATGTGATTTTTACTGTAATAGTCTCGGATTTAGTTACCTATATTTTGCATTTTTTTTTCTCTTGCTAAGACAACTTGTTTGTCTGTTTACAATTTGGGTTGTTCTCGTTACACATTTCCTACTTGAAAACTCATCTCTAGACTAGTTAAATAAAATATGGGAATTCAATGTCGTGTCCATAGTTCCTCATAAATTTCTACTGACAATGGAGCATATTTTATGTTTTAACATTTCTCATAACAGCAAGTGTTGGAAATGGCAGACAAAATATTGGGACACATCTAGTAAATAGCTCTGTGTGGTAGAATCCTGAGGTGTTCCCTTGGGCCCCAAAAGTGAAGGAATAGTCTAGATAACAGAGCAACATTTCAGAAAGCCACCCTGAAAGTAAGTTTGAGTTCAGATGACCCTATAATATCATTGTGAAAGAAATATGTTATCTTAAAGGCTAGACACTTTCCCCAATTCTATATTAATTTAATGTTTTCATTTAAAACAATGCCTGGTGATTCAAAAATTAAGGATGTTAATACAATTATAACACAGGAAATGACTGAGTCATAATACAACAGTCTTTTTAAAAAATTAAATTTCCTATCAATTGAGAATCAGTTGGAACGACCAAGTGCTTAAGTGCTCTTGATTAATATTTAAGAATCTCTGTGACTACATTTGCATACATGCATGTTGTGAAAATAGTATATGAAATCAGCTTTGATTTGAAGTAAGGACTTCAGAACTACTGTTTTTTATGCTGCCATTTTAGCCTTATATTTTAACAAAAAGTAGTAGTTTTTCAATCAGATGGGAAACTTAGATTATAAAACCATGTGATAAAATTTAAATCTCTTGCTTATTTTGCATATTCTTTAAAGTGAATTTGATTTAATTACAATATTTGTGCATCTTTAATAAAGTATTTCTTAGAACACATCAGATTTTTCAGCTATTTTAATGCAGAGAAGTCTCTTTTCTGCACAAATTAAATAAACATAATTCTATAGTCAAGGAGTTTATAATGTTAGGTAAAAGATTAGATATATGTGAAAGGAACTGTTCATCACTTGAAAAGCTCTTTGTGCTAGTGACATGCTTGGCACTGTCGGTGACTGAGGCCTGGAGAACAAAAGAGTCTATGTTAATATGTCAACATCAACAAGTCACTATGACATGATCAGGGTGCACAGTGTAGAAACAGCTGAGTGAAAAAGGCCCTGGAAAAAATGACAAACACACAACAAGAAATGATTGGAGAAAAAAAACATTGGCTGATGGTGCAGAAGTTGGAGATAGGACAACCTCATAGAAGATGAGATCAATGACCCCAAAGGCTTGTGGGATTCAGTGCATCAGCGTTGCAAGTGGATTCTGGGAAGTGAGAGGAGAAGGAATAAGGATGCACAGCTGAGGAAGTTAAACATAGAATGTTTAAACATGGGAGTTATAGTCGGATGACTTCGGAAATCTGTTTCCCAGTTTTCAACAAAATGGATCAACTGCTTCCTTAAGACCCAGTCGTTTCAATACTGGCTGTGTACTCCCATCCAAATTGAATGCATAATTTCACAAGAAGACCCACAAGAATATTCATAGCAGCCCAAATCTGGACATAGTCTAGACAGTCACCTAGGAGAGAAAGGATAAACAAGTTGTGTATTGTCTATATGATAAAAATAATCTACTTAGGCATGCAGCATAAGCATGTAGATGAATCTTATAAAGACACTGAACTAAACAAGTGAGAAACAAAAGCACCCTTAAGGGCTCCAGTTATATGAAGTTTTAGAACAAAACAACTGTTAGTCTGTGGTGTAGTAGAGATCAGAACATTTGCATCAGATTGTGTTCTATGTGTTGTTCTGGGTGATAATTAACAAAAGTATACATACTTGTCAAAGTCATGAAACATATATGCCTTTTAGTGTATGGGTAATAATTTTATAATGTACTTCTAGGGGCTGGAGATAATGACATAGTGAGAAAGAGTGGCTAATATGCAAATATGAGGACCTAAGTTCAAATCCCCAGGACTTACATAAAATGCGCAATGTGATTATATGCTCCTGTAATGCTAATGTTGTGGGGAGTAGAGATAGGATGCTAGCTGGGACTTGGTAGTCACCAGGTTCAATGAGAGAACTTGATTCAAGAGTATAAGCAGGATACCCAAGTTCTTCTCTGGCTTCTATATGCACATATCACACCCTGACTCACCCTACATACATACAAACATACTAATAAAAATTCAATTAAAAATTTATAGTATCTAAGAAGCACCCAATAGTCCTTTTGGCAAAAGTACTGGACATTTGGAAGTGTGGATATCTTAATAAAGCAATAAACATTTTATAAAGGAACATGAAAGCAATTGTCTATCCATACTAGTTTCTGTTCTTTATAAAGTAAAGTAAGAGACAAAGGGGCAGGGTGTGGCTGTAAAGATAGGAAGGTTAGGAAGCATCGGATGTGGGAGGGGGTTATGATGAGCTGGTAAGGGAAGGCTCCTTGTTTTCTGTGGAGTTTCAATGGCATGCATGTGAGTTTAAATAAGCTCAGTGGACTGTTGTGCTCAGTTGATTGCATCACAGGGAAATGATTCCCCTTAGAAGATTCAGCTTGAAGAAAAACAAATTAGCAGATACATAAATCATGGACTACTTGACAACAGCTTTTTTTTTTTTTAAATCTATTCTCAGTGTTCTCCCTCAATATAAATCAAACTTCATTGCAGGTGATGCCCTTCTTCATTGATCATGGCATGGAGCTGAATCTTCTGTTTGCTGGGTTTCATCTTGTCTCTCATTTTTAGGTTGGTGTTAAAGGAGAGTGTGAAACAGAAATGCCTTTACTCCTTTGTTTTCAACGAGATGTCTTTAGAAGTACTCTTTTGTGTTAGCATTTTCTTAATGCAGGGTTTCGGAGCACATTGGAGATATTTGTGGTCCCGATTACTACTTAGTATTGCTTACACAAGATGCTCTGATGAGCTTTAAAACACGAGTAAGAGACACCTGGAATCCAGGCTATGGCTCTGAATAGATCTGGGTGATTGTGGTATGTTATGGCTGCCATAAGAAAATATTATAGCTTGGAGACTTAAACAGAAAACATGTATTTCTCACAGCTCTCTGGAGACTGAAGTGTGAGGTTAAGGTGTCAACGTTGTAGGAGGCTCTTTCTGATTCACAGACAGCCATGTTCCTGCCGTTTCCCTGCTCAGTGAAGAGAGGGGGAGTGAGGGACAGAGAAGTGAAAGAGAACAAGCCATCTAATCTCTGCTCATCACAGCATTAACTTTAGTATGAGGTCTCCACCCTGTGACCTCATCTAAACCTAATTAGCCTCTTAAAAGTCTCTGTATCCAAACATCATATTGGGAGTGAGGGCTTCAGTACCTGAGTTTTAGGACGTAAACATCCAATACATAATACTCTCCTTCAATCAAATTGACTTCAGCTTCCATATCTGTAAAGACAGATGTGTCCCATAAGTTACCCAGGTATTTGTTTTGGAAACTGAAAGTAATGTGTGTTAACTAGGTACCAGAATACCTGGGCTATTGACTATAATTACTAATTGTAAATTCATCGAAATATTTTTACAACATTATGCTTGTATTCTACAGTCCTTCAATTCCAATTGGCTTTAGAAAACAAAGAGTATTTTTTAGGACCTGCAGAAATACCTTAGTAACGTGCTTGCCACACAGGCATGAGGAGTTGTTGATCCCAAGAACCTTTGTAAAAAAGCCAGGTGAGGTGGTCTGTGCTTGTAATTCCCCTGCTGGGAATTAGAGACACCTGAATTTTGGGGCTTGCTGACCAGCTGGTCTAGCATCCTTAGTCAGTTCTAGGTCAGTTAGTCCTGTCTCATAAGGTAGATACCTCCTGAGGAATGACATCCAAGGTTGATCTCTGACCTCCTCCACATGCTCTCTCTCTCTCTCTCTCTCTCTCTCTCTCTCTCTCTCTCTCTCTCTCACACACACACACACACACACACACACACACACATGCACACCTGAATGCTTGCACATATGTATGCACACACAGAAAATATTTTTATTTTACTGATCAAGGTATTGTCTTTTTGTAAGAGTGGGGCCCGGACATTGTAGATTCTACAGGAGAAGTCAGCAATAGTATTCTGTACATTTACAGATAACTAATATTTATGTTTTTGAAGACTACTCAGTCTCTGCTGCAACCACTTATCACTTACTCAGTCACTGCAGCAAACATACATGAAAAGGGCATGGCTAAGTTCCAAGAAAACTTCACTTATAAAAACACACAACCAATCAGATTTGGACAATGTCTTATACAGTTAGGGTTCCTCTTCAAGGTATTGACAGTTTCAATATTACATGACACTTGTTAATTTATTTATTTGCCTCATAAAGATTGCTTTTAATGGTTTTATTTTATAGATTGATGTGTTTATAATTTTACTTAAAATGTTTATCAGCTGTCTTTTATTGATGATTCACTTAAATAACTCAAAGAAACAACATACTAAAAAATTCAATCATGACATAATGTAGATCAGTATCTCCTTTTGCAATCTAAGGAATAATGTATGGTACATTTAAAATATATATGTATATATATATATATTTAAATATACATAGGTCTTTAGGGTTTTTCTCTCTGAGAATCACTTTAAGGGAGATATTACTTTTTTAGTGGATGGTGAATTTTTAATTGGATATATTTGTGTTTGCCCAAGTTCTGAAGCAGAAATAGTAACCGGAGTAGACAATTGGTGGCTGGTGAGGTAGAGAGACCACAGCTAAAGCCTGTGACCAGCTCTGTTTGGCATCTTGGACTTCTTAAATGTGAGATAACCTAGCAGACATCAACAGACTGCATACTTAACCTGTCACATTGTAGGACAGACATCACCCGAAACCTTGGTGTGATGCGGGGAAATGATAACAGTGATGTATAAAAACACCTCTCAGAGGCAGTGATTCCACGGTCAGTCTATTTCTCAGACACTGATCATTAATATACTGCTTAATAAGAAAGGCCCTTATGTGTTTTCCTTTCATCAAAGAATAATGGAAGTAAACAAGGTCTCTGTTTAGAGTTAGGTTGTGTAGCTCATCACCGACAGCTTTTTACACTTACATCTATAGAGCCTACCATGTGCTGTTCTCCTTCCTTTGCGTAGATTGTCCAAGATCATGACATCAAATAGCACCAGCAATGGAGAAGCATTGGCTTCTCAAGTCTGTCTAGCTAAAGTGTCATTTGTGTCTTAGTATAAATCTTGTCATTTAAATAGGACTTTGTGTATCGCCAAAGTAACTACTACAGTATGATGCAACCATTCATTTCCCCACCCTCCCAAGTTATAAAGACTACTAGTGTTTGTGTTAGGCCTCCTGTTAACCAGCAGACTCAGAAGATTGTTACTGCCAGATGTTAACAAATATCAGATAGAAATCAAATGTGAAATCAAGCGTGTAAAATGTTACTAAACTTCTGTGCCAAACACAGTGATGACAACAACTGAAAGAGTCCACTGCAAATATTCATGGAATAATCACATGGATATCTTGAATGCTCCTTGAACTTTTAAGGTGAATATAACCATTCGTAGGTCTAGACCTTGGCTTTCAAGATGAATGTAGCCATTTCCAGGAAAAGAAAATGTAGTTATTCACTTGTAAGTGATGGGAATTGATAGAGTGGCTTGGTGCTCTTGAGTTAGTGTTAGTGAATTAGGGAGAACAGGGACGCAGAGGTTCAGATGTACCTGGAAGGTTTTTCTGGTCCTGCCCGGCCCTGTGGTCAGGAAGAATCTCTCCGACCCGTGTTCTGCAGCCGCTTATAAAATAATCACTCAGAGGCTTAATATGATTTACAAACTTATGGCCATGGCCTATGGCTCAAGCTTCTTGCTAGCTAGCTCTTATAACTAAACTCAGTCCATTTCTATTAATCTATATGTTGCCATGTGTTCCGTGGCTTTACCTGTGTGCCATTACATGCTGCTCCTTGGATGGCGTCTCCTCCGCCTCTGCCTTTCTTCTTCCTGTCTCTCTCCTGGATTTGCAGCCTGCCTCTAAACTGCCTTGCCATAGGCCAAACAGTTTTATTTATCAACCAATCAGAACAACACATATTCACAGCACACAGAAAGATATCCCACAGCATTCAAATGTACTCTAAATCCAGTCAGGTCTTTCAATGTGTACTTGTATGCTAGCACTGCATTAGGTGCTAGAGCTCTGACTGGGAGGAAGACAGAAAACCAACCCATTGGCCCTCGGGGAGCTGGGTGTTTTTCGGGTAAGCCTGGGCTACAGCAGCACGTGGGCAACTGACCGGAAGCAAATCGAGGAACAAATGAGAACCATGGAGAAAGTAACACTAAACTGCAGCATCCGTCTGCAGTTCTATGAAGAGAAAAAGAAAAGCTGAGGGCATTGTTAGCAGCCTGGCGAGCACATAAATCAAGAGGATTAGTTAGACCTTGTGTAAACAAATGGTGAGGTTTCCCTTTGTACTGGTCACTTTGCAAAGTGTTTTACATCAGCTACCCATTTATTCTTCACAACGATACTTTGCAGTATGTCTGCTTATTCATATTTTATACATGAGGAAATAGGCTGAGAGGCTGAGTAATTTGCTCAAGTAACAGCCAGGACTGTGAGCAAATTGGCCTGTCCCCCAGCCACGGTCACGAGTAGTCTGCAGACAGAGGAGGTAGCCAAAGAAATAAATGCCTTTGTGTCTGAAGTCGACTGTTGAGTCCGGAATCTTAAAAAGGGGCATATGCAACCAAAGGGAGGCAAGGCACAGAGGACAAATACAAAGGAGCAGTGTGAACTTTTAAGAGTCTCCCGACTTTCAAGTCCTTAAGAAAGACCAAAAGAGAGAATGAACTGCTCCTCACAGAAAAGGCCTGCTCTTAAGTGCCATCACAATGTCATTCCTCTTGCATCTAGGTCTCACAAAGTCAGGGCTTGTGGTCACTTTTAACCCGTGCTATATGCAAATAGAAAGACACCTAGTGTGTAGACAGTGGACACTATAAACTGATGCTGCTGCTGACAACTTCAGCAGCATTATTATGATCTCTTGATGATCTTGTACACAAGATAAAGAAATGTGACGGGAGTACCCAGCGCAAAGAATGCTGGTCAATGCCACAATGTAAAATGAACGGAGAGCCTTACATCTGCTGGCTAGCTTTCCCCCCATAATGAACTGTAAAAACTTTTGGGTGGCTTCTTTCTTGTACCAGAGTTTACTGCACAGAACACAGCTTAAATATGGAATGAAGGAGATTTGTAGGTTCTAAAAGTCCCTACACCTTCTAGTTGCTTATAAAGAATCATTTACTGCAATGGAATAAAAATACAGACAGACTGTATCATATGCAGGTGATGCACAGCTTAGTAAGATGAATCAAACATCAGATTGCGTGAGGAAGTGTATTAGTGTTCTCTACAGGAACAGAACAAGTGGAATATATACACCATAGAAGAATATTTATTAGATTGGTTTATAAGATAGGCCCTGGGTAGTCCACCCATGGCTTTCTGCATTGTAGAGGGGCAGAGAACTCAGTATCTGCTCACTCCGTGAAGCTGGATATCTCAGGAGAACCAGTGTGGTACTGAACGTCTAAAGCTCCTTGGAGAGTCGTCAGTACTGACTTCACAGTGGAAGGCTGACGAAGCTGGAGGCTGATGCCAATGGAGGGTGGCAGCACCCACGATAGATGCACCCCAGCAGGAAGAAGCAGTGAAAAACACTGCTTTCTCCTGACCTCTTGGCATTGAGCTGCCCTTTGAAGGCACACTCAGTCTGAGGGCACCTCTCCCCTCCTCAGTTCATCCTCTCTGAAAACACCTTCATGGACATACTGGAGCTGTGCCTCCTGGGTGATTCCAAATCCAGTCCAACTGATAGTCAGGATCAGCCGTTTCCGTAAGGATTCAAAATGACTATAGGAGTCTGGGAGGCTAGCCTGAAATCATGAAATATTAAAGATATACAGGAGAGAGAAAATATGTTTTAACCATGTGTCATATCAAAGGCCTTTGTGATTGAGTCAGATGCAAACTCATTAGGAACCTATTGTGGTAGCTGACTCCTTAAAATAATATATTTTTAATTATCAAGTAGCAAAGCAAGTAGAGCTATGTAGCTAAGAGACCCAGTGGATCAATTGCCACGGTACCGCCCCTAGCGTTGTGTCTGCGTGGAGGTATGTTGTGCTAAGAGGTGGGTGGGAACCTGGCTTCCGTGGCGAGTATGCCACCACTGGAGTTGAGGCTCCTTTTATGTCTTGCCTGGTTATGTCTTGTTTTAGTCTCTTTGTTTAGAGTATTGCTTTCACCAGCTATTTTTAAAAACAAAAATTCTCACATACTCTCTGCCAGGATCACGTCCAGCCTCCGCCGTGATTAGGAACCCTAGGTACTACCTTGTCACTCCAGGGCCATGTTCTACGTTAGGGTTCATGTGGTATTTGATATTCTAATCAGTTGTGATAAATGTATGATGACATGTACCCATGATCATAGTACCATACCGAGTTCTTCCCTGCCCTGAAAACCCCTGTTCTTTGCCTGTTCATTCCTTCTCCCATCAAACCCTGGCAAACACTCATCTTTTTCCTGTCTCCCTAGCTTTGCCTTTTCCAGACTCAGTCCATTTTTCACGCTGCAGCCGGGTTGCCTTTTACTAGATTATAACCACCTCATCCACTTCCCTGGCTCTCTGTTGCTTGGAGTCAAGTTTAAATATAGGGCTGGTTTGGCAGTGAATGAGGTGTTCGAGTTCTCTCCTTTTACGGGAGAGTGTGTGTGAGCAATCTATAAATAATGAAGCTGACAAATAGTACAATGAGCTCATGTGCAGTAAGTCCTATAAGAGGACGCCACAGCAGAGAGATAAGAAGTCACCGAGACAAGGTTGGCTTCTTTTCTGAGTGAGAGAAATTGAGGCTTAGAGTTGAAGGATAGAGAGTTAGCCATGAGAAGCTTTGTGGGGATGAGTCCTCTGACAGGAGGAGCAAGCATCATGGCCCAGAGCTGGGTAGGTTGAGGGTCACTAGCAGGAGTGGCGGCAGGATGGACATGTGGGCTAGCGTATATGGAGGAGAGAGAGGAACTGGCATTTATCATTTTTTTTGTCACTGCTTTTAATTGTGAAGATATTGGAAATCATCACTTATATCCAGATGAAAGCAAAACCAATAGAAAACCCTAGGCGTGAATAACTTGCCTAGTAGCAGTAGAGTTGGGATGTGAACTCAGGTCTCATTTTACATACTTCTTCCACCTTCATGTAATTTCCTTGGCAAAAGAATGTGAGGGCTTTATCTCTGCTGATGAGTTATCTTGAGTAGGTGGTTTTGCTTCATTTGACACATGGTCTTGATGTGTGTTTTGGGCTGTTCTCTGTATATTGGGGTTAGCTGTGTATGCTCAGCCCATAATCATTTTTATTTGTACAGTAATTACCTTTTTTGATATTTCTAATTTCATTCTGCTTTTGAAAGTAAGCTATCTGTTGTCATGACCTTTGTACTTGAGGCATCATCCTGACTGTGTCAGTGATAAACAATGAACTAGTGTGCCTTTCTGAGAAATTCCCTCATGCCATAACAACAATTCAGAACTCGGAAGGGAGTGGCACGTTGTATGTAATCCCTAAATTTGTTATCTAGTTTTTGTTGATACTGTCAAAATAGCATAAGAGATTTGAAGAGATTTCTATGTTCTTAGGGAAAGTATTCCATTTGCAATTTTAAGTAAAACAGCATAGTAAGGTATGATATGCTGAGGTGGGTTGCTCACCTATAAGGTATACAGATGTGCTACTCTGTATAAATATAAAGGTACAAAAAATAATTAATTACATTTCTCTCACTACTTCCTGACTTGCAAAGGCTGTAGTGAGCTGTGGATAGTGAGAAAGCAAAAAGCAAGGTTGATCCTTCAGGTTGGAGTCTCCCATATTTACCTTTCCTAAGGAAACATTTCTGCTTATAATTAGAATTTGCTAGTGTTCAGTGAAGTCCATACATGGGATAATTAATACAGCCCTTCAGTATTAGTGGCTGGATCATTCCATTTGCTCTTAGTGAAACTGCCTGTTTCTGTTTATTAAAAAGAATCCAGTGTGCCTATGTGATAGATTGGACTAACTTAGAGTTGTTCTGGATTATGTTTAATTGTGTCTGATCAGTTTCTGCCTAAGCAGAGGGAGCCTGGCTTTGTGCAGAGATAGCCAGGTGGATTGGCGAAAAGGGCGAGCAGAAATTTTGGCTGGGAAAATTATCTGTGAAACAGTAAAACAAAATTGGGTGTTGAACATTTAGTGGCAACCTTCTGGACCACATAGGAACATATAATTAAAAAAACCACAATAAAAGTTCTGTAGGAAAAAAAAAATAACCGTAAAGATAAAAAAAAAAAAAATAGTAAAATCATTGAGGGATACACTGCCAAAGAGGAAAGTGGGCAGCAGCCCAGGCGATGCGGATGTATCAACAGGACAGAGAAGAAAAATCATGTAAGCCAAGTTCAAGAGGCCGACCTAGAGGAAGAAAGAGCCGTGAAAACAGGTTAGGGTCCGCACAGGAAGACTGAGAACAAAGCAGAGCGTAGAAGGGAAGTGGCAGGCATACGGAAGTTGTGTCCACAGATAGGAAGTAATAGCAGCATTAGATCAGAGCAGCTTGCATGATGGAACAGCAGAGCAGGGCCTGAGCAGAAAAAGAGAAACTAGATGTGTGACCAATTTTCGATTTCTAGTCTCTGAACTTGTTTTGTTCTTGGTAACGGATCTAGCAATAACAGCAAAACATTTCAATGCTGATATTTAAAAATGTGATTCCGTTGCGCAGCCTTGGTGCAGCCGGGAGGAGGGGCTTGGACCTGCCTCAACTGAATATACCAGGCTCTGCTGACTCCCCAGGGGAGACCTTGCCTTGGAGGAGGTGGGAATGGGGGGTGGGTTGAGGGGGAAGGCTAGGGGTGAGAGGAGGGAGGAGAGGGAGAATCTGTGGTTAGTATGTAAAATGAATAGAAAATTTCTTGATAATAAAAATAAAAAATACTAAAAATAAATAAATAAATAAATAAATAAATAAATAAATAAATAAATAAAAATAAATGTGATTCCAAAAGGCCAGCAGCCACTCACAAATGAGAGTATGGCTGCTTCAGAATAGGTCACCATGCTGTGGCCACTCAACTCCAGTTTATACCCTATCAGAATCTCTCTCTCTCTCTCTGTCTCTCTCTCTCTGTCTCCCTCTCTCTCTCTCTCTCTCTCTCTCTCTCTCTCTCTCTCTCTCTGTGTGTGTGTGTGTGTGTTTAACTCCCTTACATTTATCAAGGCCTTTGTGGTTTTATCAGGTGATGTATTGTCAGGCTGCAAAGTGCAGCAAAGAATGGACTTGATTTGAGCAGTACAGGCTTTGTTATCGAAAACACCAAAGCATTATTAGTCAGATTGATGGACGGAAGTTTCTCAAGCTGGGGGAGGGGTGAAGTGAGAATCCATTTGTGCTTTTAAGCTGATTGCTCTCAAAAACTTTTTTCATTTCTCTTCTCAAGGTGGTTCATTGTTTGTTATTTTCCCCCCTCTGTAGTAATAACCACAAAACAAGCAATCTGTTGGTGTATCTTGTTTCATTTCATTGCAGATTTTAAGTGATCCTGTAGTCTTGTATATAAATCACTTATACTTTCATATGACATTTACTGTTTTCAAATTCAACATAAGTTGATGCATGACAAGATAATTGACAAGCCTACATTATACTGGCAAATGACTGCAATAGATACTAGAACTCTCTATTCTGCCCTTCTTATGTCTGCCTACTGCCAATCACTCAGCTGTTTTGACAGGGAAGATCTACATACGGCAACAGTAATCACTATTGTTCACAGCCAGGAACCGATGTAGGGAGATCCTGAAGCCGATGAATAGGCAGAATGCTGATCTGATGAAAGTAGCTTGGCATCTTATTTAATAAGGGAGAAATGATTGCGTGGGGCAGCTGGGGTTTTATTTCAGCCTGAATGAATTTCGTGCTGTTTTGTATAGCTTTGGATTCACACATTTCATGGTGTCCAGGTGTGCTTCCTCTTTTGTTTTACCACAGCTTCTTGCACATGCCGTAGAACACAGGGGAAATGGTTTCCTTGTTCTCCCACTTCAGATCTGGATTCTCTCTTGTCAGGAGCCATGGCTCTAGTCAGGCAGGGAAAGGTGGGAGGGTACTAAGATAAGAAAATCCTGACCAGGGTCGAAGAATGCTACCCTTGAAGTTTATAGACTTGTCCAACACTCATTTCACTGTTGATGCAGAATAAGACTGTCCTTAAGCAGCCCTCGAGTTCCCCCAAGGAGAGCTGTTTTCCCTGGGAGAAAAGAGCAAGCTAGGCTGCTCCCAGCATGGAAAGCAAAGTCTCCCAGTTATCAGGAAAAGAAGCAACAGTGAGCTGGTGAGCTGCTCAGCTTAAGAGGCAAGAAGCCTTTGATGAAGAGTTAAGAAGATTGGGGAAGGGGCGGACAGAGGAGGGAAGGAGATCTGAGAGAGTGGGAGGAGGTCACAGCATGTTGGCTGTAGAGGAAGGAGACGAGAGAATTAAGTAAAAAGGTGGTTAAAGTACTTCAAGACTTAAACCAGTCTTTTTTTTTTTCTTGCTAATTTGTGGTATATTGTTCCAGAACATTCTCTTCAAATGCCCCAAATATACCAAGATGCACAAGTCCCTTGTTAAATGTAGCTTATTTGCAGTGAACTATGCCCATCCCCAGGGCACTGAAACCATCTCTACACTTTGTTCGCTGTCCTCTACAATGCAAATGCTGGGTAAGTGGGTATTCTGCTGTATGATTTAGGGAGTAAGGACAAGAGCAAAACCACTGTCCTGAGTATAGTGTTTTTCCATCTTCAGTATATTGAATCATTCAGCGTGGTATCTGCAGATAAATAGGGCTTACTGTACTTGATGCTACATGATTGGCAGTGATGTATATAAACTCTTTCCACTGTAAGTCTGAGTCTGCTCTGTCTGTACCTTTGTGTTTGTGGCGTTTGGTAGATGAGGAGATTGGGAATTGGTGCCCAGCACAGGTAAGGCTCTATGTAAAATAAAATAAAATAAAATAAAATAAAATAAAATAAAATAAAATAAAATAAAATAAAATAAAGCTATGTGTACTGAATGAATTTAGCAGCTGCTGAGAGCTGAATCATTTTGTCATTAGGAGAAAAGAAAACATTTCCCTTAGGAGAATGCATTTCCACAGTTCTTACAGCAAGAGACCTGGGTATTCTAGCTCATTCATTCCTGCCCAACAAAGCAAGATGCTATAGAGAAGCACAGCTTTCCTTGCCCCACCATAGTTCAGTCCACCCAAGATTCTAAGTGCTATTTAATGTTTCTGAATACTCAAGAGTATGTGGACACATGTTAACATTCATTAAGGATTTCAAAGAGAGGGCCCCACGGAGTCTATTATCTACGTGGGATATGTATGTCTCTAAATGTGGCTGTTAAACACAATGGGCACTACTGGTTTGGATGATGAATCACAGGGCCTCATGAGTGTGATGTCTTTACAAAGGAGAATCAGGCAAGGCTGATCCAGGAGCCAATCTTCAGGGTCAGAAGAGCATTGCACACTGCAGAGATACATCGTTTTTGACATGGCTGCTTATGAACTCCTTTCTGGGTTTCTGGGAACGCAGAATCATCTGTGACTCAACACATTATGAGCTCTGAAAGGTGCTAGGGAACAATGATACCTTCTGCCTGGTGACTCATAAAACAAATGTAGCCTTCAATGTCAGAAATAGATAGTCATTGCTTTCAACTGAGAAGCCCACACAGCCTTGGGCCTACAATGGCTTTTGAAACCATGACTCAAGACTGGCGGCACCGATGGAGAAAGGAAAGAGCCAGTATCACAGCTCTCTTGAGAACTAATCTGGTGTTTGTCCTCAGCATTTTATGTAGCATTTAATCTTCATACCACAGCCTTCAGTAGTAAATGCTTTCCATTCCCATTTTGGAGTTAAGGAAGGAATCTCACTGTGAGGAAAGCATGGAACATTTCAAACAGCTAGTCGAGTCCATGGTCTGAACTATCAGTCACCATGTTAAGACTTCTTTTTATGTGTCACAAAGGTAGGCCTGTTGTAAGCAGCACTGGACTTATGTGTTGTGGTTGAGGGTTGAGGGCAGAAAGAGACACCTAAGAAACCCAGATGCATTTATTTTTGCTCTATGGCATTGCTCGGAACCCTGCAGAGTGGCTCCATGGGCTCTGTGCTTCAGTGTGTATGATATAGAGCTTATATGGACTGTCATTCAATATGATTAAGCATTACCCAGGGCAAAACATTATTAGCGCTTCAGTTATGAGTCACATACCAGGATGTGACTGCAAAGAACTTTAGAACAAAGATAAAGAGAGATACAAGAAAACAAACAGTTGTGGGCAAGCCAAATGAAGAGCTTTTGAATGTTTGAAGGTGTCATGTAAATGGTATGGTCACTCAGGGCTGTGGGAAATCTCATTTGTGGTCACGGAGTGAGTAGAAAGGCAGTGGTAGAATGGCTGAATGGGACAGGGGTTAGAAAGCATATTTTCCCAGAGTATTGGGAGAAGTCTATGCTGTTCGCTTCTCACACATGAAGCCCCTACATGCATCACAGACTCATTCTTTTGTAATTCCTGTGTGACCAAGGGTTGCATTCCTCAGGTTGAAAGTATTGATTATTCCTTACAAATTTCTCCTTGACTTCAACTCTTTTTAAAAATGTTTTCCCCTGGAACTTTGGAGTAGACTCAGGACTTTATATATCCTAGGGAAACACTCTACCACTGAGTCTTAGCCTCCAAACTTTAAATTTTTAAAGATTTTGATACGTGGCCCCTCTGAGTTGCTCAGGTTGGCTTTGAATTCACTATATAGCTCACACAGGACTTGTGTCTCCTGCCTCTGTCTCCTGGGGTTACAGATGTGAATCAACAAACCTATTGTTGCTGTTGTTGTTTGGTTTTGTTTTGCTGTGAAATTGAAACCTACAGACCATCGTCTTCGGGTCAGCTCATCTTTAGGCCTTTTCCTTCTGAAAACAGGTAAGGGAGCATCGGACTGCCCATATTCCCCATCCCCTTTCCCGAGGATCAATCTGAGCATCTAGTTTACAGTCATACAAGCCCCTGCTACATGCCAGGAGGTAAGGCAGCTGAACTGTACTTAAAGCAGCTATCCTGTCACGTAGTTTCTTAGTAGACTTATTGAGGGAACTTGGCTCACAGAACTCAACAGTTTCTTTAAAGCACTTGCCATTCCCACGACTCTTGAGGTCAGTGTATTTCTCCCTGCAGCCTCTAGGCTTCATGATTTTCCTATGCACTCATATGCATCACCAAGCCCACAAAGGGAACTTTTCTGACAGCTCTGTGAGTCCTGGTAAGAGAAACACTGCTTGTGGTTCTTAAGCCCTGTTGACTGTTAAACTTAAGTAGCCCCCTCCCTGTTTTCTTTTCCCCTACAATCCTTCTAAATTTCCCTTTCGTCTGGTTTGAGGCTCTGGACAACTGATTTCATTTTCCCAAGTGGAACATACTTTTTGTGCATCTATCACTCTTCCCCTAGCCAGCCCCTCAACAATGTCCCTTTTATCTTGTTTCCAACCTTACTGTGATTCTAATTGGTTGTATTCTATTTTAATCAATAACTCTTTGAAGTCCTGGCCATCTATTCTGGGATGACTCATCTAGTATCCTGTCAAGTCTCATCTTGATACATTTTTCAGAAAGAAAAAAAAAAAAACCCATACACTACAAAGACAGCAGTAGACCGTGTAGCAACCGAAGAACCACCTGCCCTGGGAATTCTTAATTCAATATGATTTTTAGTTCTCCAAATTTTGTAATTTCTCATTTCCTCTGGTGACATGTCAGAGTAAAACAACTGACATATTTCTGCATGCTTTACCTTACATTTTAAGCTCCCCCATTCTTTCCCTGAAGCTTCCCCTTCAACCCCCTATCACCATGTGATTGCACATGGCTGCTTACAGAAGGTCATGGTTTTCTTCCTTCTAAGATCTACATCTTTCTTGCACTGTTCTTTTTCTCTTAAACTCTAAAAACCATCCTTGGACTTTGTGGTGGTTTGGATAAAAATGGTCCCCAATGGGGGAAAGGCTTTGAGGTCTCAAATGCTCAAGCCACACCCAATGTGGCATTCTCTTCCAGCTGCCTGCAGATCCAAAGGTAGAACTCTCAGCCCCTTCTCCAGTACCATGTCTTCCTGCATGCCACTATGCTTCCCACCATGATAAAAATGGACTAAACCTCTGAAACTGTAAGCTGGCCCTAACTAAATGTTTTTATTTACAACGGTTGCCATGGTCAGGGTGTCTCTTCACAGCAATAGAAACCCTAACTAAGACAGAAGTTCAGACCAGGGATTGGGGTATTGCTGAGATAGGCCTGACTATGCTTTTGTTTGGAGGAATGTGGACTTTGGGATTTTGGATTAGAAAAGCAGTGGAATGCTTTAAGTGGGGAATTAATGGGCCATTCTAGTAGGAACATCGAAGACCATGGTGCTGAGGGTGATTTGAACTGTGGGGGCGTGGCTCAAGAGGTTTCAGAGGAGAAGAATATGAATATGTGGCCTAGAGACTGTTCTTGTGATATTTTGATGAAGACACTGGCTGCTTTCTGCCTTTGCCCAAAAATTCTGCCTTAGGCTAAACTGAAGAGTTTTGAATTAGTTGCATTGGCAGAGTAAATTTCGAAACAGCCTAGTATTGACTCTCTTATGTGGTTATTAGTGTTCACTCTTAATGAATATCTATAATGAAAAGGAGCAAGCTGAGCAGGGAATAATACAAAATGTATAGATTGAGGAGAAAAGGGGCACCAGGAAGTGGAATGGAGCTAAATCCTGTGTTCAAGTAGATAAGTAGATTTAAAAAAAAGCCTGCCTTTAAATGGAATAATGGGAGTGGTGACCTCAGGGCAAGACCTCACCAAGTTAAGTTTCCAACTTGTGAAAGGGAATTAAAGAAAAGCTTATAGCCAGGTGTGGTGGTGCATGTCTTTAATCTCAGCACTTAGAAGGCAGAGTCTGGTGGATCTCTGAGTTTGAGGCCAGCCTGGTCTACAGATGGAGTTTGTGAAGGAAATAATGGAAAACAGAAAGCTGATGAAGATGTAACTGAATGAGGGAGCCATGTTTCAGCCCCAGCAAACAGCAGAACTTGGTGGTTTTGGCCATGTGGTTCTGGCTTTAGAGTCAAGGATAGAAGAAAGGGGATATGGAATCTCCCTCCATGACTAAGGAAAGCTGCTGAGGCCAGGTGTGTGTTAGAGGTGTTCCTGCATGGAAGCCTAGAGAGGCCATTGTGTGAAGCTGTAAAAAAGAAGCCTGGATTGCCTTGGAGAGCCTAAGATACTAGAGATGCCAGAACTGTGGGATACCTGCCAAGAAGAGTTACTAATAGGGAGAACAACCAGTCCAAGAGAAAGAAGTGTGTTCCAGTCAACAAAGATGAAAGGAGTTGGAGATCTGAAGAATGCTTTGACATCAGACATAGAGATGCAGAGTTTGGAGTTTGTCCAGATAGTTTTTGGTCTTTCTTTGGTCCAGTATTTCCTCATTGTGCTCCTTTTCTTCCCTTTTGGAATGGTAATGTATATCCTGTGCAATTATATGTTGGAAATACGTGATTTGCTTTTTCATTTTGATTTTACAGGGATTGCAATTAACAGATTGCCATGAGTCTCAGAAGAGGCTTTGGATTTTTAAACAAATGAAGACTGTTATAGACTATGGGGACTTTTGAAGTTGGACTAAATGCATTTTGTGTTATGATATAGTTACTAGCCCATAGTAGGCAGGTAGTGGAATGTGGTGGTTTGAATAAAAATGGCCCCCATAGACCCATATGCAGTGTCACTATTAGGAGGTGTGGCCTCATAGGAGTAGATAAGGCCTTCTTGGAGGAAGTCTGTCACCAGGGCAGGCTTTAAGGTCTCAGGTGCTCAAGCCATACCTAGTGTGTCATTCTCTTCCTGCTGCTTGCAGATCCAAATGTAGAACTCTCAGCTAGTTCTTTAGCTTCATGTCTGCTTGCATATCATGCTTCCTGCCATGGTGATAATGGACTAAACCTCTGAAACTGTACGCCAGCCCCAATTAAATGTTTTCCTTTATAAGAGTTGCAGTGGTCATGGTGTCTCTTCACAGCAATAGAAACCCTAACTAAGACAGACTTCTTTAAATTCTTTTATTAGCCAGGTGGTAGTGGGGCATGCCTTTAATCCCAGCACTCGGGAGGCAGAGGCAGGAGGATCTCTGTGAGTTCGAGGCCAGCCTGGGCTACAGAGTAAGTTCCAGGAAAGGCACAAAGCTACACAGAGAAAACTTGTCTCAAAAAACAAAACAAAACAAAATTTCTTTTATTAATAAGACTAAGAACCCAAAGAATGGACCCCAGTTTCCCTGGTAACATATGGTGCCCAATGTGGAACTCATTGACATTTTTGGTAAAAGTATAATCCCTAATTTTAATGGTGACTCTCCGATTGAGGTAATTATGAGTAATTTTTATTTTCTTCTCTCAAGTTAATCAACCAACCACAATTTCCGTATGGAAGAGTGATTGACTTGGTTATTTTCTTGTCAGTTTGACACAAGCTAGAATTCTCTGGGGAGATGAACCTCAGCTGAGAAAAATGCTCCCATCAGATTGCCTGTAGGCAAGTCTGTAGGGTTTTTTCTTGATTGATGATAGACATAGAAGGGCCAACCCACTGTGAATGGTGCCATCCTTGGGCTGGTGGTCCTGGGGTGTATAAGAAAGTAAAGCGAACAAGCCAGGAGGAAAAAGCCAGTAAATAGCACTCTACGTAGCTTCTGTACCGTCAGTTTCTGCCTCTAGGTTTCTGCCTTGGGTTCTTGCCCTGACTTCCCTTCATGATGCACTACAACTGAAAACTGAAGTAAATCCTTTCCTCCCCAGGTTGCTTTTTGTCACAGTATTTGTCACAGAATTAGAAAACAAACTAGAGCAGTGACTTTTCACAAAAACACCAAAAGCTTATGTAGGCACTGTATTAATTACTTTTGTTTGATGTTGGGACCAAAGATCTAGCAAGAAGCAGCATAAGGGAGAAGAGTTCATTTTGGCTCACAGTTTGAGGGGATCTAGTCTGTTGTGGAGGGGATAATATGGTGGTGAGCATCACTAGGAAGGCAGGAGTGTACCCATCACTCTTCACCTTCCATCTTAGTGGAACAGGAAACAGAAATGAGGGCTGGTGTTCAACTTTCATTTTGCCTTCAGTCTTGGATCTCACCTTGTAGATGGTACTGTCCACTTTCAGGGTGGGTCTTCCCTCTTCATCCTTAAATCTGTCTGGAAACACCCTTATGCAAACCCGCAGAGATGTGTTTCCATGGTGATTCTAAATCCTGCCAAACTGACAGTGAAGATTACCCACCACACACAAGCAGTTACATTCGAACATGCCTAAACTCCCACACATGTATTTCTTTGTTCTCTTCTTTTGAATTCACAATCATTTCTTAGAGAAGGTGATATTTATGATATTAAAACTGAAATATATAACCTTACAGGGATCAGGCCATTTTCCAAATGACTTGCAGGGTCATCTGAACCCATGAGGAGGGAGACTGTCAGGGAGAGGCTGATACAGTCCTATAGTGTTACAAACAGATCTACAGAGTCGAGGAGTGACTCGCAATGGAGAAGCTTCTGTAGACTCCACTGTCCCCTTCCTCTATTGAAATGACATTTATTTCAAGCACTTATACACTTATCGAACATTTACTGAGCCATCAGTACTAGGAGCTGTTGTGGAATCCCCTTTCTCACTGCCCTCCTGGAACTTGTCTTACTGCAGGACAGAATAACAAGCAAGTAGATGGTAACAGGCTTTGTAAAGAAGGTAGTGGGAAGGGAGCTCTGTTAGAGGCTCCTCGGACAGCTGTTGCGTAGACAGTGGTGTTGGCAGGATGGAGAGGAGGGAGGCCTGCAGGAAGAAGGGAGGTTGGTTGCAGACTTGAGGCATGAGTGAGCACAGCCAACCTAAGTGGCGGCAGAGAGAGGTGGGAGGAAGACCCGTGAATGGGTGGTGGTGATGGGGTTAGGGACAGAAGCAGGAAGGAACCATCCTTTGCATGGCTTTAAGTTGCTCTAAAGAGTTTGGCATTTCCCCAAAACTGGTGGGTAGCAGTAGATTGGATCTATGCAAAAAAGCGACAGACTGATTTATATCTTAAAGTAAAAAGAATTTCCAGATTGTCATGGTTACAATCTCACTTTTCCCCCAACCTTCAGAATTTCCTAGATGTGTGATAGAGAAGGGAAGAAACTATGAGTCTTTGAAAACTCTAGCTAATCCGCTCAGCTGAAGAACAGTTTAAATATTGTCAGCCCTGCTTAGGGCCATTCTTACACTAAAGCATCATGATGCCACTATACTCTGGGGCGAAACTGGGCTTTGCTTGGGTAATTTCTGAAAAACATTTTTTTCTCTTTTATTCTCTGAGTGGCATGGAATGTTCAGCATGTATCAAAGTTTCTCCATGGGACTTTGCCCCCTGATGAGAGCAGAGCTAAGACTCAGTAAATAACTATTTTATCTTAAAGTGGAAAGGCAGCTCTGATCTGGGGCAGTTATTATTGAAAAAAAATGATAGCACAAAGCTAGATAATAGCATAGTTTGTATTTTCATAAGTTCCTGTGTTGAGCCTCGGGGTTTTCAGAAAGCAAGGGCTTGTACGTAGATGTCAGGAACACTGATTCTAGAATCTGCTTCCTTACTATTTCCATTTGGGAAACTCTCAGCTAGGTTAGAAAACCTAGCATTTAGAATTAAGAAGTATTTAGAATTTTTTATCTGGTTATACATTACTTTTTTTGTGAACCAAGTCATTTATTTCTTGGAATGAGAAAACATACGTTTTAAAATCTATGTATAACAACTTGATATACAGAAAAGGCTAAAATAGAAGATTAGCCTATTATCACTCACAGAAGGGCAATTGGATATACTTGGGACCCTTAAGTGATTTCTTTCAGAAAGTCAGGTAGCCCTTGACACCAGGAGCTGGCCTGGAACTCACCAGTTCTGTTGTTATGTTGAATATGAACTGTTTTATATGTTACCATCAGACAAGGCCAGTTCATGGCTGTGATGTACCAGGACAGAAGCTAGACTGTTGATAACCACAGCTGAACACAAAACATGAACATCATCTAAGCCACAAAACACCAAGCAGCCCATTCTCCTGGCTCCTCAGAACTGCTCTGCTTCTTGGTCATTTGGAGCTTCAGGTGCCCCAGCTTGCCCTTCCTCTACGTGACAGCTGCAGAGAGGCTATTGAACACACTCATGGGCCCTGATTCAGATCTGACCAAAGACTGGCATGTTGGTTGGGATTTTGTATACCCTGTAAGCAAATGGCCTTTATTAGAACAATTACTTGGGTTTTAGCAGCTAGCATTGGCAACATGCTAGTTAGTAGCAATGATGTGTCTCAGATATCATAATATGAACAGAAAGCCTTACTTCAGTGAAAGCATCACGTCTGAGGCCTTATTTTAACTTGAGCATCTGGCACTTTGCTGTGGGCCCTTGTAGGTATGGTGGTGGGTTGAATAATCCCAAGACTCACCAAGGTGTTTATCTTAATCCTTTAAAAATATGATGGGTTACTTGGCGAAGAATTGCAGTGCCAAATGGCTTTCAGGTCCAGAGGTTATGCTGGATTATACAAAAGCTGTACAGTGTTTCATTCCCACCAGTAATGCATAGGGTGTCCACTTCTCCACACCTTTCCCAGTACTTCTTGTTGTCTATCTTTTTAATTTTTAAATTTTCTTTATTTTAATTTACCTTAATTTAAAAAATTTTAGTCTATTTAGTTAACTTAAAATACTATTTTTTAAAAAATTGTGTGTGTATCTTTGTGTGGGTATGTACATGTGATTGTGGGTCTCCGTGGTAGTCAGAAGAGGACACTGGAACCCTGTAGCTGCAGTTGCTTGTGAGCCACTGGACATGGATGTTGGGACCCAAGCTCAAGTTGATCCTCGGCAAGAGCAGCTAATCCTTTACTGAGCCATCCCTTCAGCCCCTTATTTATTTATAGCATGCATTTCATTTTAGCGTGTATGTATGCCACATATGTGTGCATTTGTGTGTGTATGTGTATGTGCATGTGATTCTTGTGTGTGCATGTGTAAGGAGGCCAGATACCAACCTTGAATGTTGTTACTCAAGAGCCATTTATACCTTGTCTTTTGAGGCAGAGTCTCTCACTGGAACCCAAGGCTTACCAAATTGGAGTGATGGCCTGGGCTTGGAGCAGCACACTGGTCAATCTGTTTCTATCCACTCAAAACTTGGATTATAAGCAAGTTCCTCTATGCACAGCTTCTTAGGTGCTGGGGATCAAATAAAGGTCCCCAAGCTTGTAGGGCAAGCTCTTTATTGACTAATCCATCTCCTCTGCCCCGGCTTTTGAAAATATACTTAATTGAGTTGGTCATAAACTGATATCATCTCATTGTAGTTTTGGTTTATATCTCCTTGATAGATAAAATATTAAAAGTTTTGGAAAGAAATAGAAAATACAAATTTTGTATGAATTTCTTGTACTTTCTATATACATGATTCTGTCATGTTCAAATAGCTTTCCTTCACATCTGGATATTTTAATTTCTTGCCTAAATGCACTTGGCTAGAGCTTGGTGCAGCATGGTAAGAAGTGTGCATCATTGTCTTTGTCTTGTTCCGATTTTAGGAGAAAGTTCTCAGGCTTTTGCCACTAAGCACCATGTTGTTTATTTTGGGGAGATTTCTGCTTAGCTGAGTGTGTCTCCATGGTTTCTAGCTTATGCTTTAAATCATGGAGAGGTGTAACATCGCCATGTGCTTCTTCTGTGACCATTGAGTGATCGTGTTATTTTGTCCTAATTGATTTATTAATATGGTATCTCATATAATTGGATTTCCAGGGACATATTCTTTTTTGAGCACAGCATATAACTTTCCATGTTGCCACCACCCCTGCTCTTCCTTCTGTGTGTGTGTGTGTGTGTGTGTGTGTGTGTGTGTGTGTGACACATGCATGTGGAAGCCAGAGGTTGGTGTCAACTGTCTTCTTTAGTCACTCCCCACCTTCATTTTTGAGACAGGGTCTCTTGCTGAAGCTGGAGCTCATCTATTTGAGAAGATTGGCTGGTCAGGAATCCCCCAGGATTCTCCAGCTTCCACCTCCTCAGAGCTTGGGTTATAGGCACAGAATTATGTGCTTTGCTTATTACATGGGTTTAGGGATCTGCATTCGGGTCCTCGTGCTTTTGTTGAAACACTTCAAACCCCCTGCTTCTCCTTCATAATAGTATTTCTCTCCCTCCCTTCCTCTCTCCTACCCTCCTCTTCCTCTTCTTCCTCTCTCTTCCTTCAGTATCTTCAGGAAGTCCCTGAAACTGACCAGATTCACTAGACCTCTCTGTGCCAGAGCAAGCAGAGTTAAGCTGCAAAGAAAAGTCTCAGACAAGCAAAACTACCAAAAAGCCCCTTGGGATCGGACCAGTTGCCTGGAAGAAGCAGAAAGTAGCTGCCTGGAAGAGGTTTAGACTGACTGAGGCACCTGGAAAGACACTCTCCAATCTGTTGACCGGCCTGCAGGCTATGCAGTGTGCTTCGGTCTCCCAGCTGCTGTGACCTGTTACCTGTGTTGGGGTGGGCTTTGGTGATGCTGTTGTTTTTGAGTCATTTCTATAAATAACCCCCTATTCATATTCCTGTAAGTATTCCCAATAAAACTCAGTGGTTCACCAAGCCGTACTTTGGTAGTATCTGTACTTGTACTTTGGTCTGTCATGGGCTCCCTATCTGGGGTGAGTAGATGTCTGTGTTGTGTCTCCCCAGGGAAAGTTTTGTCACACAACTGTTCCTCCCTTCCCCTCCCCTCCCCTCCCCTCCCTTCTCTTCCTCTTCCATTCCGTCTTTCTTTCTTTCTTTCTTTCTTTCTTTCTTTCTTTCTTTCTTTCTTTCTTCCTTTCCTCTTGACAAGGTTTTACCATGTACTTGAGGCTGACCTTAAGCTCTTGTTTCTCCCACTCAGCCTCCCCACTGCTGGGATACAGGTGTGAAACACCATGCTTTGCTTGACAGTGTTTCACCAACATTTGCTTCTATATCCACAGTGACATTAGTCTGCCATTTTCTTCCTTTTTGACGTTTTGTCTGCTTTTTCTATCAGGTGTACGGGCCACACAGAATGATTTGGAAGCAGATCCTCATTGCTCACTTTTTTTTTGCAAAGAGCAAAGCGAATGTGCATACGAATGAGATGAATGTGCTTGTTTATTTTTGTAGAAAGAGTTAAATCTCGGCTGATTAAAGTTTTGATTTTATGACTGTCAGTGCTGAGGATGCTGCTTTGCATAAATTCAAAGTAGAGTATGGTAGAAGCATGTTTAGGGTCATTTTAGAAACTGTTGGAATTTTGTCCTAATCTCATGCCAAAATTCACTGAACAATTTTTTCCTTTTATGAAACTTAGGTCAGCAATTCAAACAGCAGTTACAGAAAGTTATATTATGCTCACATATATTATGGTCACAGAGGGCAACTTTCATACAAGTATATAATTAATGTGAGCATACCCTCTGTCCCCCACTGTGTTCCTCTTCCTGACTCTCCATTTCCCACGAATCCCCTCTTCCTCTGGTCTTACTTTTATGTTATCTCTACACATAGAATTTTTATGTATCTATAAAATCTAGGACCCACAAATTTGAGGAAACATGAGATGGTTGTCTTTCCAAGAACACACCTGACTCTTCACAAGGGTGCTAGAGTTCAAGTTCAAATCTTCACGCTTGCTTCAAGTCAGCAGGCACTTGACTGGCCAAGCTGGCTCCCTATCTGTTACTCACATTCTTCTAACCTTGAGTCTCTTCACATATTTTTCCATTTTGTTATTTTTTCTCTCGTGTATCTCCAGTGTCACCAGGGGTCAACCAGTGGCTCCTTCTCCAAAGTGTATGAGCATGCTCAATGGTTATCAGCTACCATAAAAATCAAGCCAGTGTGTTTTCTTTGACTTCCTCTCTGTGCCACACAGTCTTGCCACCCTTCTAAACTTATTCCCCCCTGTCTTCATGTTCTGTTTGAAGTCTAGACTTGATAAAATCCTAAGTAGCACTGGGAGATTCCCTGCTGCCCTTGGTTCACTTCTAAACTCATGGCAAGTTGGCATCTGCTCCCAGGATCACACTAGAATTGCCTTTACTCATGTTCTGAGTGTTTTTCTAGATTTCACAGTCATTATAGCCAAGATTTTCCAGTTCTTATTTCACTAGATCTTTCTATAACATTTACCATTGCTGACCACTTTTTGAGACAGTTTTCTGGATTTTCTCTGACCTTTTCTTTTTATTGACAGTTTTCATATACACGCACACCACACACACACACACACACACACACACACACACACACACGTGCACACACCTTTTGGCTTAACTCTTAAAATATTATTGTTCCCCAGGTTTCAGAACTTGGTGTTCTTTTATCCATGTGTATAATATGTGTATATTATGTACTAATAATCTTAAATTCATTTTGATAAACTACCAACTTTCCATAAACTCTGACACCAGCGTTCTCAACTCTCTACCATCTGTATCTACTTGGTTTGCCTATGAACATCTCATTTCAAATTTGTAACAAGTTAAGCACATCTATGTAGAGTAAGTAGTATTTAATGTGTCCATGATATGCAGTTTCTGAGATTCACGGCACACATGCTCAGTTTCTTTTACTTTTTATATCTCCATTTCAAATTGACACATATCAATTATACATATTTATAGACTGTGGTGTGATAGTTTTAACATATTTATATTTGGCATATCTCTCACCCAAGACATTTATAATTTCTTTGTGTTAGGAATATTCAAGATCCTGTTTTCTATTTTGCAATAGTCAATTAAGTCATCACCTTACTACACAGAGAAACTTTCTCTTTGTTCTTCATTTCTCAGGTCAGTGAGATGGCTAATTATGTATCTATTCAACGTGCCAAAATCCTAAACTTTTTCTTACATAAGAAAGTTCTTTCTAAACTCTAATTTTTAACCTATTTTTAAATCTTGTTATTTCTATGTTATGACATTTGATAGATGACATAAGATAGATATGTCATATCTATCCTTATGATAGATATTTCTTTTTTAAAATTGATCCTTCGGAATTTCACATCATGTATCTCAGTCACACTCACTTCCCAATCCTTCCATATCTGCCCTCCACCCTTGTAACCTCCTCCTCAAAAGAAAATAAAAAGTAAAAATTAAAAAAAAAACAAGCAAACAAGCAAACAAACAATGTCTCGCCAACCCCTCTGGGTAGTGACCTGCTCCTCTATCAACCCTTGGCTTCTCTCACACCCATCACAACTGTGCAATCTCTAGTTCTGCTGTACTTGTACCACTCCACTCCATCTTTCCTGCCTCTCTGTCACTTATTCGTTCATTGCAGTGACATTGGAATCTTCGGTGTGTCACCCACTATACATTTTTGTCCAAACAGCTTTACTGGCAAATGTCATTGCAATGAGTTGTTGATCTGGTTCAAGGCCTCTGGCTTCTGCTACACCATCAATACTCTTACCAAAGACTCTTCTCAGATATCTTGCTGTTGCTCTGAGTCATGGAGACCCTGAGGCTATGGTTCAACAGGACTGGCCCCTTAACATACTGCAGCAGGTCATAGATGGGGTACGTGCTGGATGTGGGCCTGTAGGTAGCCGAGTTGGTCTGACTGATGTCATGGCTACCGAGGGGTGGGGCCAGCTCACACTGACCTCGGACATCAACATGACTTTAGTTGGCAGCTCATCTGCATGGCCTTCTGTGGCAACATGTGAGTCAACACAGACCCCAGCTGCAGTAGGACCACAGACCCAGACATGGCTCTTGGGCTGCAGCATGGGCCCAGACATCACCATGGTTTCAGGTAGCAAGGCAGGCCTTTCATATTATCCTGTTCAGCACATTAACTGCTAACTGTTCAGCTTCTCTTTCTTTCCCATCTCTCCACCACGTACTTTCTCATTCATAGTGGTGCCCAGCTGCCCACACTTTGAGTGTGGGCAGGTGGGCTTCTGGCCATTCTCCACCTGCCTGTGCCATGAGGTGTTGGCAGGCCACAGATAGGTATTTCTATTGATCATATCTATATATGTGGACCCAAGATCTTGTTGAGTCACGGGGGTCAAGGTCTTTGCTATTTCTTACTATGATGGAAACAGCACCTCTAAGTAGTCTTCCCATTTCCTCAGCTCTCCCCTGCAATGCTCTATATTACCACCCCTCTAATACTATGGCATTCAGAATCTTGCAGGGATTCTCTGTCCTCTAAGATTGGCACATAAGGACATCTACTTTTGGGGCACAGTTATCCTCCAGTCCCTGTTTCAGCATTGGACATATAACCTCTTGTATAAGTGTTAGGTTTGTTGAGGAATTATATCCTGTATGTGTACCAATATAAATACAATTTCTTGAATGTTTCTTATAACACACTGTATCAATTCCCTGGTGTCAGTGGGTAATCATCTCTTTAAATTTTAATTAAATTCTGTGACTTTCTGATTATCTTTATTAGAACAGCTTGATTTCATCATTCATGAATCTATCCAGGTTGTTTAAAAGTGTGTAGCCTCTGGTCAGAGCTTGCTCCGTACTTTTGTCTCAAGCCATATGGAGAAAGGTGTTAGAGCCTGACTCTGAAATATCTATCTGCTCCCTGTGTCTTGTTGAAGCTCTGCTTTAGTGTTTGATGTAAGGGTAAGGAATTAGGAAGGCAAACATATCTAATTAAGTTTCATCATGATGGTCTTTGCTGACGTGATTTTGGTGTAGGTTTCCGCTGACATCTTCATCCCATGCCAAAATCCTGGAAGAATAGCCTCATCTTATTCTGGTACCTCTGGCGTTATTTTTTCAAATACCGTCTCTGGATTGGCTATACCATTCTGTAGGCTTATGGCTGTGTAGGTGACCTTATCATTTGTTTTTGTCCTGTCTGCATGTTCCTTCATGAGAAGCTACCAAAGTTCCAAGGCTTTCTTGCATATGTTCTGATTTTGTAGAGAAATTTTGCTCCCAGCCCAAATATGCCCAGTCACAACCTACACTAGAGGTACTTCAGGTTTTTCCAAGTAAATAACTACAGCAGATGGACTGCTTCCAGAAAACTGTATCCAAGAATGCAGCATTCCTCCCTTGGTTCAGTTATTCTGTCAAGCTTGAATGTTCATACAGCAAGAATAAAGGCTATAGAGGACATGAGTACATTGGCTCACAGAGCCCTCATGTGATGCCAATAGTCAGATGATACAGAAACCAGTGAATGTGTTTAAATATAACCGCCCACCAAATGGTGTTTGTGGAATGGTGTGCTGCAGAAGAGTTAACTCTTATTTCTTCAGAAATATGCACTTGAAATGGTGGGTTTGTATTATGTATGTTTTACCACATATAATTCTGTGACTTCAATATGGAAGATCATGGGGACTGCATGGGTTCTGTAGCTGAGCAGTCTTCCAGTCATGGAAGGAGACACCATTTATTCTTCCTTATAGTTTCCTCGATTGGCTTCTCTCAGAGCCTTCTTTCTGTGTTTGGGATGGAAGGGCACATCGCCTTTCTGTTTCTGTCATGGAAAGTAGAACTAATAGGCTTTCTCACTGGGTTCTTCATGCCCTTCAAGCCTAATGCCTTGCCTGTGTCCAGGTTTCCTTTCATATCATTGGGAGGAAGAGCATTTGCTTTATGGTTGGTGCTTTTCTGACTGATCTTGCTCAGTTATTCTTATAGGAGTATGTGTAGCTTACCTACTGGGGTGGTACCCATTTACAGTGTGAGGAACTTAGTTACTTATTCTCTGCTTTGAACATTAGCCTCGAATCCAGGATAGGCTAATCTTCCATGACATTTTCTTACATGTATTCATACAGATATACAAATGTGTAGTATGGGAAACTAATAGGAATATGAGAATTAAAGAAGCATATGTAAGGGTTTCTTACATCAACTTGTCCCTTTAAAAAAGCAATTTAGATCTTTATTTAGAAATGAGAAGAATAGGATGCTCTCTAGGAAGATGTATGCGTGTGGCTCTAAATTTGTATGTTTATCTCTTTCCACATATGTCTCCATTCAATATACAATTGGCTTAAGATCTGAGGCTGAAATTTAAAGGCAGACCCAAGACACAACTCCAGAAGATGCTGGTCAGCTTCCCATCTTGACAGTGAGACAGAGATACACTCATTATGATGCACACAGATGTGTCTTCTCTAATGTCCAGCACCTTTACTATTGCAATATAAGGTTCCACAAACAGTTCACCAAGACTGAAATTAAGATGATTCAATAGTAATTAGGTAGCACATGCTAAGTTCTGGAACATGTAACTTTGGTACTCATGGGTATTCACATAACTCAGTCTTCAACTGTCAGTTTGGTAAAGTAGCCAGGGTCCTATCTGACCTTGGTAGGTCAGATGTAGTACCATGTAGTCCTTTCTTCCATAACTTTCCATTAGGACTACTTTTGATTATAGTGTACAAGGAGAAAACAGCCAAGAGGAGCTCCACGGAGCGTGATGGGAATCTATAAGCTCAACCACTGCCCTGATGCACCATGAACTCTGTAAGGTTGACTTTGCTCCATTTTGTTGTAATTCCAGCATGGCCCACATTCGGCCAGCCATGTGGAGAAAGCAGCTATTAAGAACCCAGTGTGAGCTGTGCCAGCTGGATGTAATTTTTAGACTATGGCTTTCATTCTCTATTTTCGGAAGGCATTTTATTCAGTTTCCAGTTGGTCAGCATTCCTGAGACACTTAGTTCATCAGAGGTCAGTTACAGGGCTGGCCCAGGCGCGAGAAGGAGGGGCCGTGCTTCTGAGGCATCGTTCACAGAGTCCTTTCAAAGGAAAGCAGCGCTGTTCCGAATTGAGATGCCACCATGTCCTATTACGCGGCAGCTGCCATTCCGCAGCTCAGATCTCTCTACCTATTACTAAGTGACAGGGTAAGAAATTATCAAAGTACTGTGAGCTATTTCAGAAATGTTTGGAATGATACACTTGTTATTCAAGGAACTTGCCTGATAGAAACTGACATACTCTCTGATGAAAGACACTGGGTCCAAAGTGGATAAACCTTTTATCATACAATAGTTTGTAGCAGATGCAAAATCCCCTGCCTGTTTTCTCAGATGCCATTTCTACATTCAGGGTGATCTATATTCACATTTTTAGCATAGGATCGAAGGTGACAAAAAAAACTTTATTTTTATATTCCATCTTTTAGTGAGGTAAAATTTTCATACAATGAAATGCATAGCTCTTGGGTGTCTGTATAATTCACTGAGTTTTGATAACTGTATACTCCTGTGTTATCATTTACAAGGAAGATACAAAACATTTCTCTCACCCCGGCAAGTTTGCCCATTCATATTTATAGTCTTCCCACTTCCCATAGGCAAGTGTTAATGTGCCTTTCTGTCAGCACCTATTTTTTGCCTGTTCTGGAACTCGGTATGTGTAAGCCCAGGCAGTGTGTCCTCTTACACATCTGGGTTCTGTGCTTTTGTTCAGCGCCAAGCTTTTGTGGTTCACCCACATTGCTGCATAGGTTAGTAGCTTTCGGAGTTGGTGAGATCTGTAAATTAATTCCCACCCCCTCTACAAGATGTGGGAAATCCCCAGCCATTATTTGAACTCTTTTTTTTTTTCTCATTCATTTTCTCAGGCCACTTGATGTTGTCCCGTGTGTCACTGAAACAGGGTCTCATGAATCTCAGGCTGGCCTTAAACTTTCTATGTAGCTAAGAATGACGTAGAACTTCTGTTTTTCATGCCACCACCTCTTGAGTATAAATGTGTGTCACCATGACAGGTTGATGTGGTGTTGAAGATTGAACTCAGGACTTACAGAAACTTCAATTAATCTTCCTGGCTTCTGATGCCTCGTCTCTCTCTCTCTCTCTCTCTCTCTCTCTCTCTCTCTCACACACACACACACACACACACACACACACTCACACACACACACACTCTGTCTCACACACACACTCTCTTTCTCTCTCTCTCTCTCTCTCTCTCTCTCACACACACACACACACACACACACTCACACACACACACACTCTGTCTCTCTCTCTCTCTCTCTCTCTCTCTCTCTCTCTCTCTCTCTCATACACTTCATGCATGATAGGCAAGCTCTCTAACAACTGCATTATGTTCCAACCTTCACATCAAATAAAGTTCTTGCTCTGTTATTTCATATGTCCTGTTATTACTTTCTTTCTTTCTTTTTTTTTTAACAAGTTTTTTTTGGAGTTAATCTTGGTTGAACATGGTTTGGGTACTAGCCAAGAATTTTATAACAATTTATGTAGCTTTTGGAGGCCATTCATTGGGCAGAGTTGAACTCTGGCCTCTGGCTTCTTAATTTAATAGAAATGCCTTTTCATCTGATTTTTCTCTACCTGGTATCACATGTGGACTGGAAAGTGTTCCCAGGGGAAAAGCAGGAAATTGTGGATCTCTCTCAAAGAATGGAGTTTGTTATGTGCAACAATCTAACCTTTACTGGAAGGTACTCTGCACACTACCAAAGGAGAAAAGTAAACAATGACCCAGCTACAAACACATTGATCTACAATGGTGACCTGCCTGCAAGATGTGCTAATGCAATAGATGCACAAAATTTGTGGGAGTGACCAACTATGATTTTATTGGATTCAAGGCCCCCCCTCCCGGCGATGGAACCAACCTCTGACCCTGGGTATTCATGAACCTGAGACTGTGTAGGCCAGGGGCCTAGGGGAAATCAAACACTCCTGTTCTACTAAAGGAACATAACAATAAAAGGACTCCTGATGACACTCTGCTCTACTCATAGATCAGTGTCTTTCTTGTCCATCATCAGAGAAGCTTCCTCCTGCAGTAGATGGGAACAAATACAGAGACCCACATCTGGACAGTGTGCAGAGAGTGAGAGACCTTGGAACACTCAGTCCTAAATGAGATGTCTTCATCAAATTCCTGCCCCCCCCCTCAGGGCTCAGGGAACCCTGCAGAAGAGGAGGCAGAAAAATTAGAAGAACCAAAGGGTATAGAGGATACCAAAGAAAGGTATCCTTTTTTAAGGCCTTTGAAACACAGCAAGACTGACACCCACGTGAACTCACAGGGACCAGCAGCGTGCACAAGGCCTACGTAGGTCTAAGACAGATGGGGTCCCAGCACTGAGAGGAGACGTGGACACAAGTCTCAGTCCCTAACCCAGAAGCTATCTCCAATTGATTACCACTTGCAAAAGAAAAATTAGTTTTCTCCAGTGGAATCTTACTGGATATACGAACCACGCTCAAGGACAAGCCCCATGCCCAGGAGTAGATGGCCAACACGAATCTAACTCAATGGCATTTTTGGAGGTTCTTTGTCTCATAATACTCTGTCAGGGCTTCTCTCCCCACCTTAATATTACAGGTCTTTTGTGTATGTATTGTGATTTTCTGTTTTGTGTTTTTAAGGGATTTCTGTGTATGCAAATATGTGTCTCTGTATCTATATTTGTTTCTTGTGGTCTTTTCTTTGGCTCCTTTTTTTTTTTTTTCCTGTTTGCTTGTTTAGTCCTATCCTGGTTTGTGTGTTCTTATTTTATTATTATTTTTAGATGCCTATTTGTTTTTTAATGAGAGGAAGAGAGAAAGAGTATGGATTTGGATGGGAGGGAATGTGGGGAGACTCTGGGAAGAGTTGGAGGAGAGGAAATTGTAATCAGAATATATTGTGTGAAAACAATCTATTCTCAATAAAAAATTAATCTTCTACAATTTCTCCTTGCTTATTGGATGTTCTTTGATGCCTTTAAACAGTTTTTTTCCTCCACTGTTTATTTGAGACAGGGTCTCATGGAGCCTGGGCTGGTCTCAGACTCACTATGTAGCTCCGAATGACCTTTAACTTCCACGTGCCTCTACTTCCTGAGTATCAGGAGTACAGACAAGTGCTGCCATGGCTTCTAACAGTTTTATCCTTCTGAACGTATTGACAGAGACTGTCTTTCAGGAGTTCAGTCTAATTCAAAGTACTTCACAATTACTAAACCTGGGGTTTAATCTTAACACAAATAATTTTGGAGATGATCAAGTAAATATTTATATTTTTTTCTTTCCCTCCCTGGCCTCATCTTGTTTCTTCTTCCCAAAGAGAATAATTTTTTTATTCTTATTTTTATTCTCATTGCAGCCTTTTTAGCCTCAAGTATTTCCCCCCCCCCCCCCCCCCCCCACCCCCCCCCCCCGCTGGAGCATTTCTATCTGTCCCTCAACACTTTTACTGTAATGTGCCTTGACTTACAATTTAATCATATATTGAAAATATCCCAAGTAGAAAGTGCATTTAGAATACTTAACCTACAAGTGTCCTAGCTCAGCAACACAGCACCATGTACAGTACATAAGCTCTTTTAACCGTATGACCATGTGGCTCACTGGAAAGTGTGGCTGGCTGGAAATGTATTGCATGGCATACAGTCAGCCCAAGGAAGGATCAAAACTCAAACTGTGAAGTGCATTTGTTCTGAACACATGCTGCTTTCATAACCTTGTGTACAGTTGAAAGGTTTTGAGTTGGACTATCACAAACTGGGGACTGGATTAGATTGTTTACTTTTGTGGGCTGGGACAAAATACCCGAGTTAAAGGATGAAAGGGTTTGGGGGTGGGGGGTTCTGGTTTCAGAGGTTTTGATTTGTGGTTGTTTTGCCTTGTTGCCTTTGATGAGACAGAATGTCACAGCAGATGTGTGACAAACAGGTGAGTGTGCTTTGTGGCGGAGAGGAAACAGAGAAGGGACAGCTATACTGGGCTGCCAACACTGCCTCCAGTGGCATGCCCCACAACTTCCTCCGCCAGGTTCCTACCACCTCCAAGTGGTTCCAAAGCTTCAGCTGGAATCAGGCTGTACCACTGTGGCCTTACATGCTTTAGATACTGTTAGAGAAATCACATTCAAATACTTTCCTCCTCCTCCTCTTCCTCCTCCTCCTCTTCCTCCTCCTCCTCCTCCTCCTCCTCCTCCTCCTCTTTCTCCTCTTTCTCCTCCTTCTCCTCCTCAATACTTTTTGCATATCCTCAATACTTTTTCATCATTTATGGTTGTTTTGATTTTGGAAATCAAAAGTTACCTAATATGGATTCCAGGGAATCAAGCGGCTGATAATGCTAGGTATTAAAATTTTGGAGAAGGAAATTAAGTTGGATATGATGAAAAAAAAAAAAAAAAAGCTCTTCTTATATAATCAGCCTGGCTGCCTCAAATCTTTCTCTCCTTATCTTCATCACAGAAGAATGAATGGTTTTATGACTATCACCAAGGTACTGTGAACTGCCTGAGAAGCCTCTTACAATTTATTTCCAAACCAGATGTTTTTAACTTTAAACTCTCTCTAAAAGAAGAGAGAAAAACAACCCTTTTCTATCATGTGCTTTACTGTCAGCATTCCATGGCTGTGAAGAGACACTGTGTCCACGGCAGCTCTTATGAAGGAAAGTGTTTAATTGGAGCTTGCTTACAGTATCAGAGGTTTAGTCCATTGTTGTCATGGTGGAGAGCATGGTGGCACATAGTCAGACATGGTGCTGGAGATGTTGAAAGTCCTATATCCAGATTCATAGGCAGTAGGAAGAAAGAGAGACTGGGCCTTGCTTCAGCTTTTGAAACCCCAAAGCCCACCCCTAGTGACACACTTCTTCTGACAAAGGCATACCTACTCCAACAAGGCCACACCCCCTAATCCTTCTCAAGTAGCACCACTCCCGGATGACCAAGCATTCAAATCTGTGAGCCGGTGGAGGCCATGCCTATTCAAACCACCACATCCTGCTATGTGACCATACATTATGTGAGAGCAAAGACAGTGCCTTTTGCTCATCTGTGGATTTCTTTAACACACTACATATGTAGTTGGATATTCAGTAATATGTAAACACATCTACTTTCCTCTTCAACTAATATTGACACTGATGAAAGCTTTTTAGATAGTTACAAGAAAATTTCTGTCTGTTGTCATTGGCAAACATTTCTGTATTTTCCTCTTATTTTTTCCAGCTGTAACTACTGAGATTATATTGCTTTCACTAATTATTATTTCTGGCTATTCATGAAAATATCAGGAAAATGAGGGAGATGTGCAAAAGATTATTTGGGTGATATATTTTGCTGGGGATGCTGTGAAATGTGTTGCTCTGGTTGATTGATAAATAAAACGCTGACTGGCCAGTAAGCAGGCAGGAAGTATAGTATAGGTGGGATGAGCAGAGAGGAGAATTCTGGGAAGTGGAAGGCTGAGTCCGGAGATGCTGCCAGCCATCACTGCCATGAGAAGATGTAAAGTTACCAGTAAGCCACAAGCCATGTGGCAAGGTATAGATGTATAGAAATGGGTTAAGTTAAGATATAAGAACTAGATAGCAAGAAGCTTGCCATAGCCATACAGTTTATAAATGATATAAGTCTCTGTGTGTTTACTTGGGTCTGAGTGGCTGCAGGCCCTGGTGGGACTGGAGAAAACTCCAGCAACAATTATCGTACTGACATTTTAAGTAAAACATAAACTTTACAATGAAAATACCAGAACAGGAACAAATTTTACCTTATGAAGGCACAGAATCTCACGTGAGTGGGACATCTATGATCATGTAAGTCCTTTACAGTCATTATTTGATATCATTTCATTCCTACTCAAGTTATAGGAATAATGATCAAAAGCCGATTCTGATTTCTTGAATCCCTGTGTCTAATTTGGATTTAGCTGTGGAAAACCTGTACTGAGGGGAAGATGTGTCACTTCATGGTTTGATAGGGGAAGTCTTGTGCTGGGAATTGGGATAGGAGCTGACTCAATACACTCTAATTTAATTTTTGACCAAGAAGATCAATTTCCAGGACTTTGGTTTCAGAGTTAAACTGCAGTTGGTAAACAGTGATTTTTTTTTTTTTTTGCTGATGTTTTACCAGAATTGAGATGTATGCAGGGTTAGTAAGGACAGTGAGTTTTGTTTGTTAATTCACTGTATGTACTACATATCCCTGAGAGAAAACATGGCTCAGATTCTTAACTTGGAAGATCATCATAACTTAGTCGCTTTTTTTAACATGAAAAAAATGTTATTTGTCCTCACAGCCTTCTTGTTACCAGTCAGCAAAGGCTCTCTCACAGTAAATCTCTCCCTTATATTACTCAGTATTACTTTTCTATTTTAAGTTCCTAGTGAAAACATGGTTCAGAGTCCCAGTATTCCAATCCTCAGCTATATAGCTTCTCCCGTGGTAGATGAAATGCTAGGCTCAGATTTGTATCAGCTTCCATATGATTGGCTCCCCTCCCACTTTCTTCTTTGACTTTGGAGAAACAGCTGCCAAGGTTGGTTTGAGACCTTTTATCCCTGCTCTCACTCACCATCCCTCCACTCTTTTAGTGCTGACCTTTGTCCTTCTCTCAGGGATGGAGATAACTCGATACTCTGAGTCACAGAGAAAGAAATTGAACATCAAGGAGAATGAAGTAAACTGAATATAAGAGATATCAGTGCATTTGAAAGCGAAAAAAAGAATGGAAATTCCCTCTGGGTATTTTCACACAGAATCAGGTTATAAAATCAGATAAAAATGTTTTATTGTTTCAGTTTCTTTGTCTAGAAGCATAAAGAGAGTTGGAGAGATGGAGGGCCCATAAAGGCTTATTTGGAAAAGCACTCTGGTGGTCTCGTTAGAACGGCTTGGGGCTCCTGAAGAAAGCCTTGGCTCTTCTCACCTCTTTTCCTTGTAAATAGATCCGTGAGTTCTTTCTGAATTTTGAACATCTGTGTTTCACCTGGAAGCCCATACCTTGTAACTTTGAACAGATTGCTAATTCTTTTATTGCTCAAACATTAGTCCTGTTTTTGCATTCCTCTAAATGCTTGCAAAATTATTCAGGTTTATTCATACAAAAGCAACAATGATCATAAAGCCCTCATCATGTGTGTTATCACTATGATTTATTCTTTCATGGCATCATATCTGACATATTTATTTATTCACTTGTATATTATTTGTGTCTTCCCATTAGACCCAAAGTTTTATGAAAATAATCCTTATGAATCTATGTTCAGTTTCTTAAGCAGTGTCATGAGTACAGTAGGCATTTAGTGAATAAGTTAGAGTCATTCTCCAAATGACCTTTTGTCTTAGTTAGTGCTCTATTGCTGTGAAGAGATACCATGACCAAGGTAACTCTTATAAAAGGAAGCATTTAATTGGGGAATTGCTTACAGTTTCAGAGGTTTAGTCCATTTTCATCATGGCAAGGAGCATGGCAGAATGCAGTCACTGGAACAGTTGCTGAGAGCTACATCTTGACCCATAGGTGGAGCGAGAGACATTGGACTTGGCATGGGCTTTTGAAACCTCAAACACTCCCCCAGGGACACACTTCTCCAACAAGGCCATACCTCCTAGTCCTTCTAATCCTTTCAAATAGTGCCACACCCCAGGGACTAAGCATTCAAATGTATGAGTCCATGGAGGCCATTCTCATTCAAACCACCACCTTTCAAATGAAACAGTCCTCTTTCTTGGCTCTACAGAAATTTCCAGCATTTTGGAGACACCTCTGTGTCCAACTGCCTTTTTCATTTTAACATTTAGAAGGAATCTCACATTTGACAAGCCTACAATATTCTGCCTAATTTTTCATAACTAGTGCATGAAAATGTGTCATCTCGGGTGTATGATTACTTGATTCCTTTTTCTTCTCTCTATATCTAGTAGTTAACTTTATCCATGGAAGATACATTCTGGACACTCAAAGGAATCCTGAAACCGCAGCGAGTACCAAGTCTTATTTACATATTATACACATGTAATATTTTTATCTCTTATACACACAAACACACAAACATGTGCATATATATCCATGAAGATAATTCATAGATTAGCCAAAGGAAGATATTAACAATAATAACTATTAACTAAATAAAACCAAATGATTATAACTGTTTACTATAATAAAAGTTACATGAACATGGTGTCTGTCTTGCAAAGTATCTTATGGTGCTGCAGACTAAGTGATTGGGACAGATGACTAAACTCATTAGTAAGTTCAGTTCTGAACATCTCCAGTTCAAAAACAACCCCCAAGTTGGTCTCCTTTTCATCTTTTCAGTTTGCACTCACACAGGTCACTGCTGCCTCCTGACTCCAGTCACCTCAGCATTAGCCTCTAAGTGGTGGCCCTGCTTTCGTTCTTGCCTCGTCACCAAGAGTTCTCAATAGGGTGTTACATGTGACAGTCATAAAAACATTTCACTGTGCCTCTCCTCTGCCGCCCAGATAAAATCCAGGGACTTTCCTATGGTTTTCAGCAGCGTCTGCATTCTAACTTGAACTTCCTATTTACCTCACGCTGTTTTGCTTTTCTTAGGAACTTCCTACCTCTAATCTTGTCCATCAGCCAGGCCAGGGTTGTATCTGAACCCAAGGCTGTTTGAACTTGCTGTGTCTTCCCAGTTCTGTCATTTGTCCATCCTGTTTTCACGTGTTAGCTCTGAAATGTCACAGTGGATCCCAATCATGCTCCACCACATTCTCTAAGTTACTTACTCTCTAGAACGTAAACTATGTGAGATAATTCATCATGTGGGATTTTCCCTGCCCTGCTCCAGGGTAGGAGTTCCTCAGGAGCTGAGTGCAAGAACTTTTTCTTGTTCCTTGTTACATCTGCAGGGCCTGGAACAGTGCCTGGCAGATAGGAGTAGGTGCTTAATAAAATACAAGAGTATACATAAACATATACAGATATGTATTCATAACAGTAAAAAAGAACCTAAAATAATTTGCAATGTAGATCTGGAAAAATGCATGCTTCCAACACTACCAACAGACATAGAGATAAGGAGAAAAAGAAAGAAAGAAAAACGTTTTTTTTGAACTCTAAACTTATTAGGAGAGAAAGATAGGGAAGAGTCTGTGTTTGAGTGGCTGGGAAGAAACCTTCGGAACGGTTTTGTTATTATTGCCGGCATGCCTGTCTCCTGCTCTCCATGACTTCTGCCAGCTGCTGGCTCTCTAAGACATTAGGGTGTCAACTTGTAAATGCTATGTTCCATAAATCTTAAGTGGCAATCAATGCTTTCTTTAAAAAAAAAGGGGGGGGGAGTTTCAATTAAGTTTTGGAAAGTAAGGTTATCTCTGAGATGTAAATAATACGTTAACATTGTGTGGATTCTAAAGAGCTGAGAACATTAACTTGGAATGTGCTGAGCTAGTGGTAAATTGATATCCCGCCTGCAGTTGCCAGAGGAGGGTTTTTTTTTTTTTTCTTCACGGTAGAAGAGAAAATGTAAGGGAGTCTGGGTCAGTTAACGACCTGCCTGTTACTGCCTGTCTATTTCAGGCAGGAAAAACTGAGGAGGGCTGGGTAGTTTACTCTTTAAGTAGCTTATTGCCAGGGAAGCTCAGTTTCCAAATCCTAGAGAACATATGTGTTAGTTTAATCAGTTTGGCCCAGAGGAGATTTAAATGAAAGGAAATTCTACAATTAGAAGGTGTGGAAGTAGAAAGCCGACTAAATCAAGCCCTTAGAGAGGCAGTGTGGGCTGGTGAGATTATATAGTCTCAGGACGGATAATGGTCTCCGGTTTTAAGTTCCTGATTCTCACTAGCTTCTGTGTCTGGATGCTGGTGGAGTGGGGCTTTGTCTCGGGCTTTCTTTCCCAGCTTTACAGGGGCCTCACCTGAAAAGGAGCAGAGTCCCCTATTTGCTAGGGATCTGAGTGCCGTTTGTAGCCAAGGGTTGGATAAGAAGTTTTGCTTTGAAATCGGGTCTTTCTCTTTTCTCACTGGTTTGTTTCCTGCTCTGTCAGGCCGGCTTTTCAACTCGATTATGAGCGATGAATTGTCTCTTGTTAGTTGATGTTGACCCAGAACAGCTCCCGGAAGAGCTCAGACAGAAGGGGGATGGGGCAGAGCCTGGCTGCATTCCCAGTGTGGCCAGAGAGATTCAAGAGTCCAGAAACCAAATTTAGAAGTTTTCAGGGATGACTGGGTCTTTGGTAATGGGAAACACGGTACAATAGCAACCTTGAGGTAGGAGGAGTATACAAAATAAAAACGAAAAAGAACGGTACCAAAACGCAGAACTGCAAAAATAGCCCACCAATGGACCGTTTTAAAATCGTGTGGAAATGTTCCTTATTTACGTGTACAATGACTTGTTCTGCCTCCTCGCTCGGTCACATGCTGGAGCTCGTTCTTTTATCGTCTTCCCTGTCTTCCTAAATATAGGATTCGCTCTTCTTTGAGCGAATTCACTTATGATTTTGAGTGCCTGGTTTGCCAATGGTGAAGAGATGAATATAATAATCTGACCACAAGGAATTTAGACCAAACAAATATTTTTAAAGAATCGATTTTATACAGTATTTAATATATAATATAGTATGTTCAATGGACAGAGGTTTGGTTGAGGGGAAAAAAAAGCTTAAACTTGCATGAGATGTATAAGGGGTTAACAATGAAATCTTGAATTGTATTCCGGGAGAAGACTGTCATATGCTAACCCAAGTGATTGCTACATTTTTCTGGGCATGATTTTATTATTTGGGGCTACTTCAGCCTAGCTTTCATTTGGTCACTTTGTGCACACAGTCCTGTTCAAGAACATCTCAATTAATGATAATGTGGTATTTATTTGACTCAACTACATTAACTAGAACATATCCTTTTAAAGAAGGATGTCAGCGACATAAAAGGGGTCCTTTTTGATGAAATAAATAAAAACGATAGTCCATTTGGTATTTTGCAAGGTTTGTCAGCTTCAATTCTTATTTGTACTTTGATTTTTTTTTTGTACTTTTGATTTGACTCTTTGATGTAGAATCAGAAAATGTTTCAGAAAAGAAATGTACCATAGCACGATAAGAATTTACTTGTGAAATGGATTTAAATTAGGTCTTGGCTTAGATAAGTTTGTTCACATTAAGCCACTTTGAACTCTAACTTCTATTTAGTACTTGGCCTATGTAAGCACAGTTAGTTAAATCCTGTGCGATGAACCGAAATGGAGATTAGATTACCTAAAATCAGAATCTTGTGATAATTCATGTTGAAATTAGAGGAATCTGAAGTGAGTTCTTCTTTTTCCTTTTATGCTGTAATGGCTTCAGTTTAAATTATGTTATTCAAAGGGTACTGGAGCCTTCATAAATTATTCATTCACAAAGACTTAGCTATTTCAAGCCACATCCTCTGAAAAAGAATGAGTTGAGTAAAATGGTTTTCAAAGCATTCATACATACCTCTTTGCCTTCCATAACTAATTTTGGTGTCTGTTTAAGGGACACTTACTTCCTGCTATCAAGTTATCACACCTAATAATTTCCCTTTCTAAGGTGACTTGTGGATGAGTTTGGTCTCATTCTGATGATCACAATGAGTTCAAAACAGGGAAATAAAGAGTGAATCTCTAGAGATTTCGGCACCTTTGGAATCTTCCTGTGTGATCTAGTCTTTTCTTAAATATCCGTGACCTCATGCCTTCTAGGCAAGGCAATAAATAGGTAAGTTTTCTTATAGGTCTACCTCTGTGGCTACTCACAGTCATGAATTTATCTTCTGAGATACTCTAGTTCATGTATTTTTTGGTACACTTAGGACTATATATCAGGGCCTGGAGAGACAGCTCAGTGGTGAAGAGCAGTTGGCTCCCTTCCAGAGAATTCAGGCTTGCTTCCTAGCACTGGCATGGAAGCTCACAATCATCTGTAACACTAATTCCAGGGGATTCATTTCCCTCTTCTGGTCTCCTTGGGCACCAGGCATAAAGGTGGTACACAGACATATGTAGGCAAACCACTCATGCACGTATAATGAAAAATTCTTAAAATTTAAAAAAGATTTTAAAACTCTACACCAACTAGGAATATTTCTAACTTCGCCGTTTTTCTGCATAGGTCTTTCTTATCTGGACCAACTTGCTCTATTGTTGGACACGGAAACTCATTTGCTAATCAATAATCTATAATGGTGATTTGGGGAAAAAATCATTAGCAAAGCTACTCAGGAGTCATATCTGTGAGCGATTTTATAAAATTCGTATTCTGTAAGCTCGTTGGAAGTATAACATCACGATTAAATCGCGGCTTCCATCCCCACAGCAAGCAGCATTTGGTATGGCTGCGTTCCCCTGTGCAATGTGGTCCAGCCCCACAGCAAGCAGCATTTGGTATGGCTGCGTTCCCCTGTGCAATGTGGTCCAGCTCTGTCAGGTTTCAGGCTTCTTGCCGTTGTTCCCTTTCCATGTCGCTCCTCTGAGTTCCAGGGTCTGCCCTTAGCTTTGGTCAGTGCGAACAGGAGGCCAGACATGGTAGGAAATCAGCCCGTGACCACTTCTGTAAGAATAGAGGGAGAGCATCTCAGGAGGAAAAAGTAGCGGAGTCAAAAAGTGACAGCAACCGAGGCTGGACAGGGAAGTAAGGAGGAGGGAGCAGGGAATGAAGAAAACCCAGTCTGTAGGAAACTTGGGAGACCGACGCAGGCAGCTGTAGCATGTGTTAGAACGAGAGGCTGTTCAGAGGGAGGGCAGTCTTGACCACGTTTGCTCAGCGTGCGAGTGAGATGGGAGACAGGGATGTGCAGAACAGGAGCAATAACTGAAAATTCTTGCAGGACATAGAGTAGGGAAGGTGAAGACTTCATGTGGAGGGCTTAATCTTGGCGAGGCAGCAGAAATACCACAAGTCTGCAGTGAGGAAGGAAACACAGTGAAGAAAGATTTTCGAGACATGTTCATTTTTTTACTAGACCATGACATCTCCTTGTTTGTTCCAACAATGGTCTAGATTTTGTGGTGGAGGTGTCCTTCTAAAGGATGTAATTAATATTTAAATCTGTAAATTCTGAGTAAAGTGGGTTGTTTTAAAATAAGTGGGCCTTATCCAAGGCAGCTAAAGACCTGAGGAGTGAAGACTGGGGTCTCCTGCCTCCTGTTAAGCCTTTGGAGTTTTGGATGGAGTATAAACATTTTTTTTTTCTCTCTTTCTTGGCCTGCCTCCAAACTCCACAATTGCTTAAAACACCCCACTTCTTCTCTCTTCTGGTGTATTCTTAAAAGTCTAAACATTAGAAAAAATCCCAGAGAACTTTAAGGGTGTCCCTGGGATAGACTTCTTTGGAAATGGAGACCCTATCATGTAATCTTGTTTCTAAAGTCACAGCACAGGACTTGATAGCGTGAGACTGCTCAACCACAGGGGTGGTGTGGAAGCAGTGCAGCAGGACTGTGAAGGGGTTGGCCAAGGTTAGGTACAATGAGCTCACTGTGGAGGTACTGTTACAGTTCTGATAATCATTGCAGTGAGAGCAGTCAAGGGCGAAAGGATTAAAAACTAGTAGTAAGTTAGCAAACCAAGTATGAACTATGAAGATCACTGACCAGGAGGCCCGTGCTGGGCAGAAAGATCAGAAGGGCCGGATGGGGGATGATAAGCCTGAGAATAGTGGGGGTAGCAAGGGATACAAAGATTTTGTAAATACTGGGTGGGGGCTGTTCAATGGAAGTGAACAGACAGTAAGGAAGGACTTGTCTATGACTTACATATTTCTTAGGATTATGGTATCAGAATAGTTGGGAGTGGTCAAAGTATGAGAGACAAATCTTAAAATTACGTAACAACCATGCTTTAATTTTGCTAATGTATGAGTGTTCTAATAAAGAAAAAATGTAAATGGGTATCATTTCTTACTTTGTGACAATCTAAGAGTGGCGTATGGCATTGGCCGAATACTTTGTTAGGCTGGGAAGTAAAGATTTTCAGCAAGGCTTGAGCATAAAGAAGATTGAAGATTTTTTTTTAAAGATTTATCTCAGTTTTGATTATGTGTATATACATGGGTATGTGCATATGTGGGTGCAGGTGCCCATGGAGGCTAGAAGGAAGCATCAGATGCCCTGGAGCTGGAGTTGCAGGTGATTGTGAGCTGTCTTCAAACTGGGGGCTCCTGGAAGAGCGGCAAGTGCTCTTAACGAGTGAACTTACATGAGAAGGTCTTGGTGTAAATGCAGGCTTTGCTATTTGTTGATTCTTTAAGCTGGACACTTTACGTAATTTAAAAAGTATGCTATCTTACAAAAGGTTAATGATAATCACAGTTTGGGGTTATTGTGAAGATTTTGCAGTTTTTGAAGGTTCTTTTCAACTCTAAAGTTTAAATACTTGATGATAGTTCATAAATATTAACTGGAGGTGGAACTATTCTTTGATGAATATTCTAAAACAAGATACTTAAGGGCTTATATTTAGTTAGAAAGTAGTATAATTAGACTGAAATATTTCAACTGTGTTATTAACTGAATTTGTTTCATAAGTACTAATATTTGATGGAACATGGTTGTTTGATCCAATGTAAGCCAAAATACAGACTTAAAATGTTCTGTAAATGTGGTTTTCCATGTTTTCAAAGATAATTCTTTTTATTCATAGGGTTCTTCTTACTAAGAATGATGGAGAAGCTATGTACCTGTGTTTAACTTGCTTTCAATAAAGTGGAACCCCAAACATGAAAAACTCTTATACACTGTGTATACTCTGAAGTGGCTAAGGTCATCCAAAAGGATTAATGTCATGTTAGAGTTTAATCTAAAAGTAAAGAAAAACTAGATATGGAATTATATAATTATTTCTTACTAATTTTTTTAAAATTTTTTTTAAATTTTTATTTTGCAATACAATTCAGTTCTACATATCAGCCACGGATTCCCTTGTTCTCCCCCCTCCCGCCCCCCTCATCTTCCCCCCAGCCCGCCCCCCATTCCCACCTCCTCCAGTGCAAAGCCTTCCCCGAGGACTGAGATCAACCTGGTAGACTCAGTCTAGGCAGGTCCAGTCCCCTCCTCCCAGGCCGAGCCAAGCCATCCTGCATAGGCCCCAGGTTTCAAACAGCCAACTCATGCAATGAGCACAGGACCCACTGCCTGGATGCCTCCCAAGTAGATCAAGCCAATCAACTGTCTCACCCATTCAGAGGGCCTGATTCAGTTGGGGACCCCTCAGCCATTGGTTCATAGTTCATGTGTTTCCATTCATTTGGCTATTTGTCCCTGTGCTTTATCCAACCTTGGTCTCAACAATTCTCGCTCATATAAACCCTCCTCATTCTCGCTAATTGGACTCCCAGAGCTCCACCCGGGGCCTAGTCATGGATCTCTGCATCCAGATCCCTCAGTAGTTGGATGAGGTTTCTAGCACGACAATTAGGGTGTTTGGCCATCCCATCACCAGAGTAGGCCAGTTCGGGCTGTCTCTCGACCATTGCCAGCAGTCTGTTATGGGGATATCTTTGTGGATTTCTGTGGGCCTCTCTAGCACTTTGCTTCTTCCTATTCTCATGTGGTCTTCATTTACCATGGTCTCCTATTCCTTGTTCTCCCTCTCTGTTGTTGATCCAGCTGGGATCTCCCGTTCCCTCAAGCTCTCTTTCCCTCAACCCTCGCCCTTCACTACCCCCACTCATGTCCAGGCTGTTCATGTAGATCTCATTTCATTTCTCTGTCATTGGGCGATCCCCGTGTCTTTCTTGGGGTCCTGTTTTCCAGGTAGCCTCCCTGGTGATGTGAGTAGCAGTCCAGTCATCCTTGTTCCACATCTAGTATCCTCCCCAAGGAATGCTCAACCACACCACAAGAGCACTTGTTCAGCTATGTTCATATCAGCACTGTTTGTAATAGCTAGAACATGGAAACAACCTAGATGCCCTTCAACTGAAGAATGGATAAACAAAATGTGGTACATATACACAATGGAATACTACTCAGCAGAGAAAAACAATGACATCATGAGGTTTGCAGACAAATGGATGGATCTAGAAAAAATCATCCTGAGTGAGGTAACCCAGACTCAGAAAGACAAACATGGTATAATTTTAATTTATCTTTTATAACCGATGCTCTAAATTCTGAGATTCAGACTCTTAAAATAATTACTAGGGACTGGAGAAATGGCTCAGTGGTTAAAAGCACTGGCTGCTCTTACAGAGAGACTTGAGTGTGAGTCATAGCACCAACATGGTCTCTCAGAACCATTTGTAGCTCCAGTTCCAGAGGATTTGACATCCTCTTCTGGTCTTTGCAGGCAATGCATGATGTGGTGCACAGACACACATGCAGACAAAATAAAATAACAATAGGTGAATCTTAAAAAAATAATTTCTAACAGGTATTAAATATTTACCCTGAATTTTCAAATAATATTATGTGCCCCAGGACTTTGTGCAATCAGTATATTATTTTATATTAAATATTTGAACGATTAGCACTTACTTGCTGTACTTGAGTGACATTTAGCTCACTGTACAAAATGTGTCATGGTGCTGGTGCAGTGCAGTGAAAAGCCTTTTCACTTTGGTCTCTATGAGGGAGGGACTGTTCATCAGCATGGCCTAGATGGTATCAGATGCCCTGGTCTCATCACTGACAGCAGAACCTCATTCTAGCAGGTGCATGTAAACTGAGCTGTTACAAAACACTCCAAATGGGTGGAGGTTGTATTCATAGACGAGAGCTTTGTTTCTCTCACCCCTAATGCTAAGTCGTCCAGGGCAGGCAGCACACCCTACCTTGCTATTCTGTCCAATAAGCATGGATGATGGGATGACCTTGTCATCACCAGTGTATGACTTCTTTCTGTAGATCTAAGGCAACTCCTTCAGGAAAAAAGAGAAGAGGGATCGAAAGCCTCTTTTTCCTTGATGTTTCTCAGAACTTGCTCACTCTACTCCAGTCTGTACTGGTTCTCCAGAACTTCTGTAGACTTATTTGATTGCAGCTAGGACTGAGCACTGTAGTTTTTATTTGTGAAGGTGGTAACAGACTCTCATCTTTTCTCTTCTACTATTGGCATATTATATGTGAATTCAGACAGTTCAGTTTGCAAAGGTGTCCACTACATTTCCCATAGCCTCCTCCCTGGTCTGCATGCTCCCCGTCTTACCTCAGTAAGTCACTGCTAGTAACCACTGAGCTTTGAAAGCACAAACCAAGTCATCATGTCTGTTTCTAAATCTTTGGTGTGTTTTCATGCCCATAGAATAAAATCCGAATTCTGCCCCAGGATCCTTTAGGGCCTAGTAAAGGCCTGGCTCTAGTCCGTGTGGCTCAGTCCTACATGATGGTTTTGTTCACTATGCTCTGGCTAGTCTAGCATACACTTATTTCCAGAACTCAGTGATCATTCCTGCCTCAGGCACTCATACCTAGTATTATTTGTCCGGAAAAACTTTCTGCTGGGATTCTGCATGCCTGCTACACTTCCATCCCTTGGCACTAAGCACAAATGTCATCTATTCTGAGTAGGTTTCTTAATCACCCCTTCTAAGGCAGTGGACCTTGCTCCCAGATACTTGTCATCACATCACCATGTGTATTTTCTTCCTAGCACTTAAGAATCTTTGAAAGAGCTTGGGATGTAGTTTAGAGTGTTTGCTTAGCATGCGAGAGGCCCTGACTTCCACCCCCAACACTGCAAACAAAACCACCACAAAGTTTAAAGCCAACTTCTGTGCCATTTACCTTGATCACCTTTTTCCATTTTTATATTTGTAATGTTATAACATATATAGTTGAGTATCAAAGATATTTATATACTAAAATAGTATACCAAATACCTCCTTTCAAAATAGAACATTGCCATCATTTTGATTTTGTTAGGATTCACAATATTTTTATTTGGGAAAAATATTCCCTTCAATTTTTATGGAACTTCTGTAAAAAGCATTCTTATTTTACTTACTGATTGACCCTTTCATTTACTAATAATCTTTAGAAGGGCTGTCTTTTTCTAAGACTGGCACATAAAACTGACCTCAACAAATGTCAGTTTAATGAGTAGCTAAATGACTTGATGGGGCTCTCCATGTCTCTTAGCAAAAAGAATCTGGTATTGCTAAAACAAGGTCAAAAGAAACTTGCATGGATTTTCTTCCACATCTTAATTTCCATCTTGGGTATACTGCGTGTTACTCCTAAACCACGAATTCATCATCCTCAGCGGATGTTTGCGCTTTTAGCCCTTCTCCTCTGCAGTACGTTAAAAGCTTACTCTCAATTTATGTTCATACTTTCATAGTTAAACCCTGTTAGCATTGCCTTTTCTGGAAGAATAGTCTTACAGATGTAATTAAGTGAAGAATCTTGAGATGAGAACATTTAGGAATTTTGGAATTTTGAAGGTGGACCTTAAATCAAATGTCAAAAGTCCCTGGGCCTTCAGAGAGAGTTAAAAGAGAGTTAAGACTCGGAGGAGAGGGTCATATGATGATAAAGGCAGAGATTAAGGTTACACAGCCACATGCCAAGAAGGCCTGAAGCAGCCGGAGCTGAGATGGTAAGGACGCTCCCTGAGCTTTTGTAGTGAGCTCAACCAGAGACACCTTTATTCCACACATGTGGCCTCTGAAACTGTGAGAGAATAAAATTCTGTTGGTTGAAGCACCTGAATAATTTTCAGCATAAATATGGCCTAAATATTTCAGGCTCCACATTTATATTAAAATCATTTGTTTATCTGAAATTCCAAGTTAACTTTGGCATTTGTATTTGCTAATTCTGATCATTTCACTTGAATCTCAAGATGGTTTGAGAGTGGGGACTAAATTGGGAAGAATATATAGATTTTTGTTATGAAGAACTGGAATAAAAATTTAAGAAGTCCATACAAACAAACAAAGTAGGGTTGGTGTCAAAAGTTTTAAATATGCTGCAAAATCTTAAACTTGTACTCAGAAAAGCAAAAAAAAAAAAAAAATTTTAAATGTCATATTTGGAATGAGTGATTTTTCATATTTTAATTCTGGTATAGAGCAGTCTTAAAAGAGGCTGATTTGTTTCTTATGGCTGTAAAAAGAAAAATAAGGAGAGATAACCTAAGCAATGGGAAGGAGAGGTTGTTACTCTTGCAGAGGACCTGGTTTTGTTCCCAGCACCTACATGGCAACTGACAACCTTTGGTAACTCCAGTCCCAGGAGATCCAACGCCTTCTTCTGGCTCTCACCCTCAGCTGACACACACATGGTGCACTTACATACATGCAGGGGAAACACTCATACTTATAGAATAAAATAAAATTTAAAAAGTAACGTCCATCCAATCCTATTTTAATTAAAAAAAATATCTTCAGGGGATTAATAGCAAATTTGAGACTGCTGTTATTTCTACCATAGACACTTTTTAAGATTCAGCTTGAAAAGGAGCAAATTAAAACCCAGGAATTAAGGAAGAATTAGACTGAAAACAGCATTTGATGAGGAACATTAGTAGATGGTCTTCCCCAAGCGCTGCAGGTGTTTCTGGAGTGAGTGAGGTACCTAGGGAAACACCTTTCCTGCCTTTGCAGGCCTCGGGAGGAAGTAATACCACTCAGGAGGCATAAGCAGCCTTTTCCTTGTTTAAATTTTGCATCCTTATAATCATCCTTTTCCCCCTTGTGTGTTTTTAAGCACAAATATCATGCAGGCTATTAGATAAGTAATTAAATCTGTTGAACAAGCAAATGGAGTGGGTGATGGGGGAGAATGAGGGAAAGAAAATTTCCAAAATCTGTGTGTTTGTTTAATAAAAGATGGAATGAATTGGATGGATTTTATGCTTCTTACAAATAAGAATCAGTTATCCATGATGGAAGAACAGATAAAAAGAACTTAAAGAGAGATTTTTACTCTATTAATTTCACTTATGACTTGGGTATACTCAACCAAAGACAACCTCCCTGCTCTGTGCTTTGAATAATTTAAACTGTGTAGAAAGAGATGTAAACAAGCACAGAGCTAGCCCTGGGTGTGTAGTGGGGTAGGGGAGGTTAGGGAGGCAGAGAGGCTGTTACAGGAGAAAACAGAGAAGCAGGTAATGATTTTCCACCAAAGACAGCAATAGGGAGTCATTGATCACTGCCAAAGGAAGTTTCTGGTATTTGTTCATTAATTTATAGACATTGACTATATAGTATGTGTCTTATGCAAATGTAGGGGTTTCTCCAAAGAGCAAGTTTGTCCTAGTTTTAGAGGGTGGATTATATGGAGAGGACACATGTTTCAAGCAAGAACCATAAATTCTAAGTGTTATGGCAACAGAAATGTTTCTAAGGTATAGTAAACACACAGAATAGGATGGTATGGGAGGGAGGGATCAGCAAGTGGATATTAAAATCTTAATGGAGTTGATGTTCTGGTTAAACATCTATTAGAGAAAGCTGTTTGCTGAGACAAATTAAATAAATGAAATAACAAATTAAATGAAAGAGTTGTATTGTGAGAGTGTCATTTTGTTAGGGGCCTCTCATGTGCCAGCCACTGCATGTATTGTGAATTCTTTCAGTAACTTCATGGGATTAATATCCATCCCTTCAGGGACTCTTTGTCTGAGACCATGTTTTGCTTCTAACCCGGGCTGACATTAAATCCTGATCCTTCTGCTTTAGCCTCCCATGTACATGAATTAGAGCAATCACCACTGTGCCTAGCCTTATCCCTAATGTACATATGGGAGTTAGGGTCAGGAAGTCTGAAGGAGAAGGTAGGTGTACACAGCATCTGATTCTAAACCACTCTTAATCATCTTATTTTCCAGCCTTCTTTAGTGTCTCTATATCAGAAGATGCATGCATGTACTAAGAGTCACTTTTAAGTGTGTCATAGCTAAAATTCATGTTTTAATTATTTTATTGAATTGTAACCCACAGTTGATAATCCCTGCTTTTAGTAGGCACAGTCCCTATTAAAGTCATGTAGTCCCTTTAAACATTCAAAGACATTTTTCTGTAGGAAAGCCCACACTGAAATACAGTTAGCAGGATGCAGTGTTTTGACTCAGCACAACCCCAAACTATTCTGTCTTATACCCAGTGGGATATGGTAATCTGAACATGCATGTGGGTATTTCGCCGATCTCTCCTACTTCTCTGTATGTCATGGAGGGAGGCTTCTGCTGGTATCTGGTAGATAACATGATGGCTTCTGAATGTGATTTAGAAAAGTGCTCCTCAAGCATTGGCATTGTGCTTGACACTGAACTGCTGCAGATCTTATGAACCTCTGGTTCTGGGCTGGGGCTGACACTCTGCATTTCTCAGTGCTGAGGCTGCTGGTAATTTTGGAGCTGCCGACCCACGCACTGATTACATGCTGAATAGCAAGGACTAGGAATGCCCGGAGACAAGCTTCTGGCTTACAATAATAGCCTTGATTCTGTGGTGCACAAGACTGTAATTGTTTATTGGAGAATAATTAACTGGTTTATAAAACATATAAACACTGTAAAACAGAAGATATGAATGGGAAAAAATAGTCTCCACTTTCTTGTATTATAGAGATATACTCCTGTATGTGAATCAGGCAGAGGAGTATTATCCTTGCCTATATTCTGTCATCAGTTTCAATGAGTACTTTAAAAAATAATTTATGATTTTGAAGAGTTAAGATTATTGTGGCAGCATCCAAGTACCAGTCCGACCTCCGAGAGTTCAGTCAAAGAGAGGAAGGAGGGATTATATGAGCAAGGAGAGAGTCAAGATCCAACAGAGACAACTGAAACAAACTCATAGGCATTCATGAACTCTAGACTGACAGCATGGAGCCTACATGGGACCGGACTAGGCCCTCTGCATGTGGGAGACAGTTATGTAGCTTAGTCTGTTTTAGAGGCCCTGGCAGTGGGACCAGAATCTGTCCCTGGTACATGAGCTGGCTTTCTGGAGCCCATTCCTTATGGTGGGATGCCTGGCTCAGCCTTGATGCAGAGGAGAGGGGCTCAGTCCTGCCACAACTGAATGTACCAGGCTTTGTTGACTCCCCATGGGAGGCCTTATCGTTTCGGAGGAGTGGATGGGAGATGTGAGTCGGGGGAAGGCGGTGGTGGTGGTGGTGGGACGATGGAGGAGGGATGGGAGAGGAAACTGTGGTTGGCATGTAAAATGAATAAAAAGTTTAAAAAAGATTATTGTGGCAGAGAAGAGAAATAATTAGCATACAGTCCATTAAGACAATATCAGTTCTTATAGGTGCATCTTACTGTGGGACTTTTTATTCAGTGATCCTAAACAGTGACACAGGAAAGCTTTTCTGGGGTGGGAGACATGATTCCATACGATTTTAAAATGAGAGTTCAGATTCAAACTGATAGCAGGCAATAAGCTCAGACAGAAAAATAGCCTGCTTCTAAAAACTGATGACATGAAGATTGAGAGAAAGGGTGGACTTTTGAAAAAGAATCAACTAGTATGTAGAAAGCTAAAAAGAAAACGAGAAGTTAAGGATGACCCTCAGGTTTTGTGTTTGAATGTTGGATGGATGTTGGTCCCATCTGCAGAATGGAGAACACATGAGGGGATTTGGAAGTCTGAAGTGAAGATGCCACCTTATGACTTAGAGAATCTGAGGTTTTAGAATCAAATCTCAGGGAACATCAGCACCACAGGAACCCTGTTGGCTCTTGCTAGATGCTGAGCTTCGGCTGTCTCCTATTTCCCCACATCCTTTCTTGGGTAGACTCTGGGAAAAGAAAGGCCCAGGATCAGGAACACCTGACCCACAAACACGTTGATGGGGCCTTGGGAATAGAGAACTTAAGCAACATTTTGTTGAGTTTCCAGGTTTTTAGAGACTCTTCTTGAACATTTCCAATTCCATTTTCACTAATGAAAATAAACATAATTCATTGCTCTAAGAATTTTTGCTCATGAAACAGGTGTCTAGCTTTTTATTCGCTTGCCTGTGTGGAGAAAGATGAAAGCGAAGTGCATCATTGGCTTCACCTGGTAAACCTCAGATTAAGGATCAAATGTCTTTTGAAGCACAAATGCAGTATTTATTTTCCATTCATCTTCTTTGCAAATACATTGTATTTTGGAAGATTTTCACACACTCATTGAACTAAGAACAATTCAGGATTATCCTGTGTCTGTCTGTTTTCTTTTTAAATATTTAACGCTATCAACACTTTAACTTTGCTTTTAACTCAAATTTCTATGTAGTTTTTCTAGAGACTTAGGATGGAAACTTGACAGCAGACAAATTAAATGATATCAATAACCTAGAAAGGGAAGGCATAGGGTTCTCTGCTACTAATAGTTTTCTGTCTGAAGTTTTCTGGGCAGTGCCCCAGTACCATGCTTTTCCGATGGCCATTTGTCTTTAGGCTGGCAATTGCATCCATTTTCTATAGCTGTATAACAAATCACCCCCCAAGCTTGGTGGCTGAAAATAGCAGTTATCAATTGGAGGAAGCATTTGTGTCTCATGTTAAAAACCTGTATATGGGGTTGGAATGTCTTAATGGTAAGCCATCCAACTTCTTCTCAATTAAGGGACCAGAGAAATAATGTATAAACCTTGATGTCTTGCATAACCTATTCCCCCAAATCACATTTTAAAAAAGGTTTATAAAATTTATTTATTTTTATTTTATGTGCATTTATGTTTCGCCCTCATATATGCCTGTATGAGAATGTCAGATCTTGGAGTTGCAGACAGTTGTGAGCTATCATGAAGGAGCTGAGAACTGAACCCAGGTCATCTAGAAGAGCAGTTAGTGCTCTTAACTGCTGAACCATCTCTCCAGCCCCTAAAACATCACATTTTATCATTCATGTGACATCTCATTTTTCGTAAGTATCTTATGATATGTGGGGTGTTGGACAAGGACACAGGTAGGAGACACAGTTGAGGCAAAGAGGTTGGGGGCCTGGGGTTGGGGATTTAGCTCAGTGGTAGAGCGCTTGCCTAGCAAGTGCAAGGCCCTGGGTTTGGTCCTCAGCTCTGGAAAAAAAAAAAAAAAGAGGTTGGGGGCCATGATGAAATTTGGCTTCTATAGTTGTAGACACTTTTTCAAATAAGTGTTTGTCTAGAGAAATTAAATCATAAATCCCGTGAAATCCATCACTGCCATCTTGATCCCTGCTAGTCATTTTCTTTAGAGCTGTGCCAAATAGCTGCACAATCACAAGCATGTTTAGGAATACAGGTCTTGTCAATATCACTTGGGCAATGAAGAGCAACAGTGCACATGAATTTTCACCTCCATTTTAAACATAACAGTGGCTTCTAAATTGTGAACCTTAGGTCTCTCTATAAATCTGCCTTAATAGATAGTTGCAACTAGTAAAATTAGGGTTAGCAAAATAGTTAATGAGTATATTTTCTATAGATGGAATCTGGACAGGTACCATTTGTATGTAGTCATGAATTTGTCTCCATGAGGATTAAGACCATGTGTGGTGGTACTGTGTTCCCCGAAATATTGTGCACTCTAATAAACTTATCTGGGAATAACCACTAGATATAGAGGCCAGAAAACGGTGGCACACACGCCTTTAATCCTAGCATTCCAGAGGCAGAGATCCACCTGGATCTCTGTTAGTTCAAGGCCACACTGGAAACCGCTAGGCGTGGTAACAAGAGCCTTTAGTCCCAGGGAGTGATGGCAGGAAGCAGAAAGGTGTATAAGGCATGAGGACCAGGAACTAGACTGGTTAAGCTTTTAGGCTTTCAAGAAGCAGTTCAGCTGAGATCCATTTGGATGAGGACTCAAAGGCTTCCAGCCTGAGGAAACAGGATCGGCTGAGGAATTGGCAAGGTGAGGTGGCTGTGGCTTGTTCTGCTTCTCTGATCTTCCAGCATTTACCCCAATACCTGGCTTCAGGTTTGTTTTTATTAATAAGAACTTTAAAGATTCGTGCTACAACCATGTTTCATGGAAAATGATTATCCCATCTCTTCCTATTTCTTACTATTCATACAACTTTATTCTAGGAAAATTATGCACATATAGGGTGTTTTATAGCTCCTTTCTCCCCACGTATATGTGTGTGTTTGAACATGTGTGGGTGCATATGTGTACAGGTGTACATGCACATATGTGTATGTGTGCCAGAGGTTGATGTTCGGTGTCTTCCTCAGTTACTGTCTATTTTATTTACTGAGGTAGAGTCTCTTGTTGAATCTAGAGCTTGCTAATTCTGTTAGTGCAGTTAACCAGCTTGCCCAGAGGGCCTCCCCATCTCTGCCTCAGGGCGCTGGCATAGCAGTCTGTCCAGTGTTAAGCTTTATAAGTCTTTCATTCCCCCCTCATTTCCTTTCTTTCTTTTTTGGGCCTCCAAAAATGCCATTCCTTTTAATATATGATTATCTTCTAGGGCATGTATCAAACTGTAAACAGCATTAATGTAGCTCGGGAGCCTTCCAAATGTTCCACTAATTGTTAATAGGAACATGAAGTAAGTAAGGGACACTCAAAGTAGGGTGTGGAGTCCTTTAGCATTAGACCTGATTGTAATCTCTGTCTGGCCGTCCTGTCGGGCTCTCCAAAAGGGAGTTACTCTACTCAGAAGTGACACTGTCAGGAATTGGGGACATGTCTGAAAATATTTCTAATTGGGTGGATTACACCCTTCTGCATCCAGAGGAAGAAGCTGTGGGGGAGATGTGTTCTGAAGAGCACTGCACCCTGGAGATTAAGGAGCACACTTTTGGAATTTAGGAAGGGACTCTGAGGACAGTCTTCATGTAGCTTTCTGTGCTGCAAAATAACCTAAATGCTAGCTGCATTATAGAGCATTTGGTCCAAAACACCTGAGGAATAAATTTCAGAAAGGGGTAAATTTGAATGAGTGATGTAGAGCAATAGCAGACTTAACTCAATTACTAACACTCCAGTGACCCTGCTTGTATTGATTCTGTAGCAGTACAAGCAGATTTCAACTTCACTTCAAATCCTTACATAAAAATTCTTACCTGCTTTTATACTTTTATTGACAAAATAATGCAAATTTGCCCCTTAAATTCTAGTGGAAACCTGACTCCTTCTTTGAAGGATTTATTGCCTATTTTGTAGGTAGGTTTTTTTTGTACAAATTAAATAAAATATTGGCTTAGCAATCTTATATTGATATAGAAAAAAAAAGTAGCAAGTAGAAGCATTCCCATCTGTGCCTACAGGTAATGTAATCAATACCACATATTATGTGAGGGCAGAATCTGGATGTAGCATTAATAATTACCCTTGCTATCATACCCAGTACCAGTTTTCTCTATATCACTAGGTCTAACATTTGTTCATTTTAAAAACAATGTACTAGTGATCCATATGCTCCCTATCACAACAGTCTAGGTAGTGAAGCAAGAAAAAGGAACTACAGAGTCTTGCTGGTTTGGAAAAGCCAGGGTTTACTTCTGGCTTAGCTGCTTGTCTATTTGGTGTCAGAGCCACACACATCACGTTACTTTAGGAGACAGAGGGACATGATCAGTTTTGTTTGACACACTGCCCATCTTAGAACAAAAGGACAGAGAATAATGGGAGTCCGTGAGCTGGATTTTAAAGTTTCTTCTTGGCAATGTGACCATTCAGATCACGTTACATTGGTCAGGGCAAGCACCATGGGCTATGTTGACACTAAAACCACAGATATACAATTCTTACTGAGGCGTGACTAGAGTGACCTAGACAAATGTACTGCAACTAAGGAGACACAGCAAGTGTCAGGAACACTAACTAACAGAATCCACCAAACAGAAGCATGAGACTAGAGAGAGATACAAAATACAATTAGTGCTTTCAATGTGCAAGAAATAAATGTAGATCCAGATGCTTACCTCATTATTATTACTAATATTAAGAGGTAAAAGGTTGATATGCTCTAAAGAGAAATTAGAGCACACTTGTAGTTTATAACAGACACAAACAGATGGGGAAAGTATGAGATACCTGTTGAATGAATGTATGTAGCTGTAACTTACAGGAGACTTGTCTAAAGTAGGAGGTAAAATGTGTGCAAAAGTACTTAGCAGGGCTTAAAGAGACATAAACCTTTATGGTAATTTCACAGAAGGAGTAATTTCAGATTAACACATGTGGGAATGATGGAAAGAGCTTCGGCATACTGAATCTTTTTCAGCAATGTGCAATAGCTAAGGCCTTCTAGCAGTAGCTGGTGATTTAGAACCCAGGAACTCTCCCAGCCTTGGATAAAGCTAGTGAGATGGAAGGTCAGAGGCCTGCAGATTTTGGAGAGCTCATGACAATATTATTAAAATGACTGACATCCATGGGTGGCCAAAGCAGATCTTAGAAGGGTTTAAAGGGGTAATGAGATGACACAGAGATACAGATTTAGTAAGTATCTTAGCCTCTGTGCAGTCTTCCTCTGTCAGCAGGGTCTGATGAAGATGCTTTGTGTGAAAGTACATGTATACCATTCATCAAACTGGATGTTGAAGGGGACTGATAGAGGGAGTAAATGGAGAAGGACCACAGGGAGCAAGTACTCAGTAAATGAGAACAGAACTTCTAGAATTGAAAAAAGGGATCCACAGAAGGTTGTGGTCACCATAGACTTTCCCCTATGCACACCGGAATCCTGAATCTGACTCCTGTTTCACCGACACATGATGTGCACATACTGCACACCTATGCACAGACTGCTCTCTGGGGGCCACAGAGATGATTCAGTGGTTAAGAGTCATTAAGTGTGCACGCTGCTCTAGCAAAGGACCCAAATTTGGTTCCTAGGATCCAGGATGAGTGGCTCACAACCCTCTGTAACTCCAGGGCACTGGACACTGTCTTCTTACCTCTGCAGAAACCTGCATTTGCATGTACATATCCACCCCACCCCCACAAATATACATAATTAAAAACCAAACTATTTAAAAATAAAAGAAAAAGAAGATTGTTCTTTAGGTAGGTGTGGCACATTTGTTTCCTAATCAAATTGTCAGATTACAGATAGCACAACATTTGACTCAAATCTCTGTTTAGTTGTTGCACCTGAAACTATGTAATTTATTTAAATATTGCATGAATTGATGAAATATAAATGTAAAAAGAGGAGAACATTGCATCCATGAAAAACTAAGCTGAATGAGTGCAAAAGTACAATAAAATTTAATTGCTAAAAAATATTGCTCTCTACGTAGATATGGGGAAGAGACGCACGATTAATAAAAAACATTGACAGATTCTGCATTGGGAGTTTTGTTTTAAACCCCATGTGGTGCAGCTCCATGGAGAGGAGGAAAATATAGATGCTGTATTCATGTCTTCCAGAGTCTAGAGGTGGATCATCTGCTTGGCAGTTCGGTAACTAAATATCTTAGCTTCCTCATGTGTAAGAGCCGGATAATCAATAACAACCTCATTGGGTTGCTGGGTGGCCATAGTGATTTCTGAAACCAACTACACAGGCAAGATTCACAGAGTTAAGGCCAAAGTTGTGCATTAGTCTCTTCTCACTTCAAATAGTACCCTCAAGTTTGGGGTCCCTGGTCTGCCTTCTCTTGGAAGCAGCTAGATACAAATCTGAGATGTTGGCTGCTTCCTAAGGCTTGGAGATATTCTGGGGTGACTAGTTAAACTCAAGTATGTGCTGTGTCTATGAATACATTCTTAAAGCAACAAAGAGTTGCAGGGACAGCCTATGGGGGAGAGACACATTGGGCATGATCTGGGATGATCTCAGAGTTCAAGTCTTTCCTTGTCCTTCTCTTGTGGTGGCCCAGACATTGGTACTTGTGCCTAACACATGATGTGAACTGCTTTCAGGACTACAGGATTCCCCAAGTTTTATAACATCATCATGAATGACTGAGCAATTCAACTCTGTCTGTTGCTGCCCTCCCCTGTGTGATACCATGTGGCTCAAAGCACCAACCCCACAATTGGTTTTTGAGATATGCTACTAAATCTCTATTGGATGAAGAATATATTCCTTTCCCATGCCCCCCCCCATTCTGCCATATGTATATTGTGTTTTGAATTTGTTTTAAAATCATGAACTTTTTCAGATGAGCTAAAGAGTTAGTTGTCTTGTGGAGAAGCAAGTATTCACTCTGCATTATTGCCCATACCATTTTTATAGTCTCCCAAGAGACTGAGGTATTTAGTAAGTGGTGTCATAGCACCATTATGAGACTGATAAGACTTAAAAGGGGTGGTATTTTAGTTAGGATTTCCATTGCTGTGAAGAGACACCATAAACCCAGCAACTCTTATAAAGGAAAACATTTAATTGATGCTGGCTTACAGTTCAGAAGTTTGGTCTATTGTTGTCATATTTGGAAGCATGGTGGCTTGCAGGCAGACAGTGGTGCTGGAAAAGTAGCTGAGGGTCCTACATCTTGCAGGCAACAGGAAGTCGACTGAGACACTAGGCAGTATCCTGAGTATAGGAAACCTCAAGGCCCACCCCCACAGTGACACACTTCCTCCAACAAGATCACACATAGTCCTAATAAAAGCCACACCTTCTAATATTGCCACTCCCTGGTGACCAAGCATTCAAATCTATGAGCCTATGGGGGGCAATCCTATTCAAACCATCACGGATGGTGAAAGTGTTGTGAGTGGATATAATATAATGGCTACTAAATGATACTTTTCCTAGTTTTCATTGGTTTTGAAGATTATTTGTGTAATTTATTAAATGTAATGATATACATTTATAGTATTATTTGTTGACTATAAGATACATGTTGAAATCACTTGCTGAAATATAGCAGGTCAGAAACCCTGGTATCCATAATGGTACCTGCATCTATGTCTGCATTAGTCATTTATTTAGCTGATAGAGTAAGTATGGAATACTGGGCCTTAATACACTTTAAAAATATTACAATATTTTCTGATTACCCAAGGCTAAGTAACAGCCTGTAGCACTTTGCAAATATATTTGCCCAGGTAATCATTTCTTAAAAAGTGGAATATCCATTAGTGTCCTAATCCTTCTTAAATATAATACCCATTAAGGCCCTAAGGGATACTGAGCAAAGGTAAAAACAAACACTCCCCAAATCTGACCAAAGGTGAGTGGGGTAGCCTGGCATTCTCACACAGGAATGGTTTGACTTGATGTTTTACCCTTGATGTTTTTCCATTTGAAATGCTGGTGTGGAGCAGAAGTATCAAGTTCAAAAAGCCAGAATGTCAGCAGACTTAGCAAGAGTCTAATGCTGCAGGAGACAAAAACTCCAGGAATTGCACATAGAATTTTTGTTCAGTGGACTGTAGCGATAGGTGTTCTTAGGATGACCATTAAAGAAATACTTCTTCTGTGCCTTAAAAGCACACCTTTAGAGTGGTACTTGTTTAAATTCTTTGTTTTGCTGGTAAACCCGAGTTCCCTGGAAGGCTCATTTCCCTGAGACAGCTTATTCCCTGGTAGGTTAATGGATAGAAAGATGGCTGTATTTTAAAGTGAAGAACCTGATGAGTGGGGACCGGGGGCCACTTATCAGTTGTTACATTTCCACGAACTTAAATTTGCTCAAGTGTAAAGTAGAGATGGGAATGTCTGCCTCAAAGGATTGTTGTACAAATTCAATGAAACTAAACACATGAATCTACCTAGCACTTGCCCAGGAGACAGCTTTGATTTTTGAGCAAAGGTGTTTTAAAATTAATTGATTTCTGCAATTATTGCAATTTGAAGGCTACAGAGTCTCCACCTCACCCGCCAATTGAGTTTTCCTAAGCTTTTGTCTGTGGACGATCTGCTACACTTTGAAACTTGTAGTTAGCAGGGCTATACCCTGAAGGAGGGTGGGACAAAGAAGTCTGAAAAAAGGTAATTGCGTTTTCATTTTTTAAGAGAGCAATTTCATTGAGTGGCAAGAACAGAGGCCTGATTGAGTGGTTGCTGAATCAGAATTCCTTTAAGCAGCTTATGGATAGAGAAGCAAAAGAGATTGAGAGAGAGGCTGAAAAGCATCGGGCTAAGGATGTTTGCTGTCAGTTTTCAACCTGTTTAGGGTTCCACCCCCAGATTGGGATATGACATCTTTACATTTCTTTTGTGTTTATTTTCATTTTTGAGATAAGGTAGCTCTTTGTGGGGCAGGCTGGGCTTGAACTCAAGTCTCCGGCTTCAGCCTGCGTTGCAAGTGCTAAGACTGTAGTCATTCACTGCCATGGTTTTCGGACAACCTTGCAATCCCTATATGTCAGAATGAATAAAGGAGATAGCGGGAAGGGAATAGACGGGGAAATGAGCGATGTTTCAAGTTAAGGCTCTGTCACTGGCTGCCAGTGGAAGCCTTGGGCATTGTCCTCACTCTCCAAGTCCCTGTAACATTGGGGGTACTCCCATCTGCTTTATGTTCTTCATGACTTTAGGGTGAAGATCATTTTAATAAGGCCTGCCAAACACCTTGGAAATTGCAGAGTGTACGGTCCAAAATGAGTACCAAGCAATCTCTGCAGAAAAACGGTCTCTTTGTCTGAGATGATTGCGTCTCTAGCCGATGCTATGAAAATGTTGCCTGCCTGTTTATGAAGGAAAAAGTCCGATTCCTGAAGCATTGATTGATCTGAATTGAACTGGTGGAGCACTAACCCAGCAAATGTGCTTTCAGATTACATGGCGAATCACTCCTGGCCGTTTATGAGCTGAGAGTCCTCGCCTGCTCTCGGCGGATGCTGGAGCTCTCTGCTAGTGGCTTTCATTACTTCCCCACCGGCTGCGCCGCCTGTCAGGTCTACGCTCTTCATCGCACGGTTTAACCATATCTCTCGGTAATTTCTGACTGACAAAATTGCTTGCTCTTTGTTTTCGTGGACATAAAACGGTACCCACTTAAGCCCCATTTGTACAGGGCTGTTCAGAAACCTGGCGTCAAACACTGCTTTCCTGAACCGTGTTGTGTTTTGATCCCTGTGCTATAAACAGAGCCAAAAGTTAAAAATGTTCATTTTGAGCTGAGAGGCTGTGAAAGGTCCTCTAACGTAAGAGTCTGAGGTTTGGGCTGGAGAGATGGCTCAGCCGTTAAAGGCTAGGCTCACAACCAAAATTATGAGTCTGAGGTTTGATGTAACCAACCCCTTAGATTCTGATTTAGACTTTGAACTTGTTTTTGGCCACACTGCCTTAGATGGGGCCGAGGAGGGAAGATATCACGTTTACCAAGAACTAGAAACTCTCATATGGTTTAAACATTTTAAAATTATATTTTAATTAGTTAATTTGTGTGTGCACGTGTGGATGTGTCCACCCCCACACACACATGCCGTAGTTCAGGTGTGGTCAGAAGACAACTTGCTGTGTAGTTCACTCATTTCACGGTGTAGATCAGGAAGTCAAATCCAGGTGTTCAGGCTTGCAGGCAGATGTATGGGATATATGTGGCCTGCTGGCCACAGGTTAGACATCACCATGACCAATAGGCCATTATATTATTCTCAATGAACTTTGACATAAGAATATAAAGGTGGGGCTGGAGAGATGGCTCAAAGGTTAAGAGCACCGACTGCTCTTCCAGAGGTCCTGAGTTCAATTCCCAGCACCCACATGGTGGCTCACAACCATCTGTAATGAGATCTGGCACCCTCTTCTGTATACATAATAAATAAATAAATCTTTTTAAAAAAAAGAATATAAAGGTGGCTTAGGATGGCGAATGGTATCACAGGTGTGGGTGCTAAAATTAAGCAGTGTTGGGGAGCATAGATTGGCTGTGGTCAGCCAAGCATGTTAAATGGTTGCACAGAACAGATGAAAAATGAATGCAGACTCAGTCTCGGGGGTCCAGTGTCCATAGCCACCATATACAGGTGGTACACAGACATGCATGCTGACAAAAGACCCATACATATGAAATAAAAAGAAATTTAAAAATGTCTACACCTGAAAATTATTACACAATCTACCACCTCAAACATTGTGTGTGTGTGTCCCTTGGAATTGTCCTTCATGTCCTCCCTTCTTCCTTCTTCCCAGGTACCCAAAGAACTGCTTCCTGTTTCTATAGACTAGTTTCCATTTTCTAGAATTTCATATAAATGGAACCATGGAGTCTACATTTATTTTTCATCTGTTCTGTCAATGAGCATATTCATTTCAATATTTATCCATATCATCAGCTTATTAATATTGCATTCCTTTTTACTTGCTGAGTAGCATTCTGTTGTATGAATGTGCCATCCTTTATGGAATTTTTGGGGGTCTTTGGGTTGTTTCCAGCTTTTAGTTTTTAGTTGTTAAACATAAAGCTCCTATGAAATAATCCTGTAGAAGTTTTTAAGTAAAGTTCTGGGCAGACTTAACTTTAGTACAATCCAAAGTGATTGTACTATCTTAAATTCTTATTAGCTGTATGTGAGGTTTTCTATTCCTTGCCAGCGTTTGTCATGGTAACCTGTTAAGGTGCTAGAGATGGTGATTTCTGTGTATATAAAAATGCTGTGCCAAGATTCCAGAGGCATCCCCTTATACGTTTCCTGAGAAAGTCTTGTGCATACTTTGTGTTTAGGCTTAGGATTCACTTTGCATAGAACATGAGATAAAGATCAAAGTTTTTTATTGTTATTTTTTAAAGAGATATTTAATTGTTCCTTCACCATGTATTATAGCACACCATTTTTTTTTTTTCTGCTTGTCTCTCTTTCTTTCTCCACATGTGTGGTCTGAGTGGTCTACCTGTCCCACACTGACTTATCTGTCTTAGGCCACTCCCTCACTGTCCCGATTTTGACAGTCTTATAGCTGACCTTGAAAGTGCATGTTAAACTCAGCTTTTTTCTTTTTCAGAGTTTGTTCTGGTCAGTCTAGGTGCTTTTCATTTTCATGCCATTTCTGAAAATTGCTTGTCAGTTTCTGACAATAATTTGCTAGGATTTTGGATGTGGTTTTTATGGGATACACTTCAATTTGGTAGAGAATTAAAATCAGAATCACAGTGGGTGTTCTTTAGTGTGGCAGTGGTTATATCTATTTATTTTCTTCTCTAATTCCCCTTGGGAGTGTTTTGTAGTTTTAAGTATTCTGATCTTTCCTGTGTTTTGACAGGTTGGTTTACCTGTATCTCATTTTTATTGAGTTATTCAGAAGTATAAACTCTATTTTGGGAGCACATTTAGGTTTATAGTAAAGTTGGTGGACTATGCCAACTCCCCTTACACCAGTGGTTCTCAACCTTACTAATGCTGTGACCCTTTAATATAGTTCCTCATATTGTGGTGACCCTCAACCATGAAATTATTTTGTTGCTGCTTCAAAACTGTAATTCTGTTATTGTTATGAATTGTAATGTAAATATCTGATATATGACCCCAAAGGGGTCACGGACCACAGGTTGAGAACCACTGTCATATACTCAGTACTCGCTATGCACAACTTTCCCCTACAGTCAGCATCCCATATCTCAATGGTGTATTTACCACAACTGGGAAACACACCTCCTGATTGTCACTCAGAACCCATAGCTTACTAAGAGTCCAATCTGAATGCAGTCTGTGGATCTGAAGAATCTTTTAAAGCATCTGCCTATCATTACAATATCATGCAGAATTATATCAGTGCTACAAACTCCTCTGTGTTTTACTAAGTCACTTTCTTTTTTCCTGTGCTCACTAGCAATCATCGCTCTTTTTACCATCTTCATAGTCTTACCATTTCAGCACATCATAGTTGGATTCATACAGTATATAACCTTTTCCTGACTAATTTCATGAAGCAATATGCATTTAAGAGCCTTCTATGCCTTTTACTGGTTTGATAGCTCATTTCTTTTTATGATAGAGTAACATTCAATTGTATGGTACAACACTTTATATAACTATCTATTAATGGTCATCTTGATTAGTTCTAAACTTTGATAACTAAAAATAATACTGATATAAATATTCATATCCCTGAACCTTTTCTTTGAGACAAAGTTTGATTCTGTAGCCCAGGTTAGCCTGGAATTTACTATGTGGCACAGGCTAGCCCAAAACTTACAGTAATCCTGCTCAGACTCTTGAGTGCTGGCATTACAGGTCTAATCCACCAAGCCTAACTTTTTGTGACTAGATTATTTTGTAGTCATGTTTTCAACTCATTTGGGTAAATGTCAACAATCATAATTGCTGATTTGTATGATGAAAGCATGTTCACTTTTCTAAGAAATTGCTAACCAGTGCTTCTCAATACCTATTACATTTTATATCCCTTAGGCAATGAATAAGAATTCTTAGTTTTCTACACCCTTGCTAATTTTTATGTTGAAATAAACCATGTTTGCCTGATTGTAATGGTTTTGTTCCTTTGTCAAAGATAAATTGACTCTACTAAAGTGAGCCTATTACATAACCCTCTATTATGTTCTGTTGATTGATATACATTTTGTCATCAGCACTACACTGTTTTATCTTCTATAGTTTTATGGTAAGTCTTAGCATTAGGTAGTGTCAGCCCTCTGCCTGGTTTAATCCTTTATCGTTGTGTTAGCTGTACAGGTTGCTTTGAGTCTTTATATAAACCTTGGAATCAGTTTGTGGATGTCTATCAGAGCAATGGCCTTTTTTCTTTTCTTTTTAAAATTTGGCTGGTGTTGAATCTATAGATAAAGTTTGAAAGTACTAACATCTAAATAGCATTGAGTTTTTCTATCCATTAACATGAGATGTAGTTGTTTATTTAGTTCTCTGATTTCCTTAATTAGAAAAAAGTTCTCTTTTTAACTGAAAATAGATTCCTTTTCATCCAATATGCTCAGATTATGGTTTCCCCTCCCCCAACTCCTCTCAGATCCTTAAATTCACACCCCTACTTTCCCTCTCTCATTAGATTACAAATAGACATCTAAACTAATAATAAAGGAAAAGATGATAAAATGAAAAGAACCAAGAATAGGAACAAACAAACAAACAGAAAGAAAGAAAGAGCCAAAGAAAAAGCGCAAGAAACGCATACGGATGCTGAGACACACACATTTGCACACATAGAAAACTGATAAAAATAGAACATCATAATAAACAAGGAAAAGATCTGTAAAGTTTAAAAAAAAAGCTCTGACAAAGCATTGTGAGACAAAGAACTTCCAAAAAATACTCCTGGTTTCATTTTGTGTTGAGGGTAGGGCCTGCTCCTAAGTGTGGTCTATATCCCCAGTGAGACTCCATTGGAGAAAACTAATTCTTCCTTCATGAGTAGTTATTGATTGGTGATAGCTTCTGGGTGAGGGATGGGGGATTTTGTCCACTTCCCCTCTCAGCAATGCACACCACCTGGCTTAGACCCATCAGGCCCTGAGCATGCTGCCACAGTCTCTGGGAGTTCGTATGTGGGTAGGTCCTGCTGTGTTTAGAAGACCTTGTTTCTTTGGTGTCCTCCATCCCTTCTGGCTCTTACAATCTTTCTGCCTCCTCTTCCACAGTTCCCTGAGCCCCGAGGGAAGGGATTTGATAGATACATTTCATTTAGGATGGGGAGTAGAAAAAGTTTTCTTCCTCTAGATATTTAACATTTTTAATCAGATTTATACCCCAGTATTTTATGTTTTGAATACTAATACAAATTGTATTACACTTTAAATTCATTCTTCTTGTTAATTATTGGTCTCTGGGAAAAGATTTCTTGTATCCTTGTGTCCTGCAACCTTGCTATAATTGTTTATTATTGAAACTCTTACGGTTATTCCTAATTTCTTATGTCAATAATCAAGCCATTTGTGAAAAAGACATTTTTATTTCTTCTTTCCTAAGGAGAGATATCCTTTATTTCATTTTCTTACCTTATCATATTAGCAACATCTTCTAGTACACCATTGCAAAGAAAAGATGAAAGGAAACAAACTTGCTTTTCCTGATCATGGAAAAGCTTGCAAGGTCCCATTCTTTACTGTGATATTTAGCTATAGGGTTTTTTTGTTGTAGACAGCCGTGCATGGCCGCGCCTCAAAGATGGCGCCGGCGTCCGGCTTCCGCCTTCCCGATGGCAGGTGTTCTCTGGGATAAACAACTCCTTATTTGGCTAAGGCTAGGATCTGGCTTGCTTCCGTGCACCTGGACCTAATCTGGCTTGCTTGCGTATGTCTGACCCTATCGGCATTGTCCACGTGGCACTACGGGGTTGGTTGCCCAGTGGCTATAAAGGGTGTGGGCTGGCTTTCCCCAGAGTCAGAAGATGGCTTTCCCAGGGGTCAGAAGATTGTTCAAGGTTCCTGAATAAACTGCTTGGAGAAGAGCTTGGTGTTGCGTCTTCCTTGCTGGTTGAGGCGGACGCGACATTTTGTAGATGTTCTTTTTAATATTTTTTTACTTTTTACTTTTTTAAATTAAATTTCTTTTCAATTATTTTACATTCCAACCACACTTTCCCCTCCATCCTTCTTCCCGATCTTTCCCCCAACTCCCTTCTACACCCCCCTTATCCACTCCTCCTTTCTCTCCATTCAGAAAGGAGCAGGCTTCCCATGGGAGTCAACACAGCATGGCACATCAAGTTGAGGCAGGACCAACCTCCTCCCCTTGCATCAAGGTTGGGTAAGGCAACCCAGCTTGGGGATTGGGTTCTCAAAAGTTAGCTCAAGTGCCAGAGACAGGTCCTGATCCTGCTACTAGGAGCCCCCCAAACAGACCAAGCTACACATCTGTCACATACATGCAGAGGGCCTGGGTAGGTCCCATGCAGGCTCCCTAGCTGTTGGTCCAGAGTCCTTGAGCTCCCAAGAGCTCAGGTCAGCTGTCTCTGGGGGTTCCCCTGTCATGACCTTGACTCCCCTGGCCCCTATGATCCTTCCTCTCTCTTCAACAGGACTCTCAGAGCTCAGCCCAGTGCTTGGCTATGGATCTCTGCATCTGCTTCCATCAGTTACTGGATGAAGGCTCTATGATGATAATTAGGATAGTCACCAATCTGATTATAGGAAAAGGCTAGTTTAGGCATCCTCCCCACTATTGCTAGGAGTCTTAGCTAGGGTCATTCTTGTGGATTCCTGGGATTTTCCCTGGCACCAGGTTTCTCCCTAACCCCAAAATGCACCGCATCAATCAAGGTATCTCTTTCATTATTCTCTTCACCCATCCCACCCTAACCTGCCCAACCCAATCCTTCATGTTCCCATCCCTGCATCTCTGCCCCACTCCCTCTCCCCTAGCCCCTGCCCCTACCCCCAGTTTACCCAGGAGATCTCTTCTATTTCCCCTTTCCAGGGACATCCATGAATCTCTCTTTGGGCCCTCCTTGTTACCTAGCTTTTTAGGGGCTGTGGATTGTAGTCTTGTTATCCTTTACTTTACAGCTAATATCCACTTATGAGTGAGTACATACCATGTTTCTCTTTTGGATCTGGGTTCCTCATTCAGGATGATTCTTTATTCTAGTTTCATCCATTTGCCTGCAAATTTCAGGATGTCATTGTTTTTTACTGCTGAGTAATACTCCATTGTGTAAATGTACCACATTTTCTTTATCCGTTCCTCTGTTGAGGGGCATCTAGGTTGTTTCCAGGTTCTGACTATTATGAATAATGCTGCTATGAACACAGTTGAGCAAGTGTCCTTGTGGTATGATTGAGCATCCTTTGGGTATATAACCAAGATTGATATTGCTGGGTCTTGAGGTAGATTGATTCCCAAATTTCTGAGACTTTCATACCAATTTCCAAAGTGACTGTACAAGTTTTCACTCACACCAACAGTGGAGAAGTGTTCCCCTTACTCCACATCCTCTCCAACATAAGCTGTCATTAGCGTTTTTGATCTTAGACATTCTGACAGGTGTAAGATGGTATCTCAGAGTTGTTTTGAGTTGCATTTCCCTGGTGGCTAAGGATGTTGAGCAATTCTTTAAGTGTATCTAGGCCATTTGAGATTCTTATGTTGAGAATTCTCTATTTAAATCTGTACCCCATTTTAAATTGAATTATTTGGGTTTTTGATGTCTAGTTCATTGAGTTCTTTATATATTTTGGAGATCAACCCTCTGTCAGATGTGGGGTTGGTGAAGATCTTTCCCCATTCTGTAGGCTACCATTTTGTCTATTGATAGTATCCTTTGCATTACAAAAGCTTTTCAGTTTCAGGAGGTCCCATTTATTAATGTCAGAAAATTCTTTCTTTTACAAGTTTGCAGAAAGAGTTTTAGAGAATCATACATGAATTTTGTAAAGTGATGTATTCCTGCATCTATTAATATGATCATGTGACTTTTCTATTTGACCTGTACATTAATTCATGTTTTAAATATCATAACCTACATACCTGGTTGTGGTGTATGATAATATTTTTTTCAGTTATGAATTTTCTGCTTTGAATTTGTTTGTTACGAGTGTATAGGAACATATTTGATTCTTGTACATTGATCCTGTAAACTTGCTAAATAATCATTAGTAGGATAACTCTAAAGAATCAATGCATACTCTATGCAGATACTCAAGTCAGTACAAATGGCCGTTCATCTTAATGAAGACTTGGGGGAAACTTTGCAGAACTTTAGGTCTCTCTCTCTCTCTCTCTCTCTCTCTCTCTCTCTCTCTCTCTCTTTTAATTTCTCCTTTGCATACTGGAAACTAATGGTATCCGCCTAGGTTCCTACTCTGTGTACAGGGCCTAGAGATGCTTTTCAGGAAACAAGTCCACAGGACTTCTTTTGTTACTTGTTTATCACAAACATTTCCCTTATTTGCTTGATACTCAGTATCTTTAAAATTATTGTTTCATGTATGTTGTCTTTTTTTTAAGAAGCACTGCATTTTGTATTTATACACGACAACTTTTCAACTGTTCTCTTGATAATGAGTATTTAGATTATTTCATTTTTTCCTTTAAAAAGGAAATGTAATAAACATGCTTTTCAGTATTATGGAATTATGCAATTTTACACAAACAATAACTTCTCAATGAAATACTTACAACTCTATAAAAACATCAAAATTTGAGTGCCTACTATGTGATCAGAATTATATTAGACACTGTATGTAATTCTATTGAGAGTTCTTATTTAAAGATAAGATTTTCCAAGTAATTAAAGCATAAAGGGAAAGATTAGCATTCATAGATATACTCTTAGGTACTATTTATTCAGAGTCATAGGCACCTGAGATATTCTGAACTAATAATGCTTTGAGAAAGTGAAAACTCATAGTAAAATATGATGTGATCTTAACCTAATTATAGCACGTTGAAATCCAGAACACAATATAATACACTTTCAGACTTTACTGTAAAGTATAAAATTAAATAATTTAAGATTTTGGTGATCCATAAATATTTTTTATAAATATAAACGTTCATGTTCTGCTGTAGATGTGGGACACTGAAATGAATCAGTGCTGGCAAATGCCCCCAGGGTTATAGAAATCAAATTGCCATGCATTTTAGCTGACTAGTTGGTAGCATGAATCTTTTCTTCCTAGTTTTCTCATAGTGTGTATTTTATTTATAAATCTATATCACTTATCAGAGTCTGTCTCTTCAGAATGATTTATATTTCTGTCACTTTATCTCTTCTGATTAGTAGTTCCTGGAGGGCAGGGACACTGTGTTCTTTATGGTTTTCAATTCTACTGTGTCTGGATAAGTGTTAAATATGATTAATTAAATCAGATGCATAGAGAGTTTGGGAAGGTAAGGAATTTCACACCTCTTTGGGTTGAATTGGGATATAATCCAACATATAATTTAGAAAAGCAATGCAGAATATACCAATAGTCCTATGTGAAAGTAAAACTGTGTATATCTTAAAGTTCAACTCTGCTACTCTAGGGAGTTTGGCAATGTGTACTTGGACCCACAAAACACATCGAGTAAGCCATGGATGAGAAAGGTGGCAAAAGGGACCTCTCTGTGACTCTAGGGATGAAAACTTCCTTTAGGAATCCATGGTCTTCTCTGTATGTGCCCTTGCTGTTGGTGTACACATCACTGAATTCCATGGGTACATAGATAAATTTTAGATTAATATGCAGACTGTTGGTTTAGTATTGGGCTGTTAGTTCTTTAGCACTATTATTTTTTGTTGTTGTTCTTAAAGAAAGGAATAAAAGCTTGGACTTGACTGGGTGCTTTGTATCCTCTTTCTCATCCATTCCATCGCCATGAGCCAATGGAAGAAAGAAGTATTTAGTGTTAATTAATTGAACAAATGCATACATTGAAGATTACTTTTTACAGGAAGTTCAAGGTCTGTTGCTTAGGTGTTGATCATCTAGGCTGTCTTCAGTTCCTCTAAGATGGTACTTTCTACTGGGGTCAAGTTAAATTTCAAAAGGAATGAGTTAGAAGTTATACTGTGAAGTGTTTCTTTAAGGCATCTTTCATACTAATTCTTATTTGGCTAGTTGAAAAGTAATGTGGCCGGGCGGTGGTGGCACACGCCTTTAATCCCAGCACTCGGGAGGCAGAGCCAGGCGGATCTCTGTGAGTTCGAGGTCAGCCTGGGCTACCAAGTGAGTTCCAGGAAAAGGCGCAAAGCTACACAGAGAAACCCTGTCTCGAAAAACAAAACAAAACAAAACAAAAAAAAAAAAAAAAAAAAACAAAAAAAAAAGAAAAGTAATGTGAAAAAGAATAGCTAGCTGGTAGTCTGATAGAAAGAACCTTCAAGAAGGTGTGGCAACATCTTGACATAAGTTACTTCAGCACTTGGAAGGAAGAGGCAGGTGAATCTCCAAGTTTGAGGCCAGCCTGGTTTACAGAGCTAGTTCCAGAACAACCAGAGCTACAGAGAAACCCTGTTTCAAAAAAAAAAAAAAACAATTTTTTTTTTGTAAATTTATGATTTATTATTACTATCCCTCCCCACTGTCTGAGCAAGGTTAAAGGCAAAATATTTTTCTTCTTCTGGTCTCTATGTCCTGTATATCAAAATATATGTGTCACAAAATCGAAAAGTTTGGAGCATAGCTGGATCTTCATTTTCTGTGGGGCCAGTTTTTCCATACTGGAGGCAGGTGTGGAGTGGGCTAGCAGGAAGATTGGCTGAGAAGGAAAAGTCTGCTAAGACCCATTTCCATACTGTGTCGTAGTTTTCCACTGTATGGTTTAGTGGAAGAAAAGATCTCAGAAGAAATGAGGAATAATGAACTTAGTCCCGCTTTCATTGTTGATGTGTAGATGCATAGGTTCTCCTACATAACGTATCTTTCTCGGACAAATTCTCTCTCTTGGTACTTTTTGATATGTGGCTAAATTTATAAATTTCTTAAACATGTATCATTAAAAATATAACATTTTTTTAATTCTAGCAATTTGTGGGATCAACTTGGTAACCACTGACTCTGGACTTGGGATGAAAGGTTGAAAAGACAGGGAACATTAAGAATGAATTCCTGTTCGGGCTGTCTCTCGACCATTGCCAGCAGTCTGTTGTGGGGCTATCTTTGTGGATGTCTGTGGGCCTCTCTAGCACTTTGCTTCTTCCTATTCTCATGTGGTCTTCATTTACCATGGTCTCCTATTCCTTGTTCTCCCTCTCTGTTGTTGATCCAGCTGGGATCTCCCACTCCCCCAAGCTCTCTTTCCCTCGACCCTCGCCCTTCACTACCCCCACTCATGTCCAGGCTGTTCATGTAGATCTCATTCCATTTCTCTGTCATTGGGTGATCCGTTTCTTTCTTGGGGTCCTGTTTTCCAGGTAGCCTCCCTGGTGATGTGAGTAGCAGTCCAGTCATCCTTGTTCCACATCTAGTATCCTCCATGTTTGTCTTTCTGAGTCTGGGTTACCTCACTCAAGATGATTTTTTCTAGATCCATCCATTTGCCTGCAAACCTCATGATGTCATTGTTTTTCTCTGCTGAGTAGTATTCCATTGTGTATATGTACCACATTTTGTTTATCCATTCTTCAGTTGAAGGGCATCTAGGTTGTTTCCATGTTCTGGCTATTACAAACAATGCTGATATGAACATAGCTGAACAAGTGCTCTTGTGGTATGATTGAGCATTCCTTGGGTATATGCCCAAGAGTGGTATAGCTGACCTACTCTGGTGATGGGATGGCCAAACACCCTAATTGTCGTGCTAGAAACCCCATCCAACGACTGAGGGATCTGGATGCAGAGATCCATGGCTAGGCCCCGGGTGGAGCTCTGGGAGTCCAATTAGCGAGAAAGAGGAGGGTTTATATGAATGAGAATTGTTGAGACCAAGGTTGGATAATGCACAGGGACAAATAGCCAAACGAATGGAAACACATGAACTATGTACCAATGGCTGAGGGGTCCCCAACTGGATCAGGCCCTCTGAATGGGTGAGACAGTTGATTGGCTTGATTTGTTTGGGAGGCATCCAGGCAGTGGGACCGGGTCCTGTGCTCATTGCATGAGTTGGCTGTTTGAAACCTGGGGCCTATGCAGGGTTGCTTGGCTCAGCCTGGGAGGAGGGGACTGGACCTACCTGGACTGAGTCTACCAGGTTGATCTCAGTCCTTGGGAGAGGCTTTGCCCTGGAGGAGGTGGGAATGGGGGGTGGGCTAGGGGGAAGGTGAGGGGGGCGGGAGGGGGGAGAACAAGGGAATCCGTGGCTGATATGTAGAACTGAATTGTATTGCAAAATAAAAAATAAAATAAAATAAAATAAAAGAATGAATTCCTTAAACAATGCAAATGGGTTATTTCAACTTTTTGTCCCCTGACAAACCTCACTCAAATGAGTGTATCCAGGTTTGATCCCCAGAAGAAGCTATGGTGAAAAAAGGCAATAAGCATGATAGATTGTGCATGGGTGTGCAAAAGTGAGTGTGCACAACTCTAAAAACTTTTTTTGTAGAAAATGATAAAATATTTTGTAAGTATTTGTTTCACTCTTATTTTATAAGAATATAAATATAATATTTGTATAATTGCAAATTTATATCAATTTTTTTACGCGGTGCTGGGACTGAGCTCAGGGCCTTATGCATGCAAGGTAAGTACTCTATTACAGAGCCACATGCCCAGTCTTCCAAATATAATACATTAAAAACATCATAATTAAAAAAACTATTAATATTTCATTCCTGATTTCCATTGTCTTGGTAAATTAACATGAGCAACTGAGTACTATTATTAAATAAATCTTCCTTGTTAGCTAAAAAATACTTAGTAGATTATTTTTTCATTGCATGAAGAGTTCCTTCATGGCCAATATTCCCAGCATCATCACCTGGTCTACATTCAGTTTGGTCATCAGAGTGTCAATCCTTGTCAATAGCATCTTGTTATTTTTATGACAGGCCAATGAAAATGACTGGTTTTTTAACTAATGTTCAGTGAAGTCATGGGCTCTGATGATGTGCCTCCAGTATCACTAATGGGCAGACAAGGACAGCACTATTTTTGCCCAGGTTGGAGTTAGAACAGTTCCATGTTCATTGCTTTCCTATATTAGAGTTCTTGAAAGAATTTCCCTTTATAAAGAAGATATTTGAAAACTCACAGTAAACACGCGTTTCTCATCCTAGTTTTTTCCATCTCTATTTTCTTATTAAAAATTTCTCCCTGTGTAAAACTGAAATGGAAATAGAAATACCTACAAAACCCAGCACCCAAAGTACTAGAATAATTCATAATTGCTACAGTTATTAATGATGTATCATTAATGATAACTCACTAAGAGGTGTAGCAGAGGAACAATAAATTACAGGTTGTGTCTACTCTCTACTTCTTCAACTAGTTCTTCTAATTTTAGAAAGCATATAGGGAAGCAAATGAGAGAACGGTAGAATTCCAGAGAACCACTTGAATCTGCTCTAATTCATGAAAGAAAGTAAACAATTTACATGATTGACACTCTAAGTATTACTACTGAAATTATTTCAGCATTCCTTGTTACTAATGACATCTGTGAGCCTTCTGTGGTAAGGCTCCGAGAGCAGGAACCCATTGTATTCATTTTAAAGTAAAAATTTCCTGATGGCAGTTGGAAACACATTCTATTGAAGACTCCTTAGAGTTTCAATATCAGAGGTTTTATCCCATGTTTATTTTAAAATCATAACCCTAGTAGAAAAAGATTTATATAACAGACATTCTTAGAGAATGCGCAGTGGCACCGCCTTACAGGGTTGGTGGGAGTCCCCCAAAGCATGTGAAAAGTATCCACAGGGATCCTGACCTTTCTTTGTTGGAGTGAGTGGGGGGAGGTAGGATACAAGGCTCAAAGAGCAAGGGGCTGGCCAGTTAGTCACAATGAAACAATGCAGGTTGTTTGTGGTGCCATGGTTGTCAAAATGGAATTTTTCGGGAAATTTGTAGGGGATCGAGATTCATGAAAGAAATATATAACCAGTGTAAGAACCTATACTGTTGCGGAACTTAGTTGGTCAAGGCCACAGACTTCTCTTCAGGAAGAACTCTTGGATAAGAAGTGACTTCCTCAAACTGTCACAGACTAACTCAGAAACCTGGGCCAACAGTGCAGGGAACTAGAGCTGATGGTGGGGAGATACAGGGAAAATGAGAAATGGAGGCTGTGATGGCTACTCTTGGTTGTCAACTTGACTACATCTGTAATCAATTAAAACCCAGCCGGCTGGGTACACCTGTAAGGGATTTTTTTCCCTTAGTTAATTCATTTGAAGTGGGAAGACCCACTTTTAATCTAGATCCTTTGAGGTGGGAAGACTTCTGCTGACAGCCTATAGAAAGGACATGGAAGAAGGAAGCTTGCTTTTGTTGCCTGCTTGCCATCCCTCTCCTTGGCAAGTCCATCTCTTTACTAGCATTGGCACCTACTTCTTTAGGATTCTGGAATATACAGAGACATCCAGTTTCATGACTGAACAAGTACTGGATTCTTGGACTTTTCTGTTGGTAGACAGTCATTGTTAGAATAGCTGGAATAGAATATATGTATATGTATATATATATATATATATACATACACACACATTCTATCAGTTTGTTATTTTGTGTATGAGCTAGGCAGTGGGAGGAGTGGGTAAGCAGTTAATTAGTGACAATGTTTAAGAGGGAAAATCTAGACCTCTTGTCCCCAGAATCAGTAATAATCCTGAAAATTGCTTATGTTGCTCTTTCCATAGCACATGCAAAAAACCAAATGACCAATCCAATAAATTTAGATGTGATAACACTGTCACCTCACAAATCAATACTTACTGTATAAAAGGATTGAAAAACCTCAAGTCACTGACATTGCTAACGGGTGTTGTAATTATTCTGCAGGAATTCTGCTTCAGACCTTGTGGAAATTTGCCTCAGCCATGCTTTACCGAGTGCAGGGATTGCCATAGTGAGAGCGAACCCATGAGGAGTAAGGAGAGCGTTGTTTGGGTATAACATGGTGCTCTCTTCAAGAATGCATGTCAAAGCTGGAGAAGTGATGATATCACCTTGATCTTAAGATAATTTCTGGTTACCTGGAAAACCTGTATGGGTAAACCAATTGGTGGCTTTGCATGGACTGCATGTCTGCCTGAGGAGTCCTGGCTAACCTAACAATGAAGCTCTTTGCTCTTCAAGATTTTATACTAAACTCATCAGAATCTGAATCTAGCAACAGACAATGGCCAGAGCACGTAAGACAACAGAATTCTTTTTTTTTTTTTCTTCGAGACAGGGTTTCTCTGTGTAGCTTTGCGCCTTTCGTGGAACTCACTCTGTAGCCCAGGTTGGCCTTGAACTCACAGAGATCCTCCTGGCTCTGCCTCCCGAGCGTTGGGATTAAAGGCGTGCAACACCACCGCCTGGCAACAGAATTCTTTTATCTGATGACCTCATTAGCCTGAAGCTCTGCCACAGCTTCTTTAGTAAATAGTTCAGGAGACCATACCACATCCTCTGGAGCAACAAGTGCAAGAAGCCAAGCCACAGCCTACGTAACTAACACCCATGGGTGCGACTGTGGTCAATGACCATGTTTCCTCTTTTGACTCCACTTCCAATTCAGAACCAATGAGAGAAAGGCAAAACATGCTCTCCACACCAAACACACAAGACCTTCTGCATCTGTCAGCCTGTTTCCCCTTTCTTTTGGGGGCAAGAACTGCTACAGAGAGCTTTTCTGAAATCTTCCTTTGCTTTCCCCCTGTGCTGTCTGCCTTTGCCTCTCTGTCCTTGAGCATGCACCCTGAGCACACCTCCTGCTTGTCTTCACTGGGGTTGTTGCTACCAAGCACCTCTTTCTGTAGTGTGTATGTTTGTTTCCATGAGATACTGACGTTTAACACTAATGTGTTAATTACCAGTGAGTAAAAATGAATGCTTCCAGAACGGCACTATTTTTAATCATGTAGCCTGAGTTATCCAAAAGCCCTAATTTGGGAATCATTGATTCTTGGGTCACAGGATCTTATGAAAAAAATTCTATTGTGGTGTAATTTACATAGTGTGTAATTTACTCATAGAAGTGTATAGTTCAGTTATGTTTGGTATACTTATACATTATAGCACCAATTCCATGATACAAGTTTAGAAAACCTTTGTTACTTCCAAATATTTCCTCAGAGCTATGCATAGTCTCCTTGATCTATCTCTAGTCTGAGACACTTGGTAATCTCTAGATAGCTTACTTTTCTACAAGTTTTATGTTAGTGGCATCATTTTAAAAAAGGACTTTTGTATTTGATTCCTTTAAACTAGCATAATGTTTTAAACGGTCGTCCACGTTGTAGCACAAACCAGAAATTTGTTCCCCCTTTTTATGGAATAGCATTCCACTATGGACACATACCATAGTTTGTATCATTTATAAGTTCATGGGTAGTTATGTGAGAGTAACAATAAAGGTCTATTAAGGAAAAACTCCTTGTAGTCAGGAGAACAGAATCTCCAGCCTAAGTGGAGACCTAGCATCCAGTTGAGTCTTGTCAATCACCTGGTGAAGCAACTACCCCTAGGAATGCTTACTTTATGCTAAACAGATAGGTGGAATAATTTTCCTTTAATGAGATATTTCATTTCGCCCCGAATCCCCTCCCCCTAGCACAGTCCCTATAAGCCATCATGAGGTTCAGCGGAGTCTACGTGCCTTTTGGAGGCCTGAGTCAGAGAGGCTCAATTTTCCCTTTTTGTTTTTCCTATATCTTTCTTTTGGCCAGAACCTAAGTACACCTTTTCTGATACTTTGAGCCTTCCTACTTTCTCTAAAGCTTCTCTCCCCACCATGTGGCTGACCTCAGTGCTGGCTTAAACAACATGGCTTTCCCCCTCTTTCTCCTTCGTTCTCCTCTGGGAAGCTGCTTAGATATAAAATCCTGGAGGCTTTCCTTTTAAGCTCTAATAAAATTGTCCTTGAGCTTCCATTTGAGCCCATCCTTAGCTGTTGGTTTCAGTAATTTCAGTCCATCATAGCAGGGAGAGAGCACAGTTGAGTAGAACTGTTTAGGTCATTGTGGTGAGGAAGCAGAGAGAAGGGTTACAAGGAGGTTCCAGGGCAAGATGTCACTCCCAGACACCCACAATGCCCCACTTACAACTAGGCCCTGATACCTTTAACCATCTCCCAATAATGCCATCATATTACGAATCCATTAAGGAGCTGGGGCTGATATGTTCATTACGTCAGAGCCTCCAAGATCTAGTCTTTGGGGTCAGTATCACAGATACACCCAGAGGTATGCCCTTAGTAATTTCCTAGGTAATAATCCCATCATGTAATGTGTTTGCTGCAATTACTTTGTCTATCTTAGGTCTTTGGCATGCATTTCCATATGAATTTGAGTCCATTTGTTTAATTGCCCAGCATCCTCCATGCAGCTTTGGTACTGAGATGATGCAGGGCCTGGTGGTGCAGCTGATGGCGCAGCATAAGGAATTTGAGGAGCAACTGTGCCATCTGAAGTAGATGGTTATGAAGAAACGGTCACTTTGCCTACTGGCGCTGTCTAATTTTATGTCAACTTGACACAAGCTGGAGTCATTTAGGAAGAGTGAGCTTCAATTGAGACAATGCCCTCACCAGACTGGCCTCTGGGCAAGCCTGTGGTGCATTTTCTTTATTGAAAATTGACGTGGAAGGGCCCAGCTTACTGTGGGCTGTGCCTACCATGGGTTAGTGGTCCTGGGCGTATAAGAAAGTAGGCTGAGCACTCTGGGAGGAATTAGCCAGGAAGTAGCATTGCCTCATGGCCTCTGTATAAGTTCCTGCCTGAGTTCCCTGCTCTGACTTCCTTCAGCGATAGAGTGTGACCTGAGAACTATAAACTGAAATACCCCAAGTTGATTTTTGGCCACAGTGTTTTATTACAGCAATAGAAACTCTAAGGCAAACAAAATTCTTTACAGAAATCCCTGCAGGAACAGTATGAAGATAGCAAGGTTATTATATCCACGTCATTGATGAAGAAACTGAAGTTCAAAGTAGCTAGTTAATTGCATTGTAAACCAACGGTGAAATTAGCATTCAAACTCAGGCTACTAGATCCCAGAAACTTGCTCATAATATTTTTGTGTGGCTCTGCTCGCCAGCTTCTCTGAGTGCACTGAAGGAAGAACAGACATTTAGAAGACGGCTTTGACTTCTCTGGGTTCCAAGGGTTGTCCGTGTAAAATTTGCCTGAAATCTACTGAGTTCTATCATAAGCTAACAGCACTAGGAACCAAAATCACTTAGCAAATTAAAGGTCTAGTGTTTGGCAAAGAGTTAATAAAGCAGGCAAAGAGGCTTCACCAGGCTTGCTTGCTGGGTTAGTTCTTGGTTGACTCATGGGAACTTAGATTTCAGATTCTACTCTTCTACCTGATAAGAGAGCTCCTTGTGCACAGATTATACACAAAATGCATTGAAGACTTCGGCTCCTTCTGGAACCCTAGAAACTTGACTGGTGTTCTTCAGGGGTGCCTTTGTGATCAGATTCTAGCAAATGCCGAGCTTCTCATGAGCTCCTTGGTCAATCACATTTCACATGTAATCTCACAGTTAAAAATGGGAGGAATTCAGTATGTCCTGTCTGTGGGAGGGGTAGGAAAGGAGGACTCTTGGGGGGTTGGTTATACCTGACTTGGACCTTGCCCTGTGCATATGTTTTCTTTGCCAAGTTAGTTTGTAAATTGGTAAATAAATCTTAGCTGAAAGTATGATTGATTATATGTAGAGTCCTATGATCCCTCTTAGCAATGACTGGAACTTGGGGTAATGGTGGGAACTTCCACCATCAATAAGTACGTAGGTTTTTTTTTTTTTTTTTTTTTTTTTTTTTTTTTTGGTTTTTCGAGACAGGGTTTCTCTGTGTAGCTTTGCGCCTTTCCTGGAACTCACTTGGTAGTCCAGGCTGGCCTCGAACTCACAGAGATCCGCCTGGCTCTGCCTCCCGAGTGCTGGGATTAAAGGCGTGCGCCACCACCGCCCGGCTGTACGTAGGATTTTAAAATACAGATTGGGACTTCAATTGAATCCACAATCTGATTGCAAGGTCAGGGTTATAGATGAGTCAGGTTATGATTGGTAGAGATAGTCACATTCACAAAAAGTAAAGAACATAAAGAATTAAAACGTGAATTAATGATTAATAAAATAATGTCGAGGTTGAGTTCTGAATTCTTGGCATAATCTTTGAAATACACACTAGATTTAAAATATCAATTAGAAAACAGTGTGGGAAATTAAAAAAGGAACTCTTTGTGGGTAATTTGGAAAGGTCATTAAAATCAGAGTAAAGTTAGACACAATGTTCTACAAATATGAATATTTTTACAACGTTTAAATTAATTTATTTCTATAGTTGGAAGAAGAAAGATCCTAATATCATTAAAAAAAGAAGTACTTTAGTGGTCATTTTAAAACTTTCACTGCTAATATGAAAGGGCTGAGCATGGGATGTGTACTGTGCTACACAGAAAACATAAATAATAACATGTACAGTGTCATTTTTATTTTATAGTCTCTGTAGAAAGAAAGTATAAACATTCAAGTATGTATTAGTATGTTTAAAATGTTATTTATTTACAAGTTATTTTTGTAAGTGTGGGCATGGTAGCACATGCCTTTAATTTTAGCACTCTGATTAATGGCAAATCAGAACCCATAGAGCTGCTCTTTATTTCTCATTTAATTCTTTTAGCAGACCTTGTATTTAGCAGATATTTCCTCTGTGAAACCTACCAGAAGACCCCAGAAAGCTATTTCATTTCTCAGTTCTGCATTCTCAACTAGCATCTTTGATTTAACTCTACTCAAGAATCATCTCTCTTCCATCTCTGAGGTTTTTCTTTTTCCCCTGAATTTTAAAGGTTCTTTTTTAACATCATGCAAACTGATAAAATTGATCTTCAAATGTTTCACGGAGGAGCATAGTAAAAAAAAAAAAAAAAGCCTACGATTTATACCTTTTTCCTAAACAACAATTTGTTATCTGAGTAATCTGAAAATAGTTGAAAATGTTAAATAAATGTCTGTAATCTCACAAAAAGAGTAGCTCTAGGGATGATGTTCTGTATAAACAGAGTAAGACAATTCTTTTTGTGGAGAGAAAAGTGTGTGTTTATGATGCATTGCAGCTGGTTATGAATGGCAGAAAAATAGTGTTGAGACTAGAAGCTGCCTTGCAGGCTAGCCTTCAAGAGACACGCCCCTTTTTAAGGTTATCTGCTAGGAGTTTTGATAGGAGAAAGAGACTTCTTTTTGTTTGTCTTATATTACAACTATTTACAAATAAATCCATGCATCTGTTTGTAGATGTAACCAACCTTCTTATTAAATAAGAAACACAGAACCAATGCAAAGAAGAAAGCCAAGAGGTCAGAGCTAAGAGCTAAAACCTTACCCTTCATCCTGCAGTGGTCCTACCTCTCCGAACCAGAGCTACCCCTGTGTTAAAGTCTTTATATAGACTTCCTGTTCTGCCTTCTCATTGGTTGTAAACCCAACCACATGACCGCCTCGTCATGTGGCCTGTCTGTATAGGCCTCCAGGTTTTCCATGATTGGTATTGAGATTAAAGGCATGTGTATCCAATAATGGCTGTATCCCTGAACACACAGAGACTTACCCAGCTCTGCCTACCAAGTGCTGGGATTACAAGCGTACGCCACCACTGCCCTGCTTTCCTATGGCTTGCTAATAGCTCTGACCCCTGGGCAACTTTATTTATTAACATACAAATAACATTTTAATACAAATAAAATATCACCATATCTATTGGTATTGAAAACTTTAACAAGGTGTAACACTTAAAAATTGAAAGCATATTTTATCATTGTAGAGTACTTTACATATATCAGACACTCAGTTGCCTTGGAGCTAATGCTAGAGCATTTAGTTTTTTTTCTGAAAGTCTGGCAGAAAAAATTACAATGCACATAAGTGTGTATATTTTATATGATATCAATATAATTTTTTAAAGCAGGAAAAACAAATGGAAAGTGTTCATTCACTCAATGTATTAGAATATGCTTATGTTGATAGGAGGGCAAAGCAGATAACTTCAGGATTGAAGGAGCAATTGCATGAATTTAAAAGTAATTTCCTCAAGCAGAAATAAACCAACCAACTCTCCAAGCATGTTATTTTGTTCATGTCAAATAAGTAAATTCAAAATGAGTGTAAACAATGCTGATTAAGTAAAATGTAGGCAGCCACTGTAGACTGTGTATAATTTTCTTGACATCTTTTCATTACTCACTGGACTTTAGTGTCATTCAAAGAGGAATGGCAGAAATTGTAAGGTTTGAAAAGTTAAGTTGTTTCCATCTAATTGAAAATTGGTACTACAAGTGTATCAGTATATTGTTACTTTTCAATTAATTGAGATTCTTTCTTGTGTGCGTGTGTGCGTGTGTGTGTGTGTGTGTGTGTGTGTGTGTGTGTGTGTACTGTGCTGGACTTGAAACCCAGGGTCTTATGCATATTAGACAAGCTCTCTTCACTAAACTATATCCCCAGTGCTAATGAAGATTTCTTGAGTTTACATGTAGATCTCCATTTATTAATAAACATATATAGATACTTATATATTTATAAGTTCTAAGTAGATAATAGTAATATCTGTATAGATTTTAATTATATAGATATGTTAATTCTATATTATGAGAGAGGTACAGATAATAGAATGCATTAGAAAAACCAGAATTGTTAAACATCCAGTCTCTATTTCTTCAAGGAAAGCAGATGACTGACACTTGGTCACTCAGAAGGCTGGAGTGGATGTTGTCTAACAACCTGGTGATCTTTCAGCCTTCACCTGAATCCCACCAAATCCTGAACATTGCTTAGGCTGTAATCCTGAGCTTTTTCTCTCAGTGAACAGAACCTTTCCTTATGAAAGAGGTCCCACGTACTTGGTATCCTCCGTCAATAGAATCTCTTCTTATGCTTATTATAAATCCTTCATTATAAGGTCCTTATGCTGGGCATTGTCTATCAGTCAACAGAACTCATTCTTTTGGTGATGGTAATAGGTGCTTTGCTATAGAGGTGTACTTTGCAAAGAAGTTTCAATGTAGCCATCTCTGAAGCTTTGTCATAATAATTGTCACACAGGGACTTTCCCCCAAAGGTTTACTGTGTTTAAATGCATAAGAAAAATAAACTATGAGGTCAGACTCTGGAAAATTTTGACTCAGCACCTGTTAGAGTGCTGCTGACCTGAGTTTCATTTTCACCTCACACGGTTCATTTCCCTGCTAGCTGAGATGCTTGCAGGGCCCCCAACAATATTACTTCATTGTATATTACATTAAATAAGTAGAAGTGAGTTCTATTCTGTTGGCTATGAATGCAAGAAGCTGATTGTCAGTCTGAACTTTTGATTTTGGTATTGTATATTTCAATAGTGACTGTGCAGTTGATAACCATTCAGCAGTGCTGAAAGGTCACAGATTCTCTCAGCACTGAATGTTAATTTTGACATCATCTTGTCAGAGAAAGAAAATGTGACATGAATGTTTGGGGGAGGAGAACTGAAATAGATGCTTCTGGGAAAGTGATAAGTGTTTTATGTTACCAACCAGCAGCTCCATTTTTTGTCCTTTGACATTAGTGTCATCATTTTGGCGATTAGTGATTAGGCTTTACATTAACCCCACCCACTGCTTTTTTCTACATGGCATGGGCCGTGATTTTGTTATATGCAAGAGTGAATGTGAATGTGTTCAAATTCCAGCACCCTTTTCTTTGTCTCTTGTGGTGAAGACTGAACACAGGGCCTTGTGTTTGCTTGGAAGTGCTCTACTGCTGCTGTGTTCTCATTTTCAGCCCTTCTACCCATCCTCCCAAGTGCTAGGATTATAGGCTTGCACCAGCGTGCATAGGCAGCTTCTACCAAGGCTCTCAGTGACCCTGCGTCTTGATATTCACGCTATTGTGCAACCCCACCCTGAATGTGGAGGACCCTAAAGAGTTGCTAATAAGAATGTGCTGTGGGAAAACAGTGAAAGTTGCTATTCCTGGCCTTGAGTTACTATCATTTCCTTTCTTCCCTCCCTCCCTCTCTTCCTTATTTTTTCCTAAAAAATATTTTATGTTATTGGATGGGATGTCTTCTGAAAGAATTAATTGGTTTATGGTTTTGCTCAATTCTTTATTCTTGTTGATAATTTTGAAAGATTTACTTAATTTTTTTTTATGTGTACAGGAGCCTTGACTTCAGGTATGTCTGTGCACCACACGCATGCCTGGTGCCTGCAAAGACCAGAAAGCAGAGTCAGATCTCCTGGAACTGGAGTTACAGGTTGTTGTTAGCCACCATTTGGGTGCTGGGATTTGAACACAGTTCCTTTGGAAGTGCTCTTCCCTATTGAACCATTTCTCCAGTCCCCTTGTTCCTTTCTTGTGCTCTCTCTTACCCTCTTGCTTGCTGCCATGTTGTGAGGCACTATGTAGAGAGGTTCATGTAGCAGTGAACTGAGTGACTCTCCAACCTTGAGAAACTGAAGCCCAAGTCCAACAGCACGATGGAATATGAATCTTATTAACAAACATACAAATGAGTAATGGGTGATGTCGCTCTGTATGCTGTGAATGTGTTGCTCTGATTGGTTGATAAATAAAATACTAATTGGCCAGTAGCCAGGAAGGAAGTATATGTGAAATAAGCAGACAAGGAGAATTCTGGGAAGAGGAAGGCTGAGTCAGGAGTTGCCAGTCAAACGCAGAGGAAGCAAGATGACAAGGCAGAACTAAGAAAAGGTACCAAGCCGTGTGGCTAAACATAAATAAGAATTATGGGTTAATTTAAGTGTAAGAGCTAGTCAATAATAAGCTTGAGCTAATGGCCATACAGTTTGTAAATAATATAAGCCTCTGTGTGTTTATCTGGGTCTGATAACAGCTGCAGGACTGGCAGGTGAGAGAGATTTGTCCTGACCGTGGGCCAGGTGGGACACAGGAAAACTTACAGCTACAAATGAGCTTGGTTTCCTTCCAATTTTGAAACTTTATGTAGCAGTCTCAGAAAACACTCAGAGCTGGAGGACATAGCTAAGTGGTACCTGGAAGCATGGCCCAGAGAAACTGAGAGATAATGCATGTTGTTTCAAGCCACTAACGTTTTGGAGGTTGTTTGTTATACAATGAGAGATAGCTAAAACGGGTGATAAACTGAAGCACTAAATAAATACTTCATATATTTGGTTTATGTAGACATGTGGTTTGGTTGCTTTAAAATCTAATCATCTGAGATATTATATAAAATCCTGAGTTAAAAGTATTATTAAAACATTGTCAGCACAGACAATTTTTTCTAGTAATTTTCCTTCCTCTTCATTCTCTGTGTCTACACCAACACTGAGGTTCTCTTTTTACTTGTTTTACTCTGAGAGGCAGAACTGATATTAGAATGTTCTTTTATATTCTTAATTGCTCATTTTGCAAATGGTAAGAATAAAGCAATCTGACAAAAACACTCTGCGTCTTGTAGCTGCTGGCTGTCTTGTCAATGAATATAAAATATAGCATACGTTTATGATTCATTCATTATCCATGAAAAAATTATTTCCCATGGGGTATTTTCGGCCAAGTGCTTCCTTCAGCTGATGTGTCTGGGTTAAGCCAGTCATGACTCATCATATCACATGGGAGAGTGGGGACTGGCATTGTCAAATGCAATGTATCAGATGGAAATTGTCAAAGGGAATTTGATTTGAACTTACATGAAAGTAACTTTCCACTGCTTCTTCTTACTCTAAGTAGGTATTACTAGTGCAAAAAGCATTTTGTGGGCAGGTAGAATTCTAGAGAATGTCATTAAAAGATATTGTGCTCATGTATATAATAACAATACTTATGAGTTAGAAGCCAGCTTGGGCCCCATAGCAAATTGAATGACAGCCTGGGCTATATAGAAAGCTTTGTATTAAAAAAATATATTTTGTCTCTTGTATGCATTTTGGGAATGTGCTTTATTAGTTTCTCACAACTCAGGTAACAGGTCCACCTGAGCAAAGTTAAAAGAAAGGCTGGAGTTTATTGAGTAATTCACTTTGCTAGAGAAATAACATGAGATTTGGTTGGTTTTACTTTATTTATTCCAAGTCTAATGTAACAGTTTTTTGCATGTTTTCTAGCACATTGAACTTGCTCTGTTAAAGTGTCAAGGTTTTTATCTCCCAATGAATATAGCTGATTTGGCAATGATTCTTTACCTGTGTCTGTGTTTATAGCAGTCTAACAAAGCATTTTAGCCAGATTCAGGAGCCATGCTCAGGTTCTCTCATGGGTTACTCTGAGAAGGACAAAGGAGGAAGTTGGATTTTATAGGAGACTTCAGCTAATTTCAGGGATCTGTACAAGTTTTGGTTCATGGAACAATGGACTCAAGGGTTGATTGATTTTTATTTAACTTTATTATTATTTTAGCTGCCCTACACAACAATTGGTTTCATTACGACATTGTCATACACATATATTGTACCCTCCTGCCCTTCCTTCCTGCCTTTCTCTGGTCCTCTTTCCCCTGAATAATTCCCCTCTGTTTCATTGGTTTTTAAGCATCATTCACTTGCTGGATCAATGAGGTGCTGGTCAAAAAACAACAAAGAAAAATGGAAGTGCTTGTTCATGAAGGTTGAAATGGACTATTGTGCTAAGTGGTTAGCAGTTCCACTGTTGGATATTGTAGATATTCTCAACGTCATGCTATGAGCAATTGGACAATCACAGTCTATTAAACCATGAGTCAAACTTACTTTCTGGGAATTTGCTGTTCTCTTTACAGAGAAATTGACCTTGATTATCTGTTATTTGCTTAGATTACTTGTAATCCACAAGGTGTAGTGAGTTATTTGGTACACAGACGCAAATCAGCCGATCTCACAAGGTTTGTTTTCCTGATGGAGGCTTAGCTGCTTCCAGGCACCCTCATGGCATGGCTTCCTAATATCACAAAGGGGACAAGGCATGGACTGGAAGCAACTGAGAGTGGAAATTGAGAAAAGAACAGATGACTATCATCTTGTATTTAATTTTTGGGCTTATTTATTTACCTTTAAGTAACTTTATTCTTCCATGGATTTGCTCTTGATGTTTCTTTTGCTTGAAAATTTAGGTCATGTTTGCCCTTCCAGACACATCTCAGCTGTTGCCCCAGGAAGATGATTTGAACATTGGACTGGGTACTCAACCCTGCACACATCACATTAGCGCCTCCCTTCTGTGTTTACATATTCTACTCACTTCCCTGTCTTTAAACTTTCACATTGTACTATAAAATTGATTTACTTACCTGACATATTTGACTCCCATGATTGCAACACTTGAGATCACAGATCGTTTAACACTATAGTCTAAATGATAAGGATCATGCTGTTTTGTACAGGCTACTATTGTATAAATATACATAAAATATAAATATACATATAAATATTTTATATTTAAGAACATGGCCCAGAAATCCACAAAGATGACCCTACCTTAGACTACTAGCTATAGCGGAGAGGGTGCCCAAACTAGCCTACACTGGTAATCAGATTAGTGAATACCCTGTCATCTGAGAGCCTTCACCTAGTAATTGATGGAAGCAGATGCAGAGATCAACAGCCAGACACCAAGCCAAGCTCCAGGAGTCCAGTCGAGGAGAGGGAAGATGGATTCTGTGAGTAAGGGACATCAAGGTCATGATAGGGAAATGTACATAGACAGCCAAATCAAACTAGCGGTAACTCACAAACTGTGGACACAGCTATTGAGCTGTGGAGCCTCTATGGGACTGGAATAGGCTCTCTGCACAGGTGAGACAGTTATGTAGCTTGATATATAATGAACAGGATATACAAGAGAAGTCTCAGTGATAGTCCAGTACTCATGGTGCTTCAGAAACCAGAAACCCTTGAACCAGATCAATGACTCATTGCAACGAGTGTTTGCATGTAAAGCTGTTTGGGCAAAAAAGATGCACTGCAGTTTGTAATGACACTTTGATGAACAAATATGTGATGGAGAGACGGAAAAGATGAAGGAATGGAGTGGCATGTGCAGTGGAGAGAGGAAGAACTAGAGATATGATGGTGGTGACAAGTGTGGGAGAAAGCTGCGGTGGATGGGGGAGCATGTCATTGTCGAGGAGGGCCAGCAGGGCTTTGTGCAGCAGTCTGAGGCTCAAGTAGGCCCGGATCATGATGCGCAGCCACATGATTGTCCTGGCTCTGAGCAATACAGGATGTCCAAGATGGAGAACAGTTCATTTTCTGGATTGGGCCCCCTGGGAAAGACTCCCATGATCCATGCTGTTTTCTGGAGGCCATGTTGGCATCCTCTGTGGTCTGTGTTGATGTTCAAGGTCCTTGTGGATGTCCATGGCCTGTGCTACTGCTGGAGGTCATGCCGTTGTCTGTGACCCATGTTGATGTCTGAGGCCGTGAGGGCCATATTGGTGTCAATGGTCCTGCTACGGCTGGGAGCTGTGTTGATGTCCATGGGCCATGTTACCACCAAAGGCCATGTGGATGTCTGTGGTCTGTTCTGCCACTGGAGGCTATGTTGAGGTCCATGGTTTGTGCTGTGACCAGAGGCCATGTGGATTTCCATGGTCTGTGCTCCTGAAGGAGGCCATATTGATGTCCATAATTACTGTTACTACCGAAGGCCACGTGGACGTCCTTGGTTTTTGCCGCCACCAGAATGCATCTTGATATCAGTGGGCCATGCTGTGCCAAGGGCCATATTGGTGCCTGTGATCCTGCTGTGGGTGAGGTCTATATTGATGCCCATGGTCTGTACTGCCACTGGAGACCATGCTGAGGTCTGTGGTCCAAGCTGATAGCTGATGCTCAAAGCCATGTGAAAGTCTGTGATCCATGCTGCTGCTGACTGTAAAGGGCAAGGAAGCTTCTTTTGCAGTGGTATCGATGACTGCAGACTCACAGTTGAGAATGAGAGACATAAAAGGCTTCCGTGACAGCTCCTACTCCAAAAAAAAAGAAAGAAAGAAAATCTAGACAAGAAACCACTGAGAACTCTTTATAAAAATGTGACAGTGATGCTGAAGTGTATCTCTTCACAAATGATGGCTTCTGCCAGGTGGGGAAGGACTCAGCTTTCTTTAGGGGCTGGCCACTGGGAGTTTGACCATGTTCCAGTGAGTACATGGTCAACACACAATGGACTTGATACTATTATTACTTTTTTCTTTCTTCTTTTTTGGGGAGGAGGAGGCACAAGTGTGGGAGGTGGACCTGGGAGGGCTGGGAAGTGAATGTGATTGGGGTGCATGATGTGAAACTCCCAAATAATAAAAATATTATGTTGCATTACAAAAAGAGTGATGTGTTTGGGGGCACTAGAGAGATGGCTCAGTGGTTCAAGTTAAATAGTAGGTGGAGTCAGGGAAACTCCACAGAAGGGGAGAGACTGTAGGAGCCAGAGGGATAGAGGACACCATAGGAACAGGGCACACAGAGTTAATTAAGCAGGGCTCATAGGGGCTCACAGAGACTGAAGTGACAAACAGGGACCCTCTATGGGTCTGAACTAGGTCCTCTGCATATAACTTATGGCTGTGTAGCTTGGTGTTCTTGTGGGACTCCCAACAGTGGGAATGAAGGTTGTGTCTGACTCTTTTGCTTGCACTTGGGACCCTTTTCCTCCTACTGGGTGGCTTCATCCAGTCTTGATACGAGGGTTTAGTCTTATTGTATCTTGTTAGGCTATATTCAGTGTATATCCCTGGGAGACTTGCTCTGTTTTTTTTTTTTTTTGAAAGGAAATTGAAGAGAAGTGGATCTGGGGGAGAGAGGAGGTGGGGAAAGGGACTTGGAGGAGAGGAGGGAGGGGAAATTGCTGTCAGGATGTAATGTATGAGAGAAAAATAAAAAAGAAAGAAAAAAAGTAAACTTGATTCAGATTGACTTCATAAACCTGCATCAAACCTTCTAGAGAGTCTGATGCCAGGTGCTTTATTGTCGGTGTATTTAAACAAAGTTTAAAAAAAAAACTTTCCTGGTGTAATACAATCCCCAGTGCACAAGAAAGCATAACTGCATCAAAACTCAACTCAGGGTTCATGTCATTTCTTCCAAGAAGATGAGTTCTAGAGATAGGCTACCTGTGCTAGTTTAAGGGTATAAGGAAGGATCTGGTCTTGGTCATGCAGATAGTGTAGAGGTCATTTTGGCTATTAGCCACCTCTGGTCCTGGTTTTGGGAGCCTGGGGGAGCCTGTGGTTATAAGGGTCATTTAGACTATCTGCTGTTCTGGTTGTAGGAGCTTGGGGAGCTCCTGCCTGTAAGGGTTATTTAGATTACTAACCACCTCCAGTTCTGGTTGTAGGAGCTTGATATGGCCTGACCCAACAGATAACACAGATCCCCAGGCTATTAATCACCTCCAATTCCATGCTTTTTGCAAGTAAGACTAGGTTTTACATCCATTCCTTTGAGAGGACAATCCTATGTGCTTAACATTCCTTTTTTTTTTTTTTTTTTCTGGAGATCTGTGGGCACAAGGATCCGTGTGTTACACTCTCACCACCTCATGAAATAACAAGCAAGCCTATGGCCTTGTGCATGGCACATCAGTTAATTTGAGCAAATTAAAGTGTGATTACAAGAATAAAATTCTGAGGGAAAGTGTGCATAGGAAGCTGTCTTTTCAGGGTTGTTCAATCTTTTGACATTGTGATGTAACATTGTCGTCTAGCACAGTCCACACTTGATAATCCCATAATTGAGTTGCAAAAAAAAAAATTACAAACATGTTTTAAGTTTATGTGTTGGCCTGCATTCATCTGTATAATCAGCTGAGAGAAAACATGTTAATGAATCAGAGAGCATCCTGAGATATCACCGAGTCACAAACATAAGCCTGGGTAGGTTAGGAGAAATGTCTTTGAGTAAAATTTGTGATAAATTGACTATAATTTCATGAACAAACATGTATGTATGCTTATTTTTGTGAAAAGTCATTATTATAAGGTAATATACAACAAAACAGAAACCAGTATGTGAAAAAATCCCATTTTTTTCTCTTACTGAAAATAGATTTTTTTCATACTGTATATTCTGATTATGGTTTCCCCTCCATCTATTCTTCCCAGTTCCTCCCCATCTCCCCTCTCATCTTAACCCACTCCCTTTCTGCCTCTCCTTAGAAGACAAACAGGCATCTAAATGCTAATAATAAAATAAAATAAAATAAGATAAAAAATAAACTGGAATAGGATAAAACAAAGAAACAGAAGGAAAAGAGCCCAAGAAAAGGCACAAGAAACACATGTAGACACAAAGACACCCTGGTTTGTACATACAGGGATCCCATAAAAATGCAAAACTGGAAGCTGTAACATATACAAAAAACCATTAGGGTAAAAAAATATACAATAAAATAAAAGTAACATTAAAAAAAACCCTAACATGATATTATGAGACAAGGAACCTCCAAAGATGCCATTGAGTTTGTTTTCTGTTGGCCATCTGCTTCTGGGCCTGGGTCCTACTCTTAAGAGCAGTTTGTGTCCCCAGTGAGATTCTCCTGGAGAAAATTATAAGTGGTTATTAATTAAAGGTAGCTTCCACATTGGGCATGGGGCATATGTCCACTTCTCCTTTCAGCTATAGGACCCCATGTGGTGCAGACCCATGCAGGCCCTGTGCATGCTGCCTCAGTCTCTATGAGTTCCTATGTGTGTTCATCCTCCTGTGTTTAGAAGGCCGTGTTTTCTTGGGGTCCTCCATCCCCTCTGGCTTTTCCAATCTTTTTGCCTCCTTCCTTACAGGGCTCATGGAAACATCTTGTTGAGAGTTGAATGTTCCAAGATCTCTCAATTTCTGTGCATTGTCTGATTGTGGGTCTCTGCATTTGTTCCATCCACTGCAGGAGAATGTGTCTCTGAACCTCCGTGGTTCTATGGACTTTAGCTTGCTTATAATTGATTTAATAGCTAACACTCACATACAAATGTGTACATACCATATTTGTCTTTCTGGGTCTGGGTTACTTCATTTAAGATGATTTTTTTCTAGTTCCATCCATTTATCTGTAAATTTCATAGTTTCATTTTTAAATGGTAAAGTAATATTCTATTGTATAAATGTACCACATTTTCTTTATCCATTCATCTATTGAGAGACATCTAGGTTGTTTCCAATTTCTGACTTTTATGAATAGAGCAGCAATGAACCTGATTGAGCAAGTGTCTCTGTGGTGGGAAAAAAAAAATCTCATTTTTATTTCTACTGTTGAAAGCCCAACACCAACCCCCTCGGTTATTTAGTGTGTATGTTCTGAATAAACACAAACAGAATTTTTTTAAAAGCAAATGTGGCCATTTTATTCATAATGTTATTTTAACCTGTTTTCACCGTGAGTTTTAACTGAACAATATTTGTTAATACATTTTATTTAAATTGCTATGCCATCCTTCTCAGTTGCTGTATTTTACTATATGGAAGAATTATTGTTTGTTTATTCAGTTGCCATTGTTAGCTATCATGTTGTTGCTAGACAGTGTTAAAATTAATTTCCTACTTTATAATATTTTTGAGATTTTTGTATATTTTTTTTCTCTAGGATGTTTTCTTAAATATAGGAAATGGATATATACCTTAAAGTGTTTTGATCTTCTGTACACTGAATATTCTAAAAATTTCTGTGACCTGCAAATGACATTTTCAGGATTCCATCTGTTATTTGATCGTTTTGTTCTTGGTAATATAAGCAGCTCTTAATTCATACTTCAGTGTGTGTCTTGGATGACCACTAGAGGTCATCTAAGAAATTTAGTATCCCACCTGAAACTTGGACTTTTCTGTCAGGTTGACCTTCATGTAAATCAGAGAAAGGATCTTTAGCTAATGCTGCTGACTGTTATAGCATTCAATATTAAAGTGCATCCTAACTTAAAAACCATTTCTTTATGTCTATGGAGGACTCATGTCATCCGACTGAACTTTCTCTAAGGATGAGATTGGCCCACGATCTTTGGTTTGTATCCTGTTTTATTTGTTATTTTTTTCTTCTTCTGCTTGCCACTTTTACATTTTTTTTTTTAGTATTTGCTTAAGTTAATTTAGGTTAAATAGCAAATCTAGGAAGTGTTACCGTCAAAGTAGCCATGCAAAATTTCAAAATTTGTTGGGCTTGTTTTATTAAGGGAGTAACTGTTTTTGCTGTTGTGTTCTTTCCAAGCCTCTACAATATGCAGATTACATAGAAATATGCTACAACCAGAGCAAATTGGCATCTTTTTTTCCTACATTTAACATCCCAGTGGATGTGATGTTATTTCATCAGTCTTGAGGGTTGGAATAATTATCCATTATAACCATTTAAAACTGTCCTACAAATTAGAATTATTCTTTGCATATGGAAAATAAGGGAGAAAACTGTAAGACAAACTAAAAACTACTGATATCCTTTGACTTATGGTGGTACTGTAACTCCATTAACACATTTTGAATTGAAAATACTATACACTGAAAGTGCATTTGCCCCATCTAACCCACACAACATCTCCGTTTAGCTTAGCCTCCCCTTAAATCTGGTAAGAACACTTACCAGCAGCTCACAATGGGCAAAATCATCCAACATAAACTCTACTTTGTGATAAAGTGTTAAGTGTCTCCTCATTTATTGACTGATATACCAAAAGTACAAAGCAAATGGTTGTATTGGGTATGTTCTTACATCATAGTAAAGTTGAGTCTACCATTATTGTTTTTATTAATATAATATATTGCTATACAGTCTAGGCTGGCCTTGAATTCACAGCAATCCTCCTGCTTTGGCTTTCCTAGTCCTGGAAGTACAGGCATGGTCTACCATGCATGACTTCTATACTATTTTTTTTTTACAATGATGTGCTTATCCTATTTTGAGATAAGCTAAGTTCTCTATCTTCAAATGTGTAAAGTTGAAGATAGACTTAGGCATCAACTCTGCTGTTGTTTGGTGGTTGTTTTCCTTCAAAGGTTCACGTGTTGAGAGCTTGATCCTCTGTGGTGATGTGAGAGTTTTTAGAAGCTTTAAGAGCCTAGACTTGATAGAATGCCTTTAAATGTGAGGGTTAATATTGTCGACTTGACAAGATGTAGGGTCACCTAGTAGACAAGCCTCTGTATATACTGTGAAAGATTATCTAAAACAGATTTACTGATGTGGGAAGACCCACTTTAGTTGTGGGTAGTGTCTGTCCATAGGATGGGTTCCTGGGCTAAATAAAAATAAAAAGAAAGCTGAGTCTCAGCGTTCATTGATCTCTGCTTCCTGACTGTGGATGCCATGGGAACATATTTCTCCACATTGATGTTGTTATGTTTTCTGCAGTGATTGCCCATACCCCCAGAACTAGGGAGTAAAATTAATTCTTCATTTCATTGGTTGCTTTTGCCAGGTATCATGTTTCAGCAATGAGATAGTAACTGTGACATTAGGCCATCCAGGAGTGCTGCCCTACAAATGGAATATTGGTCTCAAGGAGCAGGTTCTTATGAGATCAAGTTGTTAGGAAAGTCCAAGCCTGATCTCTGAATCCTCTCTGGCTTCCTGTTTGGTAATTTGGCCTCTCCCAATCACATATTTTGTCATTCTGTCTGCCATTAGGCAACACAGCAAAAGAGGGACACTTGAAAATGCCTGACCTAGGCCATTTGAATTTTCAGCTGGGAACTGATTAAACTTTTTGTTGTTGTTGTTGTTTTGAGACAGTATTCCAGCTTGCCAAAATAATTGCTGAACTACACTGAGCACTCCTTGAAAAGCTCTCCTTGTATAATCTTGTAGTGACAGTGTCGTGAATGCTATGAGTACTTTGCATAGCTTTTAGAAAACTGTTATACTCTTACAAATTATTAAACCCTCCCCAAGAACTTTTGTTTATGTGTCCCGTCTAGATGTTTTTAGTATGTTTATATTTAAAGATAAAAATATTAAAAAGAGTATGCATATGGTCTTCCTCTTACAACTTTTCAACTTTACAATATTGGAAAAGATGCATTCACTAGATTCTTTTGTCTTTAATTTTTGCTCAGGCTAGCAAAACTCAGTACGATACTGACGGGATGCTGGGTGGTGGTAATGAGCATCAGTTTCTACTTAGCTGTGCAATTACAGGCTAAACAGCCAACGTTCAACAGTGCAGTGCTTTGTGAGGCAACACAGCGTGTTAGGTTAGATGTATTGGGGTATCTTTGTCTTACTACAGTCTTAACTTACTGTAGGTTTGCCAGGATATATCCCTTTCCAGGTTGAGAGACATATATATTGATATCTTATAAAAAATACCAAGCTTATTAGTACAAATATCATTTTAATGAAAAATATATTAAATTTCCCAAATGAAAAGAAGGCTGGTTAGTGGAGTGGCATTGTTTTAGACTTCTGCAATCGTCTTTAATGTCTGGCTCAGTAGAGGACAACTGCATTCTCACATAGGCTTCTGTGCTTAATTTGCTACAGTATCACAGATCACTCAGTCTATGGACACTTCACTGTGTGTTTACAAAGAATGAAAATAACGAAAAAAGCAAATGGGGTCTCAGTGTTATTATGAAAATAGTTTTCACCTTGTGAGTTCCTAGTGAGGGTCTTCAGGAGCCCCAGGAGTTCTCAGGTCACATTTTGTGACCTACTGTTACCAAAAACAGGGCTGTTATTATACATGTCTACTATAGAATAAAAAAAATATTGATGGGAGTGATTATTGCAAAGTGGTATTGGAGGGTTACAATCTAGAATCTCTAAATGAATTCTGATATCCAGCGGCTTTAAAAAAAATGTCAGTAGAGCTAAACTTCGAATAGTTTTCTTATCTGAAAAGTGGATATAAGGATGTTTATTTCATGGGTCTGTTTTTTAAAGTGTTGTTAGTAACCTAAGAGTATGGATGGCTTTAGTTATAGTTATTACTGAGACCTCGTATAGATGGTGAATATGTTGGTAAGGACCTCCTCCTGGTCTTCCAAATAGTATGGTGAGTTTAAAAAACAAATGAATCTTGAGGAAGGCTACTGAATCTTTGTGTCAAACTATTACTAGCCACTACTTCTAGTTGTTACTGTGTTACTTAGGAAGACTGATGCTCAGGGTAACTAAGTTACTTTGCTTCAATAAATGAGAGAAGAGACAGTCTGGGAATCCTCACAGCCCCGTTCCAGGGTCAACATTCCTGCTCCTGCTCCCCATCCTTGGCCTGGTCCTCCTCCTCCTTCTGATACAGGATCTCACTATGTATCCCTGGATGGCCTGGAACACACTGTGAATACCAGGCTGGCATTTAACTAATGAAGATGCACCTGCTTCTGCCTCCTGAGTGCTGGGATTAAAGTTGTGTGTCACCACAACCTGCTCAGGATCAACATTCTTAACTAGTACCCTCTACAGACTTCTAGGAAGATATTTAATTTTTTTTGATATTTAATTTTTTAAAGGATTTATTATTTGCTTTATGTGTATGAATGTTTTGCTGCATGTGTGTGTGTGTGTGTATGTGTGTGTGTGTGTGTGTGTGTGTGTGTGTGTACCACATGTGTGCCTGGTGCCCTTGGAGGACAGAAGAAAGTATTAGAGCTCCTGGAACTGGAGTTACAGGTGATTGTGAGCTGCTGTGTGGGTGCTGAGAACCAAACCCAGATCCTTTGCAGGAGTAATAAGTGCTCCTGACTGCTAAGCTAAGCCTTTATCTCCCAATTTAGAAAGATTTTGATTATCATATTGCAAATTATAGAATTTGAATTTAGACGTAAATTTTAATCATTTTCTGAGTGAATTTTATTTTCCTAAAAAATCATTAAAATTTACACCCATTGATAGATTCATTCTAGAATCATGGATGCACAGTAAGAGTATCCAGGTGCCCATTAGCATTGTCATGCTGACTTTAGCTATCTATACTTGCCTGTGAATCTTGTTTGATTTCTCAGAATTTGTTACTAATTACATAGATGTTTTGTCCTGATGCTCTCTTTCTCTGATTTCTCACAACCAATTGTGTAAGAAATAATTTTCCAGCACGATTTTTTTTACCAGACTAAGACGGATTTAAAACCTTTTTAAATAAAGGTAACTTCCTGTTGGATTCCATGAGAAAAATACCTCAAGTATGTCTCCTTCATCCATTTTAGGGAATTCTTAACTTCCTTAGAACATCTTATTTTACTGATGACATCATTTTCCAAATTAATAGAAATCAGAATAAGAGATTCGCTTTTGTTTTCTCTATGTATGTGCTAGAAAAAATTATATTTGTGTATTTAATGTAGCAATTATATGACTGATTCAGATATGGGCATAAGATGATAAAAGTAATCTTTCCAATGAATTTTATTTCTTTTTTTAATAGCAGAAACTTGCATGTAGAGCTGGAATGCTAATCATTGTTTTTCTTGGATGAAACTATGTGGCATACTTTAGGTTCTATGTGCAATTTAATTTGTGTTAATAAGGGTCAGCATCACCATCTGGACAATAAAACATGGCAGTCCCTTGAGAAAAAGAGGTGATAAAATAGCTAAACCCACTTGAAAACGTTCTTTTAAACAACATTTATTTGATTATGATATTTAAGGGAAATTTCTTCCTTTATAGTCACTTTTAGAAGTATTTGCTACTTAAAATGAGCCCAAATTCTATGAAATAATAGGTTTTCAGTGGTGGGAAGAAAACTGTGATTGAGTGTGAAACATTCAAGGTTGAACATGGTTCTTGTGTTCCCTGGCTTCCATTATTTAAGAAGTTTCTGGCACTCATGGCTATCCTGTCTTGTCTAGCATTTTCAACTCGGTAAGGCTATCCTTTCCTGAGTTCCCCACTGATCAAAGTTATCAATGTCCTTCTTTTGCTACTAATTCTCCCTGAAATATGGTCCTTTATAGGCTGAGTCTGTGGCTTTCCAGATTGCTCTCTAGAACTTTCCATTCCTCTGTTTTGCATCCTTTCCTCTCCTTCTTCTAGCCCATCTTTGCTGTATCCCATGATGGGAAGCAGATAGTGCCTGGTGGGTTATAATATTTTATAAGATACACTAAAAATTGTAGTTGGAGGCATTTCTTTGGCTTATTTTAAACAATAATCCTTCTGGTAGTCCCCAAATTAATTAGATGATATTACATTTTATGTCATTCTCCATAATGTGCTATAGTGATAATGTATCATTTTTACACTTCTAGGGATTGCTGAACCTAATGTGTTCTTAACTGGTTTTTAACAGTGGATCTGAATAGAGCAGGTTCAAATACTTAAAACAAAACAAAACTCTCTGTCTGAAGATTTGGTTTCTATACTGGTGACTGGCGTGTTTTTTAATGAGGTATTGTCTTTTCAGCTTCAGGCTATACAATAAGAAAGAAAGCTCTGGGCTTGGGCAGACAGGAGCCTGTGCAGATAAACAATATTTTTAATGTCCTGAAAGAATTGTTCACTTTACACCTGGGAAAATATATAAGGATTTAAAGATCTATGTTTTGAGGGAAAGTGAGAAGAATTGCTTTTAAAAGGGTCTATGCTGAAGGCAGGATTTTAGGATTTCTCCACTGAAATCCAGGAGAGACAAGTACTCTAAGTACAGCCCTCTAAGAAGTGTAGGTGTTACAAAAGCCAGAGTTCGTTAGATTAACACACACTCTCAGGTATCGGGAAGGAGGCATTATCTTCAGGGATTATGATTTCTGTGAAATGAGTGCATTTTCTCATTGTGACACAGCGAAGATTTTTCTTTAGGGTGATTCCTAAACTTGTCCTGATATTTGGTAGTGGAAAGAAAACTAGACTTGTTTACCCCAACTCACATCCAGGTTGTTCATGTAGATCTCATCCATTTCTCTGTTATTGGGCAATCCCTGTGTCTTTCTTAGGGTCCTGTTTTCTAAGTAGCCTCCCTGGAGTTGTGAGTAGCAGTCTAGTCATCTTTGTTTTACATTTAGTATCCTCCTATGAGTGAGTACATACCATGTTTGTCTTTCTGAGTCTGGGTTACCTCACTCAGGATGATTTTTTCTAGATCCATCTATTTGCCTGCAAACCTCATGATGTCATTGTTTTTCTCTGCTGAGTAGTATTCCATTGTGTATATGTACCACATTTTCTTTATCCATTCTTCAGTTGGAGGGCATCTAGATGGTTTCCAGGTTCTGGCTATTACAAACAATGCCGATATGAACATACCTGAGCAAGTGCCCTTGTGGTATGATTGAGCATTCCTTGGGTATATGCCCAAGTGGTATAGCTGGGTCTTGGGGGAGATTGATTCCCAATTTTCTGAGATAGCGCCATATTGATTTCCAAAGTGGTTGTACAAGCTTGTATTCCCACCAGCAGGTTCAAGGGAAAGAGAGCTTAGGGGAGCGGGAGATCCCAGCTGGATCAAGAACAGAGAGGGAGAACAAGAAATAAGAGACCATGATAAATGAAGACCACATGAGGAAGAAGCAAAGTGCTAGAGAGACCCACAGAAATCCACAAAGATACCTCCACAACAGACTAATGGCAATGGTCAAGAGACAGCCCGAACTGACCTACTCTGGTGATAGGATGGCCAAACACCCTAACTGTCGTGCTAGAAATCTCATCCAATGACTGAGGGAACGGGATGCAGAGATCCACGGCCAGGCCCCAGGTGGAGCTCCAGGAGTCCAGTTGGCGAGAAATAGGAGGGTTTGTATGAGCGAGAATTGTTGAGACCAAGATTGGAAAAAGCACAGGAACAAATAGCCAAACTAATGGAAACACATGAACTATGAACCAATAGCTGAGGAGCCCCCAACTGGATCAGGCCCTCTGGATAAGTGAGACAGTTGATTAGCTTGATCTGTTTGGGAGGCATCCAGGAAGTGGGACCAGGACCTGTCCTCAGTGCATGAGCTGGCTGTTTGGAACCTGGGGCTTATGCAGGGACACTTGGCTCAGCCTGGGAGGAGGGGACTGGACCTGTCTGGACTGAATCTACCAGGTTGAGCTGAATCCCCAGGGGAGTCTTTGCCCTGGAGGAGATGGGAATGGGGGATGGGCTGGGGGGAAAGTAGCGGGGGGGGGGGCCCGGGAGTGGGGAGGACAAGGAAATCTGTGGCTGATATGTAAAATTAAATTAAACTATAAAATTAAAAAAGAAAACTCGATTTGTGTCAATACTGTATGGATAAAGGAGCAAATGCTGCCAGTGGTCCCGCCCAAATCACTGCAGATGTGTAGCTCAACGCATATTCTGAAGGGGGCACTCCAGTCACCTCCAATTCATACTGTGTTGAAAATATCCCAGAAAGGTGCAATGGCTCTTTCTTGGGGAAAAAAAATAGACATTTATAACTTATTAATCAACTATTATATCAATGAGCAACTATCTAGCAATAATAAAGTAAATGTCTTTCAGCACCTACAACCTTAAATTCTGCCTAGGGAAGGAAACTAAGAATTAACTTCCTTGTTTATAAAAATAATTATTGAACAGGTAATGTTTTATAATGAAACCACCTCAGTAAATTACCTCAGCTATAATAATCTCAACAATGTAGCCTTCTTTTCTTTAAAAAAGGTGTATGTATCTATATACATATGTGTTTATATGGTGTGTGTGTGCGTGTAGCATTTAAGTGTGGGTGTGCAAGTTCATATGAGTGTGAAAGTTGGTTGAGTGCAGGCACGTGGGTGCCATGGTATTTACACAGAAGTTGGAGGACAACCTCAGGTGTTGGTTTTCACCTTTCACCTTGTTTTTGAGACATGGTCTTTTGTTCACTGCTGTGCACTAGAAACTAGATGGCCTGTGAGTTTCCAGGACTCTCTTTCCTCTGCCTCCCATTTGGCTATAGGTGTGTTGGGATTACGCATGTACACTACCACATCTAGCTTCGTGTGGGTTCTGGTGACTCAGACTTTGAGTCCTTACACTTGAGTGGCAAGTGGTTCACCTTGTGGAACCATTCCCTTAGCTCTCTTTTTAGTTTTTAAAATCATCTTACAACACAGCAGTTTTCCTTATGGTGTTTTCACGTATATTTGGTTTTGGCTAACGATCTCCTTGATACAGCCCCATATCCTTACTTTCTATTCCCACTTAAACTCTTCTAGTATTCCCACTTCACCTTCATATCATACATGTTCTACTCCTTTCCACATCCCTTTTCTTAAAATACTATTTTCCCCCCCAGTATCATGAGTCCCTTTCTAGTTTTCTGGCTGTACACACACTCACTTCGACATACATATACATATAAAAATCAGAAGCTAGGATCTATATATGTGAGATAGCATGTAGCTTTAATTGGCATTTTCTTGATGGCTAAGAATACTGAACTTAAAAAATATTTATTGGCTATTGATATTTCTTCTTTTGAGAACCTGGTTCAATTCCTTAGTGTATTTTATTTTTATTTAGCCTTTTTGTTCCATTTCTTTGTATTCTTCATGTATTTTAGAATACTTGTAATCATCTGCCACATGGACAGCTGGTAAAAATTTTTTCCTCTGTTCTGTAGTCTGTTTCTTTACTCTTTCTATGTTGCACAGAGTGTTTTTATTTAATGAAGTCTCACTTGTCAGTTGTTGACATGATTTTCTAAAAGAAAATGGAGTCCTTGCTATAACCCATACAGCTTAGGGATTGACCTAATTGAGGCGATGGGAATGAAGACATGACAGACCCACACAGAAAAGCTGGGACTGTGTGGGCAATGTGCTCTGATGGAGACAGACCATTAGCATTCTGCAAACTCAGCACATTTACTTTATACATTTGAGTCAAGGAGGTGGGTTTACTGTATACAGCCGAACAAGGCAGCTGGCTTAACTAATCTCAATAGATCTTTGTAGGGGAGTATTTTAGGTTGCTGTTACTCAGGAGGAAGCTGTGGTTGAGAGTTTCAGTGCACACTGCTTTTAGGAGAAGTAAACATCCATACTTGGAACAGAGGAAGGCATTGCCATTCCCCTGAGCCTGACCCAAGGAAGACTTTGCCATTCCCATGGGTCTGAGGCTTTTAGTTCCTTGACATGGCTGTGCTCCTGTCAACAACACACATTCACTCAGAACTTCATTTGCCCCTTATACATGCACGTAAGGCTTCCTCTGCTCCCCACAGGTCCTATCTAGAAAGTCCTTACCTATACTTACATCTTTAAATGTTTTTCCTAGATTTTCCTCCAACATTTTCAATTCCAGGTCCTATGATTCATATGGATTTGGTTTATTTTTCAGGGTAAGAGATAAGCATACCTGTAGTTATCCAGTTTTTCCAGCACCCTTGTTGAAGTGGCTGTCTTTTCTCCAGTGTGTATTTTTGGCATCTTTGTGAAAAATCAGGTGGACGTAAATGTTTGGGTTTATATCTGCTTCTTTTATTCTCTTCCATTAATCAATATGTCTGTTTTTGGTGTCAAACTATCCTGTTTCTGTTACTATGGCTCTATATAACTTGAAGTCAGGCATGAGGATACTGTCAGCCTCATTTAATTAGTGAGTAAATTTTGATTAAGATTGCTTTGGTGATCTGAGATCTTTTGTGTTTCTAAATGAATTTTAGCATATATATATATATATGAGTAGTATTGAAACTTTGATGAGGATTGTATTGAATATGCAGATTGATTTTGGTAAGATATCAATTTGAACAATTTATAGTCTCCCACTCTATACACAGGAGAAGTCTTTCCATCTTCTAGCATCTTCAATTTCTCTCTTGCTTTAAGTTCTCATTACAGAGGTACTTCACTTTCTTGGTTTACTATAAAGTATTTTATTTTATTCTGTTGCTATAGTGAATGGGATTATTTTCCTGATTTTTTCCTTCTTGCAGTAAATGGTACCTAACACAGAGACCCACAAATGAACAGTGTACAGAGAGTGAGAGTCTTTGGAGCACCCACTCAGTCCTAAATGAGAAGTTTTTATCAAACCTCTCGCTTTAGGGCTCAAGAGTCTATGTGGAAGAAAAGATTTTAAGTGTCAGAGAGGTGGTGAATGACTCCAAAGAAATAGCTTCCCCTAGACACAACAGTTGGACAAAGTACAGTAATGGACTTTATGTAGCATTCCTTATTATCTCTTTCTTAATTGGGCAATGGAAAGCAAATGAGTTGCTGTGTGAATATAGAAAGACATATTTCTAAAAGAGATACATATTCTATGAAGAAGTGGGGATATTATAGCCAAAAAATAATTAAAGCAACACAATGAACTGAAAAGTATCAGCATGGATAGAAAAATGACTATCAAAATTTGAATAATACAGTAAAAAGACACTGAGAAAGAATGCAAAGAAAACTCCATGCAGTGAGGTTGGCTCTTGCTGCCTTGTAAGTCCACTTTTGATTTTTCTTTTTTCCTAAATTATTTTGTTCATTACATGACATCTTGTAAATAAAATTGTTAAGACTGTGCAGTTAAAAAATTGGCAGTAAAATGGCACTGTGAGTTTAGTTCAGACTCAGGAAGTAACTATTTACTTGAAGTTCATGGTGATTTTGAAGCAGATAGAATTATTGATGGTTGGAGTCTCGACAGCTCTGGGAGGTGAAGAGTCAGGGGAAATGAAGGAGTAGCACATGGATTGGGAGGTGAGGAGAGTGTGAAGCATTGCAGGATGGTGTTTCCACAGGCAGCCTAAGCCACACCATCTTTCTCTGTTCTGCAATGTTTCTCCTCACAGTTTATGTTGTGCTCTGCACTCCAGCACCCCATCTAGGCTTCCAATCAGCCTCTCCACTCTCCTAGTCCCCTCAGTCTTATCAGAACACGGATATTTGCTTGTCTTTCTCGTATTTGGAAGAAGAAACCATAGCTTTCTGAGTTTATATATTTCTTTTAGCAGTTTCTCCATCGTAGCTCCCACTTTATGCCGGTGGGATGATGGTTTATTTTGCTACTTTCCTCCTTGCGTGCTAATTCCAGTGAGATGCCTGTCATTGTTCTTGCTCCAGTTCTACTACAAATGATACCACCCATGCCATCGAGGTTGCCACATTTCCTGGTGCCATTCTGACCTTTTTTTCTCTACTCCTCCAGTAGCACTGACCCTTATGATGTATCAAGACTTTCTCCAGTCTCCTCCTTTGTCACTTTCTTGGCTTACCACATTCCAGTCACGTTTATTTTCTTTAAAATATGTTTCTTTTATTTTTGAGATTATAGTATAATTACATCAGTTCCCCTCTTCCCCTTCCTCCCTCCAAACCCTCCTATATACCCCTCCTTGCTGTCTTTCACATTCATGGACTCTTTTTATTATTTGTTACATACACACACACACACACACACACACACACACACACACACACACATTCCTGAGTACACAAATATAACCTTCTCAGTCTGTCTAATATTCCTTGTACATTTGTTTTCAAGGCTGTCATTTGGTATTGGATAACCAATTGATGTGTTCTTCTCTGGGTAGGACTATTTCTCCTGCCCTCAGTATTTCTTAGCTGCCTGTAGGTCTTTGTGTAGGGTTGAGGCCTCCTGGACTTAAGAACTGCTCAAAAAGAATGAAATCCTGTCTTGAACTGGCAACCTAGCCAACTACCCAGGGCTAGTGAAGTCATGGATCTCAAAAGAGAGCTGACAGCCAGCACATTACTAAATTAGCACAATCCCTAACTACATCCAAAATATTTGCCAGATAAGTCTAGTCCTCACCCCTCATCCAGGATACTTCTCTTTTCAACATACACCATTATATAAAACCATATTAAATCAAAATGCAGAGTTGTGGAACCCAGTCCCAACGGATACTTCTGCATTACATCCCCCCCGTACCTAAGGCTCAAGGATCATTACGGAAGAGGAGGCAGAAAGACCATAAGAACCAGAAGATAGAACGGAAGTTGGCTGTGACATTGTGTGTCTTGGTAATGTCAGAAGTCATACCCATAAAGTCTCACCATCATGACTGCCTATACATGAGCTGAACAAGATAGACTTTTTTCTTTTATGTCTTTGAACATGACTAGCTTTTTGCCTCAGGAAATTTTTTCAGGTAAATTTTTTTCTCTATTCTCTATATAAATGCAAAGATGGTTTTTCATTCTTAGGTATTAGTTTTATCTCCTTCTTTGATGCTTCACCTAATACTTCTGATTCTTCTTTATTTTAGTCATGTGTTTCCTACCTGATACAGTTTACTTCATAGTACACTTTTTGTCACATAATGTCTCCTTGCCTCCCTACTTTCCTCTCTACCTCTTTTTATCTCTCCTCCATCTTTTCCTCTGTATTTAAAGAGTATAAACATCATGAAGACAATAATATACCTGTGCCTTGTTCACAGCCATAATTTTCTTACCTAGGATTGTTACATGATGAATGAATAAAGGGACCAAATCAATTATAATTTATATAATGTATTTTCAAATATGTAATAGTCTTCATTCAAAAATAGGTCTTGCTTTGAATTCAAGTGGCTGAATGGATATGAGCTTCTCGAGTATTTTTAATCAAATTTCATTTTGCTCTACACGTGATACTGGTATAAGTAAATTGCCTTTTTATAGAATTTCTCATTCAAAACTTCAGCAAATGTTTAAAAAGCTTTTTGTGGACCTCATTATAACAGTCTACTTAATCAAATGCATGTGTTTGTTTTCAGTTTAAATTAAGGAAATCTGAGCAGCTTGGGGAACTAAGAAAGATGATGAAATTCTCTACACCCCCAAATCTCTTCTGCACTCTGATGTTGACTGTCTGCCTTCCTCTAAGCTTTAATGTCGCCTGATCTGGGTCACTCTCTGAAGGCTTATTAACTTCCACTTCCAGTATAATTGCAGCCAGAAGCACAGAGTAATTTGAATGCTTTTGACAGGGATAACTTTGGATAATCTTTTATTTATGTAATTAGCTTGGTTTAATTAAGGGTCAAACCTGAGGGGTTTCTCATACTATTGCTATCATATACCCTGCATTAAATGCATTTAGTTTTACTCAGAGTAATTCTGTTCCAGGACAGATAAATCCCAGCAGGATATTCTGACCTGGTTCTGTCCCCCTGTACACACAAACAGATAAACTCAACTTGAGCTCCAAGGTCTTTGCGTTTTTGACTTCCTCTCCTTTTCCCAGGCTAAATTGTGCCGATATGCATTCTATCCTGTTTGCAGTTTTATTCCCTCTTTTTAAAATACTAAAATAGAAACATCATCCTAAAAAAGCTGTTGGTTATTGCTAATGTGTCTGGGAAGAAAGGAAGACCCCAACTGGGACACGAGAAGGTTTTGCATTTCTCCTCTTTTCTGGTGCAGAAATGATTGCAAAACAGCTTCCTGTCTTTAAGAAAATTTAGCAGGTCTAGGAAGTTAAAGGGCAAGAAGTGAAGAAAAGATATTCTTCGTTAAGACCTTGGCCTGCTGAGTAGAGGAGGGCAGATTGGATGAGAGGCCGTCCCGATGGGAGGTGAGGAGAATGAATTAACAAGAGGGCTTGGGGCTGAAAGGAAAGGTGAAAAGTGCTGGTGATAAAGGTTTGGTGTGCGATAAATAATGAAGCCATCATGTGCTTATTCCTATGCTTTTCTTTATCTGGACGATACTCCTACTAGAAAAATGCCCATGACTTTATTGATCCTGTTCACATGTATGAAAGGACAGTTTTATTCTCCATAGATGAAAAATGTATAGTCTTGAACCGATTGTCATTTTTCCTGTCTTCTCTGTCTTCAGTTCATTCTATATATGGCTATTCTATTACATATTTGAAAATATGTATTTTGTAAATTGCAATAGAGTTGGTCCTTTTTTATTCAGTCATAGATAATAAATACTACAGTTCTAGGTAACAAAGCTTTGGCTGTGAAAAGGGTGTGTGTGCATACACACACACACACACACACACACACACACGCATGGGCATGCACACACGTGTACACACACACATGTGTATATCCTAGAATTTCCACTTTCTGAATCTTTTCCCATTGCCCTAGTGCTACTGGCTTAGGACAGGATTTTAAGGAACTCTGGTATTTCCAACAACCCAAGAAACAGATGTACCACGCCGAGAGAGATAGACAGAATTACAGTCATAGTTTGGATGAAATTACTGGCTGATAAATTCTGAGAAATATCATGAGGACCATTTTCTGTGCAATCATCAAGTATTGTTACCACTGCATCCTACTGCCTGAATTAAATCCACATGGCTTTGAATGGTTAGTTCAACTCTTACTCTAGTCAAGGAAAAAAAAGCAAAACCTGCCATTTATCACGTGTGCTGTTGGTGTCTTGTCAGTAGTTCCCTGGGTACAAGCCATAGAACATATGTGTCTCTGACATACTTTCTGGGTGCGTTGAAGGACAAAATTATTTTAAAAGTCATAGAACATCTTATTTACCTTTTAAAATTAGGTTGAAACTTGACATTATAGTATAAAAGAATGGTGGCATCTTAGTGTGAATCAAAGCAGTAGTACTCATGGTACTGGCTGTCATTGTATTTCCTCACAGCTATGACCTTGGCATTAGAAAATAATGTTAGATACGTATGAGAGTATTTTCGAGAAGCAGGAAAGATTATTATTAGCTGTATTAAATTTTAACCCTTGAGGGCCTGTTATTTTAATGTTCTCTGTGGCAATGTGAGAAGTGGTTTGGTTGTCTACTGACGTGATCCCACTTCAGGTTGCTCTGAAGCAAAGCATGTGTGTATCCGAGTTGTGAGATGACCTAGCTGCTATGCCATTTTTAGATGAATGGAACAATTAACAAACTAGAGATTTCTAATGCGTGTGCCAGATATTTTCTTGAAATCAGAAAAAGTGAGCTGCCTCTTAAAAAAAATCTGTCTTTTTAAGTTTATTGAACTTTCACTCATAAATTAGAAACTTATTCACTCAGAAGTTTGAGAAGCTTTTTCCCATCACTATGCGTTATGTACTTTCCTGGCACCCAAATGCTTTCCTACTTGGACTGGTGATATTAATGAATTTGTAAGGAAATTATTCAGCATTGATGAGATCCAAACAGCTCAGTGGATCAGTACTCTTCGCATGGGCGGTGCATTATGTGATGAATGCCTTCAGCTGTCATGTCATCAGGCTTGATTGGATTGGGGACATTTAGACAACAGGTACAGTGTTACCTCCAGGTGTGTTGATTGGATTGGGGACATTTAGACAACAGGTACAGTGTTACCTCCAGGTGTGTTGATTGGATTGGGGACATTTAGACAACAGGTACAGTGTTACCTCCAGGTGTGTTTGTGAGGACGTTTGCAGAGGAGGTTGGCATGGTCAGTTGGACTAAGGAAGAGGTCTACCTTTAATGTGGACAGGTATTGTCTAATCAGCTTGGGGCCTGGATAGCAGAGGAAAAGTATTTCCTCTGTCTCTCCTCAATCTGGGCCATTTTTCATGCCTTGAGCCTCAGAAGTTTAGGCTGTCTGGCCTTTGCACTCCAAGATTCAGGCTCTCAGGACTTCAACCCCAGAGTAAGAATTATACTGTTAGCAGCCTAGCTTCTGAGAGTTTTGAATATGGGTTTTGGTAAGCTATTGGCATCCCAGGCTCTCCAGCTTGCAATTAGCCTTCTTTGGGACTTCTCAGCCTTCGTAATGACCTGAGAAAATTCTACCTTGTAAATTCCCTCTCCTATCAGTCATTCTCTCTATGTATATCCTATTTTTTCTGTTTCTCTGGAGAACCTTGACTAATTCCCATTATGCTACAGAATCATACATTGTTAACAGAATAGCCTATTCAAACTATAAGACAGACTAATGGCTTTTAATGGAACACAGTATAAAGACCTCACGGATACGGTTTCCAGTGTCAGATCTTGGTGTCATATCAAAGGAGAACAAACACAGTTGTGTGAAAAGGCTATTAAAATACCCTTTCCTTTTAGCACAACTTATCTGTTTGAGACTACTTCTTTCCCCATAGATTTAACCAACTGACATCTCAGAAAAAAAAAAAAGCTGAATACAGAAAAATTATCAGAAACGAACTGCCTTCAGTAAAGTCAGAAGATAAAGAGTGTTGCAGGAGTGGTAATCAATGACACTTTTCCCACTAAAACTCCTCCTTCGGAAGATGTTTGTGATGCTATGAACGAGAAATGTCCTGTGGAGGCTCACATATTTGGATACTTGCACCTAGTCAGTGGCACTGCTGGGAGAAGGTTTGGAATCTTTAGGAAGTAGAGCCTTGGTGAAGAAAGTATGTCATTGGGGACGGGCCTTGAGAATTCATAGCCTTGCCCACTTCCTGTTTTCTCTTTCTATTTCCTGTGTGGGGGTCAAATATAACCAGCTAACTTCTTGCTCCTAACAGCACACCATATTTTCCCTGCCATTCTAGACTGTAGCCCTCTAGAACCATAAGTCAAAACCAGCTTTTCTCCAAGCTCCTTGAAGTTTTATCACAGCAACACAGAAGAAACTAATACATTTATATAATAAAAATGTTAGTTATGGTGCAACAAAGTGTTATTTTAGAGTAATTCAATGTATAGATGTTTTAAAATCTTAATTATGTTTTCAAATATTATAAATATCAATAACCAAAATTCTATAGAACTTTTCAGAGTATAAAATGGTCCTTATTTTATAAAGTTCAAGAATTATTGGCCAACTTTATATTATGCACATAGAGCATAACAATGCAACAAAAGTATTTCCACTTACATTTTGCTAAAATTAGAAATAATTCTTAGTTATAATATTAGGTGTCTGGTGTAAAGAACTTTATTATGTAAAATACTTTTGTTATAAATGTTGTGTACCTTTTTGTTCTAAAAATACATACCTACAGGTTAAAAAAAAAAAAAAAAACCTCTGCATTTTAAAAGTCCAATCTCACCAGGCATGATGGTAAACTTCTGTAATCCCAGCTCTTGGGATCCTGAGGCAATAGGATCAGGGCCAGCTTGGGTTATGTAGAGGACCCTGTCTCAACCAATAAAACCCAAATCCTCCTTTAATCTTTACTGTTCGTATTTTGTTTTCCTTTGGGAAATTCCACTTAAATATTTCAATGGCTTTGTCTCAATATTGACTCCCCTGATCAGATCCTTGAATGAGCTGCTTTAAAGTCAGACAGCCTCCCTTGTCTCTAGAGAGTTTGGTTGTTCGTTCTGTTTCCTGTGATGGTGTGCCGTAGGCTCTAACTGCCCTCAGCGATGATCACACAACCTCCATGTCCATCCCACCTCCTGTGTACACTTCTTGATTCCCTATTGCCACAGAGGCATCACCTTGCCCATAGATGACGGTGTCTGCTTAATTCATAAATGTGAACTGACCCTGTCAAGATTGATATCAAAGTTCTTGGCATGGCTAAAGACTTGATAACCACCTTTGATCAGTGCTCACCATGTGCCTCTTCCTTGGTCTTCCCCTCACTTCTGATAACTGAACAACATACTGACAGTTGCCTCAGAACCTATGTTTTGGGGAACACAGGTAAATATTCTCCCTTTTTGTGCCTGTCATTAATTAATGACTCACTCTTCAAATAGGACATTAAACCTTCTTGGAATATATCAGATGTTCTAAGAAATCTGTTAGTTCAACTTGTGTGTATTCAGGCTCATCCTTTTTAGAACATTTGATCTTCTTGTCACATTAAGACGTACTTTCTAGGTTTCCTGCACAGTTATCAGCCTTAAGTTTCTTTTTACAGCCACCACTGTAATTCAGTTCATTCCACTTTCAAGTTTTGGGTTTTGCATCCTGCTCTTTCTTGGTTCTCTCCTTTGTTTACATAGAACATTTCTTCAAAAACTTCCCAAGGCAATATTTTGGTGGTGAATCTTCGAGACTGTGCAGTTCTATAAAAAGCCTTAATTCCTTTAAGTGTTAATGTCTTTTTCTCAATTGTCTTACTATATTTCTCTTGTGAAATTTCACGGCATTCTCATTTCTAGACTTTTGTGTCTCATTCTCTGGGACCTTTTAGGATATTTTCTTCATCTCAGGTGATCTGAAATCTTATGGTGATATTTTTTAAAGTGTGGCAATTATCATTCACAAAAATTCATTATTTTTTTTCCATGATAAGGAATTAAAGCTAGAAATAAACTGCTTGGGGAACCTCACTTTCCAAAGCTCTGGGAACTGAACGTGGTATAGGACTAGTTCTCATGGAGAGAATGCTAGTAGAAGGAAGGGATACTGTCTGCTCCAAGCCTTTTATAAAAGAGGTGCTGTGGAATAATCTTTTCGTACACTGTGAAGATGTGTCTTTGCCAAGGCACCTTCTTATTGGTTTAATAAAGAGCTGAATGGCCAATATCTAGGCAGGAAGAGGTTAGATGGGATTTCTCAGCAAAGAAAGAGAAGAAGAGATAAATCTGGATGTGAGAGAGATGCCAGAGGACATGGAGAGGAAACAGGGGGTGCAAGATGGAAGAGAGGTAAAAAGCCATGAGGCAAAAGTTAGATTAATATAAGTGGATTTATTTCCGTTAGAAGGGCTAGTGGGACAAGCCTAAGCTATAGGCCAAGCTTTCATTAATTATTAAGATGGCTCCATGTCGTTACTTGGGAGCTGGCTGGCAGGGCAGAGAAAAACTCATTACAAATAGGAGTGTTTCCTCTGTGCTCTGAAAAATTACAGGACAGCAAGCCATCAAGCAAGTGTTCGTAGACACCTGAACCATCATATGGAACAGACCTCCTTTCTCTCCCTGAACTTCTACATAAAAGAGATGCAACAGTCTATCACATTTGAGGCATGTCTTGGAGGAACTTAAAGAAATCATGGCGTGTGCACTATAAATAACACAATATTCCTATTTTAGCTTGGGCACTTGGTTAACAATATTATTCTGAACACATATCCTTTGTTTATAGAGAATTTTTCTTTTAGCATTTAATTAGCAATATATTGCATGTTCTTAATTCTTTCTTTTTACAGGATCAATTAGCAGATATGGATCTCTCAGTCAGTCTTCTAATTTTCTCTCCCCCACCCAGCCCTGTCATCAAATATTTATAGGTAGATTGGGTAATGTATATACATGGATATTTTAAAGCTTATCATTAGTACATTTAACTCATTTTAGTAATATAAAACTTATTTACTAACACAAAATTCTTATTTTGTATTGCAATATACCTTTGCTTATATTTCTATTTTTATAATTGTTTTGAGATTTTCTTCTGCTTCTTATATTTTTCTATATTTCTTTAATCTTTATTGTTGTTTATTCTTTATTTTTATTTTTTATTCTTATTTTCTTTCCTCAACATTAGATGATTCTATGTCAAAGACTGTTAATCTTTGAGCACATCTGTCCATACAAAGAAGGAGGCTTTTCAAGTGATTGGAAGCCCATTGTATATGAGTAAAAGACCTTCTTTGGACTTCCCTGTTGTGGGATGGGTGACAAGATATCTTCTTTTGGAATAAGATTTTGGTTTGGAGATAAGGTCTGGTTGCTGGACTTATTCTATCTATCTATCTGTCTATCTATCTATCTATCTATCTATCTATCTATCTATCTATCTATCTATCTTTCTATCTATCTATCTATGGCTAGGGGCAGAATCAGGGCAAGGAACCTGGGCTTAGTTATTAAGGACTTCCATCACTCTCCACCGACTTCTCCTGATTTTGTATCACCCTCATTCTCTAGGGGGCTGTATACTTTCCAAAGAAAATCTGTTCTCTGTGAGACTCAGGGAAAGGGATTAGTCTGATCTCTTGGCTTTTAGAGGAATCTGAGTTTGAATTGTCCCTGTGCAAACATTAAGTTAAGCTTCCTGATTAGTGCAACCTTGCATCCTATCACTGAAGGTACCAGATACATCTAAGCACCTGAGTTCAGGACTCAGGGATGCGAATCATGAGCCTCAACATCTAAGTTCAAATTTCAGTCCGTGTGTGTCGTGTGTTTGTGTGTGTCTATGTGTGTGTTTCCGTCTGTCCATCCACGGAGGCCAGAAGAAGGCACTGGATCTTCGGAAGCTGGAGTTAGAGGCCCTTGTGAGCCACCCGACATGGGTGCTGAGAACTGATTCTGGCTCTCTATAAAAGCATCAAGCATTCTTAACAGCTAAGGGATCTCTTCAGCTCTTCCCTGTCTACGCCATTTGTAGATTCAAAAATTTTGTTGAACTCTTTTAATTATTGTCACTTCATACCCTGTTCTCTTTGTCTATGTAAAATTATATATTTTAGATTTTTTTCTTTTCTTTTCTTTTCTTTTTTCTTTTTGGTCACAATGACATAAAAGAAAGAGAGAGGATAGACATGTTCACTCCTCCATGTCTAGCCTACAATATATTTTTTGGGGGGGTGTTTAAAGAAGGAGCTTTAAAAATATTTATACTTTTGTAAACCCCAAAGTGCGAGGAAAACAGAGTGGAGACAGGTGGAGGAAAGGCCTTATTAGAATTCCATCCCATGCTCTTTTCCCTGTAACTGAGCATCTGCCTGGTGCATCCTGTCCAGAGCTCTTCCTGGACTGGTTGTGCACTGTGAAATACAGAGCTTTCCTTCGTTGTCCTGAAGTAACATTAAGCTTTACGACAGTAAATTCTTCACTTAATCTGCAGAATATATTGCTCATATAAATTGTAAAAGCACTGTGTTAATCAGATCCGCCACTAAGTAAATTGCCTGAGTTCTCCTGCCAGTTAGAAAACCTTAGACTCTTGGGTCTAGTATTTCTCTTAGCTGACAATTCAAATTAAGCAAGAAAAATACTTGCGGATTAGAACCTGAAATATAACTTGAAGCCTAAACGCTGTCTTTATACGGTTTCACACAAATGCCCTTTTTCTTAATTCACCTTAAGTTGCTGCAGGGCAGAAGCACTGGCAGGCAGAGACTCCTGTATACTTTCCCCTTCCTTCAGGAGACTGGAAGACATTTGTGCTGTCTTATCAGTATCTCAATTTGCTGATATATGTGTCAAAGTGCACATCTATTGAAGCAGAACCTCCATGGGAAGTCTCGAGATTAAACTTTTACAGACATCTCCGGTGATTCTTGCTATCCAAGAGTATGAGGTCTACTCATTCCACAGAGCGGTAAACTGTTGCTGGAGAATTTTTCTCCAGCTCCCGCCACCAAGTCCCGCCAGTCTCAGGGCCCACTTATAAAATAAACACACAGACTCTTACATTATTTAAACTGCTTGGCCATTAGCTCAGGCCTGTTATTGTCTAGCTCTTACTCTTATATTTAGCCCATTTCTATTAATCTTTACTTTGCCACATGGCTCATGGCTTACTGGTACCTTACATCTTCCTTGTCCTGATGGCGGCTGGCAGTCTCCCCCACTCAGCCTTCCACTTCCCAGAATTCTTTTCCTTGTCCCGCCTATACTTCCTGCCTAGCCAATGGCCAATCAGTGATTTATTTACTGACCAATCAGCAACACACTTGACATACAGACCATCCCACAGCACTTCCCCTTTTCTTTTCTTAAAAAGGAAGGTTTTAACTTTAACATAGTAAAATTACATATAACAAAACAATTATCAAGCAAGAATTACAGTTACAATATTAAAGAAGAGATCCTATCTATCTTCTATTTGTAAGTTTAAGGTTTTATATCTAACTTATCTTTTATTATAACTAAGGAAAATTGTAAGTATCTAGTCTTTAACCACATCAAAGACCTCAGAAGGATATATTACTACCTGAGAAATGGAGAAGGATATAAGCAACTTTTAGGAGTCTTGTAGGGTAGACAGAGACAGCTGGCAGCCTGGACAGTCATTCAAAGTTCTCTTGTAAAGTTGGGGCATCTGTCTTCAGCCCACAGGCCTAGAGTCTCTTATTCACTTTTCTCTGTGTCCTGTAGAATGTCTGGCAGTTTTCTCTGCAAAGCAGGAACCTGAAGGACCATTTTGTCAAGCAAAGTTCAGTGGTCACCTTTGTATGGGTCCTGCATGTCCAGTTGATCAGACAGTCCAGGCAAGAACAGTTTCTTGCCCAAATGGCTATTTTTGTCAAGGTGAAGATAAACTCCGTATGGAGTGTCTTCGATGCCCATCCTCCTCTCTGAAGTAAATCGGTGCTGTCAGGAGCAGACATGTCTCACTGTCCAGAAAGTCTAAATTTTTAAAACATTTTAAATGCCATATTCTGTAGGTCTTTGAAGTGTTTGAAGACTACCTATCTATCTGAAATATATCTATGTATACCTAGAAGACTTAACTAACATGGTTACAAATATTATCATAGATGACTAACTATTAATCTATTTTTTAATTATCCATTACAATTTTAAATGAGTTACATAAACATAATACCTCAAACAAGAATAGAAATATATATACAGTATAACAAAATTAAGTTTAAATTTGTATCAATAAACTAAAATCTATAGCGATGTAAAACATTTTAAACAAGTTGTTACTCTTTAAAAGTAGGTTCATTAATCTACCCTTTCATCCTATCATATCTAAACTATCCCCTTTTTTTCTTTAGAAAGAGATTGTATTTATAATCAACCTGCTTTAAATAAAAATATTGGTTTTTGTCTGTCCCACATCAGAGGGCTCTTCTGATTTGGGACATAAGAATCTCTTAACCATTTTTTTTTTGAGCAATATGTCTGGGTTTAGAGGGGGAGTGAGCCAATTCCATCTCTAAAGCCAGCTTGGTATATTTGGGAATTTGGGCGTAGCTTCTCTTACTACTTCCTGCTGGAGGGGGGCGCTGTATCTTATGGGGACACGAAGAAAATTTTAGGATCATGGAGTAGTCCATGAGGCTGTATCGTCTGAGCCAGTTGCCTTGGAACCATTCTGGATGTTGAGTCATCTGGGCCATGGTGTCATTGGAGACCTTTCAGGGGGTCTTGGCTGGTCAAACCTGATGTATCTTAATCTGGAACAAATCCATAGTCTCTGGCTTTCTGTGGAAACAAAAGCAGAGACTCTTTTCCAAAGCAACATATCCTTATATCCAAATTTTGAAGTCAAGGTACCTTTAAAATATACATTTTGGCATAACTCAACAGCTTTTACAATCAAATGTTTTTCTGCAGTTACGAATATCAAAGAGAACATAATCCAGATTCTTTGTGTGGTAGCCATCTTTACGTGGCTTATTTTTTTATATTAGCGTGAGCCTATTGCTTTAAACTGCAGCCTTCTAAGCCTGAAATGGGGCAGTGGCTGCTGGCTCCGCCCACTTCAGCTTCCCAACATGGCGGTAGTCCGCTTTCCGCCAGCTCTGGGAGCCGTAACTCTCAGAAATAGTGGGTCTACACTTTTACCAAAGTAGCGTGTAGCCCAGAAACCTCTTTTTTTGTTTTGTACTAGCAAAGGCTAAATCCACCACACAGCTTAATGTGCCACTTGCAGGGGCCTCATTCCCGCCATACAGCGGCAGGTTGAGCATGCACGCCAGGAACCCGCCATAGTAGCTCAAACATGCAGGCTGCCGCTAGCTTAAAAGAGACAACTAGGAGCTGTTTTTAGCTCCGTTTTAGAATCTTTTTTTCTCCGTTTTTAGGTGGAGACTCTTGCCACCACGTTGGACGCCATTTGTAGCTGGAGAATTTTTCTCCAGCTCCCGCCACCAAGTCCCGCCAGTCTCAGGGCCCACTTATAAAATAAACACACAGACTCTTACATTATTTAAACTGCTTGGCCATTAGCTCAGGCCTGTTATTGTCTAGCTCTTACTCTTATATTTAGCCCATTTCTATTAATCTTTACTTTGCCACATGGCTCATGGCTTACTGGTACCTTACATCTTCCTTGTCCTGATGGCGGCTGGCAGTCTCCCCCACTCAGCCTTCCACTTCCCAGAATTCTTTTCCTTGTCCCGCCTATACTTCCTGCCTAGCCAATGGCCAATCAGTGATTTATTTACTGACCAATCAGCAACACACTTGACATACAGACCATCCCACAGCAGTAAACAGTACAGACATTACCAAATCCTTGTTCAATTAAAGAAATATCACTCTAATATCATGTTATTAGAGTTTATTTAAGCATATTTATTTGTTAAAAAGAAGATTGAGACAATTTTTAGTAACTTGACTTTGATACATAGTTTCCATTGAAGCCGGTGTAATGGTCTGTGTGGGAGGAAATTTTCAAGGTTGGGCAGGGCGACTGTATGCCATGTGAACAGCTGAACCTCAATGTTGTGGTATTATCTGCTCTTAAGCTTAAGCCTTAGTTTGAATAAGACTGCCTCCGGTGTCCTTCTGGACTCTTTCCATCATTTTGCTCAGCTACTGTTCCAGTTAGGTATTGCTGTATCACAAATCACCTTGAATCAGCAGCAAAGTCAACCGCCATCTTATGCTTATAAAGCCTAAGTGTGGGGATTTGGATAAGGCACAACGGGGAGGCTTTTCTCTGGCCCACATTGTCTGCAGTCTTACCTGGAAACTTCTATAGCAGCTGTGACTAGAATCTTGACATGATTTCTTCATCTGTTTTCATGACTGCACAAGCTGGAAGCCTGGGCTCAGCTGCCACAGTTGACAAGACAGCTCTCTTGCCATGTGGCTGGTAGCCTGAGTGGGTTCTGAGGGTTAGAGTCTCCAAGGGGGCGGAGGCTGCATCATCTTCTATGACCCAGTCTCAGAAGTGGAAAGCATCACTTCCAGCTTGCATAAATCGCATAATCCAGGGTTGTAACAGGCTCTCTCTCTCTCTCTCTCTCTGTCTCTCTCTCTCTCTCTGTCTCTCTCTCTCTCTCTCTCTCTCTCTCTCTCTCTCTCTTTGTTGTATGCCAATTCATGTGTGTGGGGGCCAGTATATGCACATGTGTAAGTGTGTGTGTATGAAAGCCAGAGGTCAACCTTGGATGTTGTTCCTTAGGAGCTGTCTACCTTGACTTTTGACACAGGCTCTCTCACTAGACCTGGGGCTTACTGATGAGGCTAGGCTGGTCAACTAATGAGCCCTAGAGATCTGCCTGTCTCTGCCTCCCAGGTGCTGGGATTCCAGATGCAGGCTATCATGCTGGCTTCTTATGTAAGTGCTGGGAATTGAACTCAGATCCTCATGTTGACAAAGCAAGCATTTGCAACTGCCTACACCCTCAGCTGCTAGACCCTATCTCTTAATAGGAGAAATACCAAAAAATTTAGGGCTTGTGTCTTAAAGTTAACAGCAACTGAGTTAAAAAAAAATGTCTAGTCATTGAATGGCTAGCATCCTTTCTAAGCTCGTCAATCTTTATAAATAAGAGCATTTCTATGATGATGATTATGGTAGGTAGGCTCTGGTCTATGACTATAGAGGCTTTGTCCAACAACTGATGGGAGCAGATGCAGAGACCCACAGCCAAACATTAGTTGGAGCTCAGGGAATCTGGCAGAAGAGGTGAGGAAGGTTTGATTGTAGGAGCCAGAGGGGTCAAGATACCACAAGAAATGGCCCACAGAATCCACTAACCTGGCTCATAGGGGCTCACAGAGACTCATCTGGCAATCAGAGAGCCTGCATGAGACTGACCTGCTGTCCCCTAAATATATGTTATGGTTGTGTAGCTTGGTGTTCTGCTCCTGTGAAATATGGAAATGGGGGCTGACTCTGACTCTTTTGCTTGCTTTTGGGACCCCTTTCCTCCTACTGAGATGCCTTGCCCAGCCTTAAAATGAAGAGATGTGCCTAGTTTTATTATACCTTAACTTTCCATTTTTAGTTGATATCCCTGGGAGGCTTGCCCTTTTCTGAAGCGAAAGGAGGAGGAAGGAGTGGATTTGGGGGATAGAGGATATGGGAGGGGGAGGAACTGGGAGGAGAGGAGAGAGGGAAAACTGAGGTTGGGATGCAATATATGATAGAAGAATAAATTTAAAAAAACAGCTAAAAGGGAAACCAAGAGCATTTCTCTTCTTTTCTAGTGAAGGAAATCTAGCCAAATCCTATTCCTGCATATCTAATTTACATATGTGATTTCATGGCCATGCTGTAGAGCTGATTTAACGAACGAAGACACTGATGTGCTAAAGGAGGATCAGCTTGGTCAGGGCTACACAGCAGGGAAGGTCTGATTCCGGAGCTCAGGCCCTGGGCTACTCTCTAATCGGCAGCATTTTCATATTTATGTGCAATCCTCCCATCGCAGTCCAGGAAGTTTACATAATCTAATGTCACTGGTGAGGGTTGAAATAAATTTCTAATCACACTATCAAATAGCCCAAGCGTTTTGAAAAGTTGCTTTTGGCTAAATGGTGGCTGGATCGTAAACCTTACCATCCAGCAAAGCACTCAGGGGCTACAAATTTTTAAGGTTTTCATTTCCTGTGGAAAAAAGAAAATGTTCTTAGTTGCACTCCGGCTGCTGATTTTGAACCGAGAAGTAAAAGATGCCTTTCTCGGTGGAAAGGGCAGGGCACTTCCATTTGTCTTTCCCCGAGGGCTTGGCTATTTGGTCTAATTTTTGTGACAAGCTGACTAAGGGTCAGAGAATGTCAGCAAAAGTTTAGACAGGAAGGAGAAAGGCTGGTATCAGGTAGGGCCATAAGCAGAAAGTGGGCCCAGCCGGGCTCAGGCCAAGGAACAAGGCATCGCCATTTCTAAATCTTTCACAACTAGACTCATAATCTATATGTCAGCTCAAGTCAAACTACTGTTAATGAAGTTGAAGCCGAGACTGGAGGTGAGAAATCTTAGCTAAGGAGGCCAGAAAGTCACCTAGTAACCAAACCTAAGGCTAAGCCAGCCTGTGCTCCCTGTTCATATAAGACGCTTCACTGCTTAGTGGAGGAGCGGGAAGGGAGGGCTGGCAATGGGTGTGTGCTCTCCTAAAGGACTGCTTGTGATTCTTAGAAGTGATAGCGGTGTAAGTTGTTTTGAGAATAAGAAAAAAACGGCAAACTCACCAGCCTCTGCGCATTTCTTCTTAGATTTCCGTGCTTTCTAAGATAGGATCTTCTATCTGTGAACCTATTTGGATTTATTTCCCACAGAGAAATAATGTGGTCCTGACTCAATCCTCAAGGATTTTTGAGATGCCTAGTTTCTCCTCCTCTTTCTCTCTCCTTCTCTGATTCTCTTTACTTGTCACAGAGCCTCAGTATGGAGCCCAGGCTGGCCAGAGGATTGCAGCAATTCTCTTCCCCCACCTCCACCTCCTAAGTGCAGGGATTAAGGTGTTTCCTACCATGCTTTTTTTCTTCCTTCTTTTTCAGTGCTGGGGATGAGACCAGGCAAATGGCCTGCTACTAAGCTACACATCCAGCCCAGCATCTCTTTTTTTTCCTGAGTTTGGGACTTTTGGTCCATGAGCTATGTACTTACTTACATTTGCCCACTTTTGTATGTTGCTTAAATGTGTAGAATCAATTAATAAACATGATATAATCTTCTTTTCCTGAGCACTCTACATGAATAGTTTAGTGCTTCTTACCAATGTCTATTGAGTACTGATATTTCCCCCACCATTTAAGCTAAAGGATGCAGATATATTGAAAACTAGTTATATACTCTTATCTCAGATCATATACATAATTGTCTATCTTCCATCAAACCTGATGTTGAATATTTCTCAACACATGATTCAGGTAGCCACTCATATTAGTTGGTTCTTGAGGGGAGACTCAGGTAAAGAATCTCATTACTCAGTGGCACCAGGGAATTCAGAGAGAATGTGGTCAGGTTAACTTAGAGATACTAAATTCTTTATGATTAAGTATCAAAATACGCATGGAGGTCAACTTGGACCTAGGTATAACAGAGACTCCTTATGCTCCTAGCGTGTCCTGCCAGCAGTCTATTTTTTTTCCTGTGCCTGCAACAGGCTCTGCCCCACTGGCTGGTCCCCACCCTGAGTACCTGCATCTTCTCCTTTCGCTGCCTCAAGCTTTTCTCCAGTGTTCTTAGAGCTTGGTTGCCTGTAAAGACTACGTCAAAAAGTTTAAAATAGCCAAGCTCCCAGGAGGAACCCTCAATGAATAGCGAGGCCGGGATAGACAAGTCTTGTTCTCCATTCTTCTAGTGGGAGGGTCTTGAGGTTTGGTTGTCAAGGATCTTTTCAAGCTTGGTCCCTCCTGCTTTTTTATTGGCTCCTGCATCTTCCTTTTATACCTTCTTTATGTATCTTCCCAGGTTTGCCTTCTAAATCGTTTATCTTCCTCTAAGTCCTGATGCTTGGGTCTGCATTTAGGGAGTGCAAATGAAGGCTCTATACTAACAAGTCATAAACTTCGTTTGTGTGTGATGAATATGTTATCAAAATCCACTCGGTGACATAGTAAGTATGACTGACAACACTGGATTGTGCACTTCCAGAACTTCCAGAGGATGAATACCATGCTGTGTCCCTGCCATAAAACAAAACAAGATAAAACACGTCACAACATTCACAAGGGTGGTTCAAGGAAATTTTTGGTGATGATGGATATGTTAATGACTTGATTCAGTTGACAGTCTCACAGTGATAGGCAGATGATCAAATCCAATTTTTGTATAGCAACTACACCTCTAGACGCCTAATTAAAAATTTATAGTAATAACATTTTAATATTGGAGCCATTGATTTTGTTTTCCATCTCTGGTGTTAGAGAGCTCATTGGTAGACTGCATCGTTGCTGATGGTTATTCATATTGTCTCATTGTTCCATTCAGGATGGCCATTCCACAGGCGCTGCTTTTCTCTGTCACCTTCCCTCTGCCACCCAGCAGGCAAAGCTGTAGGCAAGGCTACTCTATCAGACTGGAGTCTAGCACAAATACGTAAAAATGCAATAAAACCTCAGCTAAACTACAATAAGCACAAACAGGAATGGAAAATGACCTTCTTTTTTATATAAATTACTATGAATTTGGAGTCATCCGCTACCACAACATAAGAGGCTGCAATGACCAATATAGAATATTTGAAAATAATTTAGTGCTGTGATTCCCAATATTGGTTAGTCACATGATTTGCTACATGGGAGATATTTATACTTATACATCTGAAATTTGAATTCTTTATTCAGTAGTGAATGAAGGAATCTGCACTTAAAAAAGTCTTACTGAATAGTTTTAATGATCTTACTGTTTGAAACCCATCTATACTGCTTATTAGAGGTTAAAGGAGATTGGCAACTTGAAGTTTCTTATCTTCTAGCTAATTTCTAAAAAAACACCATTGTGACTAAGGTCAGCATTTGAATTAGTTATGAATTCTTTTCTCCATATCAACTATATACCTGAATTAGGGATAATTCTGAATTAGTATGATCCAAACTAATAAAGTTTAATTGTATGTCATAGAGAGGCCATCTAGGTTCAAACCTAATCAAAAGTGACAAATGTAGCATGCTACTAAGGGCATTGGCAGGTCACAAAGGCAGAGATCAGTGGGACTTTAATAACAGAGTCAATTTTTTGCATAGATTCACCCAGGGCAGTAGTGTCCTTGCTATTAAGATTTTATGAGTCCCTGAGGATGAGTCATGGTGGAGAGTAGGAGATGACATTAAGGTAGTTAAAGGGCCACCGCTGAAGTGTTCTAGTACCCTACCTAGCAGCCCGATGCTGTTCACTTGTCTAGGTACCTGTATGTGTTTCCCTTGTAGAAACTGCTTGTTTAATTCAATTTTGACTTTCTACTTTGCACCCACTCTGAGGAAGAAAGACATCAATAGAATCTGCTGGTGCTCTGAATTCTCTCAAGGAGTGGGGAGCAGAGATACATCCGCTCATTTAGAAAGGCAACCCAAGGTAGAATATGCGATTAGAAGAAAAGAATACTTTCCAGAGTGACCCAGGTTCTTCGGTGATCTATGACTGTAAAATGATTTCTGTCTGAAGTACTCTCACGTAAATGTCATCATTGTCCTATGGTTAAGGTTATTGCCACGCAAATTCATAAACTCAGAGACATTTGAGCTGCCATGCAACAGGAGGAAGACTTCCGTGATTTACTTCTTCATTGTCCCTCATCTTAGCCCACTGCATTTGGCATCTGAGCCTGTTGTGTCTCTCACACAAAGTTCGCCAAGGACTTACCCAACTTGGTCAAATTTCTTTTTTTTTTCCCAAAGATTTTATATTGCTATTCATTTCTTGTCCATTACGGTCTCATCTTGTACTTTAAAGATGTAATAATAAAAGTTTTCACTTACTAAGCATTTTCTACATGCCAAGGACTAACTGTGACTTACAGAAATCCACTGAAGTAGCTAATAATAACTCCATTTTTTCATAAAAAGAAAAGTCTACAGAGGTCCAGTCCTTATACATGGTCATACAATAAGTACATGTGGATACAAGGCTTAAAACCATTGTAAATTCTAAACTTATGCTCGTTAGCACTTTTCAAGGTCACAGGATCATTTTATGGCAATAATTTTATCTGGCTTGCATAAGAGACGTGGTGGTAAATGGTTTGAGACAAAACATTATTTTGCCTCTGAAGATATTTTATCTCTTTGTGGGATGTGTATTTGTGTATAGTATGCATGATTACATAATATCATGCATATGAATAGATGCACGTGTGTGTGTGTGTGTGTGTGTGTGTGTGTGTGTGTGTGTGTGTGTGTATGTGTGTGTGTCTGTGTGTCTGTGGAGGTCTATGGTTGATGCTGGGTTTCTTCTTTGATCCCTGTCCACCTTGTGTATTGAGTCTAGGACTCTCAATGAACATAGAGCTTACCATTTCAGTTATTCTGGGTAGCCTGTTTGTTCCAGAGATTTCCTATCTGTGCCTCACATTCTGGGATTACATAGAGGTCACTGTGGCCACCTGGATTTTATGTAGATTTTGGGGATGTGACCTATAGTACTCATGCTTGCATAGCCAATATTTTGTCTGATAAGCTGTCTCCCCAGCCCTCCTGAAGACATTTTTTGAAGAGCTAGCATTTGGACCATAGTGGACTGATGAAGGAAGATTGTCCTTATCAACAGAAGTCGGTGTTTCCAATCTCTCAGAGGTGGGAGTAGATCAAGAAGCTAGAGGAAGGAAAAACATCCTTTCCCCCCCCCTGAACTAAGACAGGCATCTTCTCCTGTCCTTAGCCGCCAACAGTGCCGGTTCTTCCCTGTTTAGACTTGGTTTGGGAATTAATCACCCCACTGTATTTCGGTTCTCCAGCATGCAGATGGCTGATAGTGTTAGCCAATTCCAGCAATAAGTCTTCCATATCTGTAGATATCCCGTTGGATCCTTTTCTTTGGAGAACCTTGATTAACATGGATTTTTGGTACTGAGACTGGTTCTAAGGGAACAGAATTTTAATAAGTTTTCTGAGTCAACCCCAGAGCTTCTGAAATTAGCTTCTAATATGCTGATATATTTCCAGTTCTGAAGATAATTCTTGGCATGAAGTGTCTGTAGTAAACTCAAAGCATCTGCATTATTTACCCCTAATGAGCCACCTATGAGAAGCTAGGAACTAAGTGATTTGGTATACTTGCTTTCAATTTTGTTTTTTTTGAAAACTAAAAAAAAAATATAATATGTGGTTTATTGTTTCTAGTACATGGGGAAAATGATGAAACAAAAGGACTAATTAAAGGACTGAAACTCCAATCCGAAGTGATACATCAATGGCACATGAATGACCCCAGAGCTTGTAAGTGTTCCTAGAAGGTAAGTCTTGTCTGTCGCAGATAAATGGCTGAGACTGATGAAAATTAAACACAGAACCTCAGTTTGCTGTCAGTGGGATTATGGCACAAGTTGACTCCTTAGCCTTGCACATGTCTGCTGGCAAACTGAGAGCATTAACTGGGAAAGACTCCGATGAAGATGGGGACATTGACCTCCTAAATTCTCATTCTTCTTTGCAGTTGGAGTCTTCTCATTCCCAGTGAAAGAGACTTCACTACCAGTAAAACTGGACTCACCCTCAGCAAGAATAACTTTCTAAATCCTTATAGAAGAGGTCTCCACACTTTCAGAGACCATGGCATATCAGTATTGACCTCTCTTTCCACAGTGATAGTGGCCACATTCTCTGTAACAGGATGATCTCTCTAACTGAGCCAGAGGATTTATCCTGCCTTTTCTGAAGAAGTTATGTAGACCCTACTTGATGCAATTGCTGTATAAATCAATGCTGATTTTCCTGAAGACTCACCCTATTTGCATGTAGACCTACCATAGGACTCAATTCCCAGCCAGCTCCCAAGATGAAGTACAAAGTATGACACATGATTGAAGTGTATCACACTACAAAAGAATTGCACACATTTTCTAATTTATGTAAGAGAAATTGGGGGAATGTGTGGGAATGGACATGAGAGGTGTGGAACAATGGATGAAGAAACAAAGTTGGAAAAGGCTTAGTGTGTTGCTAGGAGTTCACTGAACAAAGTTTCTGCATTAGAATTAGGATGATGTCATTTGAGTGTGCAATATCCCCTGCAGGTTCATATCTTTGAAGGTCTGGTCTTCAGCTGGTGGCGTTGCTTTGGAAAGTTGCATTGCAGAACCTTTAGGAAGTGGAAGCTCACTGGAGCAAGCGAGTAACTGGAGACATGCCTTGGGGTCTATAGTCCCATCTCACTTCCTGTCCACTCTCTGCTCTCTGACTGCAGACACAGTGCAGCCCACGGCCTCAGCCTTCTGCTGACATGTCTTCCTAGCAATGACATATGTATCCCTTACCCTCTGTGAGCCAAAATCAAGCCCTCTTTCCTTAAGTTACCTTTGTTAGGTAGTTGTCACAGCAATGAGAGATGTGGCAAGTAGAGAAGAGTTCTCACAGTTTGGTTGGTTGATGGAAACATGAGTCAACACCGTGAATGGACTAGAAAGGCCTGACGGCATGGGTTTGAGGTAGAGCAGTAGTTCTCAACCTTCCTGATGCTGTGACCTTTTAATACCATTGCTCATGTTGTGGTGACCCCCAGTCACAAAATTATTTGTGTTGCTGCTTCACAGCTGTAATGTTGCTACTGTTATGAATTGTAATGTAAGTGGCTGTGTTTTCCGAGGGTCCTCAGTGACTGCTGCGAAAGGGTCGTTCAATCCCATGGTTGAGAACTGATGTAGAGGAAGGGATTAAGAGGCATAGAGGGATTGGAAGTTTACAATGAATTTTTCCCTTGAAGGCCAACTCCCCCATTCTGCAGTATTCAGAAGACACACTGTTTGCCTTGAGAAATAACTTACCTAGGGAGCTTCAGTACTCTCTCCAGTTCAATCACTCTCCTGTGTTTTTGCCCTACCGTGGAAAATGCAGCCCATCAGATGAACAGTAAATGCAGCATTAAGTGAGCAGTGACCAAGGGGCCCGCACTGCACTGAAAGGCAAGGTGGGGGATTTTTCTTGGCAGGGATCAGCATCAGTAGAGCTTTCTGAAGGGTCTGAGCCTTGTACACCTGGGGCGCTAGTTAGCTCATCAGAACCCTGAAAATGAAAACAGAGAGGAAAAACATGCTATCTTCATACTTGATCTGTAGAAATAGAAAAGTTCCAGGTCAGCTGTAAAATGTCTAGGTGGAATGGTAAAAATAGAAAGTCCTGTCTGGCTTGTGGAGCCAGAGCCGCTATAGTGAAAGGGCCGTGTCCCTTTGAGGAAGGACTCATAAAAACCGGAATCTTTCTAGTGCTACTTCTTCAGCCTTCTGAAAAGAATGGTTTCTTACCCTAGCAATTATACATCTGGGAAAAGAACAAAAAAATCACTCTTCTTGAGGAGTATTGAACAATGTTTCTGAGCTGATGTGGATTCCAGGATACCCCAGAGGTTACTGGGGCTCTCTGGTCTGCAGTAAGGATCTTTGAAGGTTTGATGACAAAGAGGATTTTTGCTCAGATTTGTCTTTCTAGGGTCCCATTCCAGGGCTGTTTATCCAGCTCTAGAATGAATAATTAAATACTCAGCAACCAGTGGAATCCCCATATGCTTCCACGCTTAAGGATTATTAACAAGTTCAAGATTCTGTTTATGTGACACAAAACTGGAATGATAAAAGTAGCATTTCTTCATATTTCTACAACTCTTTTTAGTGTCTGCTTTGAAGATGTGTAGATTATTATCTCATCAACCCAGGACTTCATTATACCACTGCCCTTCATAAGACTGCTGTGGAAGTAGCATGAACCACAGAGCAGGAAACTAAGCAGGTATTTCAGGACAGGAATGAAACAGGAATACACTTGAAAAAATAGCAAGTTTCTTTTTTTAATAAAAGATTTTTATTTTTAACTATGTGTTGTGTGTGTGTGCAGGTGTGTGTGCGCGCGCGCGCGCGTGTGTGTGTGTGTGTGTGTGTGTTGTGTGTGTGTGTGTGTGTGTGTGTGTTTCTGGAACTGCAGGTGCCTGCAGAGGTCAGAGGCATTGGATTTCCTGAAGCTGGGATCTAGGCAGTTGTGAGCCACTGGAAGTGCATGCTGGGAAACAGATTCTGCAAGAGCCGTCTGTGCTCTTAACCATGGAGACGTCTGTCCAGCCCCCAAGAACGGACAAGTTTCTGAAGCAACTGGATGAGAGTTGATAAAAGACAGGCACGGTAGGAAAATTTCTTGTTTTTATGAGTATTGAATCAGATTTTAGTTTTGGAACTGCCGTAATAATTCGGAGTCTAATATATACTGTTTCCTAAATGCTAGTGTGTTCACTTTACTTGGCATTGAACATAGATAGGTATTTTTATGTTCATCTTTTACCGTTAACCACCCAATTAACTCTCCTATCATTGACGACTTTCAGATGCTCCAGGCCAAGGCTATTGAGTTCTTATTTTGTTTTGTCAGCACCTGTAAAGTGGTCCCTTGCCCATTTATGGCTGCTTCCCACCAGCACATTTGGCATGGGTGACATGTTCCTGCTGTGGATTTTCTCTCTTTTTTGCATAATGGATATTTCCCTATATTCATTAACATTGTTAAAAATGGCTGAGATTAAATATTTTCTTACCATGGGCCCTATCTTTTTTTTGTCTTGACCAGTTGTGGGGTTTTGTGTTAATCTACATCTACTGCAGAAGGAAGATTCTCTGATGATGCTTGAGAGATACACTACTATATGGGTATAATAATAAGTCATTAAGAGTTAGCTTAATACTATTTTTAATTAGCAGAATAATGATATTACATTCTTCCCTAGAGCCTATGACCTGTGTAGCTACAGGTTCTTAGCAACAATGTCAGGTATAGTTTCATCTTTCAGAGTAGAACTTAAATCTAAGCAGAAAATAATTGGTTACTCTCATGACATTAATGCCATTTTTGCACTAATGGGTATGATTTGCCAGGCCACTCATTACTCCAGTTCTCAGAGTTCACAGCTATGTAACACTGATGATTATTTTTTTGCTCAAGTTGTATGCATATATTTTCAAATGCTATGAAGCTAGCCAATAGGGATGAAGCTTCCAGTTTAATCCTACCTTGATTTCTCCATGTTCTGTGACTCAAGTATACACTATCTACAGCAACATGGTCTTACCATCAAGTTCCGGAGGGTACCCAAGAGCACTGGAAATATCATGTTTGGGGGGGTCTACTGGACCTCATTGACCAAAAACTTCAAGCTTATTCCTAATATTGAGCCTTTTATTTGTTAGCTTGTGGCATCTAATAGGGAATCCAGACCTAGAAAGACAAACAGTTTTTTTTTCATATATGGATGTATCTTTGAATCTTTAAATATGTGTGTTTTATTTGGAATATTCATGGAAGTCAAGAAATTAGTAAGGGACCATGGGGAGGAAGACTTTCAAGGGATATGGGGTAGAACATGATAAGAGATGGTTAAAGGGAGCTGGGTGGTGGTGGCACACTCCTTTAATTCTAGCACTCAGGAGGCAGAGCCAGGTGGATCTCTGTGAGTTCGAGGCCAGCCTGGTCTACAGAGTGAGTTACAGGATAGGCTCCAAACCTACACAGAGAAACCCTGTCTCAAAAAAACAAAAAAAAAAAAAAAAAGGAAAGACAGAAATGGTTAAAAGGTAATGATATAATAGAATGGAAGAATTAAATTAGGGCAAGGGATAGGAGAGGAGTGTAGAATAAGTAATATAGTGAGATATAACTAACACTAAAGATTGTTTTGAAAAAGTCAGGGAAGCCTATTATTGTAGAAGCTTTCAAAATATATACACACACATACAAACAATTGAAATGGATTTACCCCATAACGGGGTGACAAGGTCCCTACTAAACTTTTACTGTTTTCAAATTATGTGTATATATGTGTATCTGTGCTAGGATATGTCCACATGAGTACAGTGCCTATGGAGACCATAATAAAGCTTTGGATCCCTTGGTGTCTGTGAACTCTCCAACATGAGTCCTGGGAAATGAACTCAGGTCTTCTGCAAGAGTGGTATGCACTCTTAAACCCCAAACCATCTCTCCAGATCCCGATAAGGTACATCTTGAATATGTTTATAATGCCTCTTCCTACCCTTTGTAGAATTATTAACTCACCTCACTATCTAGAACTTAACAAATTGCTTTGCTTGCCTCTCAGGAAAGTTGTCTCTGCAACCTCTGTTTTTCAGGAGGGGTCTCTGAGATCTTAGGATATTGGAATTCATTACTTGAGTGATGTTCCACCTCTGTGCCATGTTTCTTCTTAAAGACCTGAAGAGCCTTTGCAGAAAGGAGGGATGGTAGTGCATCAGTAATTCCTCCATCTTTCTATTCTTCAACTCCTTTTTAGACTTAGCTCAACTCTTTCCTGCTCTAGAAATACCCAATGCCCACCTCTTTCGCTTTGCTGTGTCATGTTCTTCTAACAGCATCTCACACATGCTACCATCATTAGATAGTCTCTGCACTGGAAAAACATGTCTTGATTGTCTCTAGATCATGAGCTTTGTCTTTGGAACCTGGCACTGTGCCCGATAGAGTCAAAGTTGTAATTCCATAGTGCTAGAACATCACTGCTGGGTGGAAAGTTATTACCAGTCATGATTAACCCATGCCCTCAGAGAGTTCTAGGAATTCAAGAGAGAATATGCCTGAGCTGGTGTCAAGGTGGAGGAAGGAAGTTCAACTGTTTTTTTTTTAGGGGCAACAGAGTGGCAGAATTCTCCTAATATTGCAGAAATAGTTACATGGCTAAGCTCATAAAAGCAAAAGCTGTTGCTAGAATAGATGAACAAAATTTTACAATTTAAGAATATCTTGGTATAAGAGTAAGGGGAATAATAGGAGTGGGAGGGTGAATATGATCAAAATATGTTATGTTCATGTATGAAAATGTCCTAATGAAACCAATTATTGTGTATAATTAGTATATGCAAATAAGATATTGAAAAATACCTCAGTGAAGGCAGCAGATATTGCCTGATAATACAGATGCACATAACCCAGCAGTGTTTTAGTCAGTGAGGTTGGTTTGCCCAAGTGATTATGGTTGCTTAGTGAAGCTGTAGCCATAGTAGTGTGTTAGGTACATACATGATAGTCACACAATGACAACATCACCTAATGCCCCACTTCTCCCAATGTGTCCCTTCTGTTAAACACTGCATGACAGTGTTTCATCAAATGTTCAAATAACAACATATAAATTCTAATTAGTCACTGTGTGGGTAGAGAATGAAAAATATTTTTCCTTAATTTCGGAGGGACTGGAGGCAGAAGAGTGGATTTTTTTTCCCTCACAGACATAACAGAGAAAAATGACGTCTTGAATGCTTGAACCTCAGGCATATTGAAGGGCCCTTTTCTGAAGTCCACATTTATGTAATAAAATTGGGGACTTGCTTTTCAGATGTTATAGTAATTTTCAGCTTTCTTTATGATTATTGGATGGATGTAAATGACTACATAGAGGTTTATCTGAAGCTAATATAATACTTAGGGCACAGAAAACACCCTGTAAATATTAGAGATTTACCAGGAGTCACCATCTGTGATTGTCCCTTCCCTCCCATGAGCAATGCCAGCCTTGCCTTTGTATTCTCCCATGCCATCTCTCATCTGAGTCCATCTTAAGTCTGTATTTGGACCAGATTTTTTGGAAGATCAACACTTTGGGTATTTCTCCTCTCCTCTTTTGGCTGTCTCTGAACAGAGTTTCTTTATTCTTGAAATCTGAGGAAATTTGTGGAAGTAGCTTGGATGATGGTGGGAATATTTCAAATAATAGTGTTTACAACCTGGAAACAAGGAAGGGATCGTTAAAACCAAATTTCATGTGGCAGCTTCCTGAGAGGAAGGCATGTGCTTCTTTTTCACTTTAGATAGACATCCACCCAAGCTAGGTGTCTCCTCTATCTCCTTGCCTCAGGCAAATTCCTTGATTCAATTTTACCTTAGAAAAAAAATGGTATGTCTGCAGTGAAGGGTGAGGGTTGGGATCCTAAATAGCACATGGTGTTATTGGAATGTTAAAAATATACACCCTCAGATAGCAGTCTGACATTTGAAGAGACTTTATGAAAAGATTTACGAAGTGGTAGAAATCAGTTTAGCTATCCTTTGTCTGCTCTGCAGTGAGAAAAATAGAGCTCATATTATTTTGAAAAAAAATTTAAAACAAAAAGTTTGCTATTAGTGCAGATAAAATGCACCACTAATTCTTGAAAATAAGGCAAGGATAAAACAAAATCTCCTGAATACCCCAACACACACACACACACACACACACACACACACACACACACACACACACACACACTTATCCCTAAGCAATATATACCCTGAGGTACTTGTGTTTAAAGAAATATATGATCTCCAATTCAGTCTTAAAGATCTTCTTGTAAATTAAAGTGTGATTTTTTTCCTTTTTTCCAATCTTCTCCTGTAGATTGCATGAACCCTGGTAGGTAAAAATGCCGAAGCAGTTCTGCACAGTACAGTATTCTAGTTGTATATGACCCGGAGCAGTGCTTCACAGATTGTATGCCCACAAAACTGTCTCTCTCTGGGTGCCCAGAGAAACAGGCTTGCAGACAGCTGCCTGCACAAAGTAGTTTATTTGAAGAACGCTGTAAGTACCAGTGAGGGTGTATAGAGAAGGGAGACAGAGAAGAGAAGGCAACTAGTAGAAAGTAACAAGATGGTTATTACTAATAACTATTGACATGCAATCTCACCAGGAAATCAGGAAAAGTATAGAATATACCACCCTGGAGGCAAGGAAGGTCTATCTCTCTATATATATTTATGTATTCTATCATCTGTCTATCTGTCTATCTATCTATCTATCTATCTATCTATCTATCTATCTATCTATCTGTCTATCTATCTATCATCTATCTATCCATTAACTTCATTACATATGTATTGTTTGTCTATCAATTTATCTATTATCTATCTATCTATCTATCTATCTATCTATCTATCTATCTATCTATCTATCTATCACCTTCTTCATTACCTATGTATTGTTTGTCCATCAATCAATTTATCCATCTATCTTCATCATCATCTGTCTATCTAATCATCTAATATTGTAGCTAGAGTTTTCCTTCCTGGCCCACAGTCAGGACAAATCTCTCTCACCTGCCAGTCCCACAGCCTCTCAGACCCGACCAAGTAAACACAGAGACTTATATTGGTTACAAACTGTATGGCCATGGCAGGCTTCTTGCTAACTGTTCTTACAGCTTAAATTAATCTATTTCTATTAATCTATACCTTGCCACATGGCTCGTGGCTTACCGGCATCTTCACACGCAGCTTGTCATGGTGGCGGCTGGCAGTGTCTCTCTCACCCAGCTTCCTGTTCTCTCAATTCTCTCTGTTAGTCCCGCCTATACTTCCTGCCTGGCCACTGGCCAATCAGTGATTTATTTATTGACCAATCAGCAACACATTTGACATACAGACCATCCCACAGCAATTTATCTTCTTTCATTATCAGCTATTGTTTGTGTTTGCATATCTATCTATCTATCTATCTATCTATCTATCTATCTATCTTCTATCATCTTCTTCCCTACCTGCCATTTATTTACTGAAATATCATCTCTCAAAGTATTATTCTAAAACTTTATTGGTCTTTGCTAGAGATCGACACCAGAGGGGATAGTTCTAAGAACTTGTGACCTCTATTTTCTCAGGCAGAACAGACTTTCAGAAGTTTCAGAGAGAAGCCCTTAGGCAACTAGATTCACAGAGGTAGAAGAAGTTGACAGCAGAGTACTAGGAAGGCTGTTACCCCTGAGGGACTTACTCTGTGTCCACTACAGTAACCACTTGATTTCTATGTTAACCACTAAGAGTATAAGATTTTAAAGTTTCATAGAAATGTATGCTTTAATTCAAAATACATTTGTAAGTAAAAATACAATGTGTTTAAAATCACCAGCTGAAAACCTTAACTTTTTTCTGCAGTTCAAGAGTTCCTTAAGTAAAAGAGAATTTCAATGGAATTTCTTTTGAAAACAAGCTAAGAAGGGTTCTGAATGTAAGTTTATATGGAGGCAGGTAGTTGCAGGGACTGGGGCGCCACTAAGGGGCATAGAATGAGGAAAGAGGAAATAAGGATGTTATTAGTCATGTGTTAACTGATACTTAGCTACACAGTTGCTGTCTTCTGAGGATCTTATCAAGTGCATTGTCAGAACTATCCAATGGGGATGGAGAACTGGAAGCATTTATCCATCATCTATTCCACCAGGGTCCGTGGTAGTGCCAGAGGCAGCTCTGTGCTCTCCGGGTGTCTACCTGATGACTAGGTTCAGAAAAGCCTGGATTAGAATGATGAGTGAGGACAGGCCAAGCTGGGGGCCCTGTTAGCATCTGGGGAAGTGGGTAGAAGTTTCATGGGATGGGTTACTGTGCTGTGGTTGAAGTGTGGTGCAAGCCGTAAAGAGCTGTGTACACAGGAGCTGCTTCAGGACAGAGAGGGGCAAGCCCGGGAGTGATGTGAGGCGTGATTTGCAACTCATTCTTATTCCAAGATCCACTACTCTGCTGAACCCAGAAGCCTTTTGACAACGCCTTTTCTTCCTGAATAAATAAAAAAATAAGTGAAAGATTTTAAAATGCAGCCTTCATTTCCTTTCACAATGAGTTAGTAATTTTACTTTATTATGTAAACGTATGTTGTTAGTCCTTCAAAATTATTTATTATCAGAATTGAACTAATTGGGACCATCTGAGATCTGTTAATTATAATTCAAAATACAAAGTTTTTTTTCTTTCAAAATGGAAAAATCATTAGCATTATGGAAACACATGTTTTATGAGACCCAACAGAAAGTATAATTACTCCTAAGTAGCACAGTGTTCAGTTTGAGTCAGTCTTCGCGGGAGCCCACACGCTTTCTGTCACATTGAGCCTGGAGTCCTGTTTCACCAGTGTCCACATGAGGGAGAACTGAAATCATGACAAGGAGTTGACCCCAGTTCTCCAGGCAGCTGAGGTTCCCACCAACCACAGAGCTGGGGGTCCGGGGAGAATAGTTTATTACGGTTCTATTTGAGGGCACTGCTCCAGAATGGTTGGTAGGACATTGGCTACTATGGTCTATCCTCATAGCATTGTCTGCAGGATGGGTCAGTGTGGCACTGGACCTAGAGAAAGGTCTAGTGTCACATGAATCTAGAGAGGTCTTATTAAATAAAAAACCTGGTGCCAGCTATTGGGGTGAACGCGGAAAGATCGGAGAAACAGAACAAGCCACAGCTAACCTTACCTTGCCAACTTCTCAGCCTATCCTGTTTCTTCAAACTGGAAGCCTCTGAATTCTCATCTGAATGGATCTCAGCTGAACTTCTGCTAAAAGCCTAAAAGCTTAAAAAAGCCTCTTGTTTCTGGTCCTCACACCTTATATATCTTTCTGCTTCCTGCCATCACTTCCTGGGATTAAAGGTGTGTGTCTTTTCCAAGCAAGACATGAGATCAAAAGTCCTGGCATTAAAGGGGTGTGCCACCATGCCTGGCTCTGTTTCCAGTGTGGCCTTGAAGTCACAGAGATCCAGATGGATCTCTGCCTCCAGAATGATAGGATTAAAGGTGTGTGTGCCACCATTTTCTGGCCTCTATGTGTATCTAGTGGCTGTTTTGTTCTCTGACCCCAGATAAGTTTATTAGGGTGCACAATATATTGGGGGACACAATATCACCACAGTCTAGAAAGTTGGTGTATAAAGGACACTTTATTTTATTATACAGAGAAAAGTGCATCTAAATAAACATGCAGATATTTGGTTTAAAGCATTTAGTTTGTTGGTTTAAATACGTTTTATCTCTCATTATGCCAATGCTAGCAGCTTTGACAAATCAAGATTCAGGAAAGCCTTTCAACTTTTGTGATTTGGAAGAAGATGCCGGTTGCTGTCTTATTAGTCACTCTCGACAGTTATTACTCCTGCATCTTAATGAAGAGAATCATAGAATGTTGTCTGACTGTGATTGCTTCAAATCAGGAGACATATAAGATATTGTCATTCACAAAGTAAATAGAATAGTTACGTCAGTAGTTTGGTACACACAATGAGATCTGAGCTGTACCTGGACATGGGAAGCTCCCCAAAAATGTATGTATGTATGTTGTTGAAGATCTGTTGCCAGTACATGTGTGTGTGTGTGTGTGTGTGTGTGTGTGTGTGTGTGTGTGTGTGTGTATGTGTGTGTGTGTGTGTATGTGTGTTTAGTACATGCATTACACAGATGTGAATATGCAGGTGCCTGTGCTTCTATGTGTATGCAGAGGCCAGAGCAGGACATTGGTTATATTCTTCTATCAGTCTTTATCTTTTCTCCTTTGAGATATTCCTTGAAAAGGCAGGAAGCTCACCATTTTCTTTTTCAGCTAGGCTGGCTGGCCAGTTAGCTCTCGTCATCTGCCCGATGCCTCTTTCACTGCTGGAGCTCTGGACACTCACAGTTGCACCATGATTTTTAATGTGGATGCTGAGGTTTCAAACCAGGTCCTCATGCTGCCAGTGCAAGCTCCCTCTCCCCGCGAGACATCTTCCCAGAACCACTTGTGCTTATGCACCATAAACTGCTTGGGTTACCAAATGCTTATCTAAATCTATGAGCTAAATATAACTAAACATTTCCAGCCAAGCAACTGGCTAACTAAAGATGCTGCTAAAAGCAGTACATGAGTTTTTTTTTTTTAATTTTTACTTTTATTTATTAATTGTGTGTGTGTCTTTCTGAGAGATTTTGCTCTTCTTGGAATTTGTGGTGATGTAAGAGGAAAGGTTAATGACCATAGCATAACTTTCTGCCTTTTGCTGAAGTACAGAACCAAAATGAAGCCAGAGATGCCAAACTTTCATCTGATTTTAGTTACTCTGTGGGCCCAAGTGAAGAGTCTGTGCTTTTCAAATAAACAGCTCCCATGTTTCTTGAAGAAAGAGCAGCAAGCACAAAGGCCTAGAGGTAGTGATATAGGAAATATGAAGGTGTCTCTGAGAATGATAGTGTCTTTCATTGGGAGCTAGGGTACTGGACACTTGATGGCCACCAACTCTGTCCCAAGCCTGGCAGCTTTTATATTCTTGTCTTACCTATTGAGGAATGGAATTGATGGACCATCAAAGGTAAGTTTCAAGGAAGTTTATCAGAAATTCATAGATGATAACTTAAGAAAGAGAGAGAGAGAGAGAGAGAGAGAGAGAGAGAGAGAGAGAGAGAGAGAGAGAGAGAGATCTACTGTAAAGCAGAGGAGGTCCCAGGAAATAGGGAACCATGGGTAGCCTGGGGACTTTTTACGGGACTTATGACAGACATGTGGTGAAGTATGGATAGGGTGTAGGAGGATGAGCTGTTCAGTCGGGTTGGCTCAACCATGTGTCCAGATGCCTACTCTCACTTTTAGTCTGGTAAGCATGTACAGTATTTAGGGGAAGGGACTCATTTAAGAGATAATAGAGAAACAGGAAGCAAAACTCTCTTCTGGCATTTTTGGGTTCAAGTAAGGACATTTTTTGGGACTGCTACTTTGAGGTCTCTGCCCTAGCTAGTTTCCACTCCCTGTTCTCATTAGTAGGAAAGTTTTGGTGTATGACGTTGAAGTACAGCAAAGCTTGTCATGCTGTGGACCACTGTGCATGGGAGAAAACTGTCAGAGAACTGTAACAAAGTAAGATGGAAGAACGCAGACATGTGCTTAGGAACCTGGGTTTATTCTGCAGAAATGAGACAAGATCAAATGGTTTCCAGCGAGGGGTAATACAATCTGAGTTACATTTAAACACATCTGGCTCTTTAAAATCCTTTAAAGAAAATCAGATTTATGTGTGTGTGTGTGTGTGTGTGTGTGTGTGTGTGTGTGTGTGTGTGTGTGCTTGCTACGGCATATGTGTGGAGATCAGAAGACAATTTATAGGAGTTTGTGCTCTCCTTTGATTACGTGGGTCCTGGGGATGGAACTGAGGTCATTAGGTTTGTTGGCGAATGCCTTTGCTCACTGAGCCCATCTCACTGGCCCCCGTCCGGCTCTTTTACATAGTATGAATAACTAGCATTTTAAGGGTGATGTTAAACAGAAAACCAATTCAAAAGCTTTGGATGCAGTGCTAGGAGAGGCACTGGTGCCCTGGCAACTGGCACTGATACAGCAGAGGGCAGTGAATTGACTTAAGATGTATTTTGGAGCTAGAACCAACAGGACTTGTTGATGGATTAGAAAGTATGGGGAAAGGAAAGATTCATTGATTTAAACTTGAATGATTCAGTAGATGGTTGTTCTGTTTCCTGACTTGGAAATTACCTAGGGGAAGAGCTATGTTTTTGTCTTATAAGATGCCCATTACAAATTAAAGAGACATGTTAAAGTAGAAAGTGGTAGTGGGCTGTACTTACATCTAGATATAAATTTGAAATATTATTACAGATGACTTCTAAAAGTGTAAGACTACATGTGGTAATTCAAAGATGCCATTGAAGAATTACAATAAATCAGGAAAATGAGCATATACTTTGCAACCAAAGGTTATTGGTGATCTTAATATATTTGAATGCTTGACATGTAAAGAGAAAAGAAACGAGAGCTAGCTGATACAGACAAGGTGTTTTGTTCAGGAAATGAGAAGAAGAAAATGCTTGTTAGCTTTGGGGTGGTACGAGTTGAGGAGAGTTTTTTTCCTTCTTTGTTTGTGAGGTCTGCCTACTTGGGTAAAAGTGAGACTTAGAAAAATATTTGCAGCCTCATGGAAATGACCTAGCAGGGAGAGATGGTGGACAGCAGGGCAGGAGGAGATTTCTGAAGCTGAAACATCCCTGAGAAGGTGACAGGCCTGCAGCAAAAGTGTACCTGGAGACAGTTGTTGGTGATGTAAAGACACGGCTAAGATTGCAAATGGGAAACATTTGTAGAGTTGACAGTAAAGCTATGATGGGATTCTAATCTAGACGATTTGATTCCCCCTACCCCACCCTAATGACTTTGAGGCAAGTTCTGCTTCAGGGCAGACAGAGAGTTTAGAGGAGAAAAAAAGGTCATCTTGAAAAGCGGGGTGAGGAAATAAAGTTGCTTGGGAAGAGATTGATACTGCTGAGAGCTGCTGACAATTTTTTTTTTTTCTGTCGACAATTGTTTTTAAGTTTGTCATGATGAAATTAAGGTGAGTTCAATTAGCAAAAGTGTGGTAGTTGTAGCAATATCTAGCTTTTGAGTGGTGAGCAGAGGAAAAAAAGGGAGAGAGAACTAGAAGACAGTTCTGCACGTTAAGCACAGCGGAATAAGACAGGGTAAGGAGGTTCAAAGTGCTTGATTCTAGCCTCACACTATGTGATACAGATGACCTTGAGAAGAAAAGCAGGGGTGATGTGAAGATTTAGTGAGGCCATAGGTTGAGATCATAGTTGAACAGAAGAACAAATGAACATTACTATCTAGAACAGCAGTTCTCAACCGGTGGCTGGCGACCCCTCTGGGGGGTCGAATGACTCTTGCACAGGGGTTGCCTAAGACCATTGGAAAACATAAACATAGGTATTTACATTATGATTCATAACAGTAGCAAATTATAGTTATGAATTAGCAGTGAAAATAATTTTGTGGTTGGGGGCCACCACAGTGTGAGAAATTGTATTAAAGGGTCACAGCATTAGGAAGGTTGAGAAGGTTCTGAAGAAGGGAATGATCAGAGATATTCCAAATGAAGACTCTGGGGTGATATATACTCTGGTTTGGATATCCTAATTAAAACTAATTGCGAATTAAGCTCCACCATAAAGTATTTAGAAGTGGGATCCTTAAAGGCAGCTGTGAGGTCATCAGGGAATCTATCTTCAGGGGTGGATTGTGATTAATCTATTCATGGGTTAATTGATTATCATTGGATGAGTCATCATTAGAGGGAATTTGTTATAAAAACCAGCTTGTTTCTGTCTCTGCCGTGCATCCCTCTCAACATGTGATGCCCTGAACTGCCTTAGAACTCTGCAGAGTCTTTACTAATGCAAAGGCCTTCACTACATGTGGCCCCCTCCACTTTGTTCTTCCTGTCCCCACCCCACCACCAGAACTACCACCTGACTAAATTTCATTCTTTACAAATTACACAGTCGTAGTATTCTGTAACACAACAGAAAACAGACTAAGGAAGTGTCTTCTTCTATGATGATAACAAAGTCTTGGAGAAATGGTGACCAAGGTTGTGGGAAGCATAGTTAAACAAGTGGTAAACCTAGGTTAAGAGGACACATCCACAAGGCTGCTGAAGTACTCAGGGGTGAGGAATGGTGCAGGGGTGTAAGGAGTGTGTGGGTCAGAAGATGTCTTCCGGTATTGGGAGGTCCCATGGGAATGAGGTCGAGAGGAGAAGTGGGTGTCATAGTAAGCTGACATAGTCTCAGTAGCTGTGGACTTCAAAGCTTTTAGAGAAATGAAAGGTTTAGAAGCAGCACTGTGGATCAGAGAATGGTTTCCATCTCAAAGACAGCTGCAAGAGAACAATTTTATATAATTTTAGCACAGGCAAAGGGAAATTCAAGGCAAAGGTGCTAGCAGGAGTGGGCTTCTGGGTCACAGCTCTGAAGCTGCAGAAGGCACAGTGAGTAGGAAAGGGAGGGGGAAGAAAGAGTCAAGAAGTGTATGTCCATGCTGCCTGCCCCGCAGGTCTGCGATAACTTGCATTTTCAGGGATGATTGTTCTGTCCAGAGAGTGGGTGTGTGCGGGAGCACCGATGTGGCAGACCATCTTGGGATGATGAGGGGCCTTGAGAAAAAGGGTGCAAGCGCTGTGCGATGGCAGAGAATTTACACAAGTTTGAAATGTGATATGCATCATAGGACGCTTCCATGATTGAATTTTACGTTGTGGAAGTTGATTACATCGAGTCACATGGCTGCTGCTTCTGCCCTGTGAGGGGCAGGGATCAAGATCCTTTTTTAGATTGGGCGATGTGTGAAATTTTCTCTCCTCACCAACAGGAGTTGAGTAAAAACCTCCAGAATAAAAGTTTCATGCTAGAATGAAAAATACATAAATACGTTCTAGAACTTGTCATGAACTTTTTTTTCTCGTTTCTTTTAGATTACAACGTGTAGAGGGCAAAGGATCTCTTTATTAGGCATGGAAAGAAGAGGCTGTTGTGGATACAAACTCTGAATGGTTGTAGACATAGAGCCTGCGTTCATACTGTCATGGAAAACTATCATAACAACATGCCAGCTCAGGAAAAGGGCAGTATGTGGCAGGGAAAATAGACTCTATTAGAACGAAGGCAAAATAATGAGAAGCCAGGATATTGTTAATTCTCACTGAAGGGATTCTGTGTCAGAACTGCCAACTTCCTTGTGGTTTTAGTGTATGAGCGATCATGTTAATGTATGCAGAGTAACTTTTTAAAATTTAATTTTCTATCGGTCATTACTCTGAACCATTATATTTACCCTCCAAAGTCCCGACACAAAGAACGTCTTCTTGGCCTGTAAAGATGGCTCCCCTGTTAAGAACATGTATTGCTCTTGCAGGGGACCTGAATTTGGTTCCCAGACTCACATCCAGTGGCTCACAACCGTATGTGATTCCGGCTCCGGTGACTCCTTCTTGTAACCTCTTTGGACACCTGCATACACTTGCACCCCTACATATACACGTAAGTAAAAATAAAATAAGTCTCCAAAAATGAGTATCTTCTGATGCTATCAAATATGGACATCTGTGCCGAATTTAACTCAGATGACAATTTCAGTCAAGACTCTGCAGCTCAGAATGGGCAAACCAGATAAGCCCTGCCATTTTTAGAATGCTGTTTTAATAAGGTTTATTCCTGTCTGGGTCGGTTGCTGCATTTTACATATTCAGTCATCAGCCGGGGAGGATTATTGTCATGACAACCAGGACTGACTGACTTGCCTTTCAGAAACAGTGACAATTCATCATGTTCATAGGTACCTGTAACGTCTGGATGAATTTCTAGGAGGTTGTAGCATTTGGGCTAAGTTCTAGCTGTGCCTTTCCCTGAGTCAAAGCATATCCTTAAGCAAGTCTTAACATACTGGAGTCTTGTTGTCTTCACCTTTCAGTAGGAAGCTGTTGCTCATTTATATAGCCTTGAGCATTACTTTTAATTGTACTTTCTGTGTCCATGGAGTTTTACATATTTATGGATATATTGAGAATGATAGTCTATACACTTGATGCAGATTCCTGTCAACATTTCAATATTTGATTAATTTTATGTCTCATCTTAAGAACTCATTCAAATTTAAAAAAAGCATCTTCTGAACTTTATAATTTTTGCTCTAGTTTATTTTCCAGGTTTTTTTTAAAATAAAAAAACAAAGAACTTAAAAATCCTAGCAGATTAAAAGTTAGCATAAAGCGAGATGACTCAAAACCATTTTGAGCAATTGTAACCTTATTGAATTGTGGAGATAGCAGATCCGAGTGTCCAATTCGTTTGATGCGCTGGATTTACTGTTAATGTCAGAGTGCACACATCAGCTGTTGATGACTTTGATTATCGCACACAATAGAAATGTGAAATAAGCCTGTGTTGTGGATCCATTTTCTCTTCTTGTTGGCTGCGTGTAGTGGCTGGTAGTCTGCTTTGACGATCATTTATGTAATAGCTAACTCCTGACTTGGTGCAATGTAAAGCAGTGTTTCATAATGGATCATTTTTGTCTGTTCATGGTCGGGTACCTTATATCTCTTATCATCTGAAAGCCAGTTATGGTTTGGTATGGTTTCAATTGTCACACATCCTCTTTATTCTAAAAACAAGATTGACCTGCATTGGATGTTTTCCTACTCAAAGGCCTTTGAAAGAACTTTTACATAACCCTTCGCTCTCTTGCTTCTCCCTGCCCCACTTTCAATTAGGCTCCTAGGGTAACCAGAATGGTTGCTGCCTGCATAAGAAGGCCACACATTGTTCCATCTTGGGCTCAAATATAGCCTTGCTTCTCCTTGTTATTATTAAATTTTTTACAATTTATTTTACATACCAACCGCAGTTTCCCCTCCCTCCTCTTCTCCTGTCCCTCCCCCATCCCTCCATTCACTCCTCAGAAAGAATAAATGGCCTTGCTTCTTTGGGTCCAATTTTCTTTTAAAAAGTTATCTCCTTATTAGCATACAGAAGCTCTATGAAAGGGCTTCATTGTGAATATTCGTACATGCACATTGTTTATCTTTCCATTGTGCATTTGACAGGCAGAGTTGAATTAGATTTATGTTCCCGGGTCTTTTTGTCTATATACTTTTCATCTTGGTTTTTCATAAGATAGCCCCACCCCCTTTTCGGTGCTGGGAATTGAACTTAGGGCCTTGCCTGTGCTATATCTACCTCTGAGCTATAGTTCCAGCCCCCAAGTCTATTCCCTTTTAGTGAGCTCCTTCACTGTTTCCCTTTCTTTAGCTGCGTCTTGACTTGCATCCAAACCCACGTATTCATTGGTGTCTGTCCTCACTTTGTTTCTCGGCTCTTGTCCTCATGGGAACGGCAGCCTTCATGGGCACGGCACCTGTGTACTCACAGGAGGCCGCACGTTTAGAAGTGGCCCCTACTTGATATATTTTTGCTCTTGCCATCTTGAAAATGTAATGCTTTGAACACTCTGTCCTGTCGTTTACTATGGTGCCTCAAAAACTGTTCATCTGTCCCTGGATGTAGATTGCACTCTTCTTTTTAGATAAGTGGTTTTTGTTTTAACCTGTAACATTCTTCATCTTCCCTTGCTTCCCATCTTCCATTTTGATTATTATTTTAATGATCTCATATTCAACTCCTTTTATGTCTTACATCCTTCAGGAAAACTTAGCCAGAGATCCACAGCCAAGCACTGGACAGAGCTCTGGAAGTCCCGTTGAAGAAGGGAAGGAGGGATTGTAGGAGCTAGGTAGGGGGTCAAGGTCATGACAGGGAACCCACAGAGACACATGGGACTGACCTAGGCCCTCTGCATGTGCGTGACAGTTGGGTACCTTGGTCTGTTTGTGGGGCTCCTAGCAGTGAGATCAGAACCTGTCCCTGGCACTTGAGCTGGCTTTGGGGAACCTATTCCCCATGCTGGGTTGCTTCTCCCAGGCTTGATGCAAGGGGAGTAGCTTGGTCGTGTCTCACCCTCATGTGCCATGCTTTGTTGATGCCCATGGGAGGCCTGCTCCCTTCTTAATGGAGACAGAGGAGGAGTGGATGTGTGGGAGGGTGTAGAGGGGAAGGGGAGAGGGAACAAGAGGAAATGAGGGAGGATAAACTGTGATCAGGATGTAAAATAAATGAAAACTTTTAATTAATTAAATAAAAAAGAAAAAAATAAGAATATTAGGAATCAGTTTTCCTCAAGGATCAGCTATACCACTTTGGGTATTCGGGCATACCCAAATGACGCTCCATCTTACCACAACGGCACTTACTCAATTATGTTCATAGCAGCTTTATTCCTAATAGGCAGAAACTGGAAACAACCTAGATGTTCCTCAATGAAAGAATCAGTAAAGAAATGTGTTATATTTACACAATGGAGTATTATTCAGCTGTTAAAAAAAAGTCACATTATGAAATTGCAGGCAATTGGATGGAACTAGAAAAAAATCGTCCTGAGCGAGGCAACCCAGACCTAGAAAGACAAACATGATATGTACTCACTTTTAAGTGGATATTAGCTGTTAAGTAAATGATAACCATGCTACAATCCACAGACCCAGAGAGGCTAGGTACAAGGAGAGTTCTAGGGGTTATGCATGGATCTCCCTGGGAAGAAGAAATAGAATAGATTTTGCAGGTAGACTAGGGGTGAGTGGAGATGGGGACAGAAGAAGGTGGGAAGGGAGGGGAGGAGGGAGAGAGTATTGGGAGATACGACCGGAACAGGTGGGAATTTGGGTGGCAATGTGGAAATCTAGCACTGTTGAAACTTCCTGGAAGCTGTGAGATTGACCCCTAGTGAGGACTCCTAGTAAAGGAGGATATGGAGCCTGAACCAGGCATCTTCTGTAACCAGGCTAGGCTCCCAGTAGATAGGGCTGGGCAATCAGCCCAGGCACAAAACCTCTGACTCACAACCTGTCCTGTCGGCAAGATTGTCTGGGGCAATGGTGGTAGCTCAGAGCCTGTGGGTGTGGCCAACCAATGACTAGCCTAACTTGAGGTCAAAGCCACTAGAGGGAGCCCATGCCTGCATGGCCAGGTTCTGGAAGCTGGATGGTTCAGAGACCTAGGATAGAACCAAACTCGACTGACAATAAAATAAAATAAATAAAATAAAATAAAATAAAATAAAATAAAATAAAATAAAATAAAATAAAATAAAATAAAATAAAATAAAATAAAATAAAAGATTCCTAATTCCTAATGACACTCTACTATACTCATTGATTGGTGCCTAGACCAATTTTCATCAGAGAGGTTTCCTGTGGCAGTTGATGCAGAGACCCAGAGTCAAACATGAGGCAGAGCTCGGGAAACCTGCAGAAGAGAGAGAAAAAGGACTGTAGGAGCCAGAGGGGTTGAGCACACCCAGAGAATATGGTCCACAGAATCAATCAAGCAGGGTTCATAGGAGCTCACAGAGACTGGACTGGCAATCACGGAGCCTACATGGGTCTGCACTAGGCATTCTGCATACATGCTGAGGCTGTTTAGCTTGTGTTCCCCCCCAGCCCCCCCCACCCCCCCCCACCCCGAGACAGGGTTTCTCTGTGTTGCTTTGCGCCTTTCCTGGAACTCACTTAGTAGCCCAGGCTGGCCTCAAACTCACAGAGATCTGCGTGGCTCTGCCTCCCGAGTGCTGGGATTAAAGACGTGCTCCACCACCACCTCGTTTAGCTTGGGTTTTTTGTGGGACTCCTAACAGTGGGAGTGAGGGTATTTCTGACTCTTTTGCCTGATCATGGGACCCTTTTTCCTCCTACTGGGTTGCCTTGTTGTGACAGCCTTGATGTGAGGGTTTGTGCCTAGTCTTATTGCCATGTTCTGTTAATATCCCTGGGAACCCTGCTCTTTTCCGAAGGGAAACAGAGGAGCAGTGGATCTGGGGGAGAGGGAAGGTAGGAGAGGGTTACTGGGAGGAAGGGAGAGAGGGGAGGCTGAGGTCGGGATGTATTGTATTGTATGAGTGAAAAATAAAGAAAAAAAAAAAGGTATTTCAAATCTGAAAAAAATGTATATGGTCAACTTAAAAAAGATTATTTTTATTTTATTTTATGTACATGAAGAGTGTTTGCTTGCATGTATGCATACACACTATGTGCATGCCTGATGCTGACAGAGGCCCCCAAAATGAATCAGATCCCATGCGATTGGAGTTGCAGGTGGTTGTGAGCCACAACATGGGTGCTGAGAACCAAACCTAGGTCCTCTACAAGGGCAGCAAGTACTCTTAACTGCTAAGTCATCTCTCCAGCCCCCATGGCTTGCTTTTTATAAGCCACTTTCTAAGTAAGGGGGAAGAGGATATGAGAATCAATGAAGATGATTCGCACAGGGTGTAAGCATTTGGAGAGCATCATATGGCTTTCACCATTGGGAGTTTATCCTTTTATTCTTGTTTGCTCAGGTTAATTGGTTTGTGCTCCCTGAATACACAATAATTGGTGGATGGAGGAGCCTGCTGAGCAGCAGAGGTTAGCTAACTGAGGTTAAATATTTCTGCTAACAAAGGAGATGGATTGTTTGTGATTTTTGGTTGTAGATCGAGTCAATTTTCTTTCTTTCTTTTCTTTTTTTTGGTGTTGGTGTTTTACTTGAAGGGATTAGTGGGATGTAAAGACTTTGTGAATAACATTTACATGTCTTTTAATTTTTTTTTTAGAAGCCAAACACCCCATTTATCTGGTGCAGCCCAAATTACTTTATCTTGTGATATTGTCTGACAGGAAGGATTTAAATAGTAACAATACCTGGTGTGCCCTGAGTTTTATCCTGCTGCCAAGGTGTAAACTTTCATTGAAAATATTATTTTCACAAGCACTTGTATATTCTCTATCATATGGGCAGTGTTCTGGGCACTTTAAAGATAGAATCTCTGCTGACCCTGGTGGCGCAGCCTGTAATCTGCGCTCCACTGGAGGCTGAGGTAGGAAGATTGGGTGTTTAAGATCAGACTGAGTAATTTAGACCATGTCTGAAACACAAAAAAACAAGCAAGCAAACCCTCATTTAATTGCATTATAGTTACTGTTACTTATTTTCATTGTATAGTTGTATAGTTGAAGAAAAGGAGGCATGGATTAGGCATCTAACTTTCCCAAAGACACAGTCATTCATTGCTAAAGTGAAGGTCAGAAGGTAGCTCTGGGCTCCATGGGCCTTTGTACCTTGCGGCTGCTCCAATTTGTGGTCTATTTAGACTTGCATGACTGACAGAGTCTATGTTCACACATTAAAGGGCTTCCTAAGAGCAAAACCTTTAAAACTTTTCCACTTGGAAATAACATAATAACGTGAGTGACTATGTAGACCACAAACCTCAATATTAGAACCACACGTGAGTGAGATGTGCTCTCCAAGCTTACTGAGATAAACACTTGACAGAACATCCCCGGGATGTGATGCTAAAGATGCTTCCCTCGCTGTCGCCATCCCTTCTGGAAACTGGTGATCACAGCTGGTGACATTGCTGACATCTTTTATCTGCTGCCATGCTTTTTCTTTCGGCTAGATGTTGCAGCGAGCAGAGTTCCATGGCCAATCAATGTGCTGTGCGAGGATCGATAGCAGTCTGTGAGCATCCCTTAGGCTCAAAGCTTTCCATTTCTCACTTCTGTCTGGGCTCTGCACCTTCTTTCATGAAAAAAGAGAATTTGGGGATTATTTTCACTACCTGGAGCTTCTCATGGACAAATGAATCTCTGATTATTGTGGAAATCTAGTCAATAAAGCTGTCAGAACTCTTAAAACATTGGCAGTGCATCCAAGTTCAGTGTGCTTAACCTCTAGCTGCTTCAGAGCATGAAATATGAGAGAAGGAAATGATAGCTATACAAAAAGGCCTTTAAGGGGAAAAAAGTCAAGACGCAGATGATAGACAAGCATCCTATATCTCAAGTCGGGACAACGATCCTAGACTTCACTATGGACAACGATCCTAGACTTCACTATGCTACTTAGGAAATCAAGCAGTTAATGAAAGCCTTGCTAGCTGAATGAATTTTTCTTGATAATTGTAATTGCCCATAATGGCCCCAAATGCCCAACATTCAGCTTTAAAGAGCTGCCTTCCCCTGTATATGCATGGATCCATACGATGCAGAGTGGCATGAGGTGTGGCATGGGGTTCTTCCCATAGTCTCTACCTTTCCTTTTCTTCGCACCTAGGCTTATCTTCTTATTTACTCTGTGTCTCCTCTTCCCACTAAAGAACAAACCAGGACTCATATATGGATTTTGCTTTTATTCTAGAACCTAGGGAAATTTCTCTGGTTTATTTGTTTGGAAACCAGGCACATGGGTTTGGAGGGGGGTAAACTTACTTGCACATATCTTAACTTTCCTCTATAGAAGCCTAGAAGTTATGCCAACTCAGCAGGGGCATGCCTGGGTTAGGGTGACACTATCAACAGTGATGGATGAATGTCCATCCTCAGGTGGCTTTCACAAATTGGATAGGCTTTCAAAACCTGTTAATTTGTATTCACTTATTGATGGTTGCGACAGAATATCTTAGGATGCCTTTGAACTGGCTACCCTCTTGCCTATGCTTTTTGAGAGCTGTGATTACAGATGAGCCTGCCATACCCACAACAAATTGGATATTCTTACAGTTTTGGTTGTGAGCCTAGCCTTTAACAGCTGAACCATCTCTCCAGCCCCAAATTGGATATTCTTAACCAACTAGTGTCTTTCCTTCAAGCAGTACTCTTGTATAGAAGGCTACATTGTCTTGTTCCTACACCTTCGGGGGTCATTGTGCTTACCTGCTTCATGATAGCAGAAGTGAAGTTTCATGAGTGTCATGTGTGGGAAAGCTTTAACAAGCCCTTTGGGAAATAGTGTACAGCAGTTTGTTCACATTCCTTTGGCTACATTGTTGTTGGGGAAATGGACAAGCTCTCTCCCAGAAAGAAGAGGAAACTGGTTGATGCAGTCTTCAAAGTCTAGAGTGCTGTAGAATCACGTGACACATATACTGTATTTCCTGAGGCATTCTCATCTTTATCTGAAGGGGAGAAGAAAAATTCAGAGAAGAATAGATGCTGACTTGGGAGGTGAGGTGACCTAAGTCACCATCTTGCCTCTCGTGAGTCACATGGCCCAGCAGCAGCTTCATCTCTCTGAATGTTGTTTACCTCCTGAGAAATGACATAACAATGAGTCTCTCCTCAAACAGGCCACTGTTAAGGCCAAATGAGGTAAGTACGAGGTGGAACAATCATCTTAAGAGCAAACACTAGGATTCATTTTTGGACAAGAACTGGCTTTCGTAAGAAATTATATTTTTCTAATTTCCTTATGGGCGGCCAGCGTGGTGGCATATGTCTTTAATTCCAGCACTTCGGAGGCAGAGACAGGTGGGTCTCTGTGAGTTAGGTGCCAACCTGGTCTATACAGCAAATTTCAGGCCATTTAGGGCTACATAGTGAGAGTCTGACTCAAAAAATAAATAAATACACTTCCTTACAGGTGGGAAGGGAAACTTGTGGTTTAAGTCTGTAGGGAGGAGATGAAATCACTTTGAAGGAGAAATGAGAGCTGGGGAGCAAAGCACCAGGAGAGAAAGAAAGGAACTCAGTGGAGAAGGGAACTGTCCGTCAGTGCTCTTTATCCACGAGGACAGCTCCCATTCATTTCCCCATTCATTTATTTACTCACTCATTTTTGTTTCTGGGTGCAAAACGTTTTGGTATCCCCAAACTTTCAGTGCAATTAATAATTTTTGTGGTAGCAATGAATGAACAGAAAGTGGGTCCTGTGTTGGCTTCAGTACAGAACTGAAATAGGAGGTTGCCTGGTGTAAGGGGGCAAGGAGTGGATGGGAAGAAGCAGGGCATCAGCGTCAGGTTTATTGTGGAAACATAAGCCCAGAAAACGTGCTTGAGTTATCAGAAAATGTCAGGCAACTCAAGAATTCATGGAGTAGGTCGGGATGTAGCTGAGTGACAGAGCGCCTGCTTCCCATATAATCAAGACCTGTGTTCTATCCTGAGCAGCACAGACAAACAGGCACACAGACACAGACACATACATACAGAGACACAGACTCACACACACACACACACACACACACACACACACACACACACACACAGATACTCACAGACACACACACACACACACACACACACACACACAGACACAGATATTCACACACAGACACAGACACATACAGACACACAGACAGACATACACAGACAGACATTCACACACAGGCACATATAGACACACACACAGACCCTCACACACAGAAACAGACACAGACACACAGACACATACAAGCACATATACAGACACATAAAGACACAGACAGACAGACACACGGAAGGCCTTCTGTTTGTGCTCTAAATACATGATGAATTATTCCTCCGTGTACCAAATGCCATCTAAAACTGTAAAGTATACAGTGCTACTGCTCAAATTGAATTTTTCAATATCTTATTCATGTTTTATGTCATTATACTCTTAATTATACCTTCATTGGCCTTTAAATTACATTCTTTTGCTTTAAGTCTGTGTATAAGTACATTTTCTAAAAACCACAAAGTTATCCAACAGAACAGATTGAATTTCAAGGTTAGGAAGATTTTCTAATCATAATTTATGGTCCAAATACAATGTGATAAAGTAAGGTAGTGTGTATGCAGGTTCCCAGCCTAAGGCCATTTACCAAATACTCCCCCCACACAGGGGAAAGAATTTCTGACCCTACTGAAAGCATTCTTAGGAAGTATTGCCGCATCTAAATTTAGAATGGTGCATTGCATGTACTCTGATGTATTTCAGTGAACTGATTTAATTTGTAGAGATTTCATCCCATGTATTATTTTGTATTTTCTTCTGAAGTTGTGAGGACTAGCCTCTGTCTTAATTTCTAAGAATATTGTAACACCTTTATTACTATTGTATAATTTATGAAAGAGTTAGTTTTCCCCAAGGCTCTGATTTATTTTATTTCATTTTTTTAATTTTTGAGTATTTGCAAAGCTGTGCAAATGATGGACGCGCTCACAATGCACAGGCGAATCTCTCTTTTGGGCTGCTCCTGGGGTAGTGATTAGTAGTATTTTCACTGCATATTTAACTTTGCAGAATTGCTTATCTGTGCTGTAGATCATTGAAGAATCTGGGTGAGCTGTTGCTACTTCACATAATTAAGTTCTTCTTGCCAGAAAAAGAAAGTAACAAATTATGGAGTGAAAAAAGCCTAAGGTTGGGCTTTCAAAACACTTTCTGTTCCTGTTATTTTCCCATTTATAATCTGAAACAATAGCAAAATAGATGAGATCAAGGATCGGTCCAGCTGACAGCTCACATTTTCGCACAAAATTCTTAGGAATTTCCCTCCGCAGACCCCTCCGCAGTCAGTGGTAAACAGTTAATGCCATTAAGAAAACAACTTCTCATTGTTCAAAAACTGGCTAATATGTGGGTGAGGCCAAGATGAAGGTAGGGAGTGATTTTGCATGTAGAGAAGTTGGACCAAGTGGACACTCAGCCACAGAAAGGATGGACAATGGACACTTCTCATAGCCTTTGGAGTAGCACAGACTCACACAGCGTTGTGTACACCATTTATGTGGAAAACACAGCCTCAGCTTAGTCCGAAATAAACTTTGCATGCCTGTGTAGGATGTCCACTCATTCTGTGGGCCTGTGTGGATGAAATCAGACTGTTGGCTTCGTTGTTCCGAATCCTTTCTCTCTCTTTCTTTTGGGCTGGCTAGTGCCCCGAGTGGAATCCTCTCCCTTGTATTTACACATCTCTCGAAGATGTGGCGGTGTCTTTCTCTGGTTAGCATAATAGGAGAAATTGCATTTGCTTATCTATTACACATGGAAATCACTGGGGACTATAAAGAGCACTTTCAATTCCGTGACCATTATTTCAGAAGCAATCACATGCAGAGGAATGAAAGTCAAACACAGAGAAAAATGCTGATAGATTGGGCAATCTTCATTGCTCTCTGGGACCATCATTATTTCAGTGTTCTAGATGAAAATGCAGATGTGAAAGATTGTAAACTCCAAACCGTGCAATCAATCACTCATCTCCTGTAGCAATAATAATTGCTCAGGAGGTACTGCTCAGACATTAGCTATATAGTCATCCCTGTTTGTTCCCAGGCATACTAAATCTTATGTAAGGTTACACGAACACCCCGCACGATGAGTATGTGGCTCCAGGATATTTTCAGAGGCAGAGAGACTCAGTCCTGTTCACCTGTGAATGATGAGGTCAAAGTCAGCACTGCAGCTGCAAAGGGCAGGAGCCCTGACATTGTCTTTCCTCTAGACTACTCTGTCCTTTCAGTCCAGATTTTAAAAATAGGTATCTGTCTGCCTTCTGTGTATGTGTCCCACCTTCGTAATCGGAAGGTGATTTTGTTAACACAGTAAATCTCACTTGACGGATACTTAAGAAGATGCTTTCTTTCTGGGTAAACTAAAAGGCTGGAATCGCTTTTCCTGATGTTCTTAAATATTTTATTAGCAGAGTCTCCCTGCCGCCCCTTCCTCTTTATAGTCTCCTTGAGTTTAATGAGATAAAGCAAGTGGTGGAGTTGTCAAAACTGGATTCCCATTAGAAACAATCTTTGAAAATGTGCTGTGTTTTCTTTCTCATTTTTCTCTCTTTATTAGATGTCTCAAGTTCAAAAAGCCCAGATGGCAGTTTAGAGAAAGATATAACTTGTTTGCAATCCAAGTTCTGAGGGGTTTAGAGACATGAAATTAAATACCATGGCTTTTATACCTTTTAATAAAGCTTTCTGGTTTCCTCTTTCTCTTTCAGACTCTACACGGAGCCTGGAATTCCACCTCTCTTCCACCCTGTTCTAGCGATGTTGTTCAGAGTGCTAGTGAGGAAGAATTTGAACACAGAGTTGGGAGAGTTGTTGGTCTGTCTTGATGTCCAGGGAGAACATTTTTAATCATTGGCAACTTTCTTAATTATTATTCTTAGATTTCATTTCTAATCATTTCCCTCAAAGAAAGTGGAGGCTGATTATTCAAAATATTATTAAATATGGTGAACTTCTTTCTCTTTTATATTTTGAAAATTACCTTTTGACAGGAGTGAAAAGGGAGAGGAGAGAACTGCAGGGGAGGCGTCACAGGGATGTGGGCTACTGCAGCATCCTCTGCCTTAGGACAAGATACAGGAGAGCGTGAGAAAGAGTCCGGCAAAGGCTGTTTCCTGCTCTATTTCAGGACACTTCAAAATTTTTACCCCTCATGCCTTTAAAACCATCTATTGAAAAAAGCGTGGGCCGGGCGTTGGTGGCGCACGCCTTTAATCCCAGCACTCGGGAGGCAGAGCCAGGCGGATCTCTGTGAGTTCGAGGCCAGCCTGGGCTACCAAGTGAGTTCCAGGAAAGGCGCAAAGCTACACAGAGAAACCCTGTTTCGAAAAACCAAAAAAAAAAAAAAAAAAAAAAAAAAAAAAGAAAGAAAGAAAAAAAGAAAAAAGCGTGGGAAAAACAGCACATGTCATAGCTTAGAGTTTGATGTATTGTCAGGAATTACCACACCACACAGCTGCTACTCAAATAAAAAAAAATAGACCCAACAGCACCCATAAGCCCTTTTTGTATTGTGTTTGTGTGTGTGTGTATGTGTGTGTAAGAGAGGGAGACAGAGATAGAGATAGAGATAGAGATAGAGATAGAGAGAGAGAGAGAGAGAGAGAGAGAGAGAGAGAGAGAGAGAGAGGTCAACCTTGGGTTTTCTTCAGATATTGTCTGTCCATCTTGTTTTTCCTTTCCTTTCCTTTCCTCTTTCCTTTCCTTTCCTTTCCTTTCCTTTCCTTTCCTTTCCTTTCCTTTCCTTTCCTTTCCTTTCCTTTCCTCTCCTCTCCTCTCCTCTCCTCTCCTCTCCTCTCCTCTCCTCTCCTCTCCTCTCCTCTCCTCTCCTCTCCTCTCCTCTCCTCTCCTCTCTTCTCCTGTCCTCTCCTCCTCTCCCCTCCCCTCCCCTTCCCTCCCCTCCCCTCCCCTCCCCTTCCCTTCCCTTCGCTTCCCTTCCCTTCCCTTCCCTTCCCTTCCCTTTTCTTCCCTTCCCTTCCCTTCCCTTCCCTTCCCTTCCCTTCCGTGTAGCTTTGGAGCCTGTCCTGGAACTCTCTTTGTAGACCAGGCTGGCCTAGAACTCACTGAGATCAGCTTGCCTCTGCCTCCCAAATGCTGGGATCAAAGGCATGTGCCACCACTGCCTGGCCCATCTTAACTTTTGAGACAGGTTCTTTCATTAACTTACAGTTCACTGATTCTGCTGGACTGGCTGGCCAGTGAGCCACAGAGATCCACTGGTTTCTGCTTCCCCAGCACTGGGATTACAACTTCACCACTCTGCCTGGCATTTTTTTTCTTTCTTTCTTTTTTACAGGGATGCTGTAGTTTGGTCTCAAGTCCTCACACTTGCCTGTTTGGTACTTTACTCACAGAACTGCCCCCCATTTTGTATTTCTTTTCAGTTACTATCTCTCATTCTCAAAGGACTGAATTCTAGCTGCATAGATCTGCTTTCTTCCTTTTTGAAGTAGTAGTACTCTATATAGAATACTTATGTAGAGTACACATACTATATAACATAAGGAAGGATATATCAATGCATATTGGAATATATGATATACCATAGTCCTATATTTGTTATTATAAACAAAATAATATAATATGTCTGGTCTGGCTTTTTCAATCTGGAGTTTGTTTACAAAATTGAAGATTTGTTATCACTGTTGTGTGTAGTTTTATATTGCTCAAGTATTGACTAAATTTAACTATGCTAATTTGATATTACGCTTGTGAATAGGCACTTTCCTTCCTTAGTAAGATGAGAGTGTTTAAAGGCATACAATCTGGAATGGAAACATCTTTGTTGGAAACCCAGTTCATGTATACATATGCATACAGGTACTTGTATAATTGGGCAAGTCAGTTCCATTGCTTAACACTTTACTGATTAAGTAGGGGCAGTGATACCTTCCTTCTGGGCCAAGTCCTTCTGGAGGTACTTATTGACTTTTATTGACACATAAAAAACATTTTAAAACTACGCATCATGTGGACAGTACCATGCAAATGTAAATAATGACTCATTCCCTAACTGGAACTGATTTTCCCCTTTTTATTGAAAATAGATTTTTTTCTTACATAATATATCCTGATTACGATTTCCCTTCCCTTGAATCCTCTCAGTTCCTCCCATGGCTTCCATCAGCTGCATCCACTCCTTTCTATCTCTTATTAGAAAACAAACAGGCCTCGGAGGTATAATAATAAAGTAAAATATAATAAGATAAAATAGAAACTAACACATAAGAACAAGACAAGACAAGCAAACAGGAGGAAAAGAGCCCAGATAAAGGCACAAAAATTGGAGACCCACTCATTGACTCAATCATGAATCCCATAAGACCACTAAACTGGAACCCATAATAACATAAATAGAGGATCTGGTGGTACAGACCTGTGCAGGCCCTGTGCATGCTGCCTCAGTCACTACAGAATTATATGAGCTTTGATCATGTTGATTTAAAAGGCCTTGCTTTCCTCCATCCCCCCAGGCTCTTATACTCTTTCTATCTCCTCTTCAGTGGGGTTCCCTGAGCCCCGAGGGGAAGGATTTTATAGAGACATCAGTTAGTGGCTGAGTGTTCCAAGGTCTCTCACTCACTGCATGATGTCTGGTAACTGAGCCATGTGGCAGAACATAGGTTAGTAGAAGCATGTTAATTTGAGTTGTAAGTTCTAGTTGGAAAAAAGCTTAAGCTTTTTAATTAGTAATAAGTCTCTTTGTTGTTATTTTCAGGCTGGTTGTCCAAGAAAGTCCAACAAGAAAGCTTGACACGACCAGGAGTTTTTGGTTTTTCCCTAGGTCTCTGGGCTATGTATTCTTTGGTTCTTGGTTACTCAGTGTCAGGTATGGGTTCCACCTCATGAAGTGGGCCTTAAGTCAAATCAGACATTGGTTGATTGCTCCCACAAGCTTTGCGCCACCATTGCCCTAGCATATTTTGCAGACAGGACAGCATTGTAGATCAAAAGTGTTGTGGCTGGGTGAGTGTCCACATTTCTGTTTTGATAGTCTGCAGAGTACCTTCCTGGACCAAAGACACTAGAAAGCAGGGATGGAGGCTCTTGGTAGGTACCAGCTCAACCTCTCCACATTCAATGAGTTGTGTAGGTATTGTCTTCAGCAATGGGGCCTTGCCATTGGTTTGTGGAGCACAACCTATAGTCTTGGAAACAGCTCGGTTATTTGGGCATTTCCATAGGACCTCTTTGGCTAACGACTCAATGAAGATATAACCAAATCCTGGTCCTGGAAGCTTCTTCTGGGGACAAGGGATGGCCATCCGGGACTCTGTCTTCCCTGTGGAACTGAATTTTCTTCTTTCCTCATTGCTGTAAAATTTGAGAACAGAACAGGGAACAACGCAGGGTAACTTATTAAAAGCAGGGAAGAGTTGCCTTTGGCAGAAATGAAACAGGTTCTTGACATCATTTATCCTCTGCCCCCTCTTCATTAATTTTGGACTCAAGTATTTACATTTCATTTTCTGGAGTTTACTGTTTAATTAAAAACCCTAATTACTCACTGGAAATCTAAAAAATAATAATGCAGTATATAATGAAGAAAATTTAATTTGCTCTAACTGTATTTTCATAAAATGAGACAGAAATTATAGCTATACAAAAGTTATACTTTTATTTTAATCCACTTCCCTAGCTCTTTATTTACTGTTACAGTTGACAGCAAAAGGAAAAAAAAAAAACCCTAAACAAATGGAGTAGAGCCTTTGCAGTAGTTTTAGTCAAAGGTATCTTATGGGGGTGGGGGTGCTGGGGCTTGTGTATGAGGAAACGGAGGCAGCACAATGGGATGGAGGAAAATGACCCCAACACTATTTTCCATCTTTTTTTCAGGTCCTCAGTGACACTTGCACCCTTTTATGTTCTTTGCTGTATTGTTATGAACAATGATATACTGACAAATGCAGAGTTATCCTTTTCTTTCCTGTCTCATTACTTCTCTAACTAGTGCCAAGCCTCAGATACTCTCCATGACCCCTTCATGCCTTCAAAACAAGTACTACCTGGGAGACTCTTACACTACCAAGTTTGGCTGCTGGCTCGAGATACAACTTTGATGTCCCTGGAATACAGCTTCCATGTGCTGACTGTCAGGAAACACTTCCCAGAAGATTTCACCTTAGTGATGCTGGCCCCTTCTTAATTACTGCTAACCAGCATCAATTGTCCTAATAAAGTAAACCTTTCTCTTCAATGCTGCTGGTCTTTTGTTAATCACAGTTGACTCTTCAGCATCAGCTGACCAGAACCATAGAATCTTAATTAAAAATAGCACATATGCAATAGTTACATAGTCTTTAAGTAACTCCCAAACTTCCTTCTGGACCTTCATAACCCAGGTCTCTATTGCCTACATTTCTCTTAACATTCTTTTCTTCTAGGCTCCCTCCCACAGAACAACTCACCAAGGTTTGAGCACTCAGTGGCTTTTCTTGCACAAAGTGTCAAAGTCTTTCCATAATCATCCCCAAAACACATAGTCAGGTCTGTCACAGCAATACTCAACAATTCTGGTACTAATTTCTATCTTATTCAGGGTTACTATTGGTATGATTAGACACCTTGACCAAAGAAAATTGGGGAAGAAGGGTTTATTTGACTTATGATTTCACCTCATAGTTCATTCATTATCAAAGGAAGTCAGGAAATAGGAACTCAAACAGGGCAGGAACTTGGAGGAAGGTGCTGATGCAGAGGTCATGGAGGAGTGTTATTTACTGGCTTGATCCTCCTGGCTTACTTGGCCTTCTTTCTTATAGAACAGGACCATCAGTCCAAGGGTGGTCCCATCAACAATAGGCAGGGTCCTCCCACATCAATCACTACTTAAGAAAATACCCTACAGGTTTGCCTGCAGCCCAATCCTAGGACAGATTTCCTCAATTGAAGTTCCCCCCTTCCAGATGACAATAGTTTGTCTCAAGTTGATATAAAACTAGCCAGCATGGTGTGTATGTGAGTTGGTGTGGATAAAGAAATGTATAGATTTCCTGCATGTGGAGATTTGTCCTGAGGGAATATCACTGTACTGATTTCAGAGGAATTAGAAAAAGTACTTGTAGTCTGTTGTGTGCTGCTACAACAGAATACCTGAGACTATGTAATTGTAAAGAGCAGAATTTCATTCCTTATGGTCCTGAAAGCTGAGAATTCTAAAGCCAGGGCATAGTCAGATTTCCTGAAGATGGTTGCTTCATTATTAAATCTTCCAGAGATGAGGAACAGTATCTTTTATATATCATAATGGCACAAGAGCAAAGAAAACTACTTCTGAAAGTCCTATTCAAAGGAGTGGGGGCTCTTGAGGGCTAATCAACTCATAAAGGCTCTGCATTTAGATGTCTCATTAGTTTTAGGAAGATACCCATACAGTTGCAGTCAACCTGGTTTTCTTAGGGACAGTTTTGATTTTATTGTACGTCCTAGGGAACTTCCCAGTCAGGTAGACTGAGATGGTGCTTCCCTCTATGAAGAACTTCTACCCTGCAGATGTCTCTGTCACTAGCCTGCCCGTGAACACATTAGACATTTTAGGAGCTTTATGTTAAAATGTTCCAAGATCACAGGTTAACAATCAATTGTCATCACTCAGTTTTCAGCAAGAGAATGTTCATCTGTCTATTTCACTTTAGCTGCAGAACTGAACCTTTGCTGAGGAGTAAATATCGACAGCAAGGAGGAAAGAAGAAGAACATTGTTAAGCACTGTAGAGTCTAGAGGTAGTTCACAGCAGCAGTTCAGAAAGCCAGGTATGGTGGCCAATGCCTGCCATCCCAGTACTCAGGGATCCAAGTGCTGCGGGTCATAGAAATATGAAGTAGGAATTCAGCTGACTATGGCTGGAAAAGTCAAGGATTTTTCCAGAGGAAGCCATGGCTCGAGGAGTATTGATGTTTTTTTTGGCTTTTGAATGTATGAGCTGTTTTCTGCTGTGAATTTCATGTGCACTGTTATAGCTTCCCCAGTTGATTCTTTTTCCTAAGAATTTCTGAACAATGTGGATTGATCATTCTTTGGGCATATACAATTCAGGTATTTGGATAACAGTCACACAGGCAAGGCTTCCTTCTTCCAGGCTTTTGTTTCTCTCTTTCAGTGTGAGAATCAGATATCTCCTTTAGCTAGCATCCAAGGCCATGGCCAGCTCTGGACAAAAGCATTTTATCTGAGATACCTCTCAAACACTCAAAGACAAACAGCAGATAGAGTAAGCATTCCAAACCACCTGCTAGTCTCCTGAATTGAGGTAAATATCCATACAGAGACGCTGACTAGGCTAGGAGGATGTTAGGTACATAGTTTTGTTTCTTGTGCAAATTAAGCTTAGACCTTCCTTTCTTCCTCAGCCCAAATGGCACCCCCAGACTTCCCTTCCAACAATTAACTCAGAACAAAAGGGCTTTTATCATACCAGGTGTATTCAAGTTATAGTGCAGATTTGCTAGCTACTGAGCACACTTACCTCACCTGACCAGAAAGTGACAGAGCCAGAGTATTGCCGATTGTATGGTCTTGATATGGGTCAGGGGAAAAGGAAAGGAAGGAACGAGGATGGAGAGAGGAACAAAGACGAAGATGAGAATGAGATGGAAAGAACTTAGAACTGTGAGAGGACAGGAGGAGAAGGAACAGAGAGGAGCTAAACATGAAAACAGAATTGAAGCTGTGTAGATAGAATTTTGTCTTAGAAGAATAAAGCAGATGAACTAAAGAGCTTGGTGTACTTAGATTCATTCCCTCAGATTAATTCCTGCCACTGGTAGTGTCTCTTTTGGAACCCTGAGAAAAAGACTATTAGAGGCTAGACCCCAATCGTCTTCAATAGTCAGGAAGACCAGGAATTCCAGGCCCAATAGGATTACATGAGGAACATTGTAAAAGAGTAAGAGAAGGAGGAGGAAGGAGGGAAGAAATAAGGAGGGGTTCAGAATAAGGCACTGGGAATCCACAAAGACCTTAGAGAGTGATAGGTCAGCAGGGTCTTTGAGAAGTAGGAGTTACCGTCACAGAGAGATGATCTCTTATCCTAATTTTTTTGATACATAGAATTTTAGAATTTCAAAAGAAAATTGGGCTTTGCAAATTTTGAGATGGGACCCAAGTTTAAAAATGAAATTTACTTATGTCTCATATTCACTTTCTAAGCAGCCTAAGAGTAATTTTGTCAAATAATTAAAGCATAATTTTGTACACAAAACAAAGCCCCATAGTATGCATTTTTCTACTTGTGGGGTCAGGTCAATACTTCACATTGCAGATTTGGGGGCTTTTTTTTTTTTATTCTGTACTTTGAAGTTTTAGATTAGGGATGCTCCACTGTACTTACCTGAATAGAGACAATGAACTTGAGGACAAACTCAGATTTGCCCTTGAATCCAGATTCTGTATCTTCTGAACAATTTAATTCAACGCTTTCCCACACAGCTTTTGTGTTTTGTAGAAACTACAGGAAATAATGTATACTTAATTTCTGTCATTGCTATTACAGGTTACCATGGTCATGGTGTCTCTTCACAGCAGTGGAAACCCTAACAAAGACAGAAGTTGGTAGCAGGGACTGGGGTATTGCTGTGATAGACCTGACCATACTTTTGTTTGGAAAACTGTGGACTTTGGGACTGTAGATTAAAGCTACACTAGTAGGGTCATCGAAGAGAGTGGTGCCAAATGTGACTTGAACTGTGGGCACCTGGCTCAAGAAGTTTCAGAGGAGAAGAATGTTAGTATGTTGCCTAGAGATTGATCTTGTGATATTTTATTGAAGACTATGGCTGCTTTCTGTCCTTGCCCCAAAAAGTCTGCCTGAGGTTTAATTGAAGAGTTTTGGATTAGTTGCGTTGGCAGAGGAAATCTCAAAACAGCCTAGTATTGATTCTGTTGTTCACTCTTAGGAAGATCTATGATGGAAAGGAGCCAACTGAACAAGGAAAAATACAAAATGTACAAATTGAAGTGAAAAGGGGGTACCAGGAAGTAGAATGGAGCTAAATCCTGTGTTCAAGAGGTAAACAGATTAAGAAATGGAATAAAGGGAGTGGTGACCTCAGATCAAGACCCCACCCAGTTAAATTTCCAATTTGTGAAAAGGAATTAAAGAACAGTTTAGGTCCAGGTATTTTGGTATACCCTTTAATCCCAGCACTCAGGAGACAGAGGCAAGTAGATCTCTGAGTTCAAGGCCAGCCTGGTCTACAAAGTGAGTTCTAGGACAGCTAAACTTATGCTGTGAAGAAAACCATGGGAAACAGAAAGCTGATGAAGATGTAACTGAATGAGGGGGCCATGTTCCAGCCCCATCAAGTAGCAGAACTTGGCAGCTTTGGCCATGTGGTTCTGGCTTCAGAGCCAAGGATAGAAGAAAGGGGTTATGGAATCTCCCTCCATGACTAAGGAAAGCCACTGAGGCCAAGAGTATGGCAGGGGTGTCCTTGTGTGGAGGTCCAGAGAGGCCATTGTGTGAAGCTGTGAAGGGGAAGCCTGTATTCCCTTGGAGATCTCAAGATATTGGAGATACCAGAGTCATGAGAATACCTGCCAAGGAAAGATGATAACAAGGAGTGGAACCAGCCCAAGAGAAAGAAAGATGTGTGCTGTACTTAACAAAGATAAAAGAAGTTGGAGATCTCAAGAGTGTTTTGACATCAGACATGGAGATGTAGAGTTTGGAGTTTGTTTTTTGGTCTTGCTTTGGTCCATCATTTCCTCACTATGCTCCTTTCCTTACCTTTTGAATGGTGTGCCATTGTGTGTTGGAAATATGTTATCTGCATTTTGATTTTACAGTTAAAAGATATATAAACTCAGAAGAGATTTTGAACTTTGGACTTTTAAGCCCAGTTCAGACTGTTATAGACTATGGGGACTTTTGAAGTTGGACTGAATGCATTTCTGTATTATGTTATAGTTACAAGCCTATGAGTTCAGGGAGTGGAGTGTGGTGGTTTGAATAGGAATGGCCTCCATAGACTCATGTGTTTGAATGCTTGGCCCATAGGGTGTGACTATTAGGAAGTATGACCTTGTTGGAGGAAATGTGTCACTGTGGGGGTAGGCTTAGAGGTCTCATATGCTCAAGTTGTGCCCAATATGGTTCACAGTCTCCTTTTGCTGAACAAGATGTAGAACACTGAGCTACCTCTCCAGCACCATGTCTGTCTGCATGTCACCATCTTTCCCACCATGACAATAATGGACTAAACCTCTGAAGTGTAAGTCAGCCTTAATTAAATGTTTTCCTTTATAAGAGTTGCTGCGGTCATGGTGTCTCTTCACAGCAATAGAAACCCTAACTCAGACACACATATTCAGTGATACTCTGCTTGGAAACAGAGCCCTCTTCTTGGGACCTAGTACACTTTCTTCTTGAATGTGTTTGTAGGCTCATTGGTACTTTCGCTAGAAATTACTAGGTTTCTTGTTGCTTCTATGCACATGCGTTCACAAGTTGACAAACAACCAAATACAAAGGACTGTCTTGAGCTTGGGTGATGATTAATTTTAATTGTCAACTTGATTAAGAATCTCATAGGACACACACCTTTTAGTGTATCAGTAAGGGGGTTTCTGGAGAGGTCTAACTGAGTAAGAACCTACTCTTGAAGTTGGGTGGGGTCTCAGAAGAGATAAAAAGGAGAAAGTAAGTGGAGCATCAACATCCATCCTCTGCTTCCTGCTGCAGATGCAATGTCCCTTCATGATGGAGTGTACCATAATGCAGTGGGCCAGAGCAAACCTTTTCTTCTGTTCTTTCTGTAAGGAACCCTGCTGAAGCAATGTAAAAAGCAACTAATACAGGTTGCTTATGAAATAACTGGGACATTGTCTTCCATCTGTGCTTCTTCTGAATTCTGTTTGGTTGGGGTTCATTTAGGGACAGTTCAATGTCTTTTATTTTCACAAGATTTAAGTTATCTTAAGGTGTATATAAGTGAAAAACAATGGAAAAAGAACAACTTTTTTTTTGACTTTTGCATCTGTGCTTTAGAACAGGCTGTAGGAAATTCTTCACTTCCACATAATTCTTTATGAACATTATTTATGGTAATAGAAAAAAATAAGAATTCATTCATTATGACTTCTCAGCAACATCCCAGTGATATAGTCATGTCAAATTGACATTGTAGTGAAATGTAACCCTACACATGTTCATTGACTTAAAAGGGAAAAGTATATTATTTCCTCCATTCACATCAATTTAGACTATTCTTTCTTAGTTTTTATATAGGTACCTAATAAAGATGGACACAATACTTGTTGACTTTATTGTATCTAGTTTTATTTCCCATTATTACCTGTGAACACTTGAAATTGATTTTTGAGGTCTTGGAATAATGTAAACAGCAAAAATCACAGACTGAAACTTGGAAAACACAAAAAAAGAATAATTAGCCTAACCCATCCCTGTTAGAAGTGAAACTGCTGTCTTTAGGGTTCATACACATATTTGATGGGTCACATCTGACGTTTCATTTCAGTTAGCCTTCGGCAACATTAAACGGTTTTTGTAAATTGAATTGACATTATATATATGTATATATATATATATATATATATATATACACACACACACTCACATATGTAATATAAAACTATTTAACTTCATACAAAGCTACCATATGTATTAATATTAAGATACTTAACATTTGCTTAGAAGTAATTTCAGCATATAAATCTCTGGGGAGGGTCTACAGAGAAAGTAAGAACTAGAAAAGTGTTTTCCAGGGTACCAATGAGGTTCAATAAGTTAATAATTTTAAAGTGCTGATGGGGCTGCAGGTGGCTCACTATTAAGAGCACTTGCTGCTCTTTCAGAGGACCACATTTTGTTTTCCATCACCAATTCTCGGCAGCTCACAACCATCTCTGACTCCAGCTCCAGGAGGTCTGGAGTCTTCTTTTGGCCTTTGTGGGTATCATCATGCAAACATCACATACACTCATGCATGTGTGTATGCACATGTGTACACACACACACACACACACACACACAAATAAAATCTTAAAGAAAAAGTATAATCAATGTCATCAGAAAGAGCAGAAGGAGGGTTGCTGTGGAATGCTGTCCTCCGAGAATAACAAACATTAACATCTTCATTAGAGCAGTTCTGACTAATAAAAGGCACCTAGAGTCCGGTGTGTTGACATTCCAGACTAGAAGGAAGAAGTGGGGAGGTCTGGTAGACTCTCACCCAAGATTTCAGCCACTCTATTTTGTACGTCTTTGCCAGTTACATATGATTCTGCCCCAGCTTCATGTGGCTTCTTGGTCTCCTAGGGTGCTGAAGTATACAGAGACTGGAATGCTAACTGAAGAGAAATCCCTTCCTATGCACCTGCAGGGAAGGTTGCATCCATTCTGGTCAAGACTTGCCAGTTGTAAGACTGCTTGGTGGAAGAGGAGGGTGCACACACATCCATATTCATACATGCTTTATAAATAAGCTCAACAAACCCATTGGTTTGCTAAGCTGGAGTTGGATGTAACTGCTGCTTTGGCCTATCTATCCTTGGTACCTTGAATATAGTAAAGAGATGTTTGTTCATGTTTCCCCAGGAAAGGTTCATGTAATAGAAGTTAGATAATGTAATTATTTAGAATTGAACCCAATGTGCTTAATGATGGCTTTTTATTAAACCCTAGAAAAAATTTGAGAAATGATATGTTACTAATATATAACAATGAGTTCATTGCTATAAGCTGTGTTACTAACATATCATAAATACAGATAACAGAGCATTCCTTTTTCTCTATAAAGTAAAGAAAGAACAGTCATGGTTAACTAAGCCCTATTTATTTTTTATTTCTAAGTCCATTTAGTTCAGAGTTTCTCAAAGTGATATTGCACATGAATATAATATGTACTTACCAAAATAAACATAAATGAATCACCAACTGCAACATTAATGTACTGTCTGCTGAAAATGCAGTTTTTAGGCCATCCTTTAAACTTTCTGATTCATGTCTCTGAAAGACTGGGCCCCAAAGCAGTCATCCCAGAAGATTCTGAAGTACAATAATGTCTAAGGACTGTATCTAGGTTTTTACTCTCTTCACTATTATGTACTAGTTTGATATTGAAAGTAAAAGAGGTCTTGTCACATTCCTTAAGTTTCTAGTGCTATATGCACTGTGGTCTCTGTCAGGGGTAGGGGTGGGGTTAGTTCTGCTATGGAAAATATTTCACATGTGGGAACCTAAATGTCTACAAAATCAATGCCTTCCAACACAGAGAGCAGAAACCCATAAGGTGTGGCTCTGTTAAGTCAGATCTTTTGCACAGTCTTTTGGGATTTGAGTAATGGACAGTGTGTCTGCTGGAATTAGATTTAAGAATATCATTTACTTGAGGGCTGGTGAAATGGTGTCAGTGAGCAGGAGTTGGAAATTTTTTCTTTTTCTTTTTGTAAAAGGCCAGACATTAAATACTTTAGGCTTTGTTAAGCATGTAATTTCTGGTGTAACACATGTCATTATTGTACTGGAAACAGGCAAGGCAAATACCTAAATTAATGAACAGGACTGCCTGCCAATAAAACTATTTATAAAAGCTGTCTTTATATACTGCATTTGGCCTCCGAGGCATAGAATACTGACATTCTTCTTCAGATAAGCTCTAGTATACAACCAGATGGTTAAAAATGGTAGCATGAATAAATATTTGTAATCTGTATTTGTATGAGAACACTGTGAAAATATAATCTTTGTTTTTTGGTTCTGTCTTCTTACTATGGGTACTACATTAGCCCTTTCATGACTAGTCAACCACTGGGGTAGTTTGTAAATGTAGCCATAAATTGTTCTCTCACCAAGAGGCTGAGTCTATCTCCACAGTCCCTTTAAACGTGCTACCTGTGCAACAGAGTAGAAGAGAGGCTGTATGAGTTCTCATCCTAGGCTCTGAGATGCCCTGTGTCTTCCAGTGTTGTTGGCCATCCTGTTGTATGTCAAGGTAGAAGACCTCTGCTGCCACTGACTGCCTCAGCTGAGACTTCCACATATGAGTGAATCCATCTGAGAACAATTACGCCCAACTTGTCAAGTCACAGAGTAGTGATTTGAATGAAGGAGGTTTTTTTTGTTTTGTTTTTTGTTTTTTGTTTGTGTGTGTGTGTGTGTGTGTGTGTGTGTGTGTGTGTGTGTGTGTGAAGACACGATGTTTTAGTGCTTTGTTATACAGAGATAGACCTACCACTGATGTAAATAGGTAGCAAGGTCGTGAGCTAAGTGTGAAAAGGAAGAAGATGTGTTTGAAATTACATTAGAAAGCATGAAATGGTGAAGTGGATGATGGTACATACACCAAAGATTGTTCTAGAATGAACTAGGGAAATAAAGGAGGGCTGTGGAGCATGCTAAAAATTCACTTGAGGCTGAGTATAGTGGCACTCATAAGTCAGCACTTGGGAGACTGAGGCAGGGGGATCATGAGTGTGAGACTAGTCTGAGCAACATAATAAGGTCCTGTCCCACAAACCTCTTGGGTTGAGTGAACTTAACGGGATTCCTGAACTTCAGAGTAAGGGCAGAAAAGGGCATGGTGTGTTTTAGGTGTGCTCTTGCTCTGCAGCTGTGGGTACTGAGGTGGATTTAACTGTGGGTGGTCTTATTTTAACTAGTGAGCAAGACAGAGAGAGAGAGAAAAAAGAGTGAGCTGGGAGGTTTAATAGAACCAGAGGGAGAGACTGTAATTAAAATGGACACAGAGGACACTGTTGTGACAGTGAGGGACCTTGTAGGAATCAATATATGTTGGCTCCCGTGAACTGTTGCACAGAACACTTGGGGGTCGAATGTTGGAAGGATAAACTCTGGCTTCCAGAAAGGTTGGTATTTAAACTCATGAAAGAGATTATACTTATCTAATTTGCTAGTTTGGCCCTGCTTGGCTTCACATCTCAGAATTCTTTCTACCCTTATATATTTCTTTTTAGGGAGGTAGATGAGAAAGTATGACCATTTTGACTTTATATCCCAATGGTTGGGGCAGGTGCTTTGGTAGCCCAGGGTTTTTTGTCTGCTGGTTGAACTTAGTATAGCAGGATTCTGTTCTGCCACCACAACGTCCCTGGGTCCTTCCTTGGCTTTTCCAGTGTGGCTTGTTTGCCTGCATGGAAATGGGAACCAGCTCCTGGGAGCCATGCTTCTTTGTCTCTTTCAGGTCAGAGGTGGTGATCAATGCAAAGGCATTTCTACCCATTCTCACGGGTTCCAACTTAACTTTTTTTTTTTAATTCTGTGTTTTTTCTTCAGATTCCTGTTTTAACTCCTGCCTTCTTGCCTTGTAGACCTAGCTCCAGCATTTGATGTGAAGACAACTTTTCAGAGAGTGAGTAACCAAGCCTATCAAGTCTGAGTGGCCCAGGCTCCCATTGATGCTTTAAATCTTCAGCATATACCTTTCAGCTGGAAGTCTGCAGGAAGACTGACCATGAGATTCAGTTCTTAAACATGCTCCTCCTCTGCAACTAAGAAGGTAATTATTAAACGGAAAAGACGAAATGCCATTTTTTCTTTTTACGAGTGGAATCCAGATCTAATGATCTACACACTCACGTATGTGGCATGAAGCAGAAGGGGAGCTTTTGTGAGGAGGAGACGCAGCAAAGGGTAGGGAAGAGCAATGAGAGGTGACTTATTGCAAGATACAATGATACTTATACATAAAACTGTTATGATGAAGCCCATTATTTTATATGCTAAAAAAAAGAATTAGCTACATCTTAGTTGTAGAATTTCAAATGTCTTACAAACCAAGATGTCATTTCATAGCATTAATAAAAGAAGTAAGTTTGTTCTATCAATAAATATTTAATGAACCCATACTTTGGGCATGCAGTAACACAGCGTATTATTTATTCTTTTGCTGCAAGTTGGAATGATTAGTAAATTCATTTTTAAATATTGTAGCATGTTAACAAGTCTTTTCAACTTTTGATGACCATTTTTTCTGTCATTGCCTTTGAATAACTAATGTTGAGAGAATTCTTTTTTCTGAGCCCTCCAAAGACTCCTCAACTTTCAACTGACCCAATTTTCTCCTCCTACAAAAATTCCTTGCTTTCTGTATTGACTTTTTTCAACCAATTAACAGTGTTAAGGTGGTTTCAAATTGCTGGGCTAAAGCAGTATTTTGCAGCTCCCTGCTTTTATATTAATTTCTTTCTGCTCCTGTTTTCTCAACCTGGCCCCCTTTGCTTTTAAATTCTCTGCAGAGTATCTTTAGCTCCTCAGGTGCCTTTGGTTCCATATAATCACCTCCTAGTTTGTTCCTCCATTGTAGTTCTTCTTCTGCCCCCTCCACTCCCACTTCCCCAATACTCTTTCTACTCTCTATGTTTCATTTTCTTTTGTTTCCTGGAATTACACTTTTTCAAACCTGTCTGTTTTCTAGCCTGTTCTGTTCTTTCCTCTTTAGAGTATTTGTCCTGTTATGTATATTTTTCCTTCTCCTCTCATCTGCCCACTCCATCCTCCTCCTCATGTCTCTTTTCCATTCTGGGGACCATCTACTTTTCATTAAGGATACTGTATTTCAGAAGGGCAGAATACCCCTGACGTCAGATATTTCCCTTTTATCCTGTTTCATCCTAAGCTGAACCAAAGTGTAATATGACCACAGGTAGTGTCCTTGAGCCTCAGTTCTGGATTTCCATGTTAAAATTCCAGCCTGCAAACAGTGCATCCTTTTCATCTTGGCCTGAATTTGTTCTATAGCTTAGTTTTTAAGGATTTGTATAGACTACATACATGTGTGTAGTAAAGTCTGTATTCTATTCTATGTGGTCTTTGTCTCATGTTGCATATTTAATTTGTCACAAAACAGTAGTATCATCATTCGAAACAGGGTGGGATCAGTGTGGAAGCAGAGGAGGAATAAATCTATTCTATATTACTTCCTTTTTCTTTGTTATGTGACATCCTAGAAGAGACAAGGAAAAGAGAGGAAGTAGGAATCTGAGAGATCAGGTGGGCTTGGGAGTTTCTCGACTTTAAGACAAAGGAAAAAGTTGAAAAAGCCAAACAACTGCTGCAGATTCATTTCTGCTGTGTTACCTCAGCTATGAAATGTGTTGCTCTAATTGATTGATAAATAAAATGCTGACTAGCCAGTAGCCAGGCAGGAAGTATAGTATAGGTGGGATGAGCAGAGAGGAGAATTCTGGGAAGTGGAAGGCTGAGTCAGGAGACGCTGCCAGCAGCTGCTGCCACCATGAGAAGTAAGATGTAAAGTACCAGTAAGCCACAAGCCACATGGCGACTTATAGATTAATAGAAATGGGTTAATTTAAGATATAAGAACTAGATAGCAAGAAGCCTGCCACGGCCATACAGTTTATAGGTAATATAAGTCTCTCTGTGTTTACTTGGGTCTGAGTGGCTGCAGGCCCTGGCAGGACTGGAGAAAATTCCAACTACATCCCTTTGATGGAACAAAATAGAAGTTCAGAGATATGTTACTAGCTATATACATGATAAGTAGACCCTGAGATGTCCATATAGGGCCAGGATTATAGCTCAGTGGTACAGTGAAAGATTTGTGAGAGATCTGGGTTCAATCCCTAGCACTATGTAGCAACAAAAATGTAACAATTTAGTTCCTGGATATTTGAAAACAACTGGGATAGCTCATTAGCATTGTGCGCTTTTTATTCAAGTCAGCTAAGACCTCTATAATAGGGTACCAGCATATACGTTTACATGTAGAAGAGAAAAATCCTGAATGCCAACATTCTCTTTGTGAGCAATGTATCTTCTATGAAAGATGACAAGTTATTGTTGCTTCTTCATATGAAGTACAGTTGGGTTGTAGTATTTAAAAGCTGCCACTCTGGGCTATCCAGTAACAAGAGGATAAGGTGGCATTTGACAGAGCAAGAAAGAAATAGCCTGAATCCTTCAGCTTTAGTTCGGGCTGGGGTGGGCAAACTTTGTGGAAAGGACTACATGATTCAGGTCTGCGGGCTGCATGGCTTGTGTTACTTCTCTTTAGGGAAATGCATTTTCCAGTGCTTGGACCCCAGTGAATAAGCTTCAGATTGCATCGTTAGTATTCTGCTTGAAGCCAACAGAGGTAAAGGCAAAGTGCTTGACTTAAAACTTTAAAAGCCTTCCAGGGCTTTTCTTTATGCATTGACTCCTCAAATGTGTTGGAAACTACCTAAATAAATAGGCTACTCTCTTCAAATTTAGAACTTCTGGGAAAAGCTACATGGAATAAAATGTGCTCCAAATGATGTTTTTTAAAAAAAATGACAATTCCCTTTCTCTTGCTCACCAGAGTACTATAGAGCATTAATTTAATATTATGGAGGACAAAGGCAGTGCAGATTGTAGTTAATTTTACACAAAACAGCATTAAAAGTGGTACTAGTTGTGAATTTTCTCTAGTGTTTGGCTGCTCACAGTCATAATTTGTGATGATTTATATGTTGATATCAGTGTTTAACTCACTGGTACTTACTGATATCTAGGAAATTAGAATGTGAATCATAAGTTATGACACTTAGTAGTTAAACATTTGATTAGAATTCTATTTGCAGTGTCATGGTTGGGAGTGTAATACAAAGGAAAATAAGATTTTTAATAACCCAATTGCATTTGTCAACTGTTTAACTTATTGGCACAGAATAATTCACCAGACTATAGGAAGTGAAACTATTTGCTAAAAGAAAGAAGAAAAGAGAAGTTAAAACAGAAAATGTTTGCTAAGACATAAGGCATAGCAAATGTATTTTGAAATGGTTTTTAACCTCTCTGTATGAATTACTACCCCATGTAATATTTTATTAGAAAGTTGAAAGGTGAAGTAAAGTTTAATATGTCAGGCCTGTCATATTCTTCATGTGCTATCTTAGTGATGTTTTATTCTGATGAACAGTATCCCCACTTCTCATGCTTCAGCTTTTTGGTGACTCTTGTTGGATATAAAAAAAGGGGTACAGTTTACTGGTGGTGTGTATAAAGTTCTTGATGCACCCCTTTCAACATCCCTTTCAACATCCCTTTCAGTTCCTCTTTTAGTTGGTGCTGGGGGGCTCTTTCTTACATGCTTTCATCAAAGATCTTACATGGAAGGACTAACACCTTAAGGGTTTTTACAGGGTACAGGAGAAAATTGTGGGGATGCTATCCTTCCTCATGCAGTGAGCAGATGTGGGCTGTCAAGCCCATGTTAACACTGACCAGTGTCCCAAGCATCCATGTGGTAATATTTGTAGATCAACACCAAAAGTTCAACCTGTAAGAGTATTGGATTCACAGGTCTTTTGATTTATCTGTTAATATAGTTTTATGAGTTTTGGGAAGAAACTGTTAGCTGATATAATTGACTGTTCAACATGACTTTAAGTTCTGTAAGTGAATTAGAATAAATATATTCTCCATCGATCTAAATTTGTTCTCCCAAGGGAAAAAAGACTTCAGTTGTTAGATTCAAGGAATGTAGCAGGGTCCTGTGCTGTTGTTCCCTTTGGGGGAGGGGCCAAGTAGGCACAGAGTCAATGACACAGACTCTGGGAGAATGTCAAAACAACAAGCTCAGTTTATTCAGGAAGAGGCTAGCCTTATATACCCTCCACACCCCCCTCCCTGCAGAAGGTCTGATGCATATGCATCTGCTGGAGTGACATGGCTGTCTCTCATTGGTCCAGGTCATCTCCAGATCATGTCTCAGCTGCTGTTGCTAAGGCCCTTAGGCAGACCCAGGTTGGCTCTCAGAAAGTATCTTTTTTTTTTTTTTAACTGATTTGGCCTGGCTGGCCCTCGAGGCCATTAGGGATATAAAATTGAGTGTTAGAAAAAACAGTGAAGCACCTGCAAGTTAGAAGTTAGAAGTAATTTAGAAGTTCAAGTAATTTGTGAAATAAGATTGTGGTGCTAGATGTGTAGCACATCTAAGGACATTACTAAAAATGAAAAGTAAGAGGTTTCACAATTGTGCTATTTTAGTGGCAATCACAACAAATAAGTACAACTTGCATCTGACCTCAATGATACAAAGTTAATTACAAATAATAGCAACAAACTAAAACCAAACCAAACAAAGGAAAAGGGATTGGAGAGATGGTCCAGCAGTTAAGAGCATGTACTTCTAGACCTAGGTTCAGTTCTGAGCACTGTTAGAAGTGGATCTGAAGTAACAAGAAAATGAGCACAGAGTTCAAAGGATTTGAGCAAGGCAAAAAGTTCTGCTTCTGTGGAAGAGCATGTTGCTCTGCCAAATGAAGCAGGCAAGCACACTCAGAGGGGACAGCTGTTGAATTTTCATTTTGGGCACAAAGGAAGAGTATTGTGCCTCCCTCTGGCCAGAATTTGGTCTTACATTCTCAGGATGTTTGCTAGTGCCAAAGGGCATGGGTAGTTAGCAAAATGCAACTTTTGAGAACAGGATACAAATTCAGTACACACTTTGATCTTAGAAAAATACTGAGGGGTGGGGATTTCCTTGCCAGATGGCATCTTTATAAATTTCTTTAAAGATGGAGCACAGTTCCATTGAACTCTTTGATAGAAAGACAACACATTTCTTTTACATTTCCCTGTTAACAGCACCCTGTTAAGTGGGTCACATACACCTGCCACTCCAGGTGATCTTTTGTTCTCCAGACTGTGCAGTCAACTGCATTCAGTGCACATATATCCACACAGACAAGTAAATTTAAAATATTTTTTAAAAGATAAGCATTTTCTTTTTAAAATAAAATTAAAAATTTTATTTGTATTGTAAGCAGTGCCCAAATTCCTGGCTGACCAATGAGTGAAGAGAAAGAAGTACTTTTGCTTTTCTAGGATAAAACCTAAATATCTTTAAAATGAAGATATGGCATAGACAGCTTGTGCCTCTCCTCAGATATTTGTTCTTTAGTGAACCAAGTGGTAAGTAGAAAAAACAAATAGGTCTTTTCTCTTAGAGTATTAAAAACCAAGGCAGATCAACAAATACTCATTAAAAAGTTGGCTCCAAGATATTGTGCTAGACTGCATTATGTGAAGGAAAAAAACCAATGGGTCAAGAATAGTGTGTGTCTTAGGATGGGTACAGGAAAAAGTAATAATGTTCATTAAGCAAATTAGTGTTTTGCTAAAGGCACAGAGGAAAAATATCTTTGGGCAATTGCAATTTATAATTAATAGATAATTGAAGTCTTCAGATCTTTCTTATTAGATTTAATTCTTATGGACAGATAATTTAGGATTCTAGTTGTAGATATGAGAACCTCCTGACATCTTTGTCTCATGGGGATGAGAAGGAAAGGTCTGTATTATTTGTAAGAAGTGTCTAACAAATAAAACCATTAAATGGAGAGAAGTGAGTGATGTTAACCAATGGTGGGAGTAGTGACAAACAAGAAAGAAAGCTGAGAAGGTATGATTTTAGCTATACACTAGAAATCTACTGTATTTCCCAGTACCGATAGTCAACAGTGTATTGTCCACTTAAGATTTTCCAAAGAGGTCAGAGATCTCATTGCAAGGGCTATCCCCGCCCCCGCCCCCCAACCAAAAACCCTCTAAGCTTTAAAAAACAAAACAAAACAAAACAAAACAAAACAAAACAAAACACCATAGAAAGTGGTGAAAAATTTTTTTAGAAGTGATGGACATGTGTATTACTTTAATTGTAGCAGTATCTCAGGTGTATACATATGTGCAGACTTAAGTTTGATACATTGAGTATGAATGGGTTTTTGTATATGAGCATGTAGATTGGCATCTGTCAGGGCAGTGATTAATGATAGACATCTTGGGATGAAGAAACTGTCCTAACACTGATTGTGATCATGATTATGCACCCAGGTAAATATTCTAAAATTCACTTCATTGTATGCTTCAACTGGGTTCCCCAAAGTGGTCTTTTCCAAATTTGTGCTGCATGGTTGAGTGAAGCTCCTATTTTTGCCTTGACAAGTGGAGGAAACTGGTTTCAATCATCATAGCACTTTCTTGTCATTGTTTTGACACAGGAATTGTAGGAGAAACTGGTGTTTCAGTTTGTTAGATGGTTGCAGAACCTGGCCTCTATGTGGAAGGTGATGCCTAACTTGATGTTGTTGGACCATATGTTTTATCCAGTTAGGGTCACATCCAACTTGAGGCTGGCTAACTTAGAGTACTTGTTGGATTCTTCATGGGACAGTTAGAACAACATGATGTTCTTTCTGCGGTGCTTACTGAGTTGATACTTGGTGTAGCTTTAAGTTGTCAGCTGCAATGTCCTTGACCTTTCTTATTTCAGATGGGACAGCCAACTGTAAGTGTAATCAATACTTATACTTAAATAAGAAAGATGTTGTCTCCATAGAATTTGGACCCTTCTCTCCCCTGGAGCTTGCTAAATATAGACATGTAGCACAGAATAGTTTGGTCAGTGATGGAGCACACACACAATGGAGGACCCATATGGTTATATCATCTAGAAATGTCATAGCCATCTTTATTTGTGCTGTGTTTACACAATGGAGTCAGTTATCCAAAGACATGTCTCCTAAACTTTGTACCTGTTCTTCAGGTATGTTGTTACTGTTAGCACCTACATGATTAACAAATTACCTTTCAAATAATCTGGTCTTTGGAAATGCCATTTCTATCACTCAGAGTTACTTATCTTGTTCTAGGAGTTTTTAGTTTGATGCGTGTCTTAGCATGACCACAAGCAATTTGGAGAGGAGAGGGTTGATTTCATCTTACAACTTACAGGGCATGGGTTTAAGACAGGAGCTGAAACAGAGGCCTTGGAGGAACTCTGCTGACTACTACTTAACTTGGTTTGCTCAGCCTGTTTTTTTATACAACCCAGGACCACTGCACCAGAGATAGCACTGCTCATAGTACCCTGGGCCATCCCATACCAGTAGTAGTAATAATAAAAATGTCCTCACAGACCTGCCAATCAAATGGAGGCATTCTCAATTGAAGTTTGATCTTTTCAGATGCTCTTGGCTGTGTGAAGTTGAGAAATCTAACTAGGACTATGCTTTGTAGGACATAGTTGTAATCTTAAATCTTAGTTTCATATTTGAGTCAACAATTTGAAATGGAATCCTGCCTTTTCAGTTTGTATAATATATAACTGTGAATCTGTTCTGCACTTTCAGAAATGGTAACTATGTTCAAAACATCCCACAGTACAATCCATGGAGCCTGTGTTCTGGCAGTCCACAAAGAACTTAGCACTTCTGAAGCTTTGTGTTTAAGTATTAAGCAGTCTGTGACTTGTGAAGTGCCACTGCACAGAAGCTCATTCTCCTGCAGGAGGATGGGTTGGGAAGTTTTTATTGGGTAGTTGTAGAAATGACCAAAGGATTTCTTTGGTTGGAATGGAAAGTTCCTTGTTGGGAGTTGGTTAGTGGTTTCAGGTTGAAATAGTTTCAGTATAAGGTGTCAAAGCCACCCCTTTGAATGTCTTGGTCTGATTTGTATAACAAATTGGAAGGCATATGAGCCTTATGTTAGTAAGTTTGTGATTTCTAGTTATACATTTTAACTCACTTTCCTCAACCATCCATTGCATGGGAAACAGTATGGGAAAATATTTCAAGCTTTTTAGTGTAGCTCTCCTACTGTGCCCACATGATATTATCCTGCTAAGAACACATTCATGCTCATTCATTGAAGTACTTTAAATTTTGTTTTCTTATGGGTGTGTGTGTACATTCATATGTATATGTGTACATGCATATGTGAATGACAGAGGACAATTTGGGAGACTCAATTTTCTCTTTCCACATGGCTGCTAGGATCAGACTCAGGTGGTCAGGGTTGGTGGCAAGTGCTTTTCCTGCTGAACCATCTTTCCAGCCCCTGATGCTTTAAGCAGCCTAATAAAATTTTGCTTGAAAGGGAATTTTTCAGAAAAGGCTTTAGCAAAGGAAGAATTAAGTGTCTTAATGCTAATGCATCAACAATTTAACATGTTTTCCTGTATTACAAAGAAAAAGAGAATGGATTTAAAATATTTTTTTGTCCTTTGTCAAACCTTTACCGTAGATTTGACAATCAAATGCTTTTTGTGCTATTGATTTATTCTTTCATTTTTTTATGACATGAATAATTCTAACACTGAAAATGAGAACCAGACTATCCTGTCAGACAGATTGAGTGACATGTCAGCCTGGCGAAGGGGAGGGGGCTTTAGGAACAGGTGCTTGATTCCTTCAAGGTAGTAAGAAGAAATGGGTAGAAAGAGGACACCCAGAGTAAAGATGAGGAGGGAGCAAATCTTCCTTAGCAGGGCAGCTCTCCCCCACAAAGTGCTTACAACCCTTTTTTAGATTGAGATTTTTTTTCCCCTCGAGTTTGTGAGTTCACATAGAGGGTCTGTGAGATGGAAGGGTGGTGGCAACTTGGGAAGGTGAAAGAAGTGTCTGCATCACAAGTCTCATGAGGTCATCCCTAAAGCTGCTGGCAGCTAAGCTGACTTCTGGTCCAGTTGTCCTGTGTGAAGCTTTTGAAAGCCAGGCACTGTCTAGGGACCCACAGGAACACTCCTGCGGCCATGGAGGCTAACCCTTAGTGTGATCTGAAGTCCTATATCCTATTCTGACTATTAAATTACAAAGTACAAATTGAGATTGGACCAAGTAGATAAAGTCAGATAATTGGGCATCGCTGTGTTTACTTTATCCAAATAGACAGCTTTGGATGGTAAACTATTTACTGGTTAATGTTAATGGAAATGTGGTGACCATCAAATGGTAGGATACATTAATCTTCATATGTATGACATAATTAACACCATTCCAATATTCCAATAAAATAAATCAGTAATGTAAGCATGAGATCTTGCTCTTAAAATTAATATATTCATTGCCTGGGCCTCTCTTAAGGGTGAGGATGCTCATGTATTCCATGTACACAAATAAGTCACACAGCTTTTGTCTTTCTACTTCTGATTTCATTTAGCACAATATTCTCCACTTTATTTAAAATGTCAATTATTTGCTTTTTAAAGTTCACATGGTAATCTGTATGTGTATAAAATAATTCTTAAGCATTCATCCACTGACAGACATTTAAGTTCTATACCTTTACTGTTTGAGTAATACTACAATGGGCATGGGAGTACAGATAATGTCTCTGACAGACCAATTTTTATTACCTATGGGTATATATTAAGAAGTAGGATTACTATACCTTATGGTAGTTCTGGTCTTCAGTTTTGAGAAACTTCCATATTTTCCTTAATGGTTGTATTGATTTATATCCCCACTGACAATATGTATTTTCTTTTCCTCATTCCCTTAATACTTATTGTCTTTGAATTTTTAATTACAGTCATCCTAACATTTAGAACTTCTAAAATTCCAGATTTAATCATTTTTGTGAAGAAGTTTTTAAATTTTTGTTCTTTAATTAAAAAATTATTTTTAATTAAAATATAAGTACATCATTTCTCTTTTCCTTCTCCATCCAAGCTCTCTTGTGTCTTTTCCCTCACCTACCTCCATCTTATGTTCATGGCCTCTTTTTCTTTAATTTCTGTTCATTCTATTCTCTCTGTCTCTGTCTCTGTCTCTGTCTCTGTCTCTGTCTCTCTCTCTCTCTCTCTCCCTCTCTCTCTCTGTCTCTGTCTCTCCCCCTCTCTCTGTCTCTCTCTCTGTCTCTCTCTCTGTCTCTCTCTCTCTCTCTCTCTCTCTCTCTCTCTCTCTCACACACACACACACACACACACACACACACACACACACACACAAATACAACCTGCTGATTTCATTTAGTTTTGCTGCTTTGGTTTTAGGGTTGACTACTTGGTATTGGCTCATCCCTGGGGAGGCCAGTTCCCCTCCTCTGAGCAGTTCTTCAATATGGTTCACCATAAGTAAGGAAGTTACTTGTGTATCTTCTTGTCTAGGGATGGGGTCCCGTGAGGTTTTCCCTGTACTTTGACATGTCAACTGTTACTGGAATTGTTCCGGTCTTGTTTCTAAAGCCATATTGTTGATGTTTCACGGGTGATGCTTTCCTGTCACATATAGAAGACACAATCTCAAAGCAGACTTCCTGGACCTTTAGCTCTTACAATTCTTCTGCTCCCTCTTCTGAGATGTTTCCTGAACCTTAGATGTAGGGGTTGTATTGTACATATATAAACTGGAGCTGGGAACCCCTCATTGAGTTATTCTCTGCATTTTGATTAGTTGTGGATTTCTGTAATGGTCTCTGTTGCCCAAAGAAGGTTTTGTTTGTTTGTTTGTTTGTTTTTTGTTTTTTAATGAGGAGCTATGCTTCTATGTGGATACAAAGATAAGTATTTAGAATGTAGTTAGGGATTAATACTAGCATAGTAATGTCATGGTAGCAGATACTCCTTTAAAATATATGATCTCTTTAGGCACAGGTGGTTGTCTAGATTTCTAGTGTCAAACATAATTTCCCTCCTGTTAAGGGAGCCTGAAGTCCAATTAGATAGTAGTTGATTATTACCAATATATAAGTACCATTATTGCACCTTTAGGGATATCTTGCCATTCTCATCGTTGTCATGGTTTTTAGGCATCGCTGTTGGGTAGCAACATTTGTAACACCTTCTGGTACGGTGAATGCCAGTCCTCAAGAGATGAGGCTTTTAGGTTAAATCCAGCTCAATTCTTCTAAGTTCTGTGTCCAAAGCAATTGGTGTCTTCCCAAAAGGGACTTGAATTCAGCTTTTTGTGGGCAACTGAGGGCAATGGTAATAACCTATAATGCTTTGAGAGTTTCTTGGACTCTCCTGATCCATAACTTGAAAAAAGATTTCTTGTACTTTTATTACTGGTGTTTATATATCTGTCTTTCTATCTATCTATCTATCTATCTATCTATCTATCTATCTATCTATCTATCTATCATCTATCATTTATTTATTCAGTTTTGCATTATCACCATGGTGGTGTAACTTCATTAAGTATGTATGTATATATATATATATACATGTGTATATATATATACATATACTTACATGTCTCATATGTAATTTTAAGTAGATATAAGGAACTTGTTATATATAAGCATATATATATATATACTTAAAAATATATATATACATATACTTACATGTCTCACATGTAATTTTAAGTAGATATGTATAGTCGGATTTACATATCCCTCAGGATTAGTTAAATGACTTTTCAGATACCTTTGGCCATTTCTAGATTATGGATTCAGTGTACTCTTGCCAGAATTCCATGACATTGTTCACAGAAATAGACCCTAAAATTCATATGGAATCACAAAGAACCTTGAATGGTAAAGGAATCATGATCAAGAAAATCAAAATAGAAGGTACATTGTCTAATTTCACATTGCATCTTGAAGCTACAGTAATCAAGGTTTTATAGTGCTTGACCTGAAACAGATGCACAGATGAACACTGAGCCCAGAAATACACATATGCATGATAAACTCACTTTGAGAAAGGAAACAGGAACATCTATCTGGAAATGGATAATCCCTTCAGAAAGCAAAAACTGAAATTAGATCATTATAATAATATGTTGACAATAATGTGAGTCTCAAAACTTAAACACACAGAGGAAAACCTAGGGAATCTGGAAACATTAATTATTGTTGGAAAGCTGTGGGATGCAGTGCTCAGTATTAAAGTGATACTGCCAATTTGTTTGTTTTAACAACTTCCTTTTTTTATGGTGAAACATATTTAACTTACTGTCTGGACGGTGACTTGCCCGAATAGCCAAGAAAACAATCAAAATGAAAAGACAAACTGAACAGTAGGACAAAATGTTTGAGAACTGTATATTCAAAAAGGATTAGTATCCAAAATATATAAGGAACTCATTAAACATAGTAGTGCTTCATTCCCCAAAGATGACTGCTTTATTTCCCCAAGAGGGTATTTCTTCTTCTTGACTAATGTAAAGATGCAAAGGCTTCTTTTGCATCAGTGTTGGAATTATGCAACACTCACTGAGTTTACACTGTGCTGGGAAAATCTTTTCTTGAGATTTTGGTGTTGGCTACATTCTAGTAGAGGAAACAATCAAGTATCTGCCAAAAAAATTTTACAACCATTATTTTCAAGACCTTGTCTTAAAACTTTTATAGTTCAAGATCTCTATGTGGGTAAGAAAGCAAAGAATCTTCATTCTGACCCATTACTGTAGGCACAAGAATGTTTATCCTCTACCCCTCAGATTAGAGCCTAAATCATGATACACAGTAAATTTGCTAAAGTGGCAACACTAGTCACTGGTTAGAGAGCCTGGGACGTTATGTTCAATATTTACTCTGTGGCACAACTACAGTGATTTTGCCAACTTGTTTATTATAAAGTCTGCCTTATTTATGATGAAACATTTACTTATATTTAGAGAGTGAAATGCCCACTATGACTGAGGCATAACACACTTTCAGCTCTGGGTTCTGGTTGCTAGCTCTAAAATAAGGTTGGGGATACGCCTATTGGAAGGTATTGTACAAAGTCTAAGCATGAAGCTGTAAGAATTCCAGCATTTACCTTGGAAAAACAGATTCTGGACCATTTTAGTCTATGTTGAATGCTGAGTCATTTCTGCATTCTCCTTGACTGATGGCAGGGGAGCTCAGTAGGGCAACTCAGTGACCTATTTTCTAATGGACAGGGCTGCATCTGCACTGTCGGAAAACATTTTTAGTGTTGCCTTAATGAAAATATGCCATGAGGTCAGTACATGTCCTTACAGGAAAGATTTCCTCGAGTGGTTATGCAAATTTAAGCACCTCAAGCATGCCCTGAATTAGGAACATCATACTTCAGCCTTGAGCTGTAACAAAGGATATTGGAAAAAAGGTCTGTAGGTGTCCAGCATCACAAAATGGTTTTGAAATAGGAGCCATGTTTAGAAGTAACTCAAGGGGGTGTCTTCCTGAAAAATCATTACAGACTATTCTGAGTTAGGAAGCAGTAAGCATGTTACAATCTGTTCTCCTAGTACTTGTAGATATTTTTTTCTTTTGCTAAAATGTGTAAATGACTTGTGTGTTTACATATATACAGGCTGGACATGTGCATGTCAAGGAGCTTAGGGAGATCCGTTAAATAGCCCTGTTAGTTCATACTGAGAATTCTGGCATTGCATCTTTTTATATGTGCATTGGAGATAAGCTTTATGGCACATCAAATATTCAGGGAGAATTGGCTTCTGATCTAACCATAAGAGCTTTGGGAATTGTGATGTCTGCCTGACATATTGGGTCTTAGGTGTCTCTTCAGAGCTTTTCTGTACTGTTCACAAATCCTGCTGCATTCCGGAGATGGGATTTAGACTGAGTCATCTTTTCTGACCTCTAAATTTATCTTGACTTCGAGTTCTATATTGCTTTTATGCTACAGACTGACAAGCTATAGATTAGAATTTTAGGGATGGAAAAGAAAAGTGAGATGGAAATAAGAAAATGCTGAGGACTTTATTGGATAAGCTAGAACAGTAAAGGGGAAGGCAAGACTTTAGAGTGTGTTGAGGGTTCCTAAAGGGTGGAGGATAGAGCTCCAGAGAAAGGTGGAAGGTGATCACTTAGCATCTAGGCGATCATAGTCAAGATGGGATTTGAAGTATCAAGTTGAGCTAAGTATTCTTAATAGGGAAGGGCCTAAGAACAGGGTCCCGGTAAAGGTGCAGTTGTTGGCATTGTAAAGGCTGGCACAGGCTCAGTAACTTTAGGACCACAGTTGATAGCTCCGGAAGAGTAATTGTAGTTAGGACAGCCAGAACAAAAGAGCTGCTAGTAATGCCCCTTTTTACCTCTCAGCTGAGTTTTGTATTCAGTGTGATGTTATTTGTATGTTTGGAAGGCAAACTTATGAGAGCTGTTTGTTATAGACATCTTGGGCAAGTCTCCTTGCTTCCCCTAAGTTTTAATTAATAAAGCCCTGTTCTGATTCTTCAGAACGTGGCTTTGATGACTCTTCCTTGACAATAGAACAGTGCTGAACAAGGTCTCGAGTCAGGGCTAGAAATGTGTGTGTGTGTATGTGTGTGTGTGTGTGTGTGTGTGTGTGTGTGCGCGCGTGCGCACGTGTGTGTGTGTGTGTGTGTGTGTGTGTGTGCTTGCTTGATGATAAATGGATAAATGACCTGAATTGTCTGTTCTTAGTTTCTTTTCCTTGACACTAGATATTCGTGTCTCCCTGATAGTGCTGTTGTAGAGGTGCACTTAGTTAATGCATGCATAGAGGTGTACCCTTGAGAGCAGTCCTTGGCATATATCACCATGCATGTTAGTATTAGCTGATCTAAAGCCACCCACTGGATTGTCCTTATTTGATTGTGGAGGCAACTTAGTCTGTTTTGTCCTTTCTCTTTCCAACTTCAGAATCTGGGAGTGGGATGTGGTTCTTGCCTGATTAGAAACATATTTTTCCCCCTCTCAGGTCTAGTTGCAAGTACTCATGTGAATTTGTATGCAGTATGTGGGGTAGTGATGGAGAGGGATGATTGAAGGGCATGAATTCTCTATATAACTAACTGGTCTGTGGCAGAGCCTCTTTGAAGCTGATTTATGCTTGCGAGGCCTGTGTGTAAATTCTGAACAGGGTCCCGTAGCCTACCCACTTAGCATGCCTCTTTGGCATGGGAGCCATCCCATTCATATCTTCATGTGCTGGTGACCAGTGAATATCCTTTTGTAGCATCATGGCTTTCTTGTTCCCACCAAGTATTGTAGTGTTTGAAATCATAAAAGTAAACCCTTCAAAAATTTGTCTTAACAAGTTGGAAATTTCTGTTTGCAAGTGCCATGTAAATAGTAAACCCATTCCTAGACAGTGCCATTCTGACATGACAAAAAAAATTGGCCTAGGGTCATTTGTAAAGGGGTATATATTGTCTAAGAGAAGAGCGAGGTGACAGCATAACTTCCCCACCAGAGGGGCAGTATTTGTACTACTGGGAAAAGCAGGTGAGAGAATCTTCTCATTGAGAGGTCTCCATATCACCCATACTGTGTTCTGTTGGAGAACATGTGCTTCCAGCACCATTTAAGCCCAGGGGTAGTTGTGCCAGGGTGATCAAACAAGAAATACATATTTTCCCTATGTCCCCCATTTTGAAATGGAGTTTCTAGAGCCCTTTTCATTTTGTGAGCTATGGGCTGGCAGGAGCGTCTTGTGTTGCACTATTTTATCCCACTTTGTGCTTCCCAACGCAATAGCTGCACTCTCTGGAGTGATGCCGATGAGATGTCAGGTGTCTTGGGTCCTGATGGCTTCAGAACCTGTTCAGGGCACAGGAAATATCAAGACGTGATTAGAAGAATGGAACTTTGGGCCCAACAATCTGTTTTCTGGGGCCTTTAAGAACCCCTAAATGAAGGAAATGGAGATTACTGGTGGAGATCCCAGTTCCAGGAGACAGAAGCTCCTGTGTTTGAAACTTCCTTCATCTTGCCCTGTGTTTCTCATCATATGCCTCTTCATTACCCCCTTTGTGGTGCTCTTTATAACAACCTAGTAACAGGAAAGTCTGCTGAGTTTTATGAGCCATTACAGCAAATAACTGAACAAGAGGAAGGGGTTGTGGGCAACCATGAGTTGCAGCAATATCATACAGGAGTGTGGGTAACCTGGGACTTCACACTTGGATTGACATTTGAAAGGAAGGACACCCCCAGTGAAGCTGAGCCCTTAATTGGAAGTGTCTGTAGGATATCCAGTTGGTGTTTACTAAAAATTGGAGACTTGTTTGGTGTATCAAGACCCACACTGGTATTAGAGGAACCAATGTGCTGTGATGAGAGAAATAGGTTCTCCAATAGCCCCCAATAGTCTCTTCTGTTTCTTCCTCCACTCCTCTCTGTGCTAAGTCTGAAGGGGTCAGAGGTCACATGGGCCCTGTGGTGGGAAGTGGAGAAAACTCAGTCCTGTAAAACACACGGTTGTGTGGCCTCATACTTACTTTGTCACTATAGTGTTCTGGCTCAGAGTAGAGAGAGCTAAGTAAGTTTCTGAAGAAGCTTATTTATCATTAGCTGCAATTTTCACTGTTTTGATGAGAACGAATAATGTGCATTGCTAAACTGATAATGTCCTTGATAGTCAAGGTAACTTTTGTTAGCAGGAGTAAGGAGAGTAGCTCAGGATTTTCCCAGAGGTTTTGTTTGAGTATCAGAGAGAAATGAGTAAAATGATAGTTTTTTTTTTCAGAGATAGGTGTGGTTGCAGCTGTCATTCAATCCTGCCGTGTGCAATGTGCTAGTTATGAGCTCTTTGATGAATGATTATGATATTGTTGATATTTTGTTGTCGCTGATACCCTCAATAAGTTCTGAACATGAGTTTGTGTGAGTTGGATGATCAAATGGCACGCGATGTAAAGATAGAACTAATTCACCATTTACAGCACTGCTTCGGTTGATTGTTAGGAAACAAGAGGATGATGCCTTTTGGGACAGTTTTCGGGATCTCATTCTGTGCTTATGTGTCTCTACTTTTTTGTTCCATTCTCTGGTCACTGCTGCAGGCAAACTGGTTCCCAGGTTCCTTCACCACCAGGCCTTACATAAGGTACTTGGAAGACCAAAGAGAAGCCATTGTCCTTGGAGGGGAAACTGTCATATACTCAGATGTCTCCAGAGGAAGAGTCTTGCTGTAGTTGGTCGTGTTGACGTCTTCTGTAAGAACACAGAAATACTTACTCAAAATGACCTTCAAAGTGAAGTGCTTATCTAGAATAGGGTGAAAATTCTTAAAAACATGTTTAGATGGTGAAATATTAGACTCACGATTCATACTTTAGGAATTTTATGAATTTTCTCAGTGTGCTCTGAAGCTAGCTATGTCTACGGAGAAAACCAAGGCCGGCCTGTTTTTTTTTTTTTTTTTTTTTTTTTTTAAATCTCTGTAGGTAATATGTTCCCTTTTTAATGACTGCTTTATCATCTTTCTAGCATAAATTTGTCTAGGTTTTCCTGGTCTTTTTTTTCTGAGTTAATTTTTCCTAAGGACACAGTGTCCCCTTTGTGCACAACTTGACATTTCTTTTTTCTTTTTTCTTTTTTTTTTGAGGAGTTCCCCACCTCTAATTTATCTCCCTAGCTGAGTGCTCTGCTCCACTGCTATTCCACTCTGAGGAGCAGGTCATGTATATTCCTTTCTGGATGATTCACTTTTTCTTTCTGATTTAAAAACATTAATATATTGTTTTATGAAAAAATTATTTCCAATAAAAATCTATAAAATAAGTGAAAAATATTACTTACGTGATGCTTCCCTCACTTTATTTCTACTTTTGAATCTGTGTTTTCAACTGTGTCAATTCTTGTATCATTAAATATTTCATTTCGCTTCTCTCCTGATACTTTATCAACACTTCCCATACCTCACTCCCACATTCTCCCTCTGCTAGTCAGGGTACATCTCTTTCTAAATTTCCCTCCGTCTCTACCTTGAATTCTCTCTTGCATTGTTAGATCATTTCACATAAGCTATTGCTTTCTTGAGTTTTAAAAATTTAAGGGATTGCAAGACTGTTTTCTGTTTCATGGCCAAAGGTTTCTGGCGCAAGTTATTTCTCTATTTGTCTTGTTTCTGTTTTCTCATAGCGCCATTCAATAGCTGTTGCCTTTCTTTTTGATTTTTCATATTTGAGCCTATACCTATGGTGCACCAAAAGCACTGACCTCATGTGAGTTCTCATTTTTGAAAGAGGTAAAACTTTCCCACATTGACTTTTGCAGGATAATCAAGTTGTGGGGGAATGATGAACATATTCTAGATGAGCTGGAATTTTTCTCATCAAGGATGGCTTTTCTTTCTTTAAATGGTGTATATGTGTATGCTTGCATATGTATGAAAGTGAGCAAGAGTTTTTAGACCAATCCAGGTTAAAGTAACTGGAAGCTGGTGAATTCTCCACTACTATTCCAAGTCATTTTACCTTCCCAATACCCACCTATAAATATAATATTTTAAGGGGCTGTCTCATTTCTGCTTGTGAGAGCTGTAACCAGTCCTGGTAAGTTCCACTGTTTTCCTGTTTATCCTGATCTTATCTTGGGAATAAGGGATTTGACCTACATTCCTGTGCATATGACCTTCAGTGTCAGGCAATGGACGTGCTCTCTGTCTGAGCTCTGTCCTTCCAACCTGAGGCATGACTTCAGACATAATTTTGTTTGGTCTTCATGTTTTGGGCACCAATTTCACAGGAATATTTAAAGTTTGGGATTTTAGGTAGACTCTGGTTTCACCAAGAGGCAAGGTTGTATTTTTGTTTAGGATTTTTCAAGATTTGGTCCTTAAACCACGTGAGCCATAATTACTTGAAATACTGATTTAAAAATTGAGATTCCCAGAGTCCTTTCCAAGATCTGCTAAGCCAGAGCTTTTTTGGTTGTTTTTCAAGATTCAAAATTTGAAACATGCACCTATTATTATTTTTATGTACATATAAGCTGACAACCTTGATTTCAGTGAATAAATAAACTATGACAAATTAAAAAAAATCTTTGCCCCATTTCTATGGTTTGCAAAAAAAGTACTATGTATTGAGGTGTTTCATGACTTAATTTGCCTATTGTCTTATGTTTACATTTTGTAGGTCTATATAGATTAAAATTCTACATGTGATCTTTTTCTTTCTAATTTTATAAATATACTTAAGTCCACAGAAGTGTTAGTTCAGTGTGGGGACATCAGCCCAGATATCATGCACATTTCTATCCTGCCTATTATCTGAAATTCAGGAAGCTTTTCCATCTTGTGACTTGCTTCAAACCCCAGTAGGTGATGACTTCCAGTATTAATACTGGCTGCTGTTGGAGCTCTGCAATACACCCAGGTCTTATGTGTGCCCCTTAAGGAGCTTGTGAGATTTACTCAGTAGGTATAGCACATCTTGTCCTCCTACGCTAGCCTCTGGTGGCCAGCTTGCCAGAGCTGTGAAAGAGGAACAGCTTCATTAAGAGTGGAAGGAGGACATAGAATTATCTTTCATCGGCCTGCCTATCATTCCAAATATGACAGCAAAGACAGGAAATTTCAAAAGTAAAGACGGTGGCATTTTGTATTTTAGATGTCTTGATTTTTGTCACACTCAGTTTCCTGTGAGCTGGTGCCTTTCATGCTGTTTAGAGGTTGACTTCAAAATGGCAACTAATTAAAAGCAGAGAATTTAGTATCGTTTGAACTTGAGTACTTCTTTGGAGATGAGAGAGGATGATGCCCTAGATTTGTTTTAAAGTGATTTACTTTCAAATCTGTGGCCAAATTGAGCATCATAGAGGGTTACTACTAAATACAGCTCACAGATGTCTTTCTGTGAAGGTATGTCTTAATCTTTTCTAGATCTAACAATCAAAGTAGCTTGTCTGTATTTTTTCTCAGGATGTTTTTCCCATCTTCATGAATATAATTTGAATATTAACTCAAAATATTCATAATCCTTTGGAACAATGTGTATAGGTTAAAGTCTTAATATCACGCTACCAAGATTATTGCTAATTTAGAAGCATTTAGTTAACTCCCTCCAAATGCCAGCAGGATTTAGTCTTTTTTTTTCTCACTCTGTTTTCATTATGCATTAGGTAATATGTGGCCAAATCTCTAACTTGGTTGAAGAGTGCTTGTGTGGAAGAGTGTAAACAGGGTCCAAGCGATGCAGAGACAGTATCGCCTACCAGTGATGTTGTAGAAGGTTTATGTACTCTGTCTATTTCAAAGAAGCACCTGAACTTGGCTCACTTACCTTGCTAGGTTAAAACATAGACTTTTTATATGGAGACATACAGGGTGGCCATTTCCTTTATACACATAAAAGCAATGTATAGTTTTTGCTAGTAGCCACGAGTAGTTTTTGTTAGTAGCATTCAAAGCATAGTAGTGATGGGGATTGTTGTATAGTGCACAAATCACAAGAATTGAGTAAGCAAAGATGATGATTGTCATTTAGAATGTCAGCTATGTCCCGAGCACTTAAGTTACGCATTTTCATATTTGTTTTACTCCATTCTTGAAACACTCGTTTGCTATAATTTATGTTTCGGTGGTGTCAAAGACTGACCCGGGGCATTTAATTGCCAGAGGTCATTTAGATTTCAAGTCATGTAACTAGAGTCAGTTGGCAGGCCCACGTACAAGGATACCTCACAAACACCACTGCCCCTTCCCATTTTTCTGCTTCCTTGCAAGGATATCTTGAACAAAGTTGAAAATGTGTCAAGATGTATCTAATTATTTACAGTTGTCTGCATATTGGCCATCTTTGTTTATGCCTTTGAAAAGAATCATACTGTGCATAATCAGTACATGGACATTTTAGAAAATGAAGTGTGCCAGGAATTCTTATGCTGGTAGTGGAAGCTCTCTGGTCTCTGGAAGCATTGGGCTTTTCTCCAAGTAGTGTGGATGCTGGAGTCTGTTGAAAACCAACTGATACTTCCATGTTCTTGTGTCCTGGAACAAAAATATTGAATGGAAACAGGAACAGTAGCAGAAGCAGGAGACTGCTTAAGGAAGAACGCACTTCCGCAGGAGGAAGTGGGTCAGACCTGGAAGAAAGCTGGGAGGATGGGTAGCAAAGGCCAGTGTTTAATGCCTCAGGGTTATGGCTTTTCCATGCACACCCCATCCTTTCTCTGTAGTTCAGCCTTCTAGCTTTCCTTTTTTGCCAGCTGATTTCCTTACTAGACAGTTTATATGTGTGTGTTCACTTGTGTGTGTGTGTGTGTGTGTATGTGTTCACTTGTGTGTGTGTGTATGTGTGTGTGTGTGTTCACTTGTGTGTGTGTGTGTGTGTGTGTGTGTGTGTGTATGGTGGTTTGAAAAAAATTGGCCTCCATAGGGAGTAGTACCATTAGGAAGTGTAGATTTGTTGTAGTAGGCATGGCCTTGTTGGAGGAAGTGTATCATTGTGGGGCTGGGCTTTGAGGTATCTCATGCTCAAGCTATTCCTAGTGTCATAGTTCACTTCTTGTTGCCTGTGAATCAAGATGTAGAACTCTCATCTCCTTCACCAGCACCAAGCCTGCCTGCATGCCACCATGTTTCCTGCAATGATGATAATGAACTAAACTTCTGAAATTGTAAGCCACCTCAATTAAAACATTTCCTTCATAATAGTTGCTGTGGTCATGATGTCTCTTCACAGCAATTGAAACCTTAACTAAGACAGTGTGGGTGTGTATGGAGGCCAGGGGACAGCCTTGGGTGTTCATTCCTCAGCACTCTCTGGTATTTATTTCGAGATAGTCTCTCACTAGCTTGGAACCTGCCAAGGAGGTGAGGTAGGCTGTCTAGGCAGTGAGCCATAGATGGTCAATGTGTCCCCACTTTTCCTATAATGAGAAAAGAAGTCCTTGCTACCACAGCGGGATAGCTTGCTTATAGTTTCAGAGGCTCAGTCCATTATCATCATGATGGGGAGCATGGTGGCATGCAGGCAGATGTGGTACTGTAGTAGTCACTGAGAGTCTTAGATCTTGCAAGCAACAGGAAGTCAACTGAGACACTGGGTGGTATCCTGAGCACAGGAAACCTCAAAGCCCACCCCCACAGTGACACACTTCCTCCAACAAGGCAATATGCACTTCAACAAAGCCATGCCTCCTAATAGTACCACTCCCTATGAGATTATGGGGGCCATTTACGTTCAAGCTACCACAACAGGGGTTCTAGGGATCAAAGTGAGGTCCTCAGTGCTTGCATGATAAGCACTCCAAGTGAGCCATGGCACCTGGTACTAATGTTAATTTTTATGTCATTCTGTGCCTTACTCTCCTGCTACTACAGCAGAAGATCAAAAATTGGGAGTGGATATTATAACCAAAATGTGTGCCATTCACTTGTCAGGTCCTATGCTGTTATGCTCAATATGGAAGACTGCTGAACTTCAATGTCAAAGTTTACTTTGTATACTGTATATATGAAAAATATTTTCAGATAAGCATACCGATTGGATACAAGTAATGGCGAATTTAAGTGCACTTTATTTGTACAAATGAGTCAAACAGTCAATACAGCAATTTAGTTGTTCTCTGGAAGCATTCAGATAGCTGTATGATAATGGTGAATCTGTGCAGCTTCATAGAGATAAATTTCATTAAAGATGACCATAATATATGCACATTCAAGTAATCTTAATTTAAGAGCAGAACAGACCCAGTAGCTGATTTGGCCAAGATTATCAAGACTTTGCCACACTGATTTATCCTCTTGATTTTCATCTTAAAGATTTTTGAAGTCTGTTAAGAAAAGTCTCAAATGTTAGGTTATTCCCCCATCTTTGAAAATGCATTCAATGAAGTACATTTTATTACTGCAATGTTGTATGTGCCACACTTCCTAGAATGGATTGTTCTTAGAATTCTCTAATACCCAGGCCACAATGAAATCATTCCAGTTGTCCCAAGATGAGAAATATTGTCTAAACACAACTTAATAATGTCCCTTCAGTCTCACGGTTTTTATGTAAGTCCCTTACCGTTGTTGTGGGCTCTGACTCTGTGACCCCTTACTTGTGTGCCTGTGGTTTGTGCAGAGCTAGGTTATGTTTTCCACAATGCTATGTATCCTGGACTCTGTTTTTCTTCCTCCTTTTTGTTTCTTGGTTTCTCACAAATGAAGGTGAGCTCTAGAGTCAGATACTTAAATGTATCCTATGATAGTGTTTTTCCACCAAGAGTTTTCAATGCAGATACTATACATCTCGTTATGAGGTCACAGTATCTACTTTTCCTACTTGTTCTTAATGCTGAAGGAAGTTGAGTGGTTTCAGATACTGACAGGCTTCCATGAATAATCATCTTCTGATATCATTACTTCTTAGTAGATATTAATTAGATGGTGGTGGTGGGAGTGCTTTCATGCCCATAATCTTAGCACTTAGGACATGGAAGGAGGGAGATGAAAAAGTTTGAGGCTGGATTGTGTGAGATGGGAGGGTTGGGAGAGGGAGAGAGAAGGAAGAGGCTGACTGAGATTTATTGAGGTATAAGTGAAAAGCAACAAAGTGAATGAATTTGCAGTGTATAATTTGAAAAGTTTTGACGTGGTATACCAGTGAAACACCACATTTAAGCCTCTAGCATACCCATACTCCTCCTAATGCTCCCTCATAGACAACCATTACTGTGCTTTGTCATCTTAGATTAATTTGTAGGTTTCCTGTTTTCCTCTAACCAGTAAAGAGAATAGTTTCTCACAAAATGAAAATGATGTTAGAAAATGGGTTTCATTCAGTATAACTTGAATGTGGATTTTTCTGTTTTGTCGTGTGTGAAACCCTTTTCCGTGAAGTGAATGATGTGTGATCGATTCAGCAAACAGACACTGCCTGAGTCTCAGACTTCCTAGCAGTTACAATGAAAGTTATTTAATGGTCTTCATCATACAACGTTTATAGATTGCTAGGATCAGAGTGATAGCAATAGGACAGGGATTTGTCCATTTTCCTTTGTCACTTTGACTAACCAGCCATGGATGTTTGCTTAATAATAAAGTGTACAGAATAATTTCTGGCATCATCCCCAACATTTTCATCCATTGTGTAAACTATATGCAGAGGAAAGTCAGATTTCCCCCTTGTTCCCGTGCTTACACTCATCTTTAGCTAACTGTGTAGACCAGGGTGCACTGCATTGCTTTCTCCTTTTAGCAGGCATGTGAATTGTGGACGAAGGATTTCTGACCTAGCAGGACCAATGACAATTGACCTAAGTTACTACCAGGAAACTGTTGTAATCAAGGGGATAGCTCATAAGCCAGGCATGATGCCTGGTGACAGATCTTAGGGAGGATTGATACTGTGGCTTTTGGAAAAGGTTGCTGGACTGTGAAGTAAGAAACAGTTAGTGTTTAATTAACAGCTTAATTTTAAAGAAAATCCCTACATTTCTTTTATAACAAGGCCCCCAAATGTCAGAACCCTTGGACATATCAATAAATTGGTACAGAGGTTTTTCTCTGACTCCCAGAATACATGTTGGCCAGCCTTGGAAGAGTAGCATCGAGGGACAAAAATCGAAAGAGTATCAGCAGCTCTGCTCTTGACCTTTTCTGGTTAGGGCTCTTCTTGCTCTACCAATGACTTTTTATTTTCTTAAAAATCTATTTTGTCTGATACTACATCACTTGGCAACTTCCTATGGTGTGGTGTTTACCTGATATTTCTTCACTTTATTTTGAAATTTACAATACTTAGATGACCAAATGTTTTAGACTTGGCCTTTGACCAAAGCATCTGGCTGGAAGTGGGGCTGAAAGTGTCATGAAGGGTGATGTTCAGTGTAGATATATTTTGATTGATAGGTACCTGTACTGCATCTACATGTGCACTATGGATACACTCCATGAACCACTTGCTATATATTTAAAAATATTTTTAATCTTATTTTCATGTATATATGAGTGTGAGTGACTCATGTGGAGGTTAGGAGACAACTTTGTAGAGTTGGTTTACTTCTTCCAAGTTGATAGGGTTCTGGAGATTGAACCCAGGACACGGGGCTTGGAGGGCAAGCACTATTAACTGCTGAGCCATCTTGTGGGCCCTTGACTAATATTTTCTCATACCATTCCTAGCAGAATTTTATTTAAGGGAGCAAAGCAATCTTTTTAAGACATCTTTAATTTGTTATAGTTGGTATGATTTATGTTTACCATCTTATATAGTTTTTGTAAAACCTGGCCAGTTTGTTGTTTAATACCTAATAACCATTTAAATTGTGTTCCCCACCCTTCCTTGAATACACACAGCTTAGTCCCCAGAATTATTACTACTGCTTTCTATGGCAAAAGTTATTTTTTGCTGATGAAATTATTTTAAGGTTCTTGAATTGTGGAAATTATTCTGAGATATGTGAGTAGTCTCAAAGAAACCCCAAGGTTCCTTGTAAGAGGCATGTGGAAGGTTAGAGTGATTAGAGGAAGGAGACATCAAAAAGCAAGAGAGCAATTTCTTAGACTACTGCAGTTTCTATTACAAAATGCCAGAAGCTGGATATGTCTCCAAAGAAATGTGTTTTCTCACAGTTTGCCAAGACTAGAAATTCAAAGATCAAGGTACCAGCATGGGTTTTTCTCCTTCCTGGCAAAGGGCTATCTTCTTGCCAATACTCTCTTGATACATGGTTCTTGAGCTTGTATGCTCTCTTCAAGAAGTGCAGGATTCCCTCCATCTCTCCCTCTCTTTCTTCCATCCCCCTCCCTCTCTCCCTTTTCCTTCTCCCCATTTCCTCTCTCCCTTTCCTTCTCACAAGGCCACCTGTCCTTGCAGATAGATAATGGGCTGTGGTGATATATTATGTACCATAATAAAACTTACCTGAGGGTCAGAGGACAGAGCCAGCCACTAGATTAGACATAGAGGCCAGGCAGTGGTGGCACACACCCTTAGTCTTATCACTCGGGAGGCAGAGATCCATCTGGATCTCTGTGAGTTCAAAGCCACACTGGAAACAGAGCCAGGCAGTGGTGGCACACACCTTTAATTTCAGTACTGGGAAGCACACATGCCTTTAATCCCAGGAAGTGATGTCTGGGCAGAGAAAGGTATATAAGGCGTGAGAAAACAGGAACTCACTCTCTTTAGGCTGAGGATTTCCGTAGAGATAAGGACTAATGGCTGGCTGCTCTGCTTCTCTGATCTTTCAGCTTTCACCCTGATATCTGGCTCTGGGTTTTTTATGTAGGGCCCTGGCCCTCCCATCTTGAGTAAACTGTTGCCTGCTTGCCGACCTTGACCAGATGTCCTCCCTATGCTGATTCCCTGCCGGTTTCCTTCTTCCTGAACGCTCACAGGAGGTTCTTAGTTTGTGTATCCTGCATTTGGTGTAAACAGCTTAGATGCAAGAATGTAGAACATTGGGTAGCGAACTTCTGCCCTCCGGGGATCCTCCATTGTGCTATAAGCCTGTATTTAAGGTTTCCTCCCTCTTTCAATAAAGGGCATTTGGCATTCGGCATTCTGCTGTGGCAAATGACTCGCTGTTTCTTGTCTCTATTTTTTTAATCCACAACCCCTGGCTCGGACATGGTGAACGGGTGGCGGTAGCGCGGGTGCTACCGCAACATTTTATTAAAAGACCATCTAAGATTTGAACAACAATGACCCCCTATTATCTTAGCCTTAATTGTCCACTGAAGACTTTGTCTATATGTCATCAGCATGTTCAGCTCACATCAAGCAAGAAAACAGCTTTCCTCTGTCTCTGGTACTGGGAATGTAGCCTTGCTAACATCTTGGTTTTAGAGTTTGTATTGCAAGCCATTCAGCCCATGCTAATTTGCTACAATGCACCAAGACAGTATTGTTGGCATTCTGGCTCACTCCTTGGGGACCCGCCCTGCATCCTGATGTAAAGCCTCCTTTAAGGAAAAATGTGGGAGCCCACAGAGGTTTTCTAGTGAGAGCTGAGCTTGCTTTACCAGCAGGGCTGCATAAGGGGACGGATTAACCATGTGGGTGGTTACCAGGTGTTTGGAAGGGTCTGCACTTGGCTGTGCTAGAGAGAGAGGTCTTTTGCTTCAGCCCTTGGCATTCCTTTTAAAAGCCCTTTAGAAAGAGACAGAAGGGGTCGGTGGATTAGGATCCATGCTCTCCCAAGGCTATCCTGTGTTTCTGTCTCTCTCTCTCCCCTTTATATTTCTATCTAAATCTCTTATCCCTCACTCCTCAAGAGTACCGGGGTAGGTGTGGGGGGGTGGGTGTGGGTGGGGGAGGTGGGAGTGTGTCCCCTACAGAAAAACCCCTCCCTTCTTCCTCTTCCCCTTCCTCCCTTTCTTGCCATGAGGTGTGCACACCTTTGCTTTCCCTCTTTCCCTCCCTTTCTCTCTCTCCTTCTCTCCCTCCCTTCCCCTGCCTCTGTCTGTCTGTCTGTCTGTCTCTCTCTCTCTTTTTTTAGTTTTTTTTGAGACAGGGTTTCTCTGTAGTTTTGATGCCAGTCCTGGAACTCGATCTGTAGACCAGGATGGCCTACGAACTCACAGAGATCCACCTGGCTCTGCCTCCCAAAGTCCTGGGATTAAAGGCCTGTGCCATCATCGCCCCGCAGGTCTCTCTTACACTGTGTCTACATGGTATGAGTGATTTTCCACCGTGCAGTGCCCCTGCCCGCCGCCTCGGCATGGCTTGTCTCCCTCACCCACCAGGGCACCTTGGTCCAACCCTCCAAGGCCTCCTAGCACGGTATCATTACAAGTATTCCTTGTCATATGTCTGATGACCTTTAGAATTTTAGACTTGATAGTTTCTGTGAAGAACTGGCTGGGGGTGAGCCCCAGGCTGGAATCTCCTAGGTCCTATGCAGCTAGTGGGAGGAGCTCTCTATGACCCCAGACCTTTGTGGTGGAGAGGCCCTTGGAGGTTCACTCAGCTTGTGGTTACAGTTTGGTTTTGGTCCTGCAAACAGTCCCTTTGTGCCAGCACTCCAATGTTTTTGTTGTTTTACAAGCATGCTTTACATGTTTAATTTAGCATTTTAGCTATTTCAGTTGGGGTGGGGCGGGGGTGGGGCCGGGATGGGGGTGGGGGTCTTTCGAGATGCGGGGACTGTTTCCTGCTGGAAGTCGAGGCGCTATTCACAATTACTTCTCCAAAGTGTTTTCCCCATTGAAGGCAGGGCACAGGTGTCTCTACTTCAGATCTTCCTTACTGGTCCTTGGGAGCCTGGGAGTTCAAAAGTCAGAACTTTTCAGATACCTTCTTATCTAGGAAGAGAGAGCTTTTAAATAGTAATGACTTCCATCATGGGATCCTTAGAGGCTCCTTTTCTAAGCAATTCATTATCCTCCATTCATAGTGTATTTCCTGGGAGGGAAGACTTTGGCAGGCAAGGCGCACTTGAGTATGTGGCTTTTGAAACTGACCATGTTCAGTAGCCGGCACCATGATTATCTGGTGGATGGTTCTTAGAGCTTTCAGTAATTTTCTGTGTGTGTGTGTGTGTGTGTGTGTGTGTGTGTGTGTGTGTGTGTGTTTATTTTATGCAAAGAGGTCTGGCATGCAGCACCCTCCATCCACCTTTCACCTTCCCATAGATAGAGAGGTTCTTAGCTAATTTACTCTGACCTTTGTGTCTAAATTTGCCAGGAAGAAACTTAGAAATGAAAAAAAGGAAGTGAGGCAGAGAGCGGGAGGAGAGCTGCTGAGCCACGGTTTTTCTTGCTTTAGCTGGGAACTCCATTATTGAGGGGAGCTTGGTTCCTTCTTGCACTCAGCTTACCTTGAAGTAAAGCATAGTAGTGCTACAAACTGCAGTCAAACATTTCCCCCAGCATAGGACTGGTTTGCAATGGCTTTGTGAAGGAGTCCTTGTGGTTGACTCACAGATAATACATTTTTTAAAAATTGCATTTTCTCTAAGAATGTCAAGACAAACCACTAAAATGCTTGAGAATAGAGAGGATGAAGCCTATTAATACTTGAATAGAGTCAGAATGTTTCCATTTTTATATATAAGTGGCAAAAGCCAAATGACTATTTGATATGACTAGAATTCAGAAAACAATTTTAGTGACTAGCTGGGATTGGGAATATAATATGAATGAATAAGTTTTCTTCTTCTTCCTCTTCTTCTTCTTCTTCTTCTTCTTCTTCTTCTTCTTCTTCTTCTTTTTCTTCTTCTTCTTCAAATTTTTTTACCACTGGGAAGTTGGGCAATTAGAAGTGATACAGTTGAAATGTGTATGTGCTGATAGAATTTGGGGTGGAAACATAAATTCAAAGATTTTGTTTTATTATGGGTATCAGACCAGTTCTGCAGCTTATTACACTGATGCAGGTTTTTGAAAAAAATTGTTGCTGTAGCAACAATGTACACTTTCTAAAAATAATACATGGTATGATCATTGGCTTCTCAACATGCTCTCTTGTGAATATATGAGATTATTTAAAATCTTTGATTTTTTTCAAAGGAATTATTTTATAAATTAATTTCCCAAGTAGGACTGTTCTATCTTATCAAAAAATTGTTACACTGCCTTTTATTCTTACCCTATAAAAGATTTATGCTGGATCACCCTTGTCTTTTTAGAGGTTTTTTTATTTCTCTCCTAAGGAGGCTTATTATTTCTCGTATTTTGTAGTGTTAAGTGCTACAGTGCTCAAACAGATTTTACTCTCTATTTAGAAAGAATGTTTTATTTGTTATGTCCTTCTGAGTTGAGGTAATCAAAGCTGAAGGCAGCAGTCAGGAGAAAGCCTTTGATAATTTCAGTATAATGTTCTCAATAATTTTTATATTCTGTCCTCAATAACACTTTAAATTTTATTTATCTATCTTTAAACCACTCGAGCACAAACAAATTCTCTCTCTCTCTCTCTCTCTCTCTCTCTCTCTCTCTCTCTCTCTCTCTCTCTCTCTCGTTTTGGCTGGAAGCTTATGCATCTAATGCTAAACCATAAGCTGAGCAATAATTAAATCATTCTTTATAGTGTACAATGTTATGTGCTTGGAGTGGTTAGCTTCAGATAATGATGGGAATGCTTTAAAGATGTTGATTCCTATTCTCACCAGCCTGATGATGAATAACTATGTCACACCGGCAGTCTGGTGTTCAGGCCGGAACAACTTCATCCTGGAGACAATCAGGCTAGTCTGAGAGCTCACAGATTGAGCCCCGAGCTCCTGTGTTGTACATCAATGTGCCATTTCCACTCTCACTGGCTCTTATTCTTTACTTCTTCACACTGAGACCCGGTTGGGCTTGTCTGAATGGAATTCCTAACTTCCCAGACTGCAAAAGGTACAATCTTAAGCTCATTTTTTCCCAACCATGTTGATGATCCTTATCCAATTGCTTTCTACCATTGCTGTCCATCCAGTCTTGACCAATAATTCATTTCATTCTTGTACAATGTTGACTTGCTGGCTTTTACAAATGAGTGAGAACATGTATTTCTATTTGTCTTTCTGTATCTGTCTTGTTTCATCGAATCATCTCTATTGCATATATATTAATGATAATGACAGTATTTCATCTTTGTGGATTACTATTCCATTATGTACATATGACATATTTTCTTTATCCTTTGATGGACATCTGGGTAGATTTCATATTTTAGCAATTGTGGATAGAGTTGTAATAAAAACAGGCTATTATTACTTTTGTGATCTAATGATTTTATCATCTTTTGATGTATGCCCAGTAATAGAACCATTTAATCACATAGTAATGTTTTTTTAGATTTTTGAAGACTCTCCAAATGGCTTTTCGTAATGGTTATACTCACAGCCAGCAGTGTATATGTTGATTTTTACATATATTCTTACAACCACTGTGATTTTTAAAACATATTTTCATTGATAGCCATTTTAACTGAGATGAACAATATCTAACCATAGCTTTGGTTTCTATTTCTCTGATTAGTGGTACTGAGCATTTTGAAATATATTTTTTAGTATGGTATATTTTCTTTGGGACATGTCTATTTAGTTCTTTAGCCCATTTAAAATTGGATTTTTTTTTTGTGTGTGTGTGTGTTCAGCTTTGTAAGGTTCTTGTACAATCTGAACACTAATACCTTGGTAGGTGGATAATTTACAAATTTCAACCATTCTAAATGTCATAATTTTGTTGTTTATTCCCTTGACTATGTAAAAGCTTCTATGTGGTGATATATTGTGTTCCCCAAATATTGTTCACCCTAATAAACTTATCTGGGGTCAGAGAACAGAGCAGCCACTAGATATAGAGGCCAGAAAATGGTGGCGCACACACCTTTAATCCTAGCATTCTGAAGGCAGAGATCCGCCTGGATCTCTGTGAGTTCAAAGCCACACTGGAAACAGCAAGGCATGGTGACTCACGCCTTTAATCCCAGGAAGTGATGGCAGAAAGCAGAAAGGTATATAAGGCGTGAAAACCAGGAACTAGGTAGGTTAAGCTTTTAGGCTTTCGAGAAGCAGTTCAGCTGAGATTCATTCTGGGTAAGGACTCAAAGACTTCCAGTCTGAGGAAACAGGATCAGCTGAGAAGTTGGTAAGGTGAGGTTGGCTGTGGCTTGTTCTGCTTCTCTGATCTTCAGCATTCACCCCAATACCTGCTCCAGGTTTATTTTCATTAATAAGACCTTTTAAGATTCATGCTACACTTCTACAACACTTTTCATCAGAATAGATATTTCATTTCTGGTGATATGTTGGCTCCTACATATTTTATAGGTGTTATGAATGGACTTGCTTTCTAAAATTTTCTTTCATTGAGCTCAATATTAGTGTATAAAAATGGTACTCTGTTTTATATTTTGAGTTTTGTCTGGAAGCTTCATTGAATATAAATTTGTGTAAGAGCTTTTTTGATGGAACACTTAGTTGTTCCTACATTACAGAATCACACCACCTACAAATATGGGTAATTTAAATTTATCCTTTAAAATTGAGATACTTTTATTTTTTTCCTCTTGGCTACTCTGACTGAGATTTCCAACACTGTATTAATTTTGCAACATTATATTAAATAAGAGTGGTGAAAATGGACTCATCTTATGCTCAACTTTAGAGGAAACACTTTCAGATTATCCTCAGTCATTCTAATACTTGTTATAGATTTTTTTTAATGAAACAGCATTACGAGTTTTGAGATTGTTCATTCTATACCTAATTTGTTAGGAGTGTTTTTTTTTAAGTATTTTAATGAAGGATTGTTGAACATCATTGCATGCTTTTATGTATCTATTGAAATGAACAGACAGGTTTGTCTTAGACTCTGTGGATGTCCTGTGTCACATATATTGGCCTGCATATGCTGAGCCATCCTGCCATTCCTGGGATGAATTCCATTGGATTATACAGTGATGACATTTTTGATGGGCTATTTAGTTTGCTAGTATTTTATTGAGAATCTTTGTACCTGTGTTCATTCTGATATGGATCTATACTTTTTTGTTATACCTTGTTTGCTTTTGATACATGGCTTCCTATAAAAAGACAGAGTTCTTTCCATTTCAGCTTATTTTCAGTCTTGATGAACTGGAATTGGAATTAGTTTTAAAAATATATAATGCAAGAGTTCATACACATGTGGTCAATCTCAAATACAGAACTCATCTACACATCCTGAATGCTTGCTGTGCTTCAATAAGGAAAAGGATATTTAACTTGTGATCACATGGTCAGAGGCTACAAAAAAGTGGTCAGCGCTGCAGTAAAATCTCTATAAACAGATATAAAAGTTTTGTAACTAAAATTAAAAATTTGGATCATTTAAGGAGAAATTTAGAAACAGCTAGGGAGAGAAATAGCCTAAGATAGATTTAACATTAACAGAACAGACAAAAAGTTAGTGTTTAGAGAAGTATGTGCTCAGATCATCTAACCAGTCTTCACTGGATTTTTGATTTGAGTTCCTTAACATGTTATGTATACCATTCCTCTGTTAGACAGATGAATAGTGGGCAAATGATCTCTCCTGTTTTGAAAATTACATTTTTACTGTGCTAATGGTTTCCTTTGAGTGGAAAATTTTCAATTTGAGGTAGTCATGTTTGCCTTCTTTCACTTCTGTTTTCTGTGTCCTCTAGTTTGGGAAGAGAATGAGGATAGGAGGGATGAAGTACATTGGAGAGTTAATGAGAATGCTCTGGAGCTGCTAAGAGATAACACTTACTAGATTTAGGAAACCAATATACTCCAGGAAGAGTGAATAGCTGGGCATGACTTAGGAAAAGTACAGGACAGCCAAAGGGAAGAGATAAGAGAAGACGTTGGTTGAAAACTAGTTAACAACAATATACACGAACACACTACAGCCATGTTGTCAAAGGCCCAATAGAGAAAGGGTATACGCCTCAGTGGTGAAGTTGCTTGTCAGAAGCAAGGGCAAAGTGCAGTTTATTTTTTTAAGACAAGCAAAATAAGAAAGTTTATACAAATTTGAATCATCTTAAACATGTTTCTTAGGGTCAAATATGTTTCCCAAAGTAAACAGTCTGGGATTCCAGAATGTATTCTAGACTTACAAATACAAAATAATAGACAGAACATGGGCTTATGAAAAATGCTCAGTGGAGGGTCAGCAAGATAGCTCCGTAGGAAAGGCATTTATCATGCAAGCCTCAGGACCTGAGTTTGATGACCTGATTCCATGGTGGAAGGAAATAACTGCTTTGTAGTCAGAAGGTTTCTCTAGTCCCACCCAGACCCATGGTCCTGCAGCTGCTTATAAAATAATCACTCAGAGGCTTAATATTATTTACAAACTGTATGGTCTATGGCAGCCCTCTTGTTAGCTAGTTCTTATATCTTAAATTAGCCCATTTTTATTAGTCTATGTATTATCATGTGTTCCATTGCTTTACCTGTGTCCCATTACATGTTGCTCCTTGGGTGGCAGGCTTGTGTTTCTGCCTTTCTCTTTCCTGTCTCTCTCCTTGGATTTTCTGCCACCTCTAAGCTGCCTTGCTATAGGCCAAAGCAGTTTATTTATTAACCAATGAGAACAACATATATTCACAGCATACAGAAAGACATCCCCCAGCACTTCCCCTTTTCTATCTAATCAAAAAGGAAGGTTTTTGTTTTAATATAGTAAAATTACATATAACAAACAGGTATCAAGCAAGATTTACAGTTACAATATCTAGTCTATTTGTATTTGGCAAAATTAAAGAAAATATTCTATCTATCCTATTATATTTGTGAGTCTAAGATTTTATATCTAATTTATCTTTTATCATGACTAAGGAAAATTATAATTATAACTATCTAATCTTCAACTCCATCAAAGATCCCAGAAGGATATAATATTACCTAGTAAAACAGTAAGTGCAAACAAGCAACTTCCAAAAAATGTGAGTTATGACAGAAACAGCTAGCTGCCTGGACAGTCACCTGAGGTTCCTTTGCAACATTGGGCCATCCATTCTTTGGCCTACAGGCTTAGCACATCTGACAGACTCATCTGAGAAGTAGGATTTTCTAAAGAGCTTTCCTACCTTGTCTTGGCAAAGATTGACAGTCCTTTCTTTTGTGTCCTGCTTGTCAATTTTGGACAGCATACTGTCAGCAGTTGATGCAAGGGCATTTTCTTGCCCAGTGGCTAACTTTTTCTACACTGAAAGTAAACTCCATATAGAGTTTCTTCAATGTCCATCATCTTCTCTGAAGTAGATTGGTGCTGCCAGAAGCAGACATATCTCATTGTCATAAAAAATGAAAAATATGTTATTAAGACATCTTAAATGCCATATTCTGTAGACCTCTGAAGTGTTTGAAGATGACCTATCTATGTAAAATATATTTCTGCTTGACCTTGAAAATATACCTAATATGACTACAAGTTCAATTGTAATGACTAATTACTAACTTACATTTCTTTATATCCTAATTAGTTGGTAATAATAACTTTCAAGGACTAGCAAATTTCATTACATTGTTAAATGAACTATGTAAGTACGATACCTTGAACAAGATTAGAAATATATGTAGAATATTTTCTAACAAAATCAATCTCAAATTTGCATCAATATAATTTGTACCCAGTATATAAAAATCCAATTCAATGTAAAATATTCAATACTAGTAGTTGCCTCCTAAAAATAGATTCAATAATCTACCTTTTTATCTTATCATATCTGTGGGAGCCCACAAAGGTTTCCTGGTGAGATCTGAGCTTGCTTTACACAGCAGGGCTGCATTAGGGGATGGCTAGACCATGTGCATGGTCACCAGGTGTTTGGGATGGTCTACACTTGGCTGTCTTTTGCTCTACCCCTTGGTATTCCTTTAAAAGTCCTTTAGTACAGACAGAAGGGGCTGGTGGGTTTGGGATGGTCTACACTTGGCTTGTCTTTTGCTCTACCCCTTGGTATTCCTTTAAAAGTCCTTTAGTACAGACAGAAGGGGCTGGTGGGTTTTGTCCCAGACCCTCCTGAGGCTATCCTGTGTTTTCTAACTGTCTCTCTCCTCTATATTTCTATCTATATATTTTTTTTTATTTCTCCCTGCTCAAGACTACCCTAGGAGGGGGAAAGGGAGCTTGTCTCCCTCACATATCTATATAAATCAATCTCAAATTGGTATCAATATACATAATTTGTATACAATATACAAAAGTCCAATCCAATGTAAAATATTTAAAACTTGCAGTTGCCTTCTAAAAGTAGATTCAATAATCTACCTTTTTATCCTATGGTATCTATATTCTCTTTTTTCTTTTCAGAGTGGATTCAATAATCTATCTTCTCCTGACATATACACACACCACCACCACCACCACCACCACCACCACCACCACCTACTACTACTAAATAACATTGTAATGTATAAGTTGTTAAAGTAATATACAGCAAAGAAATCATTGGGAAAAATGATAGCCTATAGTTAAAACTGCTGAATGAATTGAAATAACTAATAAAACTTATACAAAGGTATAAAAGATAACAAGTAAAATCAAGCTGTGCTTAGGATGCTGGAAACACATCCACTTATCAGTGATACCTTAGGTATAAATATTGTAGCTCATTTAAAAGTATTAAATGAGGTCAACCCTAAATACTTCTTTTACTTACAAAAGACATCATTGGAACTTGAGATAATAGAAAAGTTTGAAGTAGAGAGATACAGAAAGCTGAGAAAGTGGAAAGAAAGTTGATGTGAACTATTAAAACATTTTAAAATATAATTTTTAAATAAGAAAATGAAAGTAATGTATTCCATACTAATGAAGGACTCAGGTCTTGGTGAAGTTATAATGCTAAGTGAATAGACACCTAATAATAAAAATAATAGAAAGCAAAAATGACAGCATAAAGAAAATAAGCCTTTCACTATCATAGTGGGAGACTAATTAATACAAATTGTCTCTTTAATTGTTAAATTAAGCAGATGATATGTCAGACTATAAAAAAATTGGAATGTCACAATTAAGAGCATTGATCCAGTAGACACAAAGAAGACTCTAACAGCAATAGGGGAATTATATGTACTTCTTATGCAAACAGGAAACATTTATAAATGGACCATTTAGGAGGCCATTGGCCTTTTCCATCAATGCACTTCAGAGACCAAAGATTATGAACACTACAATCTCTTACCACAATGCACTTAGGACAAGATGCTATCATAAAGAAAACTTAAAGCTCCCATGGCAGAATATGATGCTTATTATCTTCTAGCAGCCATTGCCTGCTTTATCTTTCAGGTCTGGCACTGGCTAAAGTGTGAGTAGAAACATGATTATTCTGTTTGCCATGAACTTTAGGAATGGGAGTATGTGGCAAGCTTCCTGATGAAATGTCTTACAGAAGGAATGGCTCTTAGTTCACTGTTTTTCATGGACACCACCCACATCCCAAGATGCAAATGTATTATTGGAAAGTTAGCTTTCCTTGCAAAGGAGGGGCAACAACACCCTAGGAGTGAAGGAAGTTCACCTCATTACAGTATGGCTGCTGCATTGCTACTTTCTATTACATTGCTATTACTGTTACAGATCCCCGTGTACCTGAAAATTAAAAAATACAGACCTAGGTATGGTGGTACACGCCTTTAATTCAAGAACTCTGGAGGCAGAGCTAGGTAGACCTGAATTTGAGGGCAGACTGTCTACAAAATGAGTTCCAGGCCAGTGAGACCCTATCTGAAAAAACAATGAGACAAATAACACACACACACACACACACACACACACCCACACACACACACACACACACTTTTATCCATTTCATGAGTTAAAGCAAAGTGTTGAGATTTAGACTATTTATAGAACTGAAGAGTAATATGCATTTTGTTTCTCGTGTGTTTTTGTGGATGCATGCTTTATGGATTGCTGCTAACATATTGCTAAGGTGGGAATGTTTAATCTTAAATGCTTTAGTAGTACATGAAGAAAAGCCTGCGGTTTAATCAACTAGACTTGCACAGAAAGAAAACCAGAATAAATTGAAGGAGAGAAGTGGGGTAAGTAGGCAGCAAAAAGCAAAGAAAGGTCGATAAACACAAAAGGATTCCTTTAAACATACTATTGAAAGCTAAGCAGGCTAAATGGCACCAAGACAAAGAGGAAGCATGTGGCAATTTAGGAAGAAAGAAGAGCTTGTTGAGTAACTGTGCCAGAGTTAATGATAATAAACCCATTGAATAACTTTATGTAGAGAATTTGAAAACTTAGGCTGAAATAGAGTCCAATTTGAATTTAGTTTCACAGAGTGGGAGAAGCTTGGGTCAAGGCTCAGGACTAGATTTGGGAGTGACAAGACTCCACACACATATGACTGAGAGATGCAGCCACCCTTCCGAGACCATGTCCCTCTCAGTGAGTCTTCCTAGGTCATGGGCCATTTTGATTCATCCGATTGATTGTGATGTTCATGCTGACCACTGATAATTTGATTGAGGTGTCAATACCTACGAAGCCTGAGGCTAATTATAAATTGTTGATTGGTTACTCTTTCATAAAAATTGTTTCACCGGAGAGGCAACATGAAATTATGTAATCATTCCTTCCCTCTCTGAGCCTTGGAGGTGTTCGTTAGTATAGTGCTGGAGTCTACTACTTTATCCAGTAGTTTAAGTTATTACAGTAATTTCTTTGTCCCAGTTGACTGTTATCTGGTTAGTCAGCAGGGTCTGAACTAAGGGGATGAAGAGGTGCCTGGGGAAACTTGTAGGAGGCTCCTACTCTCAGGGTTATAGAGCAGAGTGCTCCTTCAACCCCACCAGCGAATCCCGAAATTGTGCTCTGTTTGTGATCTCCCTTGGCTCTCTTGACTTTGTGCATTAAATTCAGTGGCCCTTCAACTTGTCAACTTCCTTCTTAAAGAATGAAAAATGTGGACATTATTTTTGAATACATTACTTGATTAAACCCTGAATCAGGTTCCCATTTGTTCTATATTTGTATACGTACATCATTCCATTTGGACTCAAGCATCTGTGCTTGGTGGCCCCATATGCATAGACCTCTCTTCAATTTGAGTTCCCATGCCTCACGCCAAGCAACTGCTGCATTCATTCATTCTTAAACTGAAGAAGTTCCCAACGCCAAACATCCTTTTGCATGAGTTCTCTCTTGTTTCTGCTCATGTGCTGCCCTGATGCAATTGGATTATCTCTACTGTGCTCTTGGCTGGGGTTCTGATACCTCTCTGGAGACACTGCCACTTGTGAATTATCTCCTAAACTAGAAGGACTTTTCATAACACCCTGGCCTATAAGCATTCATTCTTCTACTCAATTCCATGGATGTTATCCTCAGCTTGGTTTGGACCAGTAGTAGTTAATCTTGATTGCCAACTCAACTGAACAAAGAAGTATCTGGGATATTACTAAAACTTCCCTTTGGGTATGTCTGTGAGCAGTTTTCAGAGAGGATTAATTGGAGGAAGAGAGAGACCTACCTGAATGCTGGTAAATGATCCATTAGGCTTGATAGTTCTGATACTCACTCTCTGCTTATTAGCCATCATGATATGGACTGCCCTACTGTAATCATTGCCTCCATACAAACTTACACTTAAACTTTTGAAATGCTGGTCAAAATAAATCTTTCCTTATGTCAGGCATCCAGTCACAGTGACAAGAACACTATTTATAACCTGGGCTCTCAATTTGGGGTACCTCTTCATACCACTTGGCCCCATTTGGTCAGCCCTCCTTGCTAGATAACATTACTAATTAACTAATTACTCACTAATTAATTACTCACATTACTAATTAATTGCTAATTAATCACTCACATTACCTCTTACTCAAAGTCCAATGCTTCTAGCCGGATCTCTGCTCTATAAATGCCTTTCTGTGCTGTTCAGATTCAGCCAGCCTCCTTTTTACCAATGTGGGTACTTCTTGTCTCAGGGCCTTGAGTACTGAGTTATTCCAAGGATAGAGAAAGGAAGGAATAAAAAATGGAAGAGGGGTGAACCTTACTTCTTCTCTCTTCCACCATCTGAATAAACTGTTAGCAAACTCTGAAGAAAACAGAAAAACACAGGCAATCCATCATATACATGGATGCAAAAATCCTAAATGAAATATCAGAACTCAAACCCAAATGACATTTTAATAGGACACATAAATGTATTATGACCAAGTTGGATTTATTCTAGAAATTCAGTATTAATATGATATTAGAACTGGAATCAGTGTAATGCGTCCTATTCAAATGATAAATGATGGAAATCTTATAGTCTTAATAGTATTTGAAATGAACTCAATGTGTTTTCTTAATAAAGTTCAGAAAACTAAGAGTAGATGCCAAGGTACTTTGGAGTACAATGTTGAACCTGTTCCTTCTGGAAGCAAGAATTAGATCAACATGCTGGAAAGTGTACTTTATACATTTTCATATGGGAGATGTTAACCAGTGTCATAAAAGTCATGGCCTGGGACATACATTCTGAGCTTTTGATATTTAAAATATGTCTTAAAATGTTGTTTCACTAAAAAATAATGTAAGTAGTTGGGCATAGTGATGCATATCTTTAATCTCAGAACTGAGGAGACAAGGGCAGGTGAATCTCTGAATTTGAGACCAGTCTGGTCTACAAAGCAAGTTCCAGGATATTTGGGGCCACATAGTGATACCATGTCTCAAAAAACCCACCCACATAATAATAATAATAATAATAATAATAATAATAATAATAATAATAATCAATAATGATATAAGCAGGCAGGTAGAGAAATTAAAGATAAACACGAATTCTTTGTTCCTTCTTTGATCTAATACTCCCTTAGTCTGGGCTGGCCTTAGGTGATATTCCTGACCAAAATATGGTACAAGTGATGGAACAGGTTTCCCCAGGGAAGGCCATAGGACATCCTAAGAACTTGGTCCAGCCAGGCGGTAGTGGTGCATGCCTTTAATCCGAGCAACTGGGAGGCAGAAGCAGGCAGATCTCTGAGTTCAAGGCAGGCCTAGTCTATAGAGTGAGTTCCAGGATAGTCAAAGGTACACAGAAAAAAAGAAAAAAAAAAAAAGGCCAATCAACTAACCAACCAACCAACCAACCAACCAACCAAACAAACAAACAAACAAAAAAAACCCAAAAACATTGACCCAGGCTTCTGGAACACTGATTCTGAAAACCCTGAGCCACAAGATTAAAAGTCTCTCTTATAAAAGATTTTCCATACTGAAGAAGCCAAAAATTCAAACTCATCTGGTGTACAACTTGCATGTCCTGGTGCCAGCCACAGATGTGGGAGATATAACTCTCTAAGCTGAATCCTACTTTGTAAATTGTGTTATAAGACAATTGCTGATCTGAGCTCTGCCTAAATTGTTGACCCATAGAACAAACCTAGTTAAAAGGTAGTTGTTTCAAACCACTAATTGTAAAGTTTGCTTTTTTGCTAGAGCTAACCAGTATATAAGTGTAACAAATATCAAGTATAGAAGCTAGAGATTTAGGGAAATATATATTTTTTTCTTTTACATTTTTATCTTTTTTTTTGTTTTTTTTTGTTTTGTTTTTGGTTTTTGGTTTTTCGAGACAGGGTTTCTCTGTGTAGCTTTGCGCCTTTCCTGGAACTCACTTGGTAGCCCAGGCTGGCCTTGAACTCACAGAGATCCGCCTGGCTCTGCCTCCCGAGTGCTGGGATTAAAGGCGTGCGCCACCACCGCCCGGCTCATTTTTATCATTTTTTAATTTATTGCTTTTTAACTTTACTCCTTTACTCCTTTTCTTACTGTCTCTGTAGATTTCCATGTTTTTTAAAAATGTCTTGCTTACTCAGCTTGGCAGGATTATTTTTCATGTTATTGTGGTAAATTGTAATAATTATTCAAGAAATATAAATGTATTTGTATTTAAATTCATTCCTCCCAAAAGCTTCAACCTAGGGTTTAATAACATTTCTTATTTAAAGTTGTATTCACAAGCTTTACAAACTAATTTAAATTATTTCTAACCTGAGAAATTAATTATCTGTAGGATATACTACAGATGGATTTGTTGAGATAAATGTGTTTTTGATTACATGTGTAGAATCTTCAGTGTGTTGACCTCTCTGTCAAATGATTTAACTGAGTATATTATTAACAAATTTCCTTTAAAATATTAAGTACTCAAGCAAAAATAATGCATGGCAAGTTTTGGAGTTTAGGAAAAAGAACAATGTTTATTTTAACTTCTTCTAAAATTATGATAATTTTTGAGACAGGGTCTTGCTGTTTATTCATGACTCACCTGGGATTATACAGCCCAGGATGGCCTTGATCTTGAAGCAATGTTTTTGTATTTATGACCCAAGTGTTGGGATTACAGTGTGTACCATCATGCCTGGTTTACTTAAATTTCTTTAACATCTTTAGAATAGTTGAAACATAAAAATGACTTTCTGGGCCCATTGTGAGACTCATGATTACGTGGAAATACTCCAAAATTATTCCTGGAGCGTAGTTGGTTGTAATAATTGGTCAGCTAAATCCTTGATATGATCTGTGCAATCTGGTATAGAGTAGCCCACATCTGAAAGCCCAAGCTGTTGGCCTGTAGTGCCTTCTGTGATATGTTTTGATTTGGGGTCCCAGAAGGGGAAAGGATTTTCCTCATTTTATTATCTATCACATGAGGGGGTTAGTTTAGCACTGGATGCTTACTATTAGTATGCTGAAACACCACGACCACAAACAACTTTGAGACCAGAGGGGTTTTTGGCTTATACACCATGCATGAGTCACAGTACATTAAGGGAAGCCAAGGCTGGAGCTCAAACATGGCAGGGACCTGGAGGCAGGAGTCCATGTAGAGGCCGTGGAAGAGTGCTACCTAATGGCTTGTTCCTCATGCTTTGCTCAGCCTGCTTTCATGTAGAGTCAAGGACCACCAGCCCACAAGGAGTTGGGCCCTCCCACAAAAGCTCTACAGGCTTTACTGCAGCCCAATCTTAAGAAGGCATTTTCTCAATTGAGGTTCCTTCCTCTCAGAGGACTCTAGCTAGTGGAGAGTTGACATAAAACTTGCCAGCACAGGATCCATCGGAAGAACCAGCCAATGTTCTTAATGGCTGAGTCATGTCTCTACCCTGCCTTTTTTATTAATTTGCGGGGGGACAATTTTGCTGGATAGCCCTCATTAGTTTGATTGTAAACATCTGATCTTGCTCTTCAGCCTTGTAAGTGCTAAAAGTGCAGACATAATCTACTTCATCTTGACGGGTATCTTACTCTTAATTTTCCTCTAAAGGCGTTAGGTAAGATTGTCCTAAATTCCACTAAATGTGGATAATATGATTTTATTTTTTAATTAATGCAACTATTTTAGTCAAAATATTTGAAAATATAAAACTTATTTCAAAAGTCTCCCTAACAGACTTTTAGCTCCATAGAGTAAATACATCTTACAAAGTTATAAGTCACTTTCCATAGTTTCATAAATCAAAAATTAAAAATTAGAAGTAGAATGTCCATCAAAAGATCCCCTAGTATATAACCTGACATGTAATTTTTAAACTCTCTTAATTATGATTTGCATTCTCTTTGAGCTTTCATTTAATTTTTACAGCCTTTCCTTGATTACATAAGGACAGTTTAATTTCTTAACTGTGTGTAAAACTATTTTTTCCATACTTGCAATTAACTAAAAGCTTCAAAAGCTTAAGTTTCCTGATGCCCCACTTCTCAGATACTTTGATTAAAGATTTCCAACTGATTTTAAAGAAAATGTCACCAATGTTTAGATCAGTAATGTAGAAAAAAAATTCAAATACATAATTTGATGGACAAATTAGTTCCCCCATGGTTCAATTACTATTAATTGGGTTTATTATATTCACCAGGAAAAGAAAGCCTGTCCTGTCCTGCTGGGGTATATTTTTATATCAGCTTCATTAAGAACATTTTGTAGTTTAGATACTCTACCTCAGGAATTAGCATGCTGATTCTACAAAGAGCCAAAAAATCAATATTTTAGACTTTGTGGTCTATACATTCCCTGTGGGAACTAATAATCCTTGCTGCTGTGCTGTGGCAGTGCCCATCAGGCAATAGTAAGTAACCAAATCCCTTTGATGGCTATGTTTCTTGGGGTGACCATCCCAAAGACTACCCCCCTGGTTGGGGCTTAAACCAACAGAAGTTTCCTGTCTCAGTGAAGCTAGGCATTTTAGGTGGAAGTGTCCCCAGAGGTCGTTGCTTTTGTGATGGTGGAAAGAGAGTCAGGTTCAGTCTGTATCCTACATAGTGATGACTGCTGACAGTCTTGGGCATCTTTTGCCTTGTGAAGCACAATTCCCAGTTCTGCCTCTGGTGTCACATGGTGTTCACCTTGTAGGTCTGTCACTGCATCTGTGACTTGGTACCCACATTCCATCTTAAAAGGTTACCATCTAATGAGATTGGGACCATCCTCATCCAGGATGGCTTCATCTAAACTCATTACAGATATTGTGTTTGGGATTAGGGTTTGAACATATCTTCTTGATTGGTCCAGTTCTACCCACTGCACTGTGTTCCAATAAAATGTTTATAAAATCCAATGAAAGGACAGTTTGGGGGTTGTGAGCTGCTGATGGTTGATCTTTCCTTTAAATGAACTTAAAATTAAATTGTACATTGTCAGAACTGCCTTTCCTCTTGGTAGAATGTTACAGTTGATTTGAATGTTATTACTTATTATATAGACAGTATAAACAATCTGATGGTCTGTTTATTCATAAGTTACTTAATTTAGCGAGAGCAGTAATAACCAAAATTTGTATTCACATTTTTTGTAACAAATACTTCTACACATATATCTTTTAACTGAATTATATTAGTGTTAATAGTTTAAAATGTTACATCTTTCTATAGAATGAATCTCCAAAACATTTTCATTTCATGAATTAGATTATGAAATTGAATCATGACGAAAATTAAGTGAATTTTAAGAGTCATGTATTGACAACTGTATAAAATTGGCACTACTGAATGTATGAAAAATTAGACTTTTGCTAGATAAACTGAGTATTAAGAACCATTTTTTTGTTATGTACAAGAGAAATGGTAGATGCAGATGATCACATTTGGAGGAGGAGAGATGACTCAGCAGTTCAGAACACATACTGTTTTTGAAGAGGACCCGAGTTCAGTTCCCAACATTGGCATAGCAGCTCAAAACTGCCTTTTTCTCCAATTCTGGCAGATCTGGAGTATCCTTCTCATTTCCATGGGTACTACATTCATGTAAACACACACACACACACACACATACACACATACACACACACACACACACACACACACACACTCACACACACACAGAGTTAAAAAACTAATTTTAAAAATATTAGCTGGGTGGTGGTGGCCATTTCCTTAGTCCCAGCACTTGGGAGGTAGAGGCAGGCAGATCTCTATGAGTTCGAGGCCAGCCTGGCCTACAGAGTGAGTTCAGGGACAGCCAGGGTACAGAGAGAAACTCTGTCATGAAAAACAAAACAAAACAAAACAAATAACAACAAAAAAGGAAAATTATTAAAGTTAATGTACAACAGCATTTAGTCTAAATGAAAGATGTGCTTCATAGAATGTTATGTAAATTCAATCTTTGTACCCAAAGGTGTTGAATGAAGCACGGCCTTATTAAAATAGTGACTAGCTTGAGTATTGATTCTGGTTCTTCATCAGCTTTGTATCTCCAGATTCTCCTGTGATTCTTGTTAGTATGGTTCATTGGTAGAGGACAAATGCTAATCTTTTTCTAAAAGTAAACCTTAGTCATTAGCTTTCTGTAAAATGTAGTTACTACTATTTTCTTTTTCATTAATTTTATGTGCTGGTATTTTTTATTTTTTATTTCCATTACTGGTGCTGGAAAGATTTGTTTTAAAAAAGTACCAAACCCAAAATGTAGGTTTTCATCACACAATACATGATGAAACAACACCATCAAGAGCCTTTAGACTGTTTTGTACACATTGTAGTGGGTTCGCTTAACCTCTCGTTTCTCATTGACTTTTAATGTATTTATGGCTAGTAGTAGCTCTGGTGACTTCATTAATTGTTAGCCCCAATTTTATGACAAGAAGCACACACCACATGTGTGAGGTAGGAGGTAGCTGGTGTGCGTGTGTGTGTGTGTGTGTGTGTGTGTGTGTGTGTGTGTGTGTGTGTGTGTTGGGGGCCAGCATTTGATACAACAGAGTTACATGTTCAATATGACAGGTAGAAGATGTTAGCACTTGCTATTTCTATTTAGTTATGTTTACTTTCAATAAAAAAGGTGGTATACATGCCTATATAACTCTAGCTCCAAGGGATCTAATGTCCTGTTCTCACCTCCGTGGACATTGCTCCCATGTGCACAAACCCATAAACACATACACACACAATTAAAAAATATTTGAAAAAATTTAAAGAAAATAGATGTGTAAAGTCCTACAAGTGATCCTGGAAAAGGAAGAATTAGCATTTGAAAGAAGCTCAGAAAAGAGTGGGTTGCCTCTTTATCTTTCAGCTTTTGTTAGACATCCTGTTTCAAGTTTGACTATGTAAAGAAGAGAATTCATCAAGAGTAAATCCTGAAACACTTAGTGAATGGGATAATGTGAAAGTAAGAATATTGTCCATTGCAGGTGCTCTCTCACACTGTCTGATGTGTTGTAGAAGAGAAAAAATACAAAGTAGAATCTTATCATGCCTTTGTGACTTAGTAAAATCCTGGGAAAATAGTAAACTCTTGTATGAAGACAGAAAACACAGCTTCCATGGGTGCCAGGGCCTAGACAGCCTATTATAATGTCTTAGAGTGGATGGGTAAGATGTTGAGCCTATCAGTCATTTAGTTTTTTGAAATTGTGCTGTGGGCTTCACATCTGCATTTAATTATCTCCTTCATGTTATTTAATTTTCTCTAAATTAACTTGCTTAAGTAAATTTCCCTAATTTGTTTCTCCCTCAATATATTTAGCTTGATGTGGATTTAAGAAAAGTTGTGTTCTAGAGACTATACTTAACTGAATCTCTAGAGAAATATAACAGGTATGTGGCAGGGGAGTTGTAGTTTTCAAACTCTCTTAATGTTGTAAAGCATCACTTAACATGTTTGTTAAAACTTTAAATTACTGGCCCTCACTGGTAGCAGAAATTAAAAGTTCAATGGCATCTTGAACATTTTAAAGGGTGTTGACTTGACCACACCTCTCTTTTTACTTAAAAATGCTTTTTCTTACATGTGACAAATATGTATTGCATTTCTATTTCATATTATGCAATGTCCAGGTAAATAGATTAAGGTAGTTCAATTCAATGAGGCAAGGGTTCCAGAATAATAGTAAGTTAAGTGTTTAATATGTATGTGACCAAGAAGAAACACAGACATTAAAAACAGAACTATAAGAAAACTTTCCCTAACTTGAATCATCTAGTAATGAGGGAGAGGAGGAGTATGTGTATTCAAAGAAGCAGGTCTCAACCTGTGGTTCTTGATTCCTTTGGGGGTCGAATGACTCTTTCACAGGGGTCACATATCAGAGAGCCTGCATATCAGATATTTACATTACAATTCATAACAGTAGCAAAATTGCAGTTATGAAGTAGCAACAAAATAGTTTTTTTTAAAATTTTTATGTATTTTATTTATTTAAATTTTTTTTTCATTTTACATATCAACCACTGTTCCCCCTCCCTCCTCTTCTTCTACTTTCTCCCATCCCACCCCTCATTCACTCCTCATAGGGGCTAAGGCCTCCCTTGGGTAGTCAACACAGGCTGGCATACCAAGATGTGGCAGGACCAAGCCCCTCCCCCTGCATCAAGGCTGAGTAATGCATCCCAACACAGGAAATGGGCTCTAAAAAGCCAGTTCATTTATCGAGGATAGGCCTTGGTCTCATTGCCAGGGGCCCCCAAACAGATCAAGCTACACAACCATCACCCATATTCAGAGGGCCTAGTTTGGTTCCATGCAGGTTCCTCAGCTGTCAATCCAGAGTCCATGAGCTCCCACTAGTTCTGGCCAGCTGTCTCTGTTTTTTTTTTTTTTCCATCATGGTCTTGACCCCCCTTGCTCCTATAGTCCCTCCTCCCTCTCTTCAACTGAACTCCAGGAGCTCATCCAAGTGCTTGGCTGTGGATCTCTGCATCTGCTTCCATTAGCCATTGGATGTTGGTTCTATGATGACAATTAGGGTAGTCACCAACCAGAGTACTATTGGGGTTCACTAAAACATGAGGAACTGTATTAAAGGGTTGTAGCTTTAGGAAGGTTGAGAAAAACTGATTCACAGCTTGTATTTTACATTTTTTAATGATGTATGTTTAACTTTAAAATATAAGTTGAAATACATTCAGAAATGAAAAAAGTAGAATAATTGGTTTTCATTTGCAGGCCGTGTGTTCTATTCTTTGTCAGAAGTTAGTGGCTACAGTCTCTGTTGACCTCTGACCTTTTTATGTTTAGAGATTCATAGGGAAGGTGCTGGATACCCAGAACCAGAAATATGATTTATGATCTTCCACATGGTTTAAAGTACCTAGAAAATGGATGTATCTCTGGATTTCGTTTTGTAAGGATTTATTTGTGACTTCACCTTGGAGGTGTTGTTCTGCATTGACCTGCTCCTGGAGACCAACACCAGCATGCCTGCTGTACTTGTGTGAGTGAAGTAGTAAATCTGGGGTGGATTCTGAAGTTGGAACAAGGAACTGGGCTATAGATAGAAGACCCAGAAAAGATCCTGGAAGGTATCTATAGTGTCAATCATCTAAATGAGACCAACTGTAGCATTAGAAAGAGAACAATACTGCCAACTGAAGAGAGTGTTGAGGTAGAAAAATATTTGATATGAGATCAAACCATGTTTTGAGTTTGACTTTTGAGGAAATGAATCCTGAGGAACTTAATATCTGGCATAAGGAGCTTTTCCCTAGTCAACTGGTTGACATGCAGACTGAAGAGTATCTTGAGAATCTTATTAATGTGGAAACCCCACAGTGTGATGTCAAATATCATTGTTCAGCAAAGAGCTTATGCAAGTGAGAAACCCTTTCACTTATGTGTGTGTGTGTGTAAAAACCTCTTATATAGGTCAACCTCTTTGTATATCAGAGAGCTATAGATTAGAAATGTATTGATGAAGATTTAATTGTTTACAAAACATAAGTAAAAAAAAAGAAATACAAAACATAAGTAAGTCATTAATTATCAGATGTTCAAGTAGTATACTCTATGCATGTATATATGTGCATAATTTTGGATAACTGGTAGTGTTACGGGTGTATTTACACCAGCATCAAAATAGATACCTTAGTTATCCATTGCATATCACTTTTCAGGAGGATTTTTTCAACTCCATTATAATTGTATGGTATTATCTTGATATATATGATCAAACATAGACCAAAATGTTGCCATGTAGCATATGACTGTGCCTCTCAAAGTCCTCATCTGCAAATGGGAATCAAACATGGTGATTTTGAGGAGATATAATCGTTTAATCTATTGGGACATACTGATTGGAGTTGAATTGTCATGAAGAGTAAATGGACATTGTTTTCCTAGTCTAAGCACCAATATAAGGTGTCTGTAAGTAAGTTTGGCTTAGCCTCATACTGGCCAGTATAGACTTGGTAAAGGAAACACAGTTTCCTGTGCACATATCTCCTGTATTGTAGCTGGAGGGTTTTTTTTTTTTTTTTTTTTTTTTTTTTGTGTGTGTGTGTGTGTGTGTGTGTGTGTGTGGTGTCCCACAGCCTTGTGGTCCCTCAGCCACTCAGACCCAAATAAACACACAGAGGCTTATATTAATTATGAACTGTATGGCCTACTGGCTTAGGCTTCTTGCTAGCTAGATCTTACATCTTAAATTATCCCATTTCTATAAATCTATACTTCACCACGTGGCTCATGGCTTACTGGTATCTTTATATCTTGCTTCTCATGGTAGCAGCTGGAAATGTCTCTTCTGTTTTGTCTTTTTTATTTTTCTTTTCTAGTTAGAATGTCCCACCTAACCCTATTCTGCCTCACCATTGGCCAAACAGCTTTATTTATCAACCAATCAGAGTAACACATTTTCACACCATATAAAAAGACATTCCCCCATCACTGTATTGTTAGTGGCATGGAATATTCCTTCCCTCTGAGTTATCTCTAGCTATGAGTACACTTCATGTAACAGAACAGTTTGACCAAAGATTCTTCATTGACTAAGGAAGGACATCTGCTTTAGAAAGGGAAGAAAAGCTTAGAAATCCCAAATCTAGATACCAGGGAAGGATTTACCACATAGGGATTAAGGAAGGCTGACTGCAGTCTTCAAAATCTGAGACTAAAACTATTTTTTCAGTTTGGGGCATAGAAAATAAAGTCCAGTTGAGGGTCTCTAAGATTCTGATCACTTTCTGGGTAGGGTCTTGTCATCTCTGTAGCCTTTTAAAAGGAAGTTTAGAGAGGTTTACAAACTTCTAGAGTGTATATGAATTTCTAAAATGGTCTTATTAAATAAAAAACACGGAGCCAAATATAGGGGTGAAAGCCTTAGAAATCAGGAAAATAGGGAAAGCCACCAGCCAACCTTACCTCACCAACTCTGCAGCTTCCAAATGCGCAACTTCCTGCCTACCCAGGCTTTATATCCCTTGCTTTTCTGGTCTCTCATTGACTCTCTTAGCCCAGCTACCTCACTTCCTCTTCCTAAGCAGCTCTGTCACTTTCTGTCTGTCTGTACAGACCTCCAGGTCTCTATGGTAGGTATTGGAATTAAGGGCGTGTGTCAATGTGCTTGGCTCCGTTCCCTAGTATGACCTTGAACACACAGAGATCCTGCTTGCTAAGTGGTAGGATTAAGGGTATGTGCTACCACTGCCTGACTTTTTTGTTTACTTAGAATGGCTTTCTTTTTCCTCTGATTCTCTAGGCAAGCTTTATTTATCAAAGCACAAATAAAATATCACCATATTTCAGCACAAATAAAATATCATCACACTAGAGTTCTTCACAAGTACTTGTGCTACCATCAAGAGAGATTTTGGGGAAGATACAAATTCAACTTGTGTGTTGCCAAGTTTGAATTGGAGGTAGTTCAAAGATCGTGTCTGGCTGCTATTGGAATGGGAGGAGCAAAAATTACTGGATCTGTCTGGAAAGATCTGTACAGGAGAAAGGTGGAAGGAGAACTCTACCAGAGACAGGTAAATCATAAAAACCAAAACCTCCAAGCACCTTGCAGAGGAACTAGATAGAACTTTGCAGAAAGCTTTGTAGTCATGGGAGAACAAAGCATTGACTGAAATGAAATAAAGGGGTCAGTGTAGAGATAGTTGAGACATCAGTCATCTGAGAATGTGAATTGAGATCTGTTTGTTTGTTACGGATGTTAAACTTCTTGATGGTAGAAACTCTCTCATCCTTTGTGTATGTAACTCCTAGCACATTTCTATAGATTTTTCTATAGAATTTAAATCTGTCCATAGATTTTTTCACTTAGTGCTTTCTAGGTCCTGGAGCAATTAGAATTATCTTTGACCTTCAACTCTGACTCTATGGCATGCAGGGGTGCAAAGCACTCACAACTGTATGTCCTAAGCATGGCAGTGGTGGTGTGCTCCAGGAGCATAAGAACAGTATAAAGGCAGTGGGAGTTTACAATCTATATGGCACAGAAGTCTGAGTGCTTCAGAGAGAATAACCTTGAACTTAAGAATGAGTAGGGCTTTGTGAAATGGCCTAGTAGACAGAAATACTTTTCCTGAATGGGAGACATTACTACGAGAAGAGTCATGACTTTCTTTCCTCAGAGAGAATGGAAGCAAAGCTGTCTTAAGCATAATGACCTTGTCTGCTATTTGACATAAAACTGAAGGATGATGTGCAACCTACAGGAGATGGTGCTATCCAAACTCATGGGAAATGGCACAAGCATGAACTCGTGTTGGCATTATTTAAGCCAAATGTTTAAGTAAAGATCTGCCACCTAATTCGTCCTCTAGGCATTTAGCATTTTCTTTCCTTTTTATTGTAATTTTCTTCAAGTTTCCTTTGGAATCCTGAGTTTTCTGATACTGCACTGGAATTGGCTTGCTATGCAGCGCTTCAAGTTGATAGGAGATGAGTTTGGTAATACAGTTTATTGGTAGAATTCTTGCCTTGAGGCTCTATATTTAATAACTAGCACTGTAATTAAACAAACAGAACCAAAACCAAATTCCATATTAATGGATGATTTGTAGCATTTAACTCCTTAGGAGTTTTAAAGTGTATTCTGGGAAAATACAAAGTGCATAGAATTAATTGTGATTGCCCATTTTAGTAACCAAACTAGAAGTGGCCGGGAGGCTACTAACTGGCAAAGTCAGTATTAGGACTTTACAAACTAGATGCTACTTAATTAAGAGATGCTACTTAATATCATGTAAAGAAATGTACCTTTTAGTACATTATCTTTTGGAGGAAGTGCTAGGTATTGAGCCCAGGACCTTGTACATGCTAGGCAGGTGCTGTACATCTGAGGTATATCCTCAGCTCTGGGTGCATCGTTTTAAAAGGGAAATTTAGTCTACACTGTAAAATGAAATAAAAACAATACTTTCTTTAATTTGCCATTTTTATTTGTACTTCTAGCAGAGTTTAAAAAATGACTATACTCACTACATCACAAAAACTGTTGTCTGCTCAAATTTGTCTGAGCTTATTAAATAAAAAAATTATAATAAGCAAAAAAGATTTGAAGACCAGAAAGTTACCACACAGTCAATAATCCACAACTGAATTAAAGGAAGTTTAACTTTCTCCTTTTGATTATATTTTACCCCTTAGAATCTTATAGACAGAGCTAAAAATTAATACTTAGAAAATAAAGATCTTCAAAATCCTGGCCTTCAGTGAAAAAGGGAAAAATGAATAAACTTCCCATAAGAACTTAAGAAAATGTAGAATAACTTACATAATCTAAAGTTTGGCAGCAATTACATTTAGATAATTTCAAGAGAAAAATGTCAAGTAGCTATAGATATACTAGAAAAATTACATCACAAGAAAAGCTGCTTCTAAAGCTTTACCATTGAACATTCCTACGCTCATTAGAAACTTTTCACACACACTGGATGCCTCTTTGAAAAGCATAAGCCAGTGGACATAAACTCCACATTTGTTCATCACTGGGCTCTGTAAGTTCTTGTGTTGTGGCTTCATTACTGCCAGCACATGTTCATTTATGTTTGAAAAAATTAGGCTTATTGACAAGGTAGACTTTTTTTTTATCCACTTATGAAATTCTCTCAATCCTTTAAATATTCAGCCAACAAACTCGATGCAAGGATTTATTCTAACTTCTCCTCAGTAGCAGTGACCAAGTTTCGGAGGCTAATAGGGAGTGTCGTGGTCCCAGATCTGTCTTTTAATGTCTGCATGCTGCTAGGAGTGTAACTCCATGACTGTAAGCCTCTCTTAGCCTGTGAAATGGGGAGAATTTTTACTTCCCAGGAACTCTTCCTTTGCGGACAAAAACCTAGAGTCACTGAGTCACTTTGTTTCTTCACATCAATAGCTACACTTTCCCATTAATCAAACTTTAATAACACCTGTCTTACTTACCTCAGTAAGACCAAAGGCAAAACATGTATTAAGGTATTTTCCAAACCCTAGAACATAGTGAGGGGTTTGATTAAATCAGGACTATGGACTCAATCTCAGTTACCAGAGAAACTGGGGCTGAGAAATGTGTTCAGATTTCATTGTGTGAGTAGTAGATTCATTAATGAGTAAAATCTCCTGGGTAGGAGCTACTTGCCAGTACTGAATAGGAATGTACAATTTTTGACACTTTGTAAAATATTCAGTGCAAAGTAATCCTATATAGCTAGTATGCTATGTAAATGCAAAATAACATTAAGAATTCTTTTCCTCTTAAAAAAGTTCCCAAATATGAAAACACTGGGAAAGCAGTTCAATTTTACAATTAAAGACTTTCCCCTTTACCATTTTAATACTCACCTCTCTTATATTTTTGTTATGAACATATAATGTACCTTTTCTATTATCACCACACTCATGTTTGAAAACTAGAGATTTATTTCATCTATTCAGAGGGCAAATAGGCTCCAACCTCTAGGGTTTCCCCCCTCAAAGCTCAGGTTAAAGCTGCCATTTTCCTCTGAAAGAGATTTGAGCTTGAACAAGTACCAGAACACAGCTATGTCTAGTTATGTCAGCACTGTGTGCGAGTGAGCAGTCTCAGCACATAGAAGTACTGCCTGTGCTCTGGCCGGGGCAGCAGGTACTGGAATAACATCTTCTGTGCTGGTACAGTGGGAAAGAAGACACAAGCTGTTCACTAGGACAGAAGTTCAACCAGGGTAAGAATGATTATCTTGTCTGAAATAGTCAATATTGACCATTGAGGAGGAGGGTCAAGAAGTATAGATGTGGAGTCATGGAAACTTAGACTTCTGAGTGCAGTGAATAGTTATCATCTTGTGGCAGCTGTATATCACAACGCTTTAGGAGACTTCTGGCATGTCAAGTTTCCAATCTTAACTCCCATAGCTTTGTTCTTAGAGGAGAAGAGTGGGTGAAAAATTAAGTTCTGGATTCACAATTCTGCTCTCTCATTCAGAGCAGCATGGACTGGCTGCCCCTTTACTTTGATTTCAGTCACATTACTGCTTGCACAATCCATCGGCGACATCTTTTTTTCTTTAGTAACGAAAAGCTAAGCACCTAGGGAAAGAAGTTTGAGGCATTCATCATTTTATGCAGCTTTGTGTTGAGATTCACACAGAAGGTCACTTGAGAGTGTCTTCCCGTTATCATAGTTGACTTGATCCTAAGTCAGTTGAGCAGAAGTTATTAGTTTCCATTTGTCTAGCTGGGAAAACAAAACTATTCCGGATTCATACTTGAGTGGGATGGCAGTGGGGATACATAGGAGCAGCATCTATTTTTAAAGCCCAAATAATAAAGACAAAGAAGAGAATGTGGGACTGCAAGTTAAAGCTGATTTCCCCAAGATCCATGAAGGCAAACTGGGTAAACGTTGGGAGAACACAGCCCAGGCTGGAGTTTCGGAAGATTCTTTTAGTGCAGTGGCTCTCAACCTGTGGGTCGTGACCCCTTTGGAGCTCAAAGGACCCTTTCACAGAAGTCACCTAAGACCACTGGAAAACACAGATGTTTATGTTATGATTCATAACAGTAGCAAAATTACAGTTATGAGAGATCCTCAAAAATAATTCTATGGTTGGGGGTCACCACAACACAAGGAAGTGAATTAAAGGGTCACAGCATCGGGAAGGTTGAGAACCACTGGATTAGAGTATCTATAGAATGAGAGTTATGAACAAGGAAGGGCTGAGGAAAAAAAAATCACAGTGATTAGAGAAAACACATCATGTTCTGGAACCTTAAAAATAACATCTGAACAAGAGACCAGAACAAAATAAGGCGTATTGACAGGCATGGCTGTGGGGCTGTGGGATCTGCTTTGAAAAGGGTGCCTTTCAGGTTAGAGAGAAAGCATCCTTGTGACAGGTGATGATGACAGCTTTAGAGCAAGGGTTAAGTGCAGCAGCGAAGTGGAGGCTAGCTGCAATTCTAGAAAGAACTCAACCAAACATGGACTGAAACAGGCCAGGCGTTGAAAAAGGTAAAAGGCTCAAACGGAGAGTTTTTCCTTGTTTCTTTTTTTTTTTTTTCTTTCTAAGTATGGAAGTGAATTTGAACATAATGATCCTTTACTCCAAGTTTTGAAGAACGAAAGCAAGCATTTCAGCCTCCTGCAATTACTTAACCGTGTTTGCTGGCAGTCTATTTGCCAATAAGCTGTTAATTATGGTTTTCGTTGGCAAGTGTGGTTGTTAATATAGTTAATGAGTAGTGTGTTAAAGTGTGCACGGAGCTCATTGGCCTTTGCCTTCAGATACAACCATCAGACAAGTCAGTAACTATTTCAGATGACTAATTTCCTAGAAATTGCTGCTTGCTATAGAGTCTCTGAGTGCTTACCCCCTTGATCTTCAGTGAGTAAATACTAAATAGAACAAATTGCTAACTACTAGCCTAGGAATTGTACACGGGAGTCCTAGAGGAAGGAATGAGGTCCTGGAAGGAGCAATTATACAGGCTGGGAAGTAGCTGCAGAGTCTCCCTCAGGTCATGCCATTGCCAGTAGCCAGTACTGTCATGGAAGAAACACAGCACAGAGGCAGCCACAGAGCCAGAGCAACACAATCAGAAAGCACCTGCATCTGCTGAGTGATAGCATTACCTGCTAAAGGAGGTAAAAGACTTCTCCAAAGCAGAATTTTAAGCTGAGTTGATTAAAAAACAACAACAACAACAAAAAACAACTTAAATATGGCTGTTGCCATCCTGAGAATGCCAGACAACGGCATAAAAGACAAGGTCTGTGTGTTTGTCCAGGTCTGTAGTGATTTCATTTTGACTTCGTTTCCAGGAGATGATTTGAATATTTGTTCCTTTAATGGCTCCAGCTCTGCAACAGTCTGGGCTTTTCAGGCACTTAGGGAGCCCTAAGGCCTTGCCAGCGGCCTGCGGAGTGTGTTCAGTATTTCCCCGGCCTGATGGGAATCCCGTATGCCCTCTTGATCATGCTGAGAGTTTCAGTAAAACACTTTTTTTTTTTCTCCAACACTTTTGGCTGGGATTTTATTGTTACTCTTGTTAGTCAGAATGGTGGTGGTTGATTTTGCTGTTAATGTGCTAAAATACAAATGCATGGATGTGTAGTTACTAACCAGATTGCTAATAAAATATTTTAAAAATAAAACGTGGAAGGAGGTTGCCAGCTCCGCTAGCTAATGAAGCAGTGTGGAACCATCACCCGTTTCTCTCAATGACCTGATTTCTTACTGGGATTAGAAGTCACTGAATTTTTTTTTTTTCTAAAACCCAAACCCTGTGTAAAGTCCTAGACAATTTACTTAAAAATAAGCCTAACAGCCTGATGTGTAAAATTGTCTAGAATCCCTGATTATTGGTATTTTGTAGGCATTCTGAGCTATGAGCAGCCAGCCTCTTCAAGATGTTTGGGAAACTGCCCCTCCCCGAGTTACCTGAGACACAGCTATATAAACTCACGCTGTAGCTGCTAGCAGGGACAATCACTATCCTGAGGGAGATGCACTTTAGACAGTGTGAATAATTGGGATTTTATTTACTGCTGAGAAATAAACTCAGGCTGGCGTTTTTATGACTATTCGGGGACTTGGATGCATCATTTTCCATGATTGCAGTTGCCCAGCCGGGGTTGCCACTGGAGCAATCTGGCAGAGAGAGGAAATGTTATCTCATTGTGGATTCTCTTTTTTAATTATCAGGGATTTGGAAATCCAATCCGAAAGATTAAAGTTGTTCAAATAAATTTCAAAAAGACCCACAAGGCAAATGGGGGCTCCAGAAGCTCAATTTCCAGTTTTAGTTTTAGAAGTTTTAAAAATCCAAATCAGTTTTTTTTCCAGCACGATGTTGATAATATCTTTGATCACGTTGTTGGAAATCATAGTTAGATCTAATCTCTTCCCTTTGCTGTTCCCAAGAAGCTATGAGGACCGAGGAGTTAACTGCTTTGCTCTGATTCTCACTCATATCAGAGTTGGACAAAGAGGAATTTGGGGCCAGGAATTCACAGTCACGCTGTTATCTGTGGATGTACTTCACATATTGCTAATTTTTCCAGAGTCAAAAAACAAAACAACAACAACAACAAGAAAACCACAACCAAACACTGCATTTGTTGAAAAGACCATGAGCTACAGTTGCTTAAAAATATAATACTTTTATTTTAATCTTTTCAGTTTGTACATTTTGGAACTTAGAGATAGCTAGAAATTGACATTAAAATGGTGTAATTATGGAAGTTAAACATGTCTTACAATACTTCTAAGTCACACTTTATGTTATTCAAAAAATGGAGAGTCACTAGTAAAAATACTTTCAAATATCAATGCAACATTGAAAACACTTCCCTTTTGTGGTCCCCCCTCCCCTATTAACAATAAAAGCTCAAGACACAATTTTGAGTATCTGACTTTTAAGCTTTCACACTTTTCCAGGAAATCAACATTATGAGAAATGTCATGAGTGCCATATAGATGGCGTGGGGTCAAACTTGAATTATTTCCTGAATTTTATTTTTCAGTGTTGTGAGTTTGGTGATGCCATGCGACTTCAGGGAGTGGCAGCTTATTCATCCCCAAAATGAGAGGTTCATATAAAGCAGTGCTTAGGAGTCTTTTTAATAGCTGCCTCTTATTTTTCCTCTCCCATGCATGGGGACTGTAAAGTGGAAGGACTGTAGCCTTTCAAGCTGGGTGATACTTGGCACATGGCTTGTGAAAGATGGTTAAGAACATGCCAGTAGAACAAGAGTGTGTGGGTTTGAATTCTGATTAAGTTGCTACTACTTATTTTTGGGGACGACTTAGTTTTGCTCTTCTTTGATTTTCTTATATGGAAAGTCCTTTGATTTTCTTACACAGAAAGTCAGGGTAGTAATTGAATCCTTATCACTGGTTTGTTAGATGATTAAATGACTCAGTGTGGGCAAAGACTTTGAATAAGGACAGATATATAGCTGACTTCAATGAGTTATTTACTGTTATTAAGTATATACCAATCATATTTACTAGGGTTCAGGAATCACACTAGGTATTAATAGGGAAGACTGTGTGGGGCTCATAAAATAGGGAAGAATGGGAAGGAGAGAAAATTGAGGGTGAATTCTAGTCTACTGCACATGTCTTAGCTACAGTCTAGGGACCAGGAAGTTACTGCCCAGGGTTACCATTGAGACTCTGTCCATGTAGAGCATTTTATTTGGAATGTCTACCAGCAAGATGGTGAAGAACTCTGACTTACGTGCTTCAGACTTTATGACTGTGTTGGTGGGGTGGGATTTTTCTTTGCATCTGGATGCCATGGCCATAGAAAAGTGTGGAAAACACAGCATGAATTTTCTACCCTTGCAGTAGGATATATATATATATATATATATATATATATATATATATATATATATGTGTGTGTGTGTGTGTGTGTGTGTGTGTGTGTGTGTGTATACACACATATGTGTATGTATATATGTTCTTATATACGCATATATATATATACGTATATATATGCACACACATGCACACATATATATGAATAAGTGCTGAATGCTGAGCACCTGGGTCTAGGTCTAAACACCCTCAGCTTCCTGTGCAATGGCTTCCACTTCAGAGCTGAGAGCTCTTGTGATACATTACTTCTTTGATCCGCACAACCTCACTATTGCATTGGTATTATTATTCCTATTTTCAGGAAGAAAACAGGCTCAGAGCAGCTAAGTGGATAGCCTGGATTGAAATACTGTGGCCAAGTTCTGCTTGTTGGTGGTCTGATCCTAGATTTCCAGCTTGTCTCTTAACTCAGAATTCAGAGCTGTGCTGTTTGACCTCCTGAAGGACTTAAAAGAACAAGTTCCACTGAATTGAGCTTCACTGGCTGTATCAGATGACTAGAACCAAATTACCAAAGCTATTGAAGTTATAGGCCACTGGGTCAGGTTGTCTATAAGCCAGTGCTGAATGGTGAGTTGGTTCTTGAGAACAGAAAGAAAGTAAACAATGTCATAAAGAACATAAACAATACCTATGCTGTCTATGGTGAATCATATTATTTTTGATCTTGTCTCAAATGGGCAATCTGATTTTAGAATACAAAGCTCCTTATTGTCTGAAAAATTAAAAGAATGAAAAATTATCAGCAGTGAGTATCTTCTGTATGTTCCTGCAAATGAAATATTGTTGGGAGTTTCTAATGCTTTAACCCAATTCTGAAATATAACAAGTGGTAATACTAATGAACGTGGTCTTCCAGGAAGATTTTTCAGATAAGTAGTTCGCCTAAAATTGTTTGTTGAGCATGTAGTATGTGCATTGATGCTGTTGTATGAGATACACAATGATAAAATAAATTTCCAGTGTTCTGCTAATGATGGTTCTATTCTTGGGAAGGGCTGCTAATCAACTGGTAATCAATAAAAGAACCAATTACAAACGTTGAGTTTGGAAACTTCCAAGAAGGAAGAAACGTGAAGCCGGGATGGAAAGTGTAAGGGGTAACTAGTTTCAAGAAGTGACATTTGAGCTGAGAGGAGATGGTAGACTCGAGCTGGTTATGTGAACACTAGGGAAACAGGGCAAATTCAGAGGCAAAGGGAAACACAGAGGCCACAGATGGACTGACCTGGTGTGCTGAAGGCAGCGGTGTAAATAGAGTGGCATGGACTGGAGTTTGTGAGTTAGATAGTCATGTAGAACTTGGTGAACAAAATGATTAGATTTGTGTTCATGGGAAACTGCAGTAGATGATTGTGCTTGGGGGAAAAAGAGATCTTGTTGCATAAAGGAGGGGCCCTCAAAAGGTGACAATGGAAACAGATCTCACCAGGAGGCTATTAAACCTAAAGCTAAAGACTGTGATGCTATGAATTAAATTATAGCAGTGGATAGGAGTGGCTAGCTTCTAGGTTGTGTGTGTGTGTGTGTGTGTGTGTGTGTGTGTGTGTACACACCCATGCATGTGGGTAGGGGTCAGAGGCCAAAATCACATGTCTTCCTAAATCATCTTTGGCTTTTTGAGGTTGGGTTTGAACCCCGAGTTTATTGATTGGCTAAACTGAACAGCAAGCCCTAGGGATACTCAGATCTTTTTCTCCCCAGTGCTGGGATTATAGGTGTACACTGCTGCACCTGACTTTTTACGTGGATGCTGGAGATCCAAACTCAAGCTCGGTTCTCATGCTTGCAACAGTAAATGCTTTACTCACTGAGACTTCTTTTTAGCTCCTCAGGATGTATATATAAATATGCATATATATACATACACACATATAGTTTCTGAACATTTATCCAAGTATGTACACTAACAAATTGTGTAACTAGCATTCTTCACTGAACCTTCACAATACTGTGGTGGAGAGACTTGAAGTATGTATGGGAAATAGAGGAATCAAGGATGACTTCAAGATTTTAAACAGATAACAGGGTAGACAGTGCCATTAACAGATGGAGCAGATTAGAGAAAGAATAACTTCCGTGTATAAAAATCAATAATACTCGTTTGGACACTTTGAGTTGAAGATTAAGATAAGACATTTGAATAGAGATAGAGACTAGATGGATGTTTGAGGCCGGAGTTTAGAGGAAAGATGGGTATTCCATGTTTAGATAGACATTGGGTTCAAAATATATAGATGCTCTGTGCGTTAGAATGAGATTTCCCAGGGAGACTAAGAAGAGATGTGAGAAGAAGGCCAAGAAAAGAATACTATATATTGAAACAATCTGGCAGGGAAGTCAACAAAGAAGACTGAGAAATCCTTGGGTTAAGTAGAAAAGGGAGACATTCAAGGCTCAAATGAATGCTGAACTGTTAGAATAAGCCAGCCATGTCAAATGCTTTGAGATGTCTAGTAAGGGAAGGACAGTTAGTTAGCCCCTGGATGTGGTGGAATATTACTTTAACTAGGCAAAGATGTATTGATGAGTTATATTTGTTTATGCTGCATTTGTTTAATTATGTAAAGATATATTACATTTGTTTATGCTGCATTTGTTTAACTATGTGAAGATGTGTTGCTGTTTTACCTTGCCTGCCTAAGGCACCTGACTGGTCTAATAAAAAGATGAACAGTCAATAGCTAGGCAGTAGAAGGGTAGGAGGGACTGGCAGGCAGAGAGAATAAATAGGATGAGGAATCTAAGCTTGAGAGGAGAACAAGAGAGAAAGAGGGGGCATGTTGGGGCTAGCCAGACAGACATGGAGTAGTAGGACATACAGAATGAAAGAAAGGTGAAAAGCCCCGAGGCAAAAAGTAGATGAAGAGAAACAGGTTAAGTTATAAGACTTAGTGGAACAAGCATAAGACAAGGCTGAGCATTCATAACTAATAATAAATCTCCATGTCATGATTGGGGGCGAGCGGTCAAAGATACCTGGATTTGCAAAATGAAGGGCATTAGTTCACTTTAACCAGACAGTTTTCTAATACTGGTTAGGGCAACAGCTTAATTGGAGCATGATGTACAGAGATGTAGGGATTAGGTGTTTTCTTTTGTAGCATGGCCTTAACCAACTTATCAACACAAGTAGGGCCTCCTCTGGGGGCAAAAATCAGGAGGCTCTTGTACTTGTCTCCAAGATCTGATTGGGTAACGTGGTATTTTTCTTACATAGACTGGAGCATCTTGCATTAGAACTTGCATTAGAATTTCTAGCAGCAGAATTGTGTCCTTATTCAAAAGGAGAATAAAGCAGCTTCATACTATTACCTTATGATGTTTTTCAGCTGATCTGATTAATAGAAAGCCAGATTATTTTTAGCATAATTGAACAGCATATCTAGGGCAAGCTCAGGGGAGATTAGGTAGGCAATGAATTGCCCTGGTTTGTAGATGGCTGATGGAAAATTTGAATAATTTACAAAAATGAAGGCCTTTCCTCAAATATCAAGCAGTTCATTGAATTTCGTTGGCATTCCTGGACACTAATGCACATAATGCGTGGATATATTCCATTATACATGACATCTGGACTCGGAACCAAAACAGGATGTCAGCAGATATAGTAAAGGTTATGATAATGGTACAGCCAAGCTGGCTGACAATGCTGTGTGTTCTTTTGACTGCCTGTGGGTGAACAAGACAATCTTGTAAAAGCAAATAAACATATTAACATAAGACAGGCAGGGTTTTGAGACAGTGCCAAACTGCAAATATCATGTGCGGACTCCGCTCAGGGCTGGTGCATTTGGAAAGGCACATCTTGCCGCCGTGTAGAGCTTGCATCCCTCGCCCCTGTGGAGAGAAGTTGGACATGTTGTTTAAGGGTTAGGAGCCTGTGCCAAGACGTGGATGTTGATGTCCTAGTTGTTTCCTGACTCCCCTTCTGTGAACATATGTTCAGCTTGGCTCCTCTGCGTTGTCTGGAGGAGGCTTCCAGAGTGGTTCTGGGCAGAGCTTGGCACTTGCTGAAGAGCATCTGATCCCACTTCATTTTCCTACACCCTGGCTTCCTGTGCCAATCACTACTGGGAAGCTGGTGATCTGAGTTTTGGGGCCCTCTTTGTGAAGTGGAGCGCTGGTTGTTGCACATATAAGAGATTGGCTGTGAGTTAGAGAACACATCTTGACTTGTGTGATCATATTTCAGCAGTAGAGAAATCCTCTAATCTAATGTCGAAAGAATCATGAAAATGTTGTAAGTACGATAAAGCACACAGTAAGCTGCAGTCTGACAAATGATTAGTATCACAAGGGTTGTTGGTATTTTGCAGTAGATAGGAATATTTTCTACCGGGGGAGTGTGTGGTCAATTTAATGCTTCAAATCCAGGGGGATCATGTAAATATTTGGTTCAAGTTATAACATCCAGGAGCAATGCACCCTGTAGAAAATGCACGATTATACACACACCTCTGTGCCTGTATTCAATTAGGATAGGCAAAAATACAATTAAGTCTAAAAAAAGAAGGAAGACATTTGAAAGATAGATAGAACTACCTTGTGGCAGCTAGTGACACAATATCACATAACAATAGAATTTTCCAGGTGAAAGAGCACTTTGACATTATTTTGGCAATCTTCAGTTTCACCAATAAAGAAACAGAAGTCACTAACCTAATTATAGGGAAAGGTGAGTCAGAAACCCCCTCCATAATTGCTAGGAGTCTTAGCTGGTGTCATCCTTGTGGATTCGTGGGGATTTCCCTAGCATCAGGTTTCTCCCTAACCCCATAATGGTTCCCTCTACCAAAAATATCTCTTCCATTGCTCTCCCTCTCCCCTTCTCCGTCCCTCCCTCCACTCAGCCACCTCAGCCCCTCCTGTTCCCATCCACCATCCTTTCCCTCCTAACCCCCCTCCTAGTTTACCTAGGAGATCTTAACTATTTTCCCTTCCTGGGGCCCTCCATATATGTCCCTCTTAGGGTCATCCTTTTTACCTAGCTTGTCTGGGGTTGTGGATTGTAGCCAGGTTATCCTTTGCTTTGTGTCTAATATTCATTTAAGAGTGAGTACATACTGTGTTTGTCTTTCTGGGTTTGGGTTACCTTACTCAGGATGATTCTTTCTAGTTCCATCCATATATTGTTATCATAAAACCTACATCCAGTAGCTGATGGAAGCAGATGCAGTGATCCACAACCAATCACTGGGCTGAAATCCTGAACTTCAGTTGAAGAGAGGGAGGAGGGATCAAGGAGCAAGTGAGGTCAAGATCATGATGGGGAAAACCACAGAGACAGCTGACTCAAGCTGGTGGGAGCTCATGGACTCTGGCCTGTCAGCTGGGGAACATACATGGGACTTAACTAGGCCCTCTGAATGTGGGTGACAGTTATGTGGCTAGGTCTGTTTGGGGAGACCTTGGTAGTGGGGCCAGGACTTAACCCAGGTGCATGAAATGACTTTTTGGAACACATTCCCTAGAGTGGGATATCTTGCTCAGCTTAGATGCAGTGGGGAGGGGCTTGGTCCTGCTTCAACTTCAACAAAGAATGCCAGACTTTGTTGACTCCCCAAGGGAGGCCTCACCTTCTCTGAGGAGTGGATAAGGGGTGGGATGGGGGGAGGTGGAGGACAGGAGAAGGGGAGGGAGGGGGAACTGGAATTGGTATGTAAAATGAAAAAAAAAGTTTCTTTAAAATAAATATATATAAGTGAAAGGGCCTAGGAAGAAACATTTAGAGATGATGGATATGTTTGAAGAATTGCTAGTAGTGATGTTTTATGGGTATATTTTAAATCTCTAAACTGATTAAATTCTATACAGTATATTAAAAAAAAAACAAGTTGAAACTCTTGACCTTCTCTGTAGTCATATAGGTTCTATGAGCCAGAGTTATGACCAGAACTCAACTGCCCTGCATGCAGGCTGATATTCACCTGAAGACTGGGGACCAAAATAGGTGCTGTACTGTATTTTTTCTCCTCTCAATAATCTTTCCAAAACTCAATTTTAAGTCCTGCTGATAAAACTATTTGAATAAAATAAATTTGTGTTTCAAACAACGTGACAGGGGAATAAATTCATAGTAATTACAAGTTACAAATTCAGCAGAATATGCTTGCACCTGGGGTTTATAGAGGAAGACTTCCACCAAATTAATTGTAGCCATGGAGCATAGACTTCTCACAGGGGTCAGAAAAGTATGACCAATTTTTACATAATGGAATTTGAGCAGAAACATTATTTTAAAAAACAGAATTATTTGATGTTGTTTCTTGAAGTGTGAGTTGTACAACTGCTTCGGAAAGTGGTTTTGTGTTTGCTAGAGTGCAGTGGTGGCATGGCTTTGCTGAGCAACAGGGTCACTGGGGAAGACCAGTGCGCAGAGCATCATGGTAAGAACTGAAGTCCTCATCAACATGTAGGTAATGAATTGTGTTTTATTTACATGGTGGAGTCATTCACAGTGTGAAAACAAATGAGTTATGCTTACATATACTAGGGAAAAGAAGTAAAAAAGCACAAAAATTTACACAGGATCTCATATATTCAAAATAAGACCTTCAAATAGCTAAATGCTGTGTTAGGGCCCAGAAAACTTCATGTGAGCTTAGTATGGGAAAGTAAAGCAGTTATCAGCACAAGAATAAGGATAGTGACTTCCTGTTGAGTGATAAATGCATCTGCGTGGGGGAAGCAGGTAACATTAAACGATACAGTGGTGGATGCATCAATGTCCTGCCCTTGAAAAGTACATACTATATGGGTCTGCATTCACCCTGATGCATGTTATGGGTTTTGAAACAGAAACAGATAGGCATGTAGAGATAAACACACATAGAACCATCCTTTGGTATCTCTGAGGAGTAGGTTCCAGAACCTCATATGGATACAAAAAGGCAAAGATGCTTAAATCCTTGTCATATGGTAACTTAGAATTTACATGTGATGTATGCCTTTTTGGATATGTTACTCATATAATATTTACATTATAATAGGTCATAGGACTGCTAAATATGTTATATTGATTAGGAAATAACAATACATAGGAAAATACCAGTACATGTAAAGTGTAGACAAAAATATTTGCCTGAACTATTTTGGTCTATGGCTTTTCTAGATACACAATTATGTTAGCCAGTTTTTATCACTGTGGTAAAAGATGAGAAAATTTATTCATATGTTTTAATTAAATTTTTTCACATACTTTATCCTGATCATGGTTCCCCTCCTTCGTCTATCCCCAGATCTTCTCCCATCTCCCCATTTTTCAATTCCATAACTCCTTTCTCTTTCTTTCTCTTTATAAAACAGGCAAATTAAAAAACAGAATAAAACAAAAAAATCAAAGAAGAAAAAGTACAAGAAAACACACACACACACACACACACACACGCACACACACACACAAAACCCAGAAAAGCACAAAATCAGAAACAATAATATAGAAGCAAAAGACCAACAAGATAAGAAAAATGCCTGAAAAAAGCAATATGAGACAAAAAAAAAAAAAACAACAAAACTTCAAAAATACCATTGAGTTCACTTTGTCTTGGCCATCTACTGATGGGCATGGGGTTTGCCCTTAAGTTTGGTTTGTATACCCAGTGAGACTCCATTAGAGAAATCTAATTTTTCCTTTGTTAGCAGTTGTTAATTGGAGATAGCTTTTTGGTTAGGGATTAGTGCTTATGTCCACTTCCCATCGCAGGGCTGGGACCACATCTGTCTTAGACCTGTGCGTGTTGCTACAGTCTGTGACTTCATATGTGCACCAGTCCTATATTGTCTGTAGGACAGTTTCCTTGGAATCATCCTACTTCCTCTAGCTCTTATAATCTGCCTCTTCTTCCATGTAGATCCCTAAGCCCTGAAGGTAGGGGTAAGAAGATATTCCATTTAGGACTGAGTGAGTGCTTCAAGGTCTCTCATTCTCTGTAGATTGTCCAGCTGTGGGGCTCTGTGCTGGTTCTCATCTACTGCGAGAGAAATCTTCTATGATGATGGCTGAGCTATATCACTGATCTGTGGATATAACAGAATATCATTAGGAGTCATTTTTCTGGTACATTCTTTTAGCAGAACAATAGTATTTGATTTTCCCCTATTTCCATGGCCTGTCTAGTGCCAGTTTTTGGCCACCTGAGAAATGTCAGGCATGGGTTCCAGCTCATGGAGTGGGCCCTAAAGCCAATCAGAGAGTGGTAGGGCGCCATTTGTAGCTGGAGTTTTCTCCAGTCCTGCCTGGCCCACAGTCAGGACAAATCTCTCTCACCTGTCAGTTCCGCAGTCACTCAGACCCAACCAAGTAAACACACAGAGACTTATATTGCTTATAAACTATATGGCCATGGGAGGCTTCTTGTTAACTGTTCTTACATCTTAAATTAACCCATTTCTATTAATCTATACCTTGCTACATGGCTCATGGCTTACCGGTATCTTAACATCTTCTCATAGCGGCGGCGGCTGGCAGTGTCTCTCTGCCTCAGCATGCACTTCCCAGAATTCTTCTCTCTCCTTGTCTCCTGCCTATACTTCTTGCCTGGCTACTGGCCAATCAGTCTTTTATTTATTAACCAATTAGAGCAACACATTTAACATACAGAACATCCCACAGCAGTAGTTGGTTACTCCTACAACGTCTATGTCACCATTGCAGGCAGGTCATGCAGGCAGGTCACTGTTGTAGATAGTGAAGAACCAAAACACCCCCATTTCAAGCAAGCCCCTCACCCCAGATTGAAATAGGCCTAAGTTTAGAAGTTCTCAGGGCTGCTGACATAGGTCCCAGGAACTCAAAAGTACAAAGTCAGGATGTTTGAAGGATCATCTGATAACCACTGATTAACCACAGAATGCCCCAATGTTAGAGGTAGTCTATAAAGTTTGACAAACAACTGGTCAAAACTGCAAAGTAAGGTAACACAGAAATGTTGGAAAGCCCCTAAAACTTGAGCCAATCAGAATTGTACCCGTACTAGCACCCCTAACTGGTGTAACCTTGTGGTTTTTGCCTTTAAAAACTGAGCTTGCAGATGGGCAGGCACCTCCTCTAGCCTCCGCTGTGCTGTGTTGGTGTGCTCGGGTCCCTGTTATGCTGCTGGAACCGCTCCAATAAAACTTGTTTTTGCATTTTAGTGAGTTCGTGTCTCTGGTGGTCTCTTCAGGGTCTCGTGCCCAGGGCACAACAATAGCAGGTTTATAGGTGGGTTGTTGCTTACCTGTCTCTTCTGGTTTTGAGGCAGGTTCTTACTCTGTATCCTGGTCTATTATGAAAATTACAGCAGTTTTCTTGCAGAGCCTCCCAGGTGCTAGGACTTCAGGTCTGAGCTACCATACCTGACATAGGAAAATTTTGAAGGAAGATTAATTGTTTTGGCTTATGGTTTGAGAGAATTTTTTGGTCCATGGTCACTTGGCTGTGCATCTCTGGGCCTGTGAGAAGATAGTACAACATTGTCAAAAAGCACAATGAAACTACTGAATTCCTGGCTTGTAGGAAGCAGAGGGCTTGAAGCAGAGGGCTTAATTCAGAGGTACATGGCCAATGGCCTGGTAGTCTAACAGACCCCAGCTCCTATAGCCCGTTGACTTTAAGCTAACCAATGGATTAACCCATTGATGAAGTTAGTACTACTATGATCAATCTTGTTGGGGAATATTATTTTAAAGTGTGTTGCATTTTTTCCTACTGCTTTTGTTAGCAATTTGAAGATGTGTTTGATTAAATAAAATTAACCTGTGAGCAGGAGGCAGAGTCGGCAAGAGGCTGACAGGAAGTGGCAGGAAGAAAACACAGGTAGCAAGGTTTTTTTAAGTGGGGATTGAGAGAAGGAAGGGTTTTTTTAAGAAGATGCCAGCAAAGGGGGAAGGTTAGCTGCTAGCTATGTAGCCTCTGTGAGCAGAGCAGAATTCCACCTAAACCACTGAGTTGAATGGTGAGTTTAAATAAGCTCCCTTAGTAGCTTTGAAAGAGTCAGTGCCTGAGGGAACAAAATCCCCTCAGGCCTCAGCCCTTGTGGCTGAAGCTGTTGCTCAAGGGGCAACCACTGTAGATAATAGAAAACTGCTAACAACACAATCTACTCTCAGTAGCTCTACTATCTAGGAACTAAGCTCTCAACATATGAAGCTTTTAGAAAAATTTTTATTCAAATCACAGTATATACATAGAGTATATAGAGGTAAGGAACATAATTGTATTTATACTTAAATTCAGTAAGGTGTTTTATTGTGGAATAGTTTAGCATCTTAATCATTTTGATTGCACGTATCAGTAGTATTAAGTACATGCAAAATGTTGCACAACCAATATCTTAAGCCTTTCTCTTATAGCTCTTTACTCATTAAACTGCTCCCCCCAATCCCATGGCAACTATCATTCTCTTTTGTTTTTAAGAACTTACCTTTCTGTAGTCCTGCCCTCCAAATTGAGACATGCTATCCAGGAGGAAAGCTAGCTAACTTTCCAGAAGTTCTAAAGAAAGGTTCATTAACACTCAGAAAGTAAACAGCTCACAGATCTCAGAAGTCCATGAAATTTATCAGACCCACAATCCCCCTCCCTTTAAACCTATTTTTTATCAATAATGACCTTGCAAGAAAGGAGACTCTCCAACCTGTGGAAATGCCTGCAAGTCAGGCAGATGTTTTCATGATGGCTTGTACTTGTCTTTGAGTCAACAATGGTCCCATAAGTAGTAACCTTCCTTATATTCCTATAAGTAACTCCAATAAGCACATTGGTTTACACACACATACACACACAGAAACAAAACAAAACAAAAAAACCCTTACTGTCTATATCTCAGGTTAAAGGAATATTACATTTTTTTTATATATACTTGCTTCCATGTATAGAATATTTTGATTCTCCCCTCCAAGGAGAGAACTGAAAATGCATTCCAATTATTTATCCTGGGCAAAATAATGGAAATAAATACATGATACTAAGTTCTTTCCATCAGGAGCACATACAAGTTCCTGTGGCCAAGCACCTTACACAATTAAAGATGTTAGTGTAATAAGTTGATGTCTACTGAGCAAGAGAGTTAATTTTCTTTAAGGATGAAGTTCAAGAAGAGGCTACCCATGCTCCATTAGATACCCATGCCCACACACGGGGCACTAAAAGGACTCAGTGGGTGTTAAACAATAATAAAAAAGACAGAGTACATAAATTTGGAAAGGAAAAGTGTGTGGAGGATAGGGGAGGAGTTGGAGGGAAGGGAATAGGGTTGGATTAAATGTAAATACATTATATGCTTGTATAAATATTAAATAAATTTTTAAATAAAATTTTATCTAAAAGCATTAAGAAAAAGAAATTCATCTAAAAGCTTTAAAAAGGATGTTAGTGCACCTGGGAGTTCCATAGAGGGGAAGATCTTGCAGGAGGCTCATGAATTGATCTGTCAAGCATGCTGCGAATATTCTGCTCCCAGCTCTTTCACATAGCTCCTGTAACCCATCAGTTTCTACTCCACCAAACAGAATGCCTGCTATTTTACCTCTGTCCCTTCGCTGTCAGCTCTTGGGGCAGAGTATTCAGTGCTTTCTTTGGATTGAGACAAAACTTGATAGCCTGGGATTGCTCTGGAATTTCTCTGCAGGGGAGCCTTCATCCCTAAAGTGGTAGATTTGGTAGGATAATACTTTGGGCTTCAAATACTTTTATTTACCTTAATGAACCTCTTCCATGAGTGTAGTTGGAGCAAGGCAGACTCCAGGGTTTCAGGTTTGCTGCGTTTCTGTGCCTTTGAAGTTGATTCCCTTTTCCAGATATCTTTGATGTAGCTCACCTTTTGGAGCACTCCTAATTCCTGTTCCTGGCTAGTATGTTAGGCAAACTGAAATCTCTGCATAGCCATGGTTAAAATCGTGCCTCTGATAAAGCTTCTGTACTAGCCTCCTTCTCTGTGTAAGACCAAAAGAACAAAACACCAGATTCTTACTGTTTAACAGAATACCTGTATTTTTGGCTCCTTCTTGGACAAGATAGTGAATGTTTTTATTATCTTGTATTGATATGAGGCATTAAGTGTCATTTTTGTTAATCCAAAATGTCCCAAGTGAACACTGTGTATCTTTGAGAAATAAAACAAGGAGAATGTGGTATTTAAAAAACACCAGATCAAACGAACGTGTAATTTCCCCCGTGCATTTATTCACATCTTGTATAAGGAATGGAATGACAGGTATAATACATGTGAGTAGGAACAGAAAGCTGTGACCACTTGTGACAATTGCAAGAACAGCTTGGAACTCATAGCATAACTACTTAGAGCAAGATGAAACGTTGGTTCCTGCATGGAACTGAGCAGGAAGAAGAAAAGCAGGTTGTGGTTAGAGTCAGACATTGCAACATGGTCTGTTTACCTCTTTGCTGGAGACTCTCCTGCGTTCATTCATAAACTTCAGCCTGTCTTCAGTTTGGAAAAGTGTGAGCACACTGAGGAGTTTAGGAAACCAGAAATGCCTCTAGATTCGGATGTTCTAGCATAGTATTGGAAGGAACAGAACCCAAGAGGTTACTGGCTTTTATCTTCAGATGCATGTTTCCACTATTGTCTCTCTTGTCTTTTCTTCCACTCATAATGGCTCAGGGATGCCAGATAGACAAGTTGTACAACTTTGCTAGCAGAAAAAGAAAGGTTAATTTTAGCCAGCTCAAGTGAGCTAGTAAGCAACCAGAAGTTAGCTAATGAGCACAAATAGGCCATCTATTCTTGAAGATGCCACAAAGAAGCACCCAAAATAAACCCTGAAGGAGGAGGGAGAAAAAAGACGAGATTCACACTTCACTACACCCTTTGCATCCAAAATGTTGAGAGTAAAGTGAGGGATCATTTGAAAATTTATGCAGAGCCATTAATTATTCCCAAAAAAGGGGAGGCTGTGTTTAAAAATATAACAGAATATTCTAGGAATTCCAGGGTGTTGATGCAAAAGCATCCCTCTAACTTTGTAGGGGAGAATACAGTTTCTTTGGGATTCAGCAGCGAGTGACCAGGGCCTGGGAACAATGATTTAGGCTGCTCCATTTCTATTTTCTAGCAGGATACTCTTTCATGAAGTTTCTATAGCAACAATGAGGAAAATTATAAATCAATATACCTTTCAAACACATTGGATGCTCCACACAGGTAGGCTATAGCAGAGTGTGAAACCCCTGCTAGAGAGATCGGGAGCTACCTGTTGACATCCTTTGCCTTTGAGTTGGTGAAGCCAGGGTCTGTCCATTCATTGCAAAGGAATTACCTAATAGTCACAAATATGCAAACCCATATACAGAGATGGACAATAAATGGGCATTTAAGGGTGTTAAGGATAGCCAAAGATAGTGTGGCTCTGGATCTGCAACATTCCAACCTCTCCACATCATTGAAGTTCTAGTTAGTTATCTGCCTTGCAGATGGTTCTATGTAAAAGGTGCTTTCCTGCCAGGAGTATTGATTCACATGTAGACAGGTGAGAGAATATGCTTCATGAAAATGTCTCCATCACTTGAAACTTAAAGTCATTTTGAGAGTACACTATAAAAGACATAAGGGAAGTAGATGGAAGAAAATTAAAACTATTGATAAGCCAAAAAGAGAAATTATTCTATTATCCAGTGATGATGCATGTTAAGCATGGTTTATAAACATATCATTTAGAGTTCAAGTTATAAATTTTGAAGTTTGAAACTTCAGATACTGTCAATATAGGCAACCTATGGTATTGGTGGCAATCATTTATTTAAGCCTTTATTCTTCAGCTTTTCAAATCTCAGGTTACACGGGAGCGGTGAGAGGGTGGAGGATAAGTGAACTTCTGATAGTTGTCCGCTGCCAGAGTGGATGGAGATAAGCAAAGGAAAAGGAAAACTGAACCAGAGGAAGCTACAGGAATCTGTGTCAGTGATGCTGTGGGCAGGATTGAGGATGGAGAATTTAAAGAGACAGAGTAAAGGGGGGGGGGAGAGAGAGAGAGAGAGAGAGAGAGAGAGAGAGAGAGAGAGAGAGAGAGAGACTGAAAGTGTGGCTGAGTTTGTAATCAGATCTTCCTCTTGGTACTTAGAACTATAAGCAAATGTTGGGATACATTTGCCGAAACCTCATGACTCCTCCTTGAGTGCCACAGAGGGACCTCATGCTGTATGGAGCTCTCTGCTGAGTTCAGGTTATGTTTAATAGTCCTTATGGGGACCCTGGGAAGGAGTGCACTTGATAGCAGCAACAGAACCATTTAAAAACACTGCCTCTGAGTTTATCTGCGTTACTGAAATGTTTTGACTATCAAAGTGATTGTTTTTTCTCATTGTCCTCTTTGACTTGAACATATTTACATTTAGTTAAATGAAATGGGTTTTGTGATTATTGGCTGGATAATAAGTATATATCAGAAAGAGTTATTATATATGATATTTATTGTGCTGTGTTTTACATTCCCATTGTGAATTCTATAACCTAATTTGAATGTTTAAGAGGCAAGGAAGGATTAAAGTTAGGGATATGACTGTTACACTTCTGTTACACTATTGTTCTGATATTTTTAGGCCTTTGGGTTCTACATTTCTTAGGCACTAAAAATTATGCTACTTGAGCAGTTCTTTGGGAAGGTCTGGGCTTTAGTCCAGGCACCTGCAGGGCTGGCTCATGGAAAATGGGGGAGGATAGGCAATTTATCTCTGGCACTTTCCTGTTCAGTGTCCTGGGTTGCTTGCTGTGCTTCAACCATCAAGGACTATGCTGCCTTAGGTAAGCTGTTCTCGGCTCCCATTGTAGTATATGAATGGGACCCTTTCTGCAGGAATACATTTTGATAGGAGGATCAGAAACAACTGAAAACCCTTAACTAAGGGATTTCATTCAATGAATCACTGTTCAATGACTGTGTAGTGTTGAAATGCATTAACTCTTTGAGTCCTTAGCACATGCCAGCAACAGGTGCTGCTCATTCATTTTGAGTTGATTTCATCTCAGTGGCAAGTCTATGACACTGGAACCAGTGTTGACACAGGTGCCAGATTTCAGAGTTGTTTCCTATACTTGGCTTGGAATTTACTGTAAAACTCGTAAAGTCCATACTTTCCAAATGTTTATAAAAAAAACAATAAAATTTCTTCCTTTACACCAATTTTTTTTTTTTTTTTTTTTTTTTGCCTCTGGCATTCATTTTTCAGGTAGTCCTTGGAGATGAATTTGAAGTACTTCTTGTGGCTGCTTGCTTTTCTCTCATGCCAGTCTTTCCTGAAAAAGAACTTGGTGTAGGATGCAAGGTTGACAGTGTTACTAGGCCTTGGCTGTGTGGTTGAGCACCCAAAAAATTATAACTAAATGTCATTCATGTCGTTTCTGTTTAATTGTTCTGGTGGTGAAGCCCTTACTTCTGACAATTTTAAACACTGCAGGAAACATAAATATGTTAAACACTATTGGGTTAGAGTGCAAAATGATTTAATTCTCTGTCTTCCTCATTGCTGTTCGGTTCTTAGAACTATGCATTAATGAACCAATGGCTGTTTTTAAAAAATGAGTCAAAAACTGAACCTCAAATAGAAATGATTTATAAGTAATCAATGATTTTTACTTTGCTCATTTTTAATATTCAACACATAGCTAAATGGCATCATTAGAATGAAAATGAAATTACAGCACAGCTGTGTTAATTATGAAAACAGATTAAAGCGTTGGTCTTCATCATTTGGGTTCCTCAGTTTTGAGGCACGTTGCTGTATTTCTTCTTCCTCACACTCATATTCCCATCCCTCCCTCTCATTCACTCTCCCTCCCACTCCATTTAACATTTTATTGGTAGTAGAAATTTGACATTGTTATAGCTTCCTCAAGGTCTTTCACAGGTGCCAGAAGACACACTTTGCATTCCTTATCTGCAATAAGGCAAAGTGTGCCGAGTAAGGAAGATTAAAAACAAATTTTAATGATCTATACTCCCACTCTCACATTTAATCTGTGCCTGAAGATATTGTGGCCTAAATTACAAAATATATTATTGTCTCAGAGAAGGTAGCTGCACAGGTTCACTCTTAGCAAGCTCAAATTGAACTCTGTGGAATATGGAACAGGAGAAATTATTTACAATCTATTCAGTTGCCAACCCTTCCTTTGGGCTGAAGACAATGCACATTTGTATTCCTGTTGTGTTCTATTGTGCTCTTCCATCTTTCACATCCCCTAGGACAGGGAGAGAGAAGCTAGAGGAGAGAGATGCTTGCTAAGCTCCCAGGTTCCTGGCAGGATGAATAATGTAAACAAAATGCGTTCTTTGCCCAATGGTCCTCCTTAAGTGGTAAACAAGTTAAATAGCATACAAAAATAGGTCTGCACGATGTGGTTTATTTTTGTCTGCAAGTTTAGATACATGGATAAAGTATGCATTAATATAGACAATACTCTTTGTCTCCAGAAAATGTTTTCTTTTAGAAAAATCAGTTAGCCTCACTATCAGTATTATGCAAAGCCAAGAATATAACTTAAAGGTATGATGGTTTCCTTCATCACTAAAGTGAACTGTTAAAAAGAAAGCAGATTTAGTGATTAAATAGTCCTACCAGGAACTTTCCATACAAGTAATCATACACAGTTGGCTCCATTGAGAAACTGAAAGTAGAAAGTTAATAACTTACTCTGATAAATATAAACATCTTTTAAAAGCAGCCTTTGTTTTAGTAGTATCTTCAAATGGAGACTGATAGGCACGAAGCGGTGGTTTTTAATCTTCCTTTTAAAGGTGCAGAATTGTGAAACTATTGATGTATTCTATAATGTCGTTTGCTACGGATGCATTTCCCAGTTGTCAAATTAGGCATAAGTGTGTTTGCTAAGTGGTTATCGTACTCCACAGTTAATATTTATCTTAAAAACAGGAACTGGCAGTTTCTATGATCATGAACCATTGCACTGGATAGTTAATTTTAAGTGGAATCAATAATGCAGCAAACTGGGTACCATTTTGGTGGAAAAGTTGTTTTTGGAAGGGGTATTTTCAGCCTGCCTTAAAATTTGCTGCCAGTGCCATTATTCCTCACATAATGAGAGACTCCCCTGGACTCTTAATGAGTGCAGCCATTCTCCAGCGTAGTGCTCAATACTGACTTGTGGACCGTGCTGTTCTAGACCCGAATTGAAATTCATCAATGCCTGTCTTGTTGGTAAAATCATTAGGAAGCAATGCATTATTAAAGAGTTTCTCAGACACACAGGGGTTGGAATTGCTATTGATAACAAATGCTGCTAAAGTGTTCCTGCAAAAAAGCCATGGTGAAAGGCCTTGGATTTCAAGCTTCAAGCAGTTTTGAGAGCTTGGCATAGTTGAAATAGTAACTACTCGTATGGTAGGTATGGGCTTTGGGTGTCGGCTTTGGGTGATACCCACCTTTCCCCATTCACTAGAAACACGGAGGCATTCACAGAACAGTGATAGAAACTCAAAAGAAAAGGTGATCTTGAACATCTTTTCCTTAAAAAATGTTAATGGCCCTTCATTTAAAGACATGTCCTAGTGTCTTTATTGAGGAGCCCTGTTCTGAAGATCAGCGTCTCAGCAGAGTTGTTCATCTGCAGAGGTAGAACTCTGCTCATTTTGTGAGTGTCTGAAAGGCAGTATCACAAAGTACAAACATTTCAAATGCCACACTGTACTTTCCAAGGCTCAGTTTCTCTGTGTGCCTTGTGCTGTATCTGGCTTTTATACATTTGGCCTGATCTTCTCAAAGTTTGTTTTTGTAATACAACCAACATTTTCATTATAATTAATTATTTTTTTTTTAAATTTCAAATTGAAGCAACAGAGAGTGAAGATGTAATTCAATTTCTTAGCCATATTCTGTGCTAATATTTATAACTTAACTGGTTTTATTGTACCCTAAACACATGTAGCCTGAAAACAATTATCAGTAGGCTGACAGGGTAGCACTGAACATAATTGGACATTTAAACAAGTCAGCTTATTAATTAATAAAATTGCTAACGTCCTTTGAATGCATTCCAAGCACTGTTAGAACTCACTAGCAGGTACAGCGAGCAGTAGAATGCTTGCTTGGAGTGCTTTACAAGAAGCTATATTGGGTTTTTCTACCAAGTGCAGACATAAAATCACATAGCTGTGAAGTGAGAAGTTGGTAGATGGTGGCAGTTAGAATGCTGGGGGCCTCCTGTGATTCAGGAGACTCAGATGTTCACAGTCTTATACCAAAAATGTCTTAAATAAAAATGTAACACATTTGTACAATGGACTATTATTCAGAGGTTAGAAAATGAAATTATGACATTTACAGCTAAACTGATGAAGCTAGATGCAATCATCCTGAGAGACGTAACCCAGACCCAGAAAAACAATCAATGTATGCTTTTCCTTATATGTGGATGTTGGCTTTGAAGCTTTAGATACATATGTTTTTTTTTTCAGAATATTCAGAGGTTGTGTAGTTACTAAAGGACTGGAAAGAGAAGGGAGATCGTTCAAGGAATGGTAAATAGAATATAATGCTATATAGGGATAAATGGGAAACTAGACTAGGAGGATTAAATGGGGAGGGGTTTGGGAGTGCAGAATAAAGAAGGGAATATGGGAAAGGAAACATGAAGCTAGCAACACTAATGGCCCTTGGAAAAGCCATATGGGAACCTACCACTGTAGAGGCTTTCTAAAATATACACGTATGTAAAAATATTTAAATTGAGTTACCATATTGCTACCAAATAAAACCCCCAATATCAGAAATGGGTTATATCTTTCTGTGTTTTTGACCAAAGGGGTCCCATAGAACCTCGCAAGACGTTACAAGCTACTGCCAATGCTGTTAGTTACCCTCTACAACATGACAATAAGACCCTATTGCTGAGGACAATGTATACTCATGTCATTGAGCATGGAGAAATTGAGCTGGTACTTAACTGGAAGCTTCACCCCTACTGACTAGTGTTCATAGATTTGGATGGTACTATGACACACTGCTGGAGGAGAAAAGTAATCAGAAATTATCACTAAGCAATGAAAGCTGTGAGCTAAAATAGCAGCCTACCTGCATGATATGCCCACTGATGCAATAGAGGTACAAATGTTATGGGAGTAACCAACCACATGACCAAACCAAACCAGACCAAACCAAACAAGTCTTACTTGGAAGCTTCACAAGGACAGTAGCAATTGACATGGTCTTAGTGTTTACATGTGCTGGATTCTATGTAAGGATTCACATGTATTCACAAATTGAATCCTCACAAAAGTCCCATTTTAAAGGAGAGATTTGAAGTAGCTGCAAGAGGTTTGAAAGTGAGGCAAGAGAGGCCGGTGATTCTAAAGCCTTCACTCTTGGCTCTTTTGCTGTGCCGTGTTGCCATTGGAATCTAGGTTTGAGAGGGACATGAGAAATAAAGCATGGATGAAGAAACTGAGGTTTTTTTCAATAATTGAAACATTACACGACCTCATAGCCAGTTGATGACAAAACAGTAACTAGGATTTGAGTCTCCCAGTGGTGGAGCTGTGGTGCGGTTGGAGAGAGAGGCTGGCTGGTGAGGCTGGGACAGGGTTTGTCTCTTTACCTTTGTGTACTGTTCCTGCCCTTGCTCCTGTCTAGCTTGGTTGGCTCTTCCCCTTGCATTCCATTCCTTCTTGCTGAAACAGATGGACATCTGGATCTTCGTTTTTCTAACAGTCTGTGATAAAAATTGTTTGACCATAATCCCTTCAATAAGTTTCAACCTGTCATGAGCCACTCATTGACACAAAACAACCTTCTTAATTTCTACTGGTGGGAAATTTTATTTGTGTTGTAAAGAGGGATTGAATTTGATCCACAAGTTTGGACTGTGGAAGTATCTCGTTCAATGCACTAGACTGAAACTTGGATTAAAAAAAGGAAATTACAAATAATGAATAAAGTGTGAATTTATTAAGTTGACATATTAATAGTAAAATGGGATCTAGGCTGAGCCCAGGCACTCACCTCTTGTCCAGAAGGGAAGTCCAAGGCAGGATCAAGATGGTTGAGAGACAGCCCGAACTGACCTACTCTGGTGACGAGATGGCCAAACACCCTAATTGTCGTGCCAGAAACCCCATCTAATGACTGAAGGAACTGGATGCAGAGATCCATGGCCAGGCCCCGGATGGAGCTCCAGGAGTCCAATTGGCGAGCAAGAGGAGGGTTTATATGAGCAAGAATTGTTGAGACCAAGGTTGGATAAAGCACAGGGACAAATAGCCAAACGAATGGAAACACATGAACTATGAATCAATGGCTGAGGGGCCCCCACTGGATCAGGCCCTCTGAATAGGTGAGACAGTTGATTGGCTTGATCTGTTTGGGAGGCATCCAGGCAGTGGGACCAGGTCCTGTGCTCAGTGCATGAGTTGGCTGTTTGAAACCTGGGGCTTATGCAGGGTTGCTTGGCTCAGCCTGGGAGGAGGGGACTGGACCTGCCTGGACTGAGTCTACCAGGTTGATCTCAATCCTCAGGGGAGTCTTTGTCCTGGAGGAGATGGGAATGGGGGGTGGCCTGGGGGGAAGGGGAAGGGGGGCGGGAAGGGAAAGAGCAATGGAATCCGTGGCTGATATGTAGAACTAAATTATATTGTAAAATAAAATAAAATAAAATTAAAAAAATAGTAAAATGTTTACAAAGACTGTATGCCTTTAATCCCAGCACTCAGGAGGCAGAGCCAGGCTTATCTCTGTGAGTTTGAGGCCAGCCTGGTCTACAGAGCGAGATCCAGCACAGGCACCAAAACTACACAAAGAAACCCTGTCTCAAAAAACCAAACCAAAAAACAAAACAAAACAAAAATACTGCTTTAAAATATTGGTATGGTATTCCCAATATGGAGAGGTTAGTAGAAAAACACTGTTATCCCTGCCTCACTGGACTTCCATCTACTTGGAAATGTGTGACACTTGCTCATTGTTTCCTCAGTGCTAGAGTAGAGGTTGCCTGAGAAGTTTGACTTTTTCAGATGGTGTTCTATCACTAAAAGTACAGGTGAACAGTATTTCTGTAAAGGGGCAGAATGAATTTACTAAGTGTAGCGGACCTTATATTTCCTACTGTGTGTTACTTCACTGATGCTGCCGTTTGTGAGTAACTAAATCATCCCAATAAAACTTTATTTAAAACAGCAAGTGGTGGGCTAGATGTAGCAAGCTAGTTTGCTAACCCCTAGTGAAAGACATAATCTAACCTGTAATAGAAACTATGTATTAAATCAGCTGAAACAACATTTTCCATTTATTTGTATTATAAAAACACTAAGAAAAATACCAAAGCGTTTCCATGCATTTTTAACAGCTCAGTTGAAGTTTTCCTACTGAGAAAATACATGGCCCCCTGAGTTCTTTTTGGTAAGATTTCACTTATGGGATGTTCGGGTTTGTAGATACCTGCTAAGGTTGGATCAGTGTCCTATTTGCCTTCAACAAGTGTTCCATCTTTTGTTTGCCTGCCCTTCCTTAAACCTGTCTTTTCATGAAGTCTTATATTGATTTGTTTTCTGACATTTCCACCTTCCAAGCTTACACTGTTGCCCCAAGAACTGTGCTCCTGGCTTACATGATTTTATGAATGTAGAATTTAGGGCTTTGAAGCCAAGACACACACACACACACACACACACACACACACACACACACACACACAATTTAAATAAGTATATATCTTTGGAGATGGAAATTTCAGAATTGTGATTATTTAGAGTTTTTTTTTTTCTTTTAAAAGCCTTGTTAAGCTTGTACTTTTATAAAAACATTTGCTAAAAATTGAGCAGGGCATGTTAGGGGATACAGAAATCTATGGATTTCCCATAATACTTTTTATTGTAGATTTTTGTTGGTTTTTTGTTGTTGTTGTTGTTGTTAGGATTAAAAGATATAACTAAGGCTGGAGAGATGGCTTGGTGATTGAGGGCACTGGCTGTTTATCTGGGGCACTCAGGTTCAATTTCCAGCACCCACAGGGTCGCTCACAACTGTCTAACTCTAGTTTCAGGGGGATCCGACACACTCATACAGATGCACACAGGCAAAACAAAGATGCATGTAAAATAAAAATAAATAAATCATTAAAAAAGGATTTAACTAGACATTAGGTTTGTGATTTGATTTCCCATTAATTAAATTTTAATAGCTTAGCCTGTTACTATTTCACAGGTACTTGCAAAAAATAGAACACTCGTAAGTCAGACATGAAATATTTCATCAGCATGGGACAGCTGCAAGATCTCTGACCTACTTCTGCTGGTTCATCAGTCTACCAAATACCACAGAAAGGACCAAGCACAGCTTACGTATATTCAAAGCACACAGTGGGATTGCATTTTGTCGAGGGGCACCAAACATTGAGAATTGACTGCTTTTATGATACATTGCTAGGCAAACCTGTGCTTGGTCCAGTGACAAGGTTGATCTGGCTGTCGAGGTTGCTCATTGAACACATAACCCTGAGAGAGGGACTCACAATATGGCAGCTAGGTCCTTGAGTTATTGACACAGTCAGTATCAAACAGAGAAGCATGGTCTCCTGTAGGATGCAAGTTACAAGTCATGTAAGATTGATGTGTGTGAGCTGACACCAGATAACTGCTGGAGAAGAAAGGAAAAGAAAGCAGGTGAGTATCTTTTTGGGTTTCCATGAATGCCAAATAGTTAATTTTCTGAAGATTAGCTCTACTGGAGAATGCATGCATACATAACAGGAATGCATGTCTCCTTAAAAACAGTGTCTAAAATACATGCCTAATTAAAGACAAGATGGAATTAAAAGGTATGCAGAAGGTGAACGCTTGAGCTTTCATTTCTTTTGAATTCTTGTTCATGTTTTCTGGAATTCTTTTTCTTTTACAGTTTTTCACTCTTTGACTGTTCTGAGTTTCACACAACATACTTTGAGCATATCACTTCCACCCTCCCCAGATACCCTCCCCTTCCCTACCCATCTAACTTTTTGTTGTCTTCAAGATTAATTTGGGTTGCCCAAATCTCCTTGGTTGTGCAGCCTTCTACTGAAGTGCACTGAATTTATCGGGGATATACTCTTAGAGAAAACAGTCTCTCCCTCTCCCTGCAGCTAACAATTGCGATATACTCCATGGGACTGTGTACCAGTTCTCCAGTTCTTAGCTTCATATCTAATCTCTCAATCATAATGTTTACTAAAGCTACTTATTTAAAAAAACACTCAATTTTTTTCTTTTGTGGGCTTACTGTAAATAGAAAATGCCTGTAAACATCAGCGCTGTATTGATAGTGGTCTGTAATACAGGTACGTTATTATAGTTAGCAGGTAATGCACCTAAATCGAGGGAGTACAGAAATTGGTGTGAAGCTGATAAGCTGTGGATTTTCTTGGCATCATTCACACTGTCATTGATCCGGTGCCATTGTTCATCTGAAACTCAGCGTGATGTGCTGGACGGAAAAGGAGGGGAAAGGTTTTTGGTTTTGATGTTGCTCCAGCTGCTTTATTTGGGGCATGAAAACATGAAAAAGAGAAAATTAAAACTCCTCTGTAATTTTCTCCATGAAAAAGAGGAAAAAGACTGAGTGGCATAAGAAACTTAGAACGTTTGGAAATCTTCATGTAAGAGTTAGGACAATGGGGTATTTTTCTCCACTGGACCCCTCCAATTGTGCAGAGATTTTGCCTCCTCTTTCCCTCCCTTAAGTTTTCTATCATAAATACTTCTTTCTAAAACAGAACAAAACAAACAAACAAAAAGGACAGAACAAATGCTCTTTTGGACAAAAACATTTTGAGTGATTTTTTTTTAAATGTTGGTTGAACAGAAATGATAAAACCAAGGAGGAAAACAAAAAATATGCTTTGAGTTCTGAAATGCTCATTATACATGAGGAAGAAGGTCACATTTCTGTTTAGTTCTTAAATGTCAAAGAATAAGATAACTCATAATTCTCTCTACCAGCAAGCAGTGTTTAGATAGCCTTTCCATGTAACTCTGAGCTTGCTGTAGGGCTGGTCCTTTGGACACTGATAACAGATTTATAGAACTGATCTAATAGAGTAATTGGGTCCCCATGACAGTCTTTCATTTAATTTTTTAGCTCTAACAGGTATTAATGGATTACTACAATATGGGAAACATATCTGTTAGGAATTTATGGCTCAGAGTGAGCATACATATACACAATGCAGTGCTAATATGAACAATATTAATTAACTCAGTTATACAGAGATATAGACACAACCAATGTATTAAAAGACCAAAGGAGAATATTTTGATAAGTGCAAAAACAAGTATTCCTTGATAAAGAACAATGCTATGTGCCAAAGGACTTTTTAAATATCAGCCATGAGCTATAAGGTACACTTTGATTAATTTGATATCAAAGACAAAGTTTTCTGTTTTAGGAAGGTCACTACACACACAACTGACAGCTGGTAGAATGGAGAAGATATTCAGGGTTACCTTCTAGAAATATAAACAAGTAAAAGAAACCTAGAATTAGATATCAGAAAATTACAAGGAAGAAAACTGAAGGGCCAAGAAGGATGTGTAACAACGTCGATTAACAGAGGAACCAACAGTAAAGTGATGAGACGCCATTTAGAAATCATCAGACTTTTTGTAAAGGACCCAATAACCAAACTTGAGGTAGAAACCATGCTGCCTATGGTTACAGCTACTCAGCTCATTCACAGGGGTGTGAAATAGCTTACACCATTGATAAGTAAGCATGGTATGTTGCAATAAAATGTCATGTACAAAAACATTCAGCCAACAGGCCATTGCTGGCAATTTCATTTTATTTTATATTTTTTTCATTGATTCTTTTTTTAATTTTAATTTTTATATAAGATATTTTTTATTCATTTTACATACCAGTCATAGATCCCCCTCTCATCCTCCCTCTTGCTCCCCCCAACTTTCCCCCTTCCCTAGCCTACCCTCCGTCCTCTCCTCTGAAAGGGTAAGGCCTTCCATGGGGAATCAGCAAAGCCTGGTACATTCGGTTGAGGCAGGACTAAATACCTTTCCCCTGCATCAAGGCTGGAAAGGCATCCTACCACAGGTAATAGGCTCCCAAAAACCAGCTCATGGCCTTATAGACATCTACAGAATATTCCACCCAAACACAAAAGAATGTACCTTCTTCATTTCATTCTAACCATTGGAAAGACGGTCTAAACTTTTTCAGAAATGTGAGGTTAATGATCTTACATGCAACTGGTAGGAGTTGACTTATTAGATAGGCCCATGAACCTGTTTGTATTAAGAATTATGTCATATTATTGTCATAAAAGCCAATCTTAGGTAGACGTCTGTACATAAACCTGTAGGTATATCTCAAATGATGAATGAAACACTTGTCTGAGATTACACTGCAGATTTGCAAATGGTGAGAATAGGAGACAACCAATCAAATGGGGAGTGGATGAATACAATGTTGTGGTAACTGAGAACCAAGTAGAAGTTCTACGGAACGGATGGTTGAGGAAATAGACTACAGGAAGTAAAGCCCTAGTCAAGTGAACCAAAATCGAGGCATGTAGTACCAAGAGTCTTGAAAGGCACTTAAAAATAAAAGAATATGTGTACCACATGCGAAGCTTGCAAAAATCCCACGTTCAGTGTTCACATCATAGTGAGCATAAAACCAAAATAAACACAGTTGAGACATGGAGGAAGGAGGTCTTGTTACTTGTGGTGGGTACTGTGGTTGTTTCTAAAACAAAACAGTGTCTTCCTTGAAGCAAAGAAATGGGGATTTTGTTGAAGGAGCCTATACATCTTCCTAGAGGAACCACTTTAGGGTAGGCACATTCTTGAGTACATTCAGTTTTAAGTCACAAGTGAAGAGAAGATAGTCCACACTTGGTGGGCCTGTTGAGCTCAAGGTGTTTGGAAGGTTAAGATGGTAGACTGGGACGCTTCTGGGTGTGTACAACTTGCATCACAGCTTTAGGTGAAAGTGAAGGTGTTTGGAAGGTGTGTTAGTACAGCTATTTGCCCCTGAAGGTGCCTTACATTACATGGTGGCTATAGCGGGATCTGTAGAGAAGAGGACAAGGAGAGAAGATGAAAGGCTACAAAACACGAGGACGTTCGAAGGACCTAAAGCTAGAGCTGCAGTTGCTGGCAACCAAAAGCTGAGCTTCAACCTGACCAGTGTATTTGCTGTGTAGAAGCTCCTTCCTCACTAAAGGACAAGGCTGGTATTTATTTTCTAGAATTCTCCTGGAGATGTGCAAAGAATCTTCCCAGGCTCTTCTCTGGTTCTGTTTTTTTTTTTTTTTTTCAACCAAGTGAGTCTGATTGGGCGTCCTGGGTTCTGGTGCCTTTGCTTCAAGTTGTGACTGTTGGTTTATCTGTGCCAACTTTACGTTTGGCCTTTCTGTTTCCTGCTTTTACCCATAATGCTGTATTTAGTCCCTCCTTACTCTGTCCCACAGCTACTAGACACCTTCACTTATGTGATAGATCGAATTGGACTTAGGAGAGGTTAGGTAGTATTTTGAACCACAAAACCAAACTGTCCCTGTATTAATGCAGCTTGAATAGATGTCCTATTCTTAAGAATGGTAATCTATGAGGTCATTTACTAAAAAGACAGAAATGAATGAATAAAGAAAATAAAATCAAAGATCCTTAGAAAATTACCTTAAATATTGAAAACTCAATACAGGTAAATTTATCTGGTGAACAGTTGGGAGTTTGTTTTGGAATAAAATTGAATGTTTTAGAATATGATTAGCATCTGGGGTGTCCATAAAAGTTACAGCTAGTATTTCAAAGCATGTATGTGAAGAGATAATGGCATACTAAATTGAAAATGAATATGTCCTAAGCTGGGGGGTAAGTATTTAGATATAACAGGAAAGTAGTACAGAAATGACTTGATTACTACTCTGCTTTGAAGCAGAAAAGACTTACGGATTTTGTTCAGTTACCTGCTTAGATAATTGTATATGTTGCAGCAGAAGAATGGTACTGAGTGGCACTGATTTACAGTGAGGTATAATGTATGTATAATTTCTTTAATGTAGGTATGTAGTTTCCTTGCATTATCTGTTTTATTTTGTTTTTATTAGATCTATTATATATCCACTAGATTTCATTATGCTGTTTTCGTAGCTAGAATGTATTTAGTGTCGTTTGATCAGACTCATCCACCAATTACCTTGTTTGATCTCCTTTTCACTCTTCTTCATCTCCTTCTTCTTCCAAATTAGTCCTTCCTTGGAAGTTTTAGTGACTCAATGAGTTTCTTTAGGGTTGCTTCCCATAGCCTGAGTGAGGGATTATTTAGAAATAGGTACATAAGGCTACACACTACTCTGTAAGATTTCTTTCCTGCCCTTAGCAACTATGAACTGTCTTTAGGGTCTCTAAAGTCTTTATTCCCTCCCCCTAGATAACTTCATCTGCCTATAAATCCTTAGGGGTGAGTAGGGGGCTTCAAGAGTTCTTCTCTATCCATGACAAGGTGTCCCTATCTTGTGCAGGCATCAGTGAATATGCTGTGAGCTCAATAGTGCCATGGCTATGCCATACCCAGCCCAAAGACAGTATTCTGGAATACTATCCGATCCTTTGGGTTCTTTTTACTTTTAATTTTAAATGAAAAGGCTCAGCAAAAAATTTAGTCAATTAATGGTTTGACTTATTCATAAGAATCTGGTATTTAACATTTCTGTTGAATTTCCCTATTGAAGTGAAGGAGATATTTCTGTCAGTTGCATCCTGTGCTTAACACACTTTGTAGGAACCTACAAATCCTTTTTATTTAAAGAATATTTCTTAAGCTTGCTCTTCTGAATGACTCACCAACTGCAAATCACATTTTCAATTCCTATTATAATATAAAATGCCTCCTTTTGGTAAGAAAATTATGAAAAGACAATACCTCATTTTCTTAATCTTACAAAGATAGTTTCATCATAGCTTTCTTTTCTTCAGTCACTAGAGCTATTAGCCATTGTCTCACTATTCCAGCTCCAAATCAGTGCTGGACCTGCTGCCCACATCGGCCAGCATCACCAGGTTTCTGGACCAGCTGGTGCAACATGGCATAGCCAGAGCTCACAGAGTGGTCAGGCCATGCAACCATCCGGGACTTATCTTACCCTGACCTGTGTTATGTCCTTCAGTGTGGTGATGATCACACCGGTGTTGCCCAGCAAAAGTTTTCTTTTGTCCTGAGAGTCTGTTTTCAATGTCAGAGCTTGGAATTCATCACTGCTTGATTTTCTCACAAGTTTTTGATCGTCTCAACATCAGTTGATTTTGATGAGTGTGACTATAACTTTGATTTTTCTAGATAGAGGAATTGGATAAAGATTATTTTAATTTTTGTCTTTCCATTGAAAACAAAACAAAACAAAACAAAAACCAAAAACCCTCACATTAGGTTGCCTCTGTCAGTTATCTTATTAATGCTATGCAGACCTGGTGGGGGAAAGATGTAAAAGCATGGTTTTCTGAAGTGGAAAACTCTGGCCCTGAAATTGGTGTATTTTCAAAAGTACTGAAAATTATTTTGCAGCTTTGGTGAGAAGGACTTGTCCTTCCTACTTGGGTCTCCGGGAGAATATGCCTTAGAAAAGTAAACATGCATCTTGAGTAAGTTATACAAACCAGCTTGACTGCAGTAAATCAGGCAAGCATAGTGACTATTGGATTTATGGTGTTTTAGGAGGATTTTGCGAAAAAGAGGATTTTCCTCATTCCAATCTTTGAAAAACATAATCCTCTAGATTTAGAGAGATTGACCACTATTTCAAGGGGGTCTGACCTATTAAAGGTCTCTCAGGCAGTCAGCATGCTTAGACCTGAGTGGATATGGGAGACTGTAAGATGTTTATTTTCTCTTGGGTTTCAATTCACTGTCTAAAAGCCAGGCTTAAATGAAGCTGAGAGCATAGGAGATTGGAGATGACCTTATTTTACTTAAAAATAAAAAACAAACAAAAAACAAATTAAGGACAAGAACTCTAAGCTTTTATTTTTATTTTATTTTTTTGTTTAAGGCAAGAACCTAGTGGAGTACTAGATATATACCCATAAGGCATTTAAATGTTTGATGATTGACTAAAAATACCAGGTAACTGTGCTATTGCTAGGGAATGGAGCAAATGGTATTTCCTCACTTTGGGTAGCTGTTTTTGATGAGCAATCCTATGATTCTGACTATTCAAGGCCACACACATAATCCACAGTAATTCTGACATGCAGGAAAATGTCCTTGGTTTTGTCTACAGACAGCCTGATTTTAAAAGTTAGTGTGGTAGGCTGATCTTTGGCATCCTTTTGGATGTTCTTGAGTCTGTCATGGCTGATAAAGCTGGTCCTACCCATGTTGGAGTCTGAAAGTGTTAGTTTCAGGGGAGAAACATAGCAAGGCCATTTCACAGTGAGGCAGAATTGAAGACAGTACAATGTTCCCAGATCACCACCTGACCGTGGAGCATGCCCCTTTCCAGTTCGTTCTCTGCTCTGCAGGCATTACAGAAGAAGCCTGGGCCTGATGCAGGCACCACTATGTTCTCTTTCAGGCCAGCTTGTACTGGCTGTAGATTTGAATGTTTGACATGGCCTGCATTCTACCGGCTCTCCCTTCTCTCCTCCATCCCCAGACGCCATGATGATCCCTTTGCTGGCCTTCTCTTTTCCAACTCAGAGTCTACAACACAGAATACCAGGGACAGTGATTCCTAATTCCTAGCTGTGTGACCAGATTCACATGCCTGCTGAAGACTGGGAAGTGGCAACTCTGCTCCCCCTTCATGTTATTGGGAGCAGTGGTTGCTCTCCTTATTTTACACTGCTTAGGGACAGGATTACAGTGACCACCTATCTTGGGTTACCCAGGACTTAGGTATTTCACTGGATATTGGGCTTTACTATTAAAACTTAGGCACAACACAGTAGGGTGACTGTAGTTTACAAGAACTTACATATTTTACAAAGATCTACAAGAAGGAATCTCAACATAACAGACACAAAGAAAATATGAAAGAGAAATGCTAATCACCCTGATTTCACTAGTATATGCTATGTACATAGTAAACTACTGTATTAAGCTTATTTGTGTGTGCAATTTGTGCATGTAAATATCAGGCAAGCTGAGATGGGCTGGTAACCCTCTGTCAATTCTTATCTATTAACTCAATATAAACAGGAATACTTTTCTCTATGCATAGAACTTTATAATCAAGTTTTTGGACCTTACCAGTGATAATTGCTAAGGAATCTCAAGGAATATACTTTGTAAAAAGATTTGCTTCAAAATGCTGTTCTACAGATGTTTCAAGATAGAAGACTGTCGTTTTTGTAGAACCCTCTGTGCCTATCTCAGAAGGAAATCTTTAGATAACTCCAGTGAAAAAATCATTGATTTAGAAAAATAAAAGTGTGTGGAAATGATAGTCAACCTTACTCTTTTTAAGGTCAGAACAAGCTTGCTTCATCCATATGACATGGTAAGGCTCCATGTAAATTGCTATGACCACACAGTTGTAGGTCAGTTCATCCTAGGATTTGACTCACTGAGATGAATTCCAGTAGAAATAGTTGTGTATATTTACATATGCATATGAATAAATGTCTTTATTAAAAGTCAACATTTGGAAAACTACATCCCTTAAAATACTGCCATATGGCAAATAGTAGGTTTTTCAGAATAATCTACATCTGATACTATTCTATATGTAATAACTTCCCTTTTCATTCTTGGCATTTTACAGTTTGAGTTACTATGTACAGGGGACGTATTTCTGTTTATTGTTCAGTTTTCATACCTAGTGAACTTCCACTCCACAAGCACTATACAAAAAATAGTTTTGAACGACTGACTGAACTATGAGGTTACAATTTCTTTCTCACTTGTAAATACACACCTCATTTTCCCCTCTGTAATATTCATATAAAGGGCTGGACGCTGGTGATGCATGCCTTTAATTCCAGCACTTAGGAGGAAGAGACAGGTGTATCTCTGTGAGTTCAAGGCCAGCCTGGTCTACAGAGCGAGTTCCAGGATAGGCTCCTAAAACTACAGAGAAACCCTGTCTTGAAACCTCCCCCTAAAAAAATTCATATAAAGGAAAAACCCAAGCAAGTGGAAACTTACGGTCATCTTCATATTGTAACAATTCTATGACGACATCTTAAAATGTCATTTCTATTTTAGTAGGTTTTTTTTTAGCCTCAGTGTGTGAATAGTTTCTATTCTTCAGTGTAGGCTCAAATATTAATGAAACCAATTATCTATTGAGGGTAAATATTAATTTAAGATAAATGGGATAATCCCTACCTGCTGGAACTTGTGGTTATTATCTTACATTGCAGATGGTAAGGAAGGCAACATACAGAAAGGTTTGATCTTGAAATAGGAAGGGTTTCCTGGATTATCCAGATAAACCCTATCAGAAATATCCTTAAATTTGAAAGGAGGTAGACAAATTTGCATCAGAGTGATATCAGAGGGATCTCACCTGCATTGCTGGCTTTGAAGATGGAAAGTGGGAAGAGGCTGGAGAGAGCAAGAACATATTTCCATGGCTCCTCCTAAATGGCCTGGTTTTGTAGATCTCAGTTCTGCGGAACCCTTTAGTGGACCTCTGACCTCTAGATCAGTCATTCAATAAGTCTGTGTGGTGAACACACTTGCAGTGACCCATTGGAAGTGGTAGGGTAGTAGTACATGCTTGTTCCTTTGTATCCATATCTGCTATGTTCAAATGTCTATTTGTATTTCTGCAAAAATTGCTATCAAAATCATGCATGATTTTACTTGTTTCATACCATTTAAAGTTTTCCCATACTAAATCTTCTTCTATAACAGATTAAGGCAGTTGTATGCTATAGTTAACTTATTTAACATATACAATCCCATGGCCTTTAGTCCACTCACAGAATTATGAAACTATCACCTCAATTGATTTTATAGCATTTTTACTGGAAAAAGAAACTCTGTAACCTCCTTCAAATCACTCCCAGTTCACCTCCTAACCCATGGCCACAGGCAATGTTTAACTGCTTTCCAACTCTCTGTAATTGGCTGATGATGCAGTCCCAGAGGCTGGATAGTATTTGGTTCCATAGAGAAAAGAGGGATTCTATGAGCAAGGGATATGGAGACCATCACTGGAAAAAGTACAGAGACAAATAGCCAAACTAGTGGAAATGCATGAACTGTGGACCAATAGCTGAGGAGCCCCTATGGTACTGGACTAGGCCCTCTGGATAAGCAAGACAGTTGTTTAGCTTGAACTCTATAGGGGGCCCCCAGGCAGTGGGATCAGGACCTGTCCCTAGTGCATGAGCCAGCTTTTTGGAGTCTAGTGCCTATGGTGAGACACTTTGCTCAGCCTTGGTACATGGAGGAGGGGCTTGGACCTGCCTCAACTGAATGTACCAGGCTGACTCCCCATGGGAGACCTTGCCTTGGATGAGGTGGGAATGGAGGGGTTGGAGGGGGAAAGGCTGGGGGGCGAGAGGAGGGAGGAGAGGGGAATCTGTGGTTGGTATGTAAAACGATTAGAAAAAAAGAAAAAAGTAACAGCAGAAAGCTGTGCTTGGAATCCTTCACTTTTGGAAATTGTTCTTTCTGTGTGTTCATTTCAGAAATCAGATCAATACAACAGACAAAATTAATACTCATAATGACAAACTAGGAGTAATTACTATTATTGTAATTTACCCCTGAGAAATTTGTTTGCATGTGGATATACATGAACACGCACATGGGTATGTATATGGGTATGTCTGTCTATGCTATCTCAAAAGTATATAGTGTCACACTAAATTCACACTCAATGTTTTCATCATTTGTGTGTGTGTGTGTGTGTGTGTGTGTGTGTGCGCACACAACTGGTTCTAAGAAATCTAGAATGCCCCTGACAGCAAGTGGTATGCTCGATGTCATTTTTAATGGCTAGTTACTATAAATATTTACTGTTGACATTTGGCAGCCTACTTTTCTTAGAAATAATTCTTATTTTACAGATCTTACTGACATTTTACTCTTCGATCTGATTGAAAAGTGAAATTTAGATATTTAAGAGTGTTTTAATTTGTGGCCTTGGCTTTACATTGAAGAAACAATCATTAGAAACCTGAACTGATTCATAATGAACATACAATACACCAATCTATACAATATATGATGAAATTATGATGTAGTTTTAGTTTATTTCTCTCTAAGCTATTTTGAGGCTTGGGGTTTTCTATTTGGTGGATTTTGTCTGTTTTATTCCTGGATAGTTGGCAACTTGCTCATGATATTTCTTTGTATACTAAATATGTTACCATTTTTCAAGTAAGTGTTTTTTGCTTTTCAATTCGACATTTTTTTGGAACATGAACCTTTCAAGTCTTATGAAGCCAAGTGTGTAAAACCTGATTTTCAGTATTATTTCTTGAATTTTACCATAAGCCTACTTCTTTCTTGGTTATGTACAGAGAACATTTTTCTCTAATGTAAATATTCACCAGTCTTTACAACTAGTGTTTTAATTCTTAATTCTTACAGCTTGTTAGCTGCATCCATTTGTTGTTAATGTGCTGTACTTGAGTATCTACTGATTAAACATGATTAAATTATTTTCCACTCATTAATTTATGTGCCATTTTATGCTACAATGCCACAGTGACATATTTTATAGAGAGGACTGGATTATAAACTCTTTACTTTTGTTGTCATATCTGTTTCCTTGAGCTAGTGGTATAACTACTCAGAAACGATAATGTAAAGTGTTTATAGGACCTTAAAATATGTTAAATTCTCATAAGCTTAAAAATTAGACATCGAAGCTCAGTATCTATGAAATCATACTTATGATTTCATAAAGATGTTTGGTACTATGCCATAATGCTTCTTTCTAATACATCATGATATCTGGTCTTTGCTTGATAATATTATGTCAGATATATCTTCATCAGCTTTTCAGATGTTTGGTTTTTTGTACGTTAAAGGCACCATCTCTGTTATATACATGTTTGTAACATGTAAGTTTTCACAGATTATACTTTTAATAACATAGAATCTTCCTTTTGGCATGTATCTTTGCTTTGATTTTTTTCCTGCTGTATCTATAACTATGCTTTATATTGTTTTATCTCATATATCTTTGACTTTTTGTTTTGATTTTCTGTGTATTTTGTTTTAAGTTGCTTGTGAAGGGTACAGTTTATTTTTTATTGGATCATTAGATTTGTCTTTGAGAAAGGAATCTAATTTGTGTATGTGTGTAGCATCCAAAGCAATACATTTGCCTTTAAAAAAATCTTTTTGAATTATTTGATACCTCGTTGGGAGGTAGGGAAAGTCTCTGAGATTTTATTTATTTTTGTTTTATGTGAATGACTGGCTTAATGTATGCCAGTGTTCATGGAGGCCAGAAAAGCACATCAGCTCCCCAGGGACAAGAGTTATAGATAGTTGTGAACTATCACGTAGGTGCTGAGAATTGAATCTGGGCTCCTCTAGAAGAACAAACAGTATTCTTAATCACTGACCCATCTTTCCATCCCCATAGGGAAGCTCTTTTGTTTAATAGGGTGTATTTTTACTAATGACTAGTGAAGCACAAGTCAGTATAGTACCATAATACATACTGAGTATATAAGTCTCCCATTCTGTGCAAATATCTTATCGGTGAGTTTATCAATTAAAAGACTTTGATGTTTGTTTTTATTGTGTTTGTGTTTTGTTTTTGAGACATGTCTGATATAGTTAAGATCTGTGTGCTTCAAGTTGGTTTATCTTGAGCTCCTGATCTTCCTTTGTCTACTGTTCAAATGGTGGGGTTGTAAGTGTGCTCCAGGATGCCCTATGGAAGACATCATCTTTTTTTTTTTTTTTATTTGAGACAGGGTTTCCCTGTGTATCTTTGTGCCTTTCCTGGAACTCACTCTGTAGCCCAGGCTGGCCTCGAACTCACAGAGATCCACCTGTCTCTGCCTCACGAGTGCTGGGATTAAAGGCGTGTGATGGGTAGTGACTAGGGACTTGCTGCTTGTGATTGTCCCTACAGCTTCTAAGATATAGTTTATGCAGTTTCTGCCATAGTGTGCTTACATTCCACTCCCGCAGCCAAGTCCTTAAGCACATTTAAGAAACTTGTTCAGAATCCCTGATAACGGTATTTTACTGGGCATTTTTCTAGCCATGGTTTGGTTTAGACTGAGTCGTGGCTTTCTTAGTTAATTTGTATTCCTGAATGTCTGGTAGGGCTGAATCTCTGAATTCCCCTTTCCTCTCTGTCCAGCTGCTTTACACGCGGCTGTCAGGTTAATGTTCTTGAAGTTTGTGATTTATTTTCCTTCAGGGCACAATCTCCTGTGTCACCCAGAAGTCTGCTTTCATTTGCTTTTAACATTCTCACATGATGCTTGCTTGCCATAACTAGCCTGGCTAACTTGGTGTGTGGAAATCTCCCATAGTTTCCATCCCCACATCTTTTCTTTTCCTCTCTCCCAAAAGGCTTCCTCTTCTCTCCTTATTCTTTGCTGATGTGGAAAAATCCTCTCTACTCTTGAAAGATTTTTCTCTTAGACCTTCCTCTGTGTAAACATCCCTGGCCCTGAGCTGAGTGCAGCACTTCACTGCTTGTGATCCAGCAGCCTCTTTGCTTTTGTGTGATGATTCTATTTCTTCAGGTATCCTTACCTGTTTCCTTATTTATCCTTGCCCCACCTGTCCATTAAACACCTCAGATCTACAAACAAGTTATTAATTTAGTTGAAAAATAATACTTTGCCATGTTCATTCAGCTTTGTCTGGTGGTCTATGTGATTTTGTCGTTTTTAGCACGTGTACTCGCCTGTGATGCCATGTGTTTGGGAGGTGAGATGAATCTTGAGAGTTTACTTCCCCAAGGCATGACTTGCTTTTTGACAGACATGTATCAAAATGCTAAAATGTTTGTCTGTCTTCTCCCTTACATCGTACTTCTGGTTACCTTTCTGGTTCTTAGATTCACCTTGTCAGGATGATCAATCTTCACAGCTATTTCATTTCTTCTGTCCTCTGTAGACCTGGCAGCGTCACTGCAACTTAAGAAGTTCTGTGCATCTTTTTTTTTTTTTTTTTTTTGGAATTGTAATCTAGGAAAGCTCATGAGTTCTCTAGGCTCTCAGCCAAAACGTGGAAGAAACGAATGGGCCAGGCAGTAAACTTGAAGCTTGGCTTTAATGTGAAAAGTTAATTTGCATAAGTAATAGGAATTGAAACAATCTTTTCCTTTCTGTGTGTAAGTGAAAACATCGTCGAAAAGATTGCATAGATGTTATGTGGTTTCTCTTGGAAGGTGACTCCATACTTGGAGGTCACCGACTTCTATCCCTGTAGTCATGGTAGATTGAATCTCCATGCTTCCTAGCTCTTGGATGGCTGCATGTCTGCTCCTCTCTACTCCTCCCTCCAGTCTCTCATGTTTTCCATGTTTGGACACTTAAGACTGCTTCTTTAGTATTCAGGTTGCTCTCATTCTTTAGATGTAGTCAAAGGCTCTTTCCATGGTATTCTAGAAATTCTCAGTTCCAGTTCTCTGATAAAAAAAACAAAACAAAACTAAACAAAACGGTGAATGCTGTGATGTATAATTTCTGCTGATTTTCCGTTAGCACCATCACAACATTTCTTCAGGTTTTAAATCTTCCTTTTATCTTAAAATTTAGATAGTTGGTTATATTTGTTTTATCAATGCTGAAACTCTTCCCTGGAAATGATGAGTACATAATACTAAATGCTAATATTAATAATTATGTTCCTTGTCTTGTCACTGATGGGAGTGGCCTGGATTCCTTGTGCCTCACTTTATGAATTGTTTCTGATTAAATACTTCTCTTCAATGAATGTATTTTCTTGTGAGGGTTTTTAGGAGATAAGCAAAATTTGTTGTGAGAGCTAGGTTTCATTCAGGGTTCCTGCTTTCTGTTGCAGTTAGCGCTGTATGGTATTTTCAAGATAAAGTAGAAGCAAGGAGGTTGGGAAATCTTTCTTTTTTTAACTCCTTTGTCTACAAATTGTTTTTTTTTAAACATAAAAACTACAATATGTCTATGTATTTTACCAAATGTATCAAGTATAATTACTTTTCATATAAAAGTAATTTATAAATAGACCAGGTGCATTCCTTCCAGAAACTTCTTTAAGAACTGTTGAGAAATTGTGATTTTTCTTTATTAATATTCCATTAATAGGTCAAGAAAAAGGCAATGAAGCCCTATTTAGTCTTATGTCTGAAGTCATTCCCTGCTGTAGTAGTTGCTCTTGCTGTGTGTATTCAGATGTAAACTCTGATAGAATTAGATCTCAAAGTATCTGCCTCAGTGGTCCTCACTTGGTTCTGGTGTTTCTCAGTATGGGAGTTAACTCCTATTTGAATAGCCTGTGATGTATGTGGTATCCTTCCCTGGACTTCTGAGAGGGAGGGTTTTAAGTTTTGGAGGCAGTGATCAAGAATGTGTTTTACGTTTAATAAGATTGTGGAAACCGAAGCACCTCAGATTTGATTCTGTCCTGAGTGGGGAGTCACCTTTATTTCTTTTCCTCTGTAATGAAAGATAACCAAAGAATGTCATCTAGATTTGTCTTGAAATGGTGCTAGGACAATATGGTCAAAGAGCTTTGGTGGATGAAAAGTTTTCAAGATGACATTGTTCGTATCAAATGGAGTAGGAGATTAAGAACTAACACTGAACCAGGAATATTTCCACGTCAGTCATAGTGGCAGGGCAGTAGTAGGCCATGACAGTGGCTCTGACATGCCTGAGAGCAGGATTGGGAGCATTTGAACTCTTTGATCCTCTTCCTTTTTCTGACCTTAGATTGGGAGCCCAGCATAGCCCAAAGTACCTTGGATTGAAGTTAGGCTTGGGTTTTCATCTTGAGGTGACTAATTAATTAGATTAGACATGGAAACTTTTGTTGCTCTTTTCTGTCTTCTTGTATAAAATGGAAATGCTTAAGGCTTTGTGAGAATTAAATAATGATGTAAAGTGCCTTAGATGAAAGACTTTAATCTTCATGAAGGGGTGAAAAATAGAGACCAGTGGATTGCGATGTCCTTCAGTGTAATGGGAGGGTTTCATTGATCTGAATGGATCTTTTAGTTTACCTTTTTATTGTCACACACATGAGCAGACAATCTTCATTTTACTAGTAATAGGAATATTGGCAGGTTGTTAGGGATAGGATAGAACCTATTGCAATCCCAGTTCAGATAGATTTGCTCTAGCACCTCTCCTCTAATTGCCCAATTTCGTGTAGGTTTTTGGCATCTGTTCACATATAGGGCCATCTCCAAGTCCTAATATTATTCAGTAGATTTCATTATTCCTATCATCTTGATGTGAAGAATATAATGGAAGCTTGATGTCCATATTTCCAGGTGAGGAAAAGCTTCTTCAACACTTGGGTCAATAGCCTAGCAATCTTGGCCACTTCATGCAGAGGGCTGTTGCTTTTCGATGTCCTGGCTTTATGCTCAGCACTGGTCCTAGGCCTCTAACTATATTTGAGCCAGTTCTGTTCTCTATGGACTTAAAAGCATGTGCTTTCCAGTACTCGGAGTGCATTCACTGGCTTCAACACACTGGAGAGTCTTAGGAAAGAAGCAGTATCTTTTCATTGACTTTGTGTTTTGTAGTGTGATATTTTTTTCTGTTTCCACTAAGTTTAGTTACTGACCTTCATGTAGTATAATGCTTAAATTAATATTACCAGGTGATTATGGTAGGAATGAAGTTCAGTCTATCACTCTTTCAGAACTAAAATATGTTTTAAAACTTGTTTACTATCTTATCTGTTACATGTCATAACTTCTCTGCTAAAATATTTCCTTCAAAGCTTTGCTCTTATTTAGTTATAAAAATCATGGATTTGATTATTTCAATTACAGAATTTAAATTCAAGCGTGGCAGGTCCTGGGTACTTTAGAGGTGGTTAGATCTGATGTCCTATGAAGGAGGAAGGCTCATGCCATAAAAGTTTCCCTGTCAAAATATTTTATCATTAAGTGTTCTGATAAGAAACGTGGTTCTCTCAAGTTGGCTGGTTAAGGAAAATCTGTTGCAGGTACCAGAAGAGTGCTGTGATGGAGAGAAGCCACAAGTCATGGCAAGATAGTGTGGAGCCAGCAGCACGGGGAGCAGCCTGGCCTCCAGTCTTCCTTCTGGAGAGAACTGTAAGCAACCTCAGTTGTAGAGAGGACCAGGTGAAAGCAGCTGTGTCATGGGAGGAAGGATAGGCAGGGCACCCAGTGCTGGGGAAGGAAATAGGGTGGACGTGCCCTTTGGTAACACATAGGCTGATCTCACTCCTTCATCCCACCGTCTTCTACTGTTTCCAATTATTAGTTAAATGGAAGAGAAGTTAACCACGTGAGCAGCCTAGTTGCAGTTAGGGCAGGTGGCTGCTTTCTCTTCCTCTCCTTGGATGGAAACCATTGCTCCCAAAGCTGCTGTTGGAGAGGCTGGTGAAATTTCTTTGTAGGAGAAGCACTGGCAACTTGATATGTTCAAAGCTGCTCTGGGGAAGATGGGGTTTTACTTCCTGCTAGCTTTGGATCCCTTAGAAGTTTGACAGCTGTTTCTGTCCAGGGTCAGAATTGCAGGTAGCTGAGGACTGGGGCTGATAAGATTCATGGAAGCAGCAACCTCTTGCCTTTAACCACACCCATTAAAGTTTTGAATATGCTCCCAATATGTTTATATCCAAATGCAAGCCTTTATTGCTGTGTCATTGACTGTATGCATCACACAAAGAATAGAGCATTATTTCCAAAATTTGAAAATTAAAATTACATTTTAAGGATAGATATTCTGTGTTACATTTATTGTAAAATTTTTGATCTTTGCATTTAAATGTTTTAGATTCATTCAAGTCAAGAAGAAAAATGATTATTTTGATCATAATTTATTTGATTATATAGGTCAATTTGGGTGCCATTGATGTATCTGTAAATTTGCTGATACAACCCACAAGTTACTATTTATCAGCATTTTTATGTAGTTATATTTTCAGTAATTTTTAGTTTTTAACATTGCTTCGACATTGTGACATTTTATTTCCAAGTGTTCTATACTTTTTGGGTTTTTTGGTACATATTAATTATGCAAAGACACAGCAGCTGTGATCATTTGCACAAGACCTGAATAAGAGCAAGCCACTCAAAATATCAGCACTGGTAAGGGAAGGGGCCCTTGAGAACCCACCCTTGATGGAAGATCTATTGACATTTGATGGTTGTGGACTGAGAGACAGCCAGTCTTCTTTGTGGATGTGGCTCATCGTAGGTTGTCCATACCATAGTAGTTGACTCATGTGTATATGGACACCACTAATTGAACTTAGGATTGTTTATTATAACAACAAAAAAAAAGACATAAAGTTGGGTTGGAGAGGGGCGCTAGTGGAATTAGATGGAGGTGGATGGTTATAGTTAAAACACTTTGTGTTAATATATGAAACTCTTAAAGAATAAAATTTTTAAAATTTCAAATAGAGTGCAAAATTAAAAAAAAAACTGGTTGGAGGAAGACAGGAGGACAGAGAACCACTGGGGAAAATATGTGAAGATATTTGGTAATATGACTAGTCAGGCAAATTTGAAAATATTAATTTGAAATATTTAAATTTACATTCAAGTAAAATAGTTTGACTGTTCAATATCCAAAATAGAAGCTTTCAAAATAAAGTCCTTTAATAAGCTTTTTAATGTACAAATTCTTTTAAAATGTATTAAACAAAGTGAAACCAAAACTGGAGACTGAAGTTAACTAGTGAATAAGAATAATAACAGTGGAAACAATGTAGATAAGCTCCCTTTTCTTACTATTTTTATTTTCCAGACATTGGGCCAAGTACTATTACATTCTGTGGGGGCCTTCAGGTGGATGTAACTGATACCTATTAAGCCCATATTCTGCTAGATGTTCTGAATCAGGATTTACAAATTTACTTACTTGGTTTGCCTTTTTGGTCATTTTAGGATTCATTTGTATTGATATACAAGTTATTTTACAACTTTGTAAACATAGCAAAGGCAACAAGATAAGACCTGAAAACCATTAGTTTTATTCTTTATTTTTTGCATGAACACATATACACATTTAAAGATTTATTTAGTAATCTATTTTTTTATTTTATAGGTGTTTTGCCTGAATGTGTATATGTATATCATGTGTATGCCTGGTGCTTAAGGGTGTCACAAGAAAGCATTAGATTCCCTGGAACTGAAGGTAGATGGGTTGGAAGCTACCATGTGGGTGTTGGGAACTGTACCTCTACAAGAGCATTACATGCCTTTTAACACTGAGCCATCTCTCCAGACCCAACAAAGAAAATCTTATAGGAGACTTCAGATATTTTCATCCAACACAATCTCCAAAATTATTCATAAAACATCCCAACATGCAATTTCCCACTGAGGGTATTAACTAGGATACCCTGTGTACTCTTGAAAGCAAATCCAAAGTATTATTTAAAGGATTTTTTAGTACCATGCATTGCTACAGCAAGCCTATTATGATCCCAAGGGACTAATGTAAACAAGTAAACAACCATCTTGATGTATGTTGGTTAAAAAACATGATGACAACTTTATGACTTAGCATTCTTCTTTTATAATTGTACCAGCATTCAAGTCCAAAGGAATGTGATTAAGAGGCAGAGAAAACCAGGACTCTACTAAAGTGATCCATACAGGGAGGAAAGGATAATTCAAACTTACAAAAAAAAAAATCTGGTGAGCGGAAGACTGCCACAGGTCTGCCTGGGTCCTCACAGCCTGGGCCTGACTGAAGATACCACAGGTTCGCCCAGCTTCTTGCTGCATTGGGGAGGTAGGAGCCATTATGATGAGCAGATAAATGGCGGGGAAATGTGAGAGAGAAGTGGAATGGTTCATGGGCTATGGAAAGAGGCAGAAATGAAGAAGCAAAGTTGGTGAGGAACAGGCTGATGTGGTTGGCCTGCTTACCACCCAGGGCCTTGGTGACGTCCAGGCCTGGGCTGCTGCCAAGGGCCATGTCTGGGCACATTGTCCTACCCCACCTGGGGTCTGTGTTGACATCTGTGGCTCATGGTGCCACCAAAGGCCACACAGATGGCTGGGGTCTGGGCCACACCTGTGGTCATATTGGTGTCTGAGGGCCATGCCACTCCTGGGGCAGTGCTGAATGGAGTGGCCTGCACTGCCACGTGGGGCCATGGTGACATCTGGACCCCAGCTGTTGCTGAGGGCCATGTCTGGGTCCAAGGCTCTATACCAGTGAGGGTTTGAGTTCATCTCCATGGCTCCTGTTACCACCAAGATCATGCGGATACCTAGGGTCTGATCAGCCACCGGAGACCATGCTGGTGTCTGAGGACCATGCTGCCACCAGGGCTATATTGATCTGGGTGGCCTGTGATGCTACCAGGACCATGGTGATGTTTGGGCTTGAGCTGTTGCTGAGGGCTATGTCTGGGTTGATGGTCCTGCTGTAGCTGGGTCTGTGTTGATCTCCATGACTCATGCTACCACAGAAAGGGCATAGCAACCATGTATGTTGAAATCTGAAGGCTGTGCTGAGATGACACCACCTTTCACTGGCCCTGGGAGAGCTGGCCCTGCCCCTTGCTGGCCACTGCAGCCCAAGAGCTGGCCCTGGCCCACACAGGAGAGCTGGTCTTACCCTTCAGCATGGGTATGGAAGAACTACCTCTGCCTCTCATCTGACCAAATCAGCTACCATCCAGACGCATATCCAGGGCTTTCATTTGGCCCATCCCAATATCTACCACATCTATGACCTGCCAGAGTATGTGAAGGGACAGGTCCTGTGGAGCCATAGCTGTAGGATCTCCGTGACTTGGAGCAACAGAAAGATATCCCAGAGGAATTTCCATAAGGGTCCAGCATTGTTGGTGTACCAGAGGCCAAAGGCCTTGAACCAGACCAAAAACTCATTGCAGTGAACATTTATTTGCAGGTAAAGCTGAATGGCCGAAACAGTATATTCCATGACACATTGCAGCTCCCAATGCCACTAGAGGAATGAAAGAGGTGTTGGAGAGGTGGGAAAAATGGAGGAACAAAGTGGGTTTTTTGTTTGTTGTCTGTTTCTGTTTTTGTTTTTTTTTTTAATTTTCTTTTTTTTGGGGATGCTACAGGGGTAAGGGGTGGATATGGAGGGGCTGGGAAATGAGTGGGGTTGGGGTGCATGATGTGAAATTTCCAAAGAATCAATAAAAAGTTAAGATTTAAAAAAAAATTTCTAAATTCTGAACACCCTAAAGGAAAGCATGTACCCCTGGGGTTGTTTCAAGTCTATCCCCACTGGTAAACTCTCTCTTTTCTTTTGCCCTCCCCCATGGGTGTGTGTGTCTTTTCCATTCATGGAAGTACTGTATCATCGGCACTTCAGCAGGTGTGGTGTCTCCTGCGGCACTTAGGAAGACAAGGTTGTGTTTAAGAGGGCAGACACAGCTGCACATGCTCTTAAATGAAGACCGAAATCTACTGTGTAAATCACCCATGGAACAGTGCACCATTAGTCCTTGATGCCAGTTTGGAGCAGAATAAAATTTCTTACCTCCTATCAGGTATATTATAAAATACTGAAATTTATTTTGATCATGTAGTAAATCACACAGGCCCCAGGATGGTTACAAATTAAACAAAACACATCGCAGAAGACGGACTTCCTCATAGCAGGAGACATTGTTAGAATTTCCTTTTTATATTTCATACAGTATAGCTCTTGGTGATTAAAAAAAAAGGAAAGTAGAATGAAATACATAATATCATTTAAACGTTCCTATGAAGCTCTTTCTGCTGGCTTCTGGAACATTCTCACTGATGTGAGAAGATGGTCCTCAGTGCCAGATTTGTGGGTTCCTCACGCTATTTTGCATCTGACAGTTTCCTGGGAGAAATGCTACATCAAAGCTTAACTCCCTCGAGATAAAATGATACTCACCTTGTCATTAATTTTAAGTCACAGGGATTCTCGGTGTGTGTGTGTGTGTGTGTGTGTGTGTGTGTGTGTGTGTGTGTGTGTGTGCATGCATCAACAAATTTCTGCTAATCTTTAAGGGAGCTGAATTTCTGAGGCTATTGCTACATAACACAAAGTGATAGGGAGTTAGAGAAAAAGTATTACGTAATTGCCCATTTTCTATAGTTCTTGTCACTTTTCAGATCTCTAAGCATCTTCTCTAGTTTTTTTTTTTTTTTTTGATTGAATTTGATACTGCATATGTGTTTGGGGCATGCAGGTTGTAAGAGTTGTGACTGATGGGTATCTTGATTTCAAGGCTTGTTATAATGAAAACCTCAGTGTGGGCTTTTTATCACACCCACCTGTTTGGATTTTTAGAGGACTTTTAAGCTTGGTGGGGTTCGGCTTGGAGTCTTTAGTACAGTAGAAGAGAAAACAAGCTAATTGTTCAAATTACACCATGAAATAAAAAGTACATGTTCCCATTTCAGCAAACATGTCTTCCCTTGGTCACCACTGATGTTGCCTTAGGGGAGAGGAAAAAGTCAGAATAAAATCATGTGTTGATTTAAGGAAGGAAGGTTGTGAAACAAATTGCTGTCCCACATGGATGACTTGTTTCCCCCTTACTGCAATACAAGGCTGACACATTACAGCAACTTCTTGAGTTCATTTCAGGGAGTTAGTACAAATGACCATGCAAGTCCGCAGGCAGAGCCTTGTGCCCAAGGAGACTGAATTTCATATTGAAATAATGCATGATAGGAAAGTAAAGCCACGTGAGTGAAATAAAATCCTTCCAGGGAAAAAGTAATCTTTTCTCTAAGTTATTAAAGTTTTCAGACTCCAAGGTTTTTGATGAGCTTATTTAAAAATCTATGGGGGAAAAATTAGCAGCTTAAAATGCTGACAACATAAAAAAAATACCCAGCAAGAAATACTTCATTCCTCAAGGACTCCCTCCCTCACCTCCCAAATAGTTTTATTTTTCCCTCTATTTATCTCCTTTGTCTTTTGATAAAAAGAAAAGAATCCTTTGAGAGGACAATTTTGAGGTCTTAATCCACACTTCTCTCCAGTTTATCTTCTACATTCAAAACAAACACTTTAAAAGAATCCTTTTTGGTATGAAAGAGCTAAGTGCTGAGCTTAGGTATCAGCAGCTAATTAGCTTCACGTCTGAGGTGGGGGTTGTCGATGAACTTGTTCTCCTGAATATTTATTAAAGGATTTGTAAAGAAAAGGCTGTTTCCTGAGAAGTGTAGCCTATTGAATATTCTTACATCACATCAGTTGAATGAAAGGGTTGTGTCTGTCGGCCCATCTAACACCTGCCGGTACTATAGATCGGAATAATAAAACCCAGTGTGTGTACTGTAATGAGAGCATACCATATTGATCTCATGCTAAATGTTGCTTTTCATTTAAATGTCTTAATTGACCTCTTTTGAAGTTTCAAAATCCCATACCAGTTCTACTGTTCTTTAATCTCTAAGTTCCTTTTGTTATCTTGGTTCCTATGTGCTATCTGGGACTAGAAGGCATGGTGCTTTTGTTTTAGGGACCACGGAAGAGAAGTGAGTTGGTGCATAATCTGAAATTCTCCCGAGGTGCCGGTATGTGCTCTCTTTTTACTGCAGAGAGTTTCAGAGTGTCTCCTCCACCACCACCCCTTCCTTTGCCAAGCTGCCTTTACCATCTTCTTCAATGTCAACTCCTGTGCACTTCCTCCTGCTGGCTTGCCAGCCAATGTGCCACCGCTACTGGTGTTGCCTCTTGTAGGGCCTCATGCCACATCTTTCAATGCTGCTGCCTTCCTCCTAGCCCTGCCAGCTGCCTTCACTACGGTTGCCAGCACTGTTGTTGGCATTCAGCATCACCACTCGCCTTTCTCACAGCGAGAAGTCTCCCTTCTTCCCCCAACTCCAACAGAAAGACAGAGATCAAATGAAAGTCCCAAATGAACAATATTGTCCTCAGATGCTGTGCAAAGCTGAGTTATCATCATTCTTTCTGTTTTGGGCAAATCTCAGGTGTTTCCACACTCCTACTACTGGGTTTTCTATCATTCTGCTTTCTTGTCGTCTTCGGAAAAATTGGAGATGGGATGAATACGGACTGGGGACTCAGAGGAATGACCTTATAGTTATCTAAATTTGACGAATCCAACTGCACTTGAAGTCAAAGTTGTGAGAGGAAGTAGTCCTACTGCAGGCAAAGAATCATGAGGGGAAAAAAAGAGTAAAAGCAAGCGCCAGGGTATCTGGGACAGGCTGCTTTGCTCTGGTAGAAAAATTGCTTTTGCAAGGGGGAGGGAAATTGAAGCTCACGATGCAGTCCCCAACTGGTGTGAAGTTGATGGAGATATTAACGGTAGTGGAAACCTAAAAAGGGGTGTGTAGAACTCAAGTTGAGTCTGAATTCAAATCTCTTTGGGAGTTTAAATGGTACACAAAGGCAAAAACATCCAGGAGGAAGCAGGTAATTCATGGACAGAGGAGAGATGAAGTTCTAGTTTCACTGGAGATGAGAAAGACTATGCATGGGTGAGAGCATCAATTTAGGGAGGAGAGAATAAGAAAAGCTGCATAGGGAATATAGAAGGAGGATGTGGAAGGCAGTGGAAGGCATGCTGTTGGAAAAGTGAGAATGATGAATGTAAAATGGAGGACCTGCATGATTCCACAGGAAGGATGAAAAGGAGAATTTCAGGAAGATAGGGATGTTCTTAAATTTAGAAATCAAGAATGGTGAAACCTAGGATGACTGCCAGACTTGATCATTCACAGTTCACTTGGTAAGAGCAGTTTCGCTAAAATGGTGGTCATCAACTTCACAGCATCCTGGAAGCTGAGCTGATTCCAGAGTGTACCCAGTGTACCATGATACTTTCTCACAGCAGGCCTAGAGGTGGTTCTTCAGGGATGTACACTAGTTATAATTGGGAAGGAAGAGCATCCTCATTGATTACATTATTTTTTCATAGAAAAAATTAAATGCTGAACTTAAATAACATCAGAGATCTCTTTAAATTTTTATATAAACAATTAAAATTTGGTGACACTAATAATACGGGTTGACTTCCATTGATAGGGAAAGCATTTGTAATAGATGTTGGTCAATGACCCATGTATAGTATAGATATAGAACTTCATTCTTTGTATGGATAACTATAAATATAGTAATTAATTCTGGGTATTAAAGTATTAGTTTAGATTTTGTTTTATTTTTATTTTTTTGTATTTTATAGTTGAATAAAAAAAAACAGCTACTAGTATACTTTTTCAAAAGGGGAATAAACATAGGAAAAGATCCCAAGGAGACATAGTGACCTCAGGATAAGTTTCCGGTTACAGAAAGGTGTTTGGGCTGAAGAAGTAGACATGGATCTAGCCTAGAAGTGAGACTTAAGAATGAAATTTATGAATCAGCTGAAAAATAACCCAGTGATGCAAAGTTCTGGCAAGGACTGGGTTTTAGGGCAAGTTTAATTCAAAATAGAGATTAAAAGTCTTTTGAGTGTAGAAAGGTTGGATTCTTTAGGAAGTAAAGTTTCAAACGAAGTCATGAGTTCATAGGGAGAAGGAGGTATGTGGGGACTTGAGAGAAAATATGGGGGAATAATTACAGGAAAGCATTCAAGAAACAGTGTCAGCAACCCAGCAGTAAGTGGATGGTCTGGATTTGCACCCTAACATTTTTCAATCCCTGTTATGAGCTGATAGGGTTAAAGCCAGTCTTTGGCTTTTGTCTCAACCCCCGCCCCCATCTCCGTCAGCCTTAGAGTCGAGAAAAGTGACGGAACACTTCTGCACTAATCATGAACAATATTGAGCTGCTATTGATCTGAGCAGTGTTGAGGAATAAAATAATTCCTTGCCAAAGCTGGGTGGGAGCATAGGCAGTTACTCAAGTGCAGAAACCAACTGTGTCATCACAAAATGCACGTTCAAGGGCATCCACACATCAGTCCCCATGGCAGGTATTTTATTAGGCTACTAAGTTCTTCAAATCTTTTGCAGCTTTAAAAATCAAACTTGCTTGACTGAGTTTTCTAGCCTTCTAGCTTCCCTACATACTTGCAACATTTTTATTAGCTTGAATTAGGGTCAGCTTGGCCGTGTGAGTCTGGAAGAATTGATAGGAAAAGGTGTTTCTTTTGCATCCCTGAATGGATTCAGTTTAGGTGCTTCGAGGTGGAGATTTTTCACATTTCCGAGTTCCACGGGAAAAATTAAGTAGATCCAAACATATTGATAGGAAGTTAATCAGCTGCCAGTACACACTTTCATTTCCTGTCGGTTCCTAATGCTCAGAGTTGCTTTGGAAGAACTACTGCCGTCTAGAAGTGCTGAGACTGATTGTTGAAAGCCCATTCTGTATTGTAAATGGAAAGGGGACTGAGGAGGAAGCATAAAGATGAAAGAGAAGATGGAATGACTTTTTTCATTCTGTCAAATGACTGTTTATATTGGGCAATACTGCAGGCTTGTAGGTTCGGCTTGGATGTTCTTCAAATCAGAGGAGCCATTTAATATATAATAGAGAAATGTACTGGCAAGTCATTTATAAAAGTGAAAACGTTTCATATCTGCTTTTTTACAGAACAAGTTTCTCACTTCTGAGACAGGGCTGTTTGTTGCTCAGATCTGGGAAATAGGAAGTAGTGAAACTTTATATTCAATAAATCAAACACATCAGAAATGTCAGTTTAGTCTGTTCTGGTGTATCTAGTTATATGTGATAAATAGATGTATTTATTTGTGACTAAATAATCATTAATTCCTGGTTATATTTTGTCAGTGTGATAATTCAAAAGTCTGGCCACATTAATTTGGAAGCACATCTTATCTCTGGCTGTTTCTTGGGGCTGGGAGAACAAAACATGTTTATGCATATATGGTTCTCATTTTTTAAAGTGAAGTTCAGTAATACAAATGCTACAATTTCTATTTCAATATTGGTCACTTGATGGCCAGACTATACATTAACTTTTTCAATATCAAGAGTGATTTCAAGTGACTAGGACAAGCAGTGTCTTCGGAGATAGTGGCATTTCCATCATCCTATCCTCTGATACTGCCTGCTTGCTTTGCATTCTTTTCTAAGGATGGTAATGAAGAAGGAATAGGAAGCGGTAAAGTGATAGAACATAGACCAGTGTTAGGAGATTCCAGGTTTGAGAGCACCCAGACTCAAAGACTTCATCATTGTGATTTCTTTAGCTTCTCTGATGCTCAGTTGTTGTTTGTAAAATAGCTAAGATATCTTCCTATCATTTCATTTATCCCTTCCATACAAACACAAAACTTTATAGGATGTTACCATTAATACAATTAGTTTGTGTAGTTATAAGGTAGTAGCTATTGCTGTCAAACCATGATGATTTCTAGTGTCATTTTAATGTACTAGGTGAATTTGTTTTTCCTTAACACCAAGCCTTCCTGATGGCTTTTTTTTTGTTGTTGTTGTTTCTGCATTAGAAGATCCCTTTGAGTGGTGAGTACGGCATATGTGGTGCATGATGGTTGCCTTTTTTTGTTAACTGACAAAAGCTGGAGTCACCTGGAAAGAGGAAGCCTCAACTGAGGAATTGCCTCTGTCAGACTGGCTTGTGGGCAAGTATGTGATGACATATTCTTGATTAATGATTGATCGTTAATAAGGGATCCAGGGCACAGACAAGTGTGGACGGTGCCATCCTGGACAAGTGGTGCTCAGGAGTGTAAGAAAGCAATGTGAGCAAGCCAGTAACCCATGTTCCCTCATGGTCTCTGCTTTGGTTCTTCTTTGTTTCCTACCCTGACTTCCCCCAATGATGGACTGTGATGTGAAACGGTAAGATAAAATGAATCCTTCCTCCCCAAAGTTGCTTGTGGTAAAATTTTTTAATCCAGCAATAGAAAGCAAGCTATGACACAGTGACACCATAAATTTAAATTAATCTGGAAGAGGAATTGATAATTCCAAAAATATACTGGTTGTATCAAACATATGTATGATACTCATTTTAATTGTACTTATTCTGAGTAAGAAATTTCTGATCTTAATTAAGTCATCCATCCCAACTACTTTCACTTAAACTTAAAATGAAAAGATTTTTTTGTTTGTAGAAAATAGAGTATTTTTTAATCTATAGGTTCATCAATTTCATAAACAACTATGTAGTACCCACTTTGTCAGGATCTGTTAGATATTGATATTAACCTTAAGGTACAGGGATGATTTGGGTCTGAGGAGTCTGAACAGAATTCATGGGTATATTGAGTAAAAATACTCTTAAAATGTATGTGGATATTTTAAGAAAAGTCTAGAAAAACAAATTGTGGTATGCTTATTAATGCCCTCCACTTCTTTGGGATAGATACATAAGAGGCAGTGTGGGAGGCCAGCTCCCACTTTTTGATGTGTTCTTATGAGAGAGGGATAAAAAAAGTACTAGATAGAAAGAGAGATCTAGCTGACAAGAAGAAAGACAGAAACACAGGATAGCTTAGGAGGGCCTGGATCACTATCCAATGGCCTTTTCTGTTTATTCAAAAGGCTTTTTATAACATGCCAAGAGGCTCTCCTCTTGCAAGAGACCTCCCCCTTGCAAGATCAAAGCACACCATATAGCCAAGTATAGACCCTTCCAAATACCTGGTAACCACATTTGTGGTCAAATCATCCCCTTATGCATCCCTGCTGGGTAGGGCAAGCTCAGATTCTCAAACCTAGTAAGTCCTCACTAGGAAACCTTCGTGGGTTTCCACAAGGCAGAACGTTCAATGGAATAGAGATAAAGTATACAGCATTGGCAGGGATGTCAGTATAAAAGTAACTAGTTACTTTGGGAGTCTAGATCACCTTGAAACTAATAAGCTTCTATGTTTGGGGGCTTATAAAATTTCAACTTCATTGAGTACTAAATTCTAGGTAAATATATCTAGAAGTGCATTTTGCTTGTTTTACTTTACTGTTAGGGAGTTTATTTTGCATGTTCTATTCTGATGTTTAGAACTTAACAGAAGATACAGGTGACATTCAAAGCAATAATCACTAGGTATATGGGTTGAATATGTTTTCTTTAACAAAGTCATATGTTGAATTCCTTAACCCTTAATGTAGTAATATTAGGTGGTGGTGCCTTTGGAGGAAAGTGTGCAATGAAGTTGGACCCCTCATGTTGGGATCACTGCCCTGTATAAGAGAAGAGGATAATCTGAATACCTGACATTGGACCTCAGGCTGCCTTGATCTTGAACATTATAGCATGCCAAACTATAAGAAATGGTTTTATTGTTATTGTTGTTAAACACTTGGTGGTGATTTACAGTAGTTAGAGATTATGCAAAATGTGTTCTATCCAATACACTCTTGGAGTTCTATATCAGATCACCACAACTAGAACCTCTACTATTTTCTGTGATCCTAAAGACTAATGATTCAGTTTCTCTGAGAAGAAGATTGACTTCACCATTTCTTTGTTAGTAATAGTCTTGAATCCATCTGTAAGTTAGTGGATATGAAGATCTATACTCAATGCAGTGTTTAGTGATGCTATCTTGTAACTTAACATGGAATACAATTGGAGTAGTTGAGATGGTTTATGATCACTACTGGATCCAACTTTGCATTATTTGATTCACTAACCAATGTTCAATTCTTTTTTTTTTTTTTTTTTTTTTTTGGTTTTTCGAGACAGGGTTTCTCTGTGTAGCTTTGCGCCTTTTCCTGGAACTCACTTGGTAGCCCAGGCTGGCCTCGAACTCACAGAGATCCACCTGGCTCTGCCTCCCAAGTGCTGGGATTAAAGGCGTGCGCCACCACCGCCCGGCTAATTCTTTTAAGTGATAAAAAGATACAAAACAAAATCAATTCTAAACTTTTGTGTGTTTGAGAGCAATTGATAGCTTGCAAATAACAATGTTGTTCTAATTCAAATTTTTATTTTTCATGCCATTGATTTTTCAAGAATATCTTTACTCAAAAATCAAAAAAAGAATAGCTTTACTCAGGCAAAGGTGTATATGGACCCTTGTATCTGTGTTTGACGTTCTAGCCAGGAACTTTCGGTTTTCATGAAAAAAGAAATGTCCATTCTAGTATAAATGAGGAAGTTTGTTGGTTAAAAAAGGATAACTCAAGAAAATGAAGCATATCTTTGTCACATGAGGACTGAGTATAATAGTCCTTTTATCAATGGATTGGGAAATTGAGAATTTATTATTCTCATGTTGCCTTTTTTCAAAGGATTACAATCTGCTTTTCTCTATATATCATTCTGCTGCGTCTTGGGGACCAGGTTTCCCTGCTTACTTTTCAGAACCTGTTTGAGCTGAAATATCATTATCTTCTCCAAATATGTGTGTCTGTCAGAAACCAGTCATAGGTCTCCCCTACTCTCTGTGTCTTACATGAAATTCAACTACTGAGAAAAAAACTAGTTGACAGTCTAGTTTATATATGTCCTTTTGACTCACATATCTTTGCTAGTTCAGGCAGAAATGGTCACCAGGATGGAGGTTATATAACTGAGAGTAATGCATCCCACTAACATGTAAGAGAATCTATATCCATGGAGACAGTTTCTAGAGTCGAGTCTATAAACAGACACTCTAAAACATGTTTACTACAGATTTGGGTAAACTGACGTGCTCTTTTACTGGAATAACTGAACTCCTAATTTCTTAGTGCACAGGTTTAAGTTATACTTCTTCCTTGCTATATTTAGCTACCAAGTCAACTCTGAAAAATAGCTAACACTTTGGGCTCTTAATAACAAATCAAATTATTATATCATTTACTTGATTGCCACCACACATAGGAAATGTTTTCCTTTATTGTTTTCAAAAATGCCTTTTATTTTCTAGCATTACAAAGTGACCTAATTAACTGAAAAACTATATAATCAGCTCTTTAAAAACCCATAAACCAAAACATAAGTATGCTAGCCCAAGAAATAAAGCATAAATTAATAATGCAGAACAGTGGGAAACATATCTAATAAACATGATTAGTTCCAAATTAGAAATTTCATGTCACTTGTATTAACAAATACTTTTCCAAATTGTAGTTCTTCTTTGCTGATAGAAATCTAGTTAGTTTTATTTCTCTATTGAAGTAAGGGGAAAAATGTCAAAATAATCTAAATTTTCACACCTTAGCTTTCATTAGTGACACTGTAAAATCAGTTTTCTCTCTTGGCAGGGCTGTTGAGGAAATTAATGTGGAGGCATTAGGAAAACATATTTCAGAAGGCTGGCCAGAGGAATTACTGGGAAATGGGAAGTAAAAATTCCAGTATGTAGCGTTTTTCAAAATTAGATTCAAGTAGTATGATTCCATCACTCTTTATTCTACTCTAAAATGCCTTGTTAATCCTTTGGCTTTTGAAAGGAAAAAAAAAAACAGCAAACAAACAACAACATAGAGTTCTAACTTCATTGTTCTTGGATAATGAAAGCCTTCAAGGCAGACAGATATCTAATAGTACATTGTGGTTAAGACTCTCCTTGAGGGTTTCAGAAGAAAATATGGACTGAGGCAAAGAAAGGATTCTTCTTTTTTGATAAATTTCATTCTTTGAGAATTTCATACAACACATTTTGTTTGTATTAATCCCCCACCAACTCCTCTCATATTTACCCTTGCTTCCTGTGACAGCCAATCTTAGTTGTTTACTTGATTACCTATGGGATTAACTAAAATCCAAGCATCTGGACATGCCTGTGAAGGATTTTTCTTGATTAGATTATTTGAGGTACAAGATCTACCTGAATTCCAATGTCAGTTGTGGGTTCCCTTTCATGGAATGGACCTTAAATCCAATCAGAATGTGGTTGGTTACTCCCATCAAATTTGTGCTACTATTACATGAGTGGGTGTATCTTGTCAGATCAGTTATTGTTGTAGCTGTAGAGTTAACTAGGTAAGACTGATGATTGATTTCATTTTCTGCTAGCCTACATAGCACCTTCTAGTGCTATGAAAACTTGCCAATAGGAATGAAAATTTGAGGTGAGTATCACTTAATTTCTGTGTCCTGTGACTCAAGTATATGATGTCTTCAGCAATAGTGTGTTGCAGTCAAATTCTGGAGGGTACCCAAGAGTATTGGTAATAGCCTATAAGGCTTGATAATCTATATGAACCTATTCACTATGTGTTTATGGGGTATTGCTTTCATGTTGTAAGGTAATTCCATTAAATTACTTTTTATGCATATTATATATGTATATATTAGGGATTCTATAGTAGTAGATTTCCATATGACTCTTCCAAAAGACCATTTGTGTTAGATACCTCTCTCATATTCCCTCCTCTACTCTGTCTTCCCATCTCCCAGGACAATTAAACACATCTTTTTTCATTACTCCTCTTTAACTTTTATATTTATGTCAACTCTCCCTTGAAAGCCCCTTTGCTTCCATGACCCCCTTGTAAATTTCCTGACCTCTGTAGACTTTCCAAACGAAATACACACATATGAAGACTCAAAGTTAACATTCACAAATGAAAGACGACATGTGGCATTTGTCTGGGTCTGGATTACTTCATCCAGAATGATTACTTCCAGCTCCATCCAATTTTACCTGTGAATTTCATAATTTTGTTTTCCTTAAGAGCTGAATAATAATCTATTGTGAAATGTACCATATCGATTTTTCATTCATCAGCTGATAGACATCTAGGCTATTTCTTGCTATTGTGAATAGAACAGCAATATGAACATGGAAAAGTGGATATCTCTATAGTAAAATGTAGATTTCTTTGGGTATATGCTCAAGAGGAGATAGCTGGAAGTAGCTTTTGGTGGAAACTTCCCACTGTTTTTCCATAGTAGCTATACCAGTTTTCATTCCCTAAGCAGTGAATAATGTTCCTCCTTCCCCACATCCACACCAGATTTTGCTGTCATTTTTTTTTTTAAATCTTGGCCATTTTGACTGTGAAAAGAAGAAATCTCAAAGTAGTTTTAATTTGTATTACCCTGATGGCTAAGGATTTTGAGCATTAGAAAAAAAAAGTTTCTTAATGGGTGAGCATGTCATAAGGTTGTTACAGTGGAAGAGTTGCCCCTCCCATCTGCCATGTGGTAGCAAAGGCAAGGGAAAGATGCCCTTCCCATCTCACCCCTAGCTTCCTGCAGCAGACAGGAGAGTTGGTCCTCACCAGCCTCAGCACTTAGAAGAGTGGGCCCTGTACCTGTACCTGGCAACACATTAGATCTGGTCTTGATAGTGTGGCTCTGGGTGAGATGACCCCCAAGGGAATGAGGGCAGGAGGACTGCCCCCCACCGCTTGCTGCCTGCTACATTAGATGAGCTAGCGTGGGCAATGCTGCAGAATTATCCCTGGTGGTGAGGGTAAGGGGGTGCTGGTGGGCTGATCAACCCAGTTACCACCCAGGCTCAGAACCAGGTCTATGAGTTGGTCCACCCCAACATCCACCAAATCTATGGAGTACATAAAAGGGGTGGGTCTTGCAGATCCAAAGCTGCAGGGTCTCCATGACACAGGGCAACAACAGGATATCCAAGAGGAGTCCCAGTGAGAGCCCAATATGAATAGTGTAGCAGAAGCCAGAGACCTTTAATCAGACTAATGACTCATTGCAATGATACTTGCAAGTAAAGATGTAAGGACTAAAGGGTATACTGTGGGTCTCACTGGGTCACACAACAGCTTCCACGACAAGATCTTTTTCTTTTAAATTTTATTTTATAATTTTTTGGTGGGGGAGGTTGCAAAGGCAGAGGGTAGATACAACGGGATGAGGATTCAAATGGGATTGTGATGCATGATGTGAAATCCACACAGAATCAATAAAAACAAACATACACACACACAAATGAGAAAAAAAAAACTCAAGCACACATACACAGACACACCAAAGCCACAAAACCACAGAAATGGAAACAAAACATATATACGCAAAAGACCAGTAAGACAAAAAATGCTTAAAGCAAAGTGAGACAAAAAGTTTATAAAAATACCAATGGGTTCATTTTGTGTTGACTGTCTATTGCTAGGCATGGGGCCTACTCTGAAGTATGATTAATACACCCAGTAAGACTAGATTAGAGGAAACTAATTTTACCTTTGCCAATGGATACCAATTGCAGATATCTTCCTGGTTAGAAAATGGAGCCCATGTCCATTTTCTCCTCCCAGCACTGTGGCCCTACCTGGCTTGAACCTGTGCAGCTACACCCCAGTTTTGAATTGGGTTGTTTTCTGGACAGTTACTTTGTTGAGTTCTTTGTTGTATATTCTAGAGACTCTCTGTCAGATGTGTGGCTGGTAAGGATTTTTTCCCCATTCCATAGGCTGACTCTTCACTTGAGTGACAGTGTCCTTTGCTGTACCGGGATGTTTTAGTTTCATATGATTCCATTTGTCAGTTGTTGGACTTAACCCCTTTCTCATGCCTGTAAATTCAAACATATTCCCTGTTTTATTCTCTACCAGTGTATGAGGCAATATATCAAGGTCCCTTATCCATTTGGAGATGAACTTTATATCTGGTGAGAGACTGGGATCTTGTTTCATTCATCTACACACCTACTCATTTGTTGAAGATACTGTCTTTTTGCCAATGTGTATATTTAGTTTCTTCTAAAACAAACAAACAAACAAACAAACAGGTTGTTTGTAGGTATGTGGATTTATATCTGGTCATCAGTTATATTCCATTGATAATGTATCTGTTTTTATATGAGTGCCATGTTATTTTCCTTACTATAGTCCTGGGTTGTGACTTAAAGTGAGGGATGATGATATTTCTAGCAGTTCTTCTACTGTTCAGGATTGTTTTAGGTGTCCTGGAATTTCTGTGTTTTCAAATAAAATTATGTGTGTGTGTGTGTGTGTGTGTGTGTGTGTGTGTGTGTGTGTGTATGATTCAATTTGTCTGAAGAATTAGAATTTTGATGGGAATTGAGTTGAACCTGTAAATTTCTTTTCATAAGATGATTATTTTCATGATATTAATCCTACTGGACTGTGAGCATGGGAGATCTTTCCATCTTTTGGTATCTCCTTCAGTGCCATAAAGGTTTTAATATAGAAATATTTTACTTCTTTAGTTAGATTTATTCCAGGATATTTTTGAGGGCATTGTTTCCATGGTTTCTTTCTTGGTATTTTTGTTTATAGGCAGATTACTGATTTTTGTGTGTTAATTTTGGATCCTGCTTCTTTGCTGAATATGTTTACTATTTGTAGGTGTTTTCTGGAGGATTTCTTTTAATGCATAGAACTGTATCTTCTGCAAATAAGCATAATTTGACTTCTTCTTTTCCTATTTGTGTTTTCTTATCTACTTCATGATATAGCTAAATCTTTAAGCACTTACTAAACAGGAATTTAGAATGGACACCCTGGTCTTGTTCTTTGTTTTAATGGAAATATTTTGTTTTTTCTCTGTTTGGCAAGATATTGTCTACAGGATTACTGTATATTGCCTTAATTATTCTGAGGTTTGTTCCCCATGTCTCTAGATTTTCCAGGATTTTTATCATGAAAAAATGACATTTTCTGCATCTAAAGAAATGATCCTTTTGCCCTTTACTCTGCTTATGTGGTGGATTGCATTTATTTGTTTGCCTACGTTGAACCATTCATGGATCTCTGAGATAAAGCCAACTTGATCATTGTAGACAATTTTTGATGTGTTTGAATTAAGTTTGCAAGTATTTTATTGAGATGGTTTTTGAATTTTTGTTTATTTAAGAAGTTGGCTGATTTTCTTTGTTGTTGTTGCTGTATACTGGCTTTATAAAAAGAGTTTGGAAGTATTTCTTCCTTTCTATTTTAAAGAACAATTTGGGCAGTATTGGTGTTACTTATTCTTTGAAGGTTTGGAAAAATTTTGTTCTGTATCCTTCTGGTCCTGGAGTTACTGTATGTTTATATTGAGAAATTTTTAAGTACCACTTCTATCTCAATGATTGAATGATCTACTTAAGTTATTTACTACATCTTAGTTGTGGCAAGTCATATATATCTAAAAGTTCATCCTATTCTATTTTCCAGCTTAGTGAAGTATAGATTTTTAAAGTATGCTTCAATGATTCTCTTGAATTTCCTAATGATCTGTTGTAATGTCTCCCTTTTCATCTTTGATTTTATTAATTTGAGTCTTCTCTCTCTCATTGATTTGTCTAAATGTTAGAAATCTTGTTAATCTTTTCAAAGAACTAACTTGAATTCATTGATTCTTTGTAGTATTTTTTCATGTCTATTTCATTTGTATCAGTCATGAATTTTTATCTCTTTCTCTAGCTTTACTATTTCAGTGTTGTTCGCTCTTGTTTTCCCAAGGCCTCCAGGTATATTATTAAGTTATTAATATGAGATCTGTTCTTTTTATGAAGGCTCTTAGTACTATAAACTTTCCTTTTATTGTGTTGTATAGTTTTAATATGTTGTGCATTCATTTTCATTGAACTCTATAAAATTTGTTTCCTTCTTGATTTCTTCCTTGACTGGATTTATACTCAGTACTTATTATTTTTCTGTCCTTTCTATCCTTGTTTATAATCAGCTTTATCCTCTGTGGTTAGGTAATATACAGAGTGTTATTTCAATTTTCATGAATTTGTTGAGACTTCCGTTGTGTCCTAATATGTGGACAAAATAAGAGACATTCCATGGGCTTCTAAGAAGGAAGTGTATTCTTCAGTTTTGGAGTAGAATGTTCTTTAGATATCTCTTAGATTCATTGGATTTGTGGTGTGATTTAGTTTCAGAGATTCTCTGTTTAGTTTTTTCTGGGTGATCTGTTTATAGATGAGAATGAAGTATTGAAGTTACACACCATCACTATGTTGGGGTCAATCTGTGATTTTTAGATTCAATATTCTTTCATTTATGAAATCATCTACTACGTTGTTTGGTGCATAAATGCAGAGAATTGCAATAACATTTTGGGTTTATTTTTCCTTTAATGAGTATGAAATGTCAGTCCCTATCTCTTCTGCTTGATTTTTATTTGAAATCCATTTTTTTCAGATATCAGAAAGTTATGCCTGTTTCTTTGTACCATTTGCTTTAAATACACTTTTCATCCTTTCACCCTAAGGTAATACCTATGGTTGATGTGAGGTATATTTTTTTTTTTTTTTTGGTGGTGAAAAAGATGAATCCTGTTTTCTAATCCTACCTGTTAGTCTATGTCTTTTATTGGGAGAATTGAGATTATTACTATTGGGAATTACTATTCAATTACTATTGAATGTTTATCCCTGTTATTTTGTTGTTTTCTAAACCTCATATTGGTTTATCATCATCTCTTTCAATTGGTCCAATCTGTTTGAGGGACTTTTCTATGACCTCTTTCTTTCTTTCTTTCTTTCTTTCTTTCTTTCTTTCTTTCTTTCTTTCTTCTTTCCTTTCTCTCTCTCTCTCTCTTTCTTTCTTTCTATTTTGACTTTTTTGGTTTTGTAAGTTTTAATTCATTTTTGCTTTTTTTCAGAGATACTTTATTAAATTCCTTTTTCATATTCAGAATTGTTTTCATTATTTCACTCAACTTTTTTGTGTTTTCTTGGTCCTCATTCAGCCATTTGTTCATATCTTATTTGAATTCTTTAAACATATTTTAATTTGTGTTTTGAAATTATTGTCCTGTTAGCTAAATTGTTACCTTACAATGAGGTTTCTGATTTCTTGAGAGAATTTGTTTTCTTCATTGTTCATGTTTGTGTTTTTTGCAATGAGACCAAGGCATCTGGATTTATCTTGGTTGTGTTTCTTGGTGTTGCTGTTTGATCTCTCTTTTGCTGAGTCATTGTTTGGAAATTTATTTGCTGTTATCACAAGTTATCAGGTTGTGAATTAACTGAATGGTGCTTGGTATTCAGTTGTAGGGCCTCTCTGTATAGATGTGTGAATGGGGTGTCAGAAGTAGTCTCAGCTCATCTAGGGATAGATGCAGTTTTTGAGCCCAGGAATAAACCTTCTTTAGGCTTAAAAATTATCTCTGCTGGTCTTCAGAAATTTGGAGGGAGCTGGGCGGATTCTGAAGCTGGTCTTGGGGTAGCAGGAGCTAGGGTCTGCTGTTGAATACTAGTTGAAGATGTGTTGCATTTGTTTATGAAGTGGAACACTTATTTTAATGATGTAAAGATGTGTTGCATTCTTTTATGTTACATTTGATTAACTCTGTGAAGCTGTGCCACTTTGCCTAAACACACCTGATTGGTCTAATAAAGAGCTGATTGGCTAATAGCAAGGCAGGTGAAAGGATAGGTAGGGTTTGCAGAAGACAGAATAAATGGGAGGAGAAATCTGGGAAGAGAGATTGAGAAGCAAGAAAGGAGAAGAAGAGGAGGACATCAGGGACCAGCTACTCAGCTACCGAGCAAGCCCCAGAGTAAGAAGTAAAGAAAGATATGTAGTATATAGAAAGATAAAAGTCCAGAGGCAAAAAATAGATGACATAATTTAAGAAAAGCTGGTTAGTAACAAGCAAAAATAAGGCCAGGCATTCATAAATACGAATAAAACTCGATATGTATTTATTTGGGAGCTGGGTTGCAGGCCCCCCAAAGAGTAAAAGAGTAAAAAACAACCAAATACAGAAGTCACAGTGGGAGTAGGCACTGCAGGGGTGTGGTACAGGATGTTGAGTTGGAAGCCAGGTGTGGGGATCCTTATGTGGGATATGTGATTCAGGATGCTATGCAGTTCCAGGGTGTCTTAGTAGGTGGGCTTGTTGATTGGTTCTTGAGCTCTGTATCTGGAGTTCTGGATGAGACTTCAGACAGTGCTGGGAGGTACAGTGGATAGTGTTGCTGACAAGCAAGTGGTCAAGTGGAATGAGTGAGTTCTGGATTGGGCTCCATGTGATTCTTGGTGGGGTGGTGGAATGGGTGACTGGCAGTCACAAAGGCTGGGAAATGGATATGAACAATTTACCTGGCCATGTGTGCTAGCATGTTGTTGTATGGATTGGCTCTCCTGGTCCTTTCCCATAGTTTTGTTAAGTGCATGTTGTTACCTCTAAATTCACAGTTCCTTGGATCTTTGAGAGTCACTCATTCTGTTAGGAACAGTTTTAGTCATTCACCTGCAGTGTTGGTCAGTGACTTTGCAATGGAACATAAAGTGATTTTGATAGGTTTTTTTTTCCTTGCATGCCTTCCAGCTGTGGGAAGTGTATTGCTAGAATGGTGTTTAGGAAGGGAGAAAGACATAGCGGGATAAGATATGCCAGAAGAGTCATGAAGTGGAACTAATATTTCTCCAAGGGAACGTTACTGTGCATTTTCCAGAGGTGGTTTAACTTGGGTGGCACAGATGGCTGCCTCGTCTTTGGCACACTCCTCCTACCACCAACTGGGGACTGCTGTGCTCCAGGTGCCAGTGGAAAACTTGGTTTTGGCTCAGGGGATCATGGGCTAGGATGGAGTCTTCCGCATCCAAGAGCTGCTGACACAGGCTTTGTCACTTAGAGCCCAGGAGAGAATTCTTTCTACATTTGTTTCTTGTTACCCACTTTGAGGAAGTTACAGATTCTATATCTAAAGAAATTTGTTTAAGCCTAGAACTGCTAACTGCTAAGAGTTGCTTGGGTAATGAGAGGATTTGAAAGTTAGGGGAGGAATGAACAATCCTCAAGTTAAATTTTGTTTTTCATATGAAAAGGGAACAAGTTAGATGTTTTCTTTTTTTTTCTTCCTACAGAATGAGTGAAAACCTTGACAAAGATTAGAATGCAATTTTTCATTTCATTTCTTTTCACATTGTATGCATGAGATACATACTGAAACATGTAGTTATACCCAATTGTTTCCATGTCATTTAAGTATGGGCCATGAATTATGCGGAAGGGTCATAAGAAAGACAAATTTAGCTATGTGAGTGATGTGTTGTGATCTGAGGAGTTAGGAGACTGAGGCCAGAGGGTTTCAAGTTCAACTCCAGCCTATGTACATAGTGAGCACCGTTTCTCCCCAAATTAAAAAGGGGGCATATAGATATAAGATAATATTTATTAGAAAGGTAGAATTAAACGAAAGGTATAAATAGTTCTTTGAAAGTCATGCTGAGGGATTTGGGAAGGTGGCAGCCATAGCTTAGGAGTGGGTGGAACATTCTTAACGTCTCACATAGTCAAAAAGACTCCTTGAAAAAGCTGAGACTAGAAGAATGTTTTCTCGTTGAGGTAAAAAATAGGGAGCAAAGAGTTCTCACAAAATGGAGCATGTGTGTAGAAAAGAGGGGAGGATATATTTTACCTTTAGCCTACTTGGCAAATGGTAGGAAAGTACTCACCAAAAACATTGAGGTGCCATCAAAAGGTCTGGATGTTTTCTAGACAGTGGGAAATAGTGAAGGAACTTAACCAATGGCATGCCTTCACTACTGTGATAACAGCCCATAGTGACCTTGGGATGCGGCTACAGGGATCTGAGTCAGAACCAGGAAGTTGTGGTGTAAATGAAGAGGCAAGCAGATTATAAAGTTATTTATATGTAAAGTTGGAGTGATTTTGCACTGTAGGGTGTAGAGAAAAAGGAAATCACTTAATTTTCTAGTTAGCCACATGGTGGCTGAAGCTCTTCTTTCTAATGCTGATTTCGTATGGGATAAGCTTTAGAACGTTGCGTCCATCTCTTTATTGGAGAATTATAATGAGTTTGTGGTCTCTAGCTGTATTGTAGCTTTCATGTCTTCATATCGAATATTCTAACATCCCTGCTGGCCACCCTTTCTTAAAGATAAAGAAGCAGTTTTCAGGAGCCATATGCTACTTGCTGGGGGATTTTGATGCTGTCAGTGTTGGAGTTCAGTTCCAGGGTCACCTTGTTCCATCAGAGTTCTGTTCTTTCTATTGCAAAAATTAAATAGTCTTTTGTTGTTGTTGTTGTTTTCTGATTTTTTAAAAAATTTATTTTATAATTTAATTTAATTTTACATATCAGCCACGGATTCCCCTGTCCTCCTTCCTCCAGCCCCCCTCCCCCCAGCTCACCCCCCATTCCCATCTCCTCCAGGGCAAGGACTCCCCTGGGGATTCAGCTCAGCCTGGTAGATTCAATCAAGGCAAGTCCAGTCCCCTCTTCCCTTCACCCAGGCTGAACAAAGTGTCCCTTCAACTGAAGAATGGATAAATAAAATGTGGTACATATACACAATGGAATACTACTCAGCAGAGAAAAACAATGACATCATGAGGTTTGCAGGCAAATGGATGGATCTAGAAAAAAATCATCCTGAGTGAGGTAACCCAGACTCAAAAAGACAAACACAGTATGTACTCACTCATAGCAGGATACTAGATATAAAACAAAGGATAGCTAGACTGCTACTCACAACTCCAGGGAGGCTACCTAGAAAACGGGACCCTAGGTAAATAGTCTTTTTTTAATTAAGAATTTTTTTATTCATTTTGCATACCAATCATGGATCCCCTCTTCCTGCCTCCTGCCTCTCCTTTCCCTCTTCTGACCCCAACCCACCCCCCATACCCTCCTACAAGAAGGTAAGGTCTCCCATGGGGAGTCAGCAGAGTCTGGTACATTCAGGAGAGGCAGGTCCAAGCCCCTCCCCCTCCCTCAAGGCTGTGCAAGATGTCCCACCCTAGGTAGTGGGCTCCAAAAAGACAGGATGCATCATGATCCTACTGCTAGGGGGCCTCTTAAGCAGGTCAAGCTACACAACTGACTTGCTTTGCAGAATGCCTAGTCCAGTCCTATTGAGGTTCCACAGGTATTCGTCAAAATCTCATGAGTTCCCACTAGTTTGCTTTGGTTGTCTCTGTAGGTTTCCCCACCATGATCTTGATGCCCCTTGCTCATATCTATCACCATGCACAAAACTCAAGTCCAAGTGGATCAAAGACCTCAATATAAAACCAGTTACAATGAACCTGTTAGAAGAGAGAGTAGGAAGTAGTCTTGAACACATTGGCACAGGAGATCACTTCCTAAATATAATACTAGTAGCACAGACACTGAGAGCAACAATTAATAAATGGGACCTCCTGAAACTGAGAAGCTTCTGCAAGGCAAAGGACATGGTAAATAAGACAAAACAACAGTGTACAGAATGGGAAAAGGTATTCACCATCCCCACATTTGACAGAGGGCTGATCTCCAAAATATATAAGGAATTCAAGAAACTAGACATCAAAATAATGAACAATCCAATTAAAAAATGGGCTACAGAGCTAAACAGAATTCTTAACAGAAGAAACTCAAATGGCTGAAAGACATTTAAGGAATTGTTCAACATCCTTAGTCATCAGGGAAATGCAAATCAAAATGACTCTGAGATACCATCTTACACCTGTCAGTATGGCTAAGATCAAATCACTGATAACAGCTTATGTTGGAGAGGATGTGGAGCAAGAGGAACACTCTGCCACTGTTGGTGGGAGTACAAACTTGTACAGCCACTTTGGAAATCAGTATATGGTTTCTCAGAAAATTGGGAATCAAGCTTCCTCAAGACCTAGCTATGCCACTCTTGGGCATATACCCAAAAAATGCTCAATCATACCACAAGGATACATGCTAACCTATGTTCATAGCAGCATTATTCATAATAGCCAGAACCTGGAAACAACCCAGATGCCCCTCAACCAAAGAATGGATTAAGAAAATATGGTACATATATACAATGGAGTACTACTCAGAAGTAAAAAACAATGACATCATGACATTTGCAGGCAAATGAATGGAACTAGAAAATATTATCCTGAGTGAGGTAACCCAGACTCAGAAGGACAAACATGATATGTACTCACTCATAAGTGGATACTAGATATAAAACAAAGGATAATCAGACTGCAACCCACACCTCCAGAGATGCTAGCTAACAAGGAGGATCCAAAGAGGGATGCATGGATTACTCTGGGAAGGGGAAAGAGATGAAATCTTCATGAGTAAACTGGGGATGAGGGAGGGCAATGGAGGGTAGGGGAAAAGGGATGAGAACTTAAATTGTCTTTATAACCAGTTATGAATTTTAAGAAGTCATTTTTCTTAGAGTTTTTATTGCTATGACAAAACACCATGACCAAAGAGCAAGTTGGGGAGGGAAGGGTTTATTGTGAACATAAAGAATGTCCTTCATGGATAACAGAGGGTGAGTTTTAGGGAGAAATATAGATTATAGGTTTGGCTTGAGAGGTAGGGAAAGGAGGTGATGGAGGGTGTCTTAGTGTGCTATCACCATGAAGAGACACTATAACCACAACAACTCTTATAAAAAAAGCATTTAATTGGGGCTGGCTTATAGTTTCAGAGGTTTAGTCTATTATCATCATGGCAGGGAGCATGGTGGCATGCAGTCAAACCTGTGCTGGAGAAGTAATTGGAAGTTCTACATCAAGATCTGCAGGCAGCAGGAAGAAAAAAACACTGGGCCTGGTTTGGGCTTTTGAAATCTCAAATTCCACCCCAGTGACACACATCCTCCAATAACGTCATACCTCCTTCAACAATGCCACACCTCCTATTCCTACTCAAGTAGTACCACTGCCTGATGACTAAGCATTCAAATACATGAACCTATGGGAGTCATTCTTATTCAAACCACCACAGAGAGGAAAGAGAAAAGGAGAGGAGAAAGGGAGAAGAAGGATAGAGCGCCTGTGTGCAGCTGTGCATTTCTTGGAATGGGACACCATCCAGAAGCTGCTGTGAGTTCTTTTTAAGAAATTTATGGCAACAGTTAGAAGGAACCATGGGAAAGATGTGAGATGCTCACTATAGTTGGCCTGACCATAAGGCATGCAGGCACTTCTACTTAATCTTCCTCATGTCCTTGCCTGTAACTTCCAGACAAGGCTGGTGGGGGAAGAGGAACCAGAACTCTTCTCTGGTATCCTTGGCCTCTAGTTAAGGATATTTTCAGAATTACTGCCTTTGGAGATGCTGCTCATCCCTGCCAGTTTCTATCGCTTGTTCTCATCCTGTATTTGCATACTCTAAGATGACCACTGAGTAGAATATCAATGCCAATCACTGAAACCTCATGGTAAGTGACTCAGTTGAGCGAATCCAAGACTAGACTTCCTCAAGACAGCAACATCTATGGAAAGATTAAAAATTTACTCTGAGGCCAGAGAGCTGACGCATGAGGTAAGAACACTTACTGATCTGGCAGAAGACCCACATTCAATCACATGACAACCCATAACTGTCTGTAATTCTAGTTTCAGGGGGATCTGATGCCCTCTTCTGGTCACTATGAGCACCAGACATAAATGTGGTACACAGACATACATGTAGACAAAATATCCATACACATTAAAAATAAAAATTGTGACTCTGGTACAGCAGGTTGATGAAGGATCTTGAAGAGAGGGATGTGTAGAGTTATAGGGAAAGTGATTTTGGAGAGTGAGATTTTTTTTTTGTCCATGGTGTTGCCTGTATTCTGTTCCCAGGATCATTAAGAATGATACCTACCTTCCTAATGTGCTGTAGGTATTAATAGGAAAAGGCTTTACTACTCTGCCACAAAATGCTCTTGGAGTGGTAGAATCTGACAATTGCATCTTATTAAACTCTTTTAGGATTTTGTTGAACTACTGATAACCACATGGTGACTTTTCTTTCTTGTACAACCTAAAGTTTGTAAAAAAAAAAAATAAATAAAATAAAATAAAAATAACAGGCTACAATGTTAGAAGTGGGCCTAGGAAGACCTGAAATCAGTTCCAAGCAGTCCAGTTCTGAAATGACTTGAGAATAATTTCCAGAATTCCACAAAAGCTGTTTATTATTATTATTATTATTATTATTATTATTATTATTATTCCACAAAAGCAATGTAGGAAAATTGGCTAGTGCATCAGGAGAGGTTTGATGGTAACATGGGAAGAAACAGACCATACCTAGCCCTAAGCTACACAATCGTTCTTAGAGCACACTCTCCAAATACAAAGAGAACAATTACCTGCTTTTAACAATTTTACTGTCTTAGTTGACTATTACTGTGATGAAACACCATGACCAAAACAACTTGGAGAGGAAAGGGTTTATTCAGCTTACATTTCCACATCACAGTTCATCATCAAAGGAAGTCAGGACAGGAACTCAAGCAGAGCAGGAACCTAGAAGCCAGAGCTGATGCAGAGGCTGTGGAGGAGTGCTGCTTAATGGCTTGCTCCTCATGGCTTGCTCAGTTCGCTGCTATTCTATAGGGCCCAGGACCAACAGCCCAGGAATGGCCACACCCACAGTGGGTTGGGCCCTCCTCCACCAGTCATGAATTAAGAACATGCCCTACAGCTAGATCTTACAGGGCATTTTCTCAATTGAGTGTGCTTTCAGATGACTCTAGATTGTGTCATTGATAAAAAAAAAACAAACAAACAAACAACAAAAAAAAAAACAAAAAACTAGCCAGCACATCTATGATTTGCTGTGAGTTCTTTGAAATATACAACAAAGTCTGAGATGGCAAACTTAACTTTCTGTTGCATTTGTAATATGGAAATATTGCAGTGTCTTTGAAAAAGATTCCCTTTTCCCAGAGATTTAAGGTCTGGGAAATGACTGTCACCAAAGCCTGTCTGAGCCAGTGGCTTCTGGGTTCTTGTCTTAGAAATATGATGAAATTTATAGACGACAGAGCATGAGTTTTAGAAGTTTATTACAGATGGAAGAAGGGGAGGGAGGAAGGAAGGGAGGGTGAGACAGAGGGATGGGATTCTTGTATAGCAGGAGTGATCCCAGGAAATAGGGTACCATCAAGCTAGAGAGACGAACTGGGAAAGGATGTCAGATACTCAGTCCTGTTGGTACAACCGGGTTTCTAGCTCCCTGCTCCCAGTTTCAGTCACACAATCACGCACAGCTTTTAGGCAGAGGTGTTCATTTAGGAAGTGACAAAGAAATAGGAACCAAACTTTACTCTGACATTCCTGGACTCCAGAAAAGACATTCTTGGAACTGTTGCTTTGGAGTCCCTGTCCAACCTGAACAGACTCTATCTCGTGTTCTCCCCATTTGGATAATTATTCCTTTCTAAATCTTATTATACTATCATTATTCCTTTATAGATTTTTCTTAGATAATTTTATTATCTTTCTCATCTTCATATATAATTATATCTATTTGGATACCATTATTTGCCCTTACATCATATATCTATAATGTGACACACATGCATATATATGAGTCACAGTCACTATTAAGAGTCTCTGGTGACCGACTGTGCAGTTTCTATGTAGGTTGATAAATGATTGAATTAAATAAATATTCATTGGCATTGAAGTGTGAGGTGCAAAATTCATGACTAACTCTTCTAGCTTTGTCCTGCTGGATTTCACCCGGTGCTCACTGGATATCTCTTCCTCTTTCGTTTCCCTCAACCTCTCCTTTTCTCTTCACTCCCTCACTCCGATTAGAAGAACCAGACTTTAAATCTCCTAGCACACAGGAAATACCAGTTAAGAGCTAGGAATGTCTCTTTCCCCCAACTTAGTACAAATGACAGGGATGTGGGATGAACTTTTGAAAGACAAGAACATTTAAATGTCAGTATGTTTTCCATCTTCTTTCAATTATCCCTTTTCTTTTTCTTCTCCATCTGTCTTTAACACACAAACAGGCATGCTCATTTAAAGTGTTATTTCACTCTGGGAGGTACTTTTTAGCAATGTTCAAAATTGCTGATGGAACAGGAAATCCTTAGGAACCTACAGTCTGATTAAGCATGCAAATGCTGTGAGCTGTACTTCTTTTGAAAGTGGAAGTGAGAATATCAAGTGTGAAGTAGCCTAAGATCGTCATATGAATTCCATTTAATTCCTTTTTCTGACAGAAAAAAAATATCAGAAGGGAAGGGGGAAATTATGTAAGTAAATATAGTAGCATGCAAAATCTACACCTGGCAGTCACTCCTATCTTATTGTTGATCAACTTAGTCTTTTTAGTCGTGAAAAAAGCAGCAAAATTGATTTTGAATACATGTACAGGGTGATAATGTTACCAGACTTAGGGCCATGGCCTGTGCCCCAACAAGCCAGGGTTGGCTATCCATCCTTCATGAACCAAATTAGCAGTAAAAGCCAGAAAAGAGATTTATTCAGTGTGGTCCTGTTGGGGAAATGGACAAAGAAATCCAGTAACCCTATAAGTCCATCTTCAGAATTCTGAGATGAGGATTGGCTTTAATTACTGGGACAGACTTATGTGTATCTAAGTGTTCCTGGTGAAGATGTGGTTCAGTCCACCCCGAACTCATCATTGTTTTGGTTCCTCTCTCAAAGCTACTCTGTCATGGTATGTCGCAAATGCCTTTCCAGGAGAAGTTTTTCTTCTGGCATGTCAGCTTAGGCTTGAGACTTTATTTTCTCCCCATGTGAGATCCCTAGAGATATTCTAATCTACTGGGGCCCATTGTTTCAATAATCTGATAGCCAATGTGACAGAAACAAATGTTTCCTTTGAATGTTTTCATCCCTGTAAGGTCAATTTACTTTCTCAATTTTGAATGGTCAAGAACATATCTCTCATGGTACGTAATAACACTAGTTTTTTTTTTTTTTTTGAAGTAAGAAAAAATTAAATACTGTAAAATCGAGGCTTTCTTTTCAGTATTCATGGCCTCACATGGTGTATGTTGAGGGAGAAAAATGAGAAGCATATTCTGATACAGTGTCGTTGCAGAAGAAAATATAATGGAGTATTCTCAAAGTTGCTTTTAATTTATTCTCAGTGGAAGATTTTTCTCCCATTTATCTATCAACACAATTTCCAATTAGAGTTTAGACTTACAAAGAAGTGCTACATTTTCTCAAGTGTTGAGGGAATTTCTCATGCACCTGAATGTAACTGGGATTTGTTACTCACTGATGTTACACAAGAATTGACTTGGCTTACTGGATGGATTTAACCAAAATCTTCAGTACCATGACCATCTGAGATGGTTGTCTTTTTCCTATCGTGAATTTTTTTTTTGAATTTTTACTCTTTTGCTGAGCTTGGCTTTCTGAGTACAGGAATTACACACACACACACACACACACACACACACGGAAGAAAACTGAATTTCCTAATTGACCTGAATGTGCAGTAAGAATCAACCACAGAGAGGGAACATGAATCAAACATTAAGCCATTAAACTGTACCTAATAGGCATTTATTCAGTGGTCCTTAGGAATGCAAGTTGTGCCCCATTTAAAATCTAACTCAAATGATTGCACATTTCATTAGGGAAGATAATTACCAATTTGTTCCTTCCCCCCAGATCATGTACATATGGAAAGCACTGATAGAAGGTAAATGGTACTTTATGGTAAGGAGAGGAAATAAAGATACCTCATTTAAAGAGGTAAGATGAGCAACAGACCCACTCCTTTTATTTTTCTCCCCTGCCCTCTCTCTCATCGAGACTTCCCAAACAGTCTATTTTAAAGTATAGTTCAATATAAAATGGTGTCTTCTTCCTTTATTGCTTTTCCCAGCATGATCCAACACGGTATCAGTTTCTCAGTGTTAAAAACAAATGTATGCTTAAAGGTACTTCAATGACATTTAATGTTCAGTATCTTCATGTACACACACACGCTGTTGTTTCTGGAGATTTTGGGGGGGCCTGCATTGGTCTGCACATGGTACTGGGGAGGCTGGTGTTCCATTTCAGGGTTCTTAGTCTTGTTTAATAGAAAAATATAACAATGGACTCAGAAGGAAGCTTGAAGACAATTTTATTAGGATTTAATAGAAAAGAGCAGATAAGATGAAACTTTTTGCAACTACCAGGAGGCAGAAGAGAAAGAAGAGAAACCATGCATTTAGAGTTGACCTGGCTTTTTCAGCAATGTAAGTCAACCAGGTAGAGGATAAGCAGCAGCATGACAAAAGGTGTGTGTGTGTGTGTGTGTGTGTGTGTGTGTGTGTGTGTGTGTGTGTGTGTTGTGTGTGTGTATTTGCAGAAAAAGAATAAAGAAGCCAAAAAGCTCAAAGTAACAAAAAAAAAAAAAAAAAAAAAAAAGCACACGTAGGCTCTAGCCAGTATCCAAAAGAATGAGAAGAGAAAGGAAAAATTGGGACTGAGAAAGATGGGCAGACATAAAATTTCATGGTGATACCTTAGTGGCTGCACTAGGGGCGTACTTTCTGGGAGTGAAAAAATACATTATTTCTTTAAAAGGATAACTGTTCTTTCTTATTCTTCCCATTTCTTTACCACCACTTAGAGTGAATCATCTTTCCTGAGGAGTGGTACCTTGGTCAGGTTATTGACTGACCCAAATATGTTAACCTTTAAGGGATCTCTATCAAGAGTTACATTTCATTCTCTGGGGAAAAGGAAGTAGCTTTGCTGTAATGGGCCTGTAGCACCATGCATTCAGTTTCTCAATCCCTCTTTGGGGCAAGGATCAGTACTCTTTCTATAGTTCTCCAGCTATTTTTTTTTTTTTTAAAAAGCTGTCCAGCTTTGATAATACCCTCTCTTGTTTTGTGACTTTGGAGGACCTAAAGATTTTTAGATTCTCTCTCATCTTAAAACTCTTTTTACCATTCTGCTATAAGAACAGTTTATAGTTACAGCATGATAGGGTCACAGGCCCTGCTTGGTGATTTCTTACACAAAGATCAATTATGTTGATTCCCGAAATACTTGTTACTTGCAAATATGTTTGTTTCTTGGTAGGAAGTAGCTTTCATTAATCAAATGTAATTAATTTTATTTGACTTTTTGAGAATAAAGCAGGGTTATCTCATTGTTATAACATGTAATAATGCATGGCTGTGTGTTGTGTGCCCAGCTTATGCCTGACATAGTATTATGTACACAAACGGTGAAATGTTGAGTGTGAGCCAGCTGTCAAAGTTCTTAAAATATAGTGACAAGATAGATATTAATCAAATATAATCTTCCACTAATCCAGGAAATATAAGTTATAAATCTCAGTTTCTATTACCTGACAGAAAATTTAAACACACACACACACACATAGATGCACACACACAGACACACAGACACACAAACACACACAGACACACACATACACACACACAGACACACAGACACACACACACACACACACACACACACACACACACATTGTACATAATCAGAAACACCCTCAGATATTGGAATGGTGAAACATTTCCAATTCCATGTCTGGTGGTCTTCAACCTTTGCATTCTGTCCCCAATTGTTAGGCTTCCCCCTGGCTAAGTCAACTGTACATGTTTACTTGGCCTAAGTCCCACTTCTTCCTGTTCTTGTCCCTAAAATCTATAACACCAAGCATTATTTTCTTGAGGAGCTTCAATTTTTGTAAGCATTGTGTTTTTCATAAGGCTGGTCAATCCTTTTTAATGTAGGTGATTTATTTCAACACATATTTCATGCCCTTGAATGCAAAAGACATGTTCCCTGTGGAGCTGGTGATGGTGACAATTCAGAGCTTCCAGGAGAAGTAGGACAGTGTTTAGGCCACTAGAAGAAACATAGTTGTGTATGTTGAATCACAAACTGAAAATTTAAGTACTCTGAGAGTCTTGATCTTTGCTCTAAAACTTTCTGGGAAAGTTTTGCCTGAGGAAGTAACAGAAATCATGAGAACTACAAAGTGATATAGCACAGTAGGGACAAAGTCAAGGAAGGAGAGAACTTGGGCCAATTTCTTTTATGGAAATGAAAATCAGTAAGTGACTGTGAAATCCTGGAGCAAATTTCCTTATAATGTAAATACCATGTACTAAGGCAAATTTACTGTTTTTAAAAAAATGGCTAGTGTGTAAGAGTTGGAGTATGTGACAAAGGTGTATGGTTGAACATGAATTCCTTACTGACTTATTAGTAACAGTCTGAACTTTGAAGCTGTTGTCTGAAAAGCAAAAGATTCAGCAGTAACAAGGTAAAGCTCTCTTATTTACGAAACTACAGTTTTGAAAATAGAGGGTATCTTTAAATTGTGACTTGTTCAATTTTGGAAATATTTAACATGTTTCAGTTACAGAAAATTTTAAAATATCAATTAAAGACATTAAATCTTACATCTTGGATAGCAAGCTGTACCTCTATCCCAGTCTTGGACTGTCTTTCCCTCCTTCCCTAATATTGTATACACATTTCCTAAGCATAAAATTCTTCTTCTTCTTCTTCCAGTTAAAAAGACCTCCAGATGGCATAGGGAAAGAGCATGTAATTTATACTTGATATTTTGTTCTACCTAATTCTATTTTTATTGCTAGACCATAAGGATTGTAAATGTTGATTTTGAATTTTTTATATTCCCTTCAAAGATTACTCTATGAATTAAACAGCTGTGATTTGCTTTAAAGTTTTAAAATCAATTTTGATTCTTTTATGATCATTCTCTAACTGTAATAGATGGCAGATACAATGGATGAACGGGACTTGATGACAGCAGTTTCTTTATCGGGCATTTACTCTTGGTTCCTAACTTCAAGTGCAGAGATCAGGACTTTCCCTGGCTTAGCCTCACCCGACCACATTCTAGATCTTGGGTGGCTTTCTGGTAGAGGTTACTTGAGGTTTTATGGAAATGTACTTTTGAAGGAACTTTGGTGATATTTTAATATGAGTGAGAAGAGGCTTTGGAAGAACCTTAAAATGATGATAAAAAGAAAAGTGACTGGGGGCTTGTGATTGGGCACTAGTGCCTGACAGCAGTTGAGAGATAGACATAAGGATAGCATAAGGAGGAGAATTTGAATGCAAATACTAAATGAAAAGGCTAAGGTTATGGGGGATTTGTCAGATGACTTCACTTAAGTTACTACCACAGTGATAACCTTCAGAATTCCACCAGTATTGAAGAATTGTAATTAATTATTTAAATGTTGTGGTAATCTGGTTAGTAAAAATACTAACTATGGTTTCAAGAAATACTACTTAACTTATGTAGTGCTTTGAGATAGGAAAGTAAGTTGCAAATCCTTAACACATGTCTTATCATATTAGTGGACTGATAGAAATCAGGGCAGAGATATGCTATGCCTAGAATAAAGTCAAAATACAATTTATTTTGGAATTCGTAAAAATTAGATGTTTAAAACAGATCTTGAGCTTTTGTCCTAGAACATTTGAAAGACAAGGAATGTGCTCCTTCATGAGATATTTTGGGGAACATGATACTAACCAATCAGCAATGGCAGCAAGCCATATAGTAGAATTAAATTATTTCCCATAGAAAATGTTTGTGAAATTTGTAGATGAATTTCTAAATGGTCTTATTAAATAAAAAAACATGGAGCCAGATATAGGGGAGAAAACCTGAGAGATCAGAGGAATAGGGAAAGCCACCAGCCAACCTTACCTCATAAACTCTGCAGCTTCTAAATGTGAGCTACTTCCTGTCTACCCATGCCTATATGCCTTGCTGTTCTGCCGTCTGATTTGCTCTGTCTAGCTACATCACTTCCTCTTCCTGCCCAGCTGTGTCACTTCCTGTCTGTCTGTACAGACCTCCAGACCTCCATGGTTAACTAATGTTGGAAATTAAGGTGTGTGCCACCATGCAAGGCTCTGTTTCCAGTGTGGCCTTGAACTCACAGAGATCCAGACAGATCCCTGCCTCCCGAGTGATAGGATTAAAGGCATGTGCTGCTATTGCCTGACTTCTTTGTTTACCTAAGGCTGTTTTTTTTCCTCTGATCTCCAGGCAAGCTTTATTTATTAAAGCACAGATAAAATATCACCACAACAATTGAAATATCTTAATTGATATAATGCTTTCAAGAAATCGTTCAAAAACACTCCATTAAGGTAAGGAGAAGGGCTCATGCCAAGGCTATCTGAACCTAATACCTAGGATGATGTCTGGTGCTCACTACATGAGCAATACACCCTATTGAAGAAATCAAAGGCACTACTCTTTTGCCTATTTTTTAAGTGTAGATGAACATATAATATGTATTATAAGTCAAAAGAGGAATAATTGTCAAACTGCACACTTAAAATTTCTATTACAGAAGAATTTTTGACTCTAAACAAAAAGTAAAATGTTTATTATTTTATATGCAGAGATGCACTGAGTATTTTAATGGAAACACTTCTCTACCCATTGGGACTTTCTTTATAAGGTTGTGTCTCATTTATTTTAGTCTCTTTTTCTTGTTCTCATGATATTTTTGGTTCCTATAACACAACACCAGAGACTGAGTAGTTTTTTAAACAGCGGAAAATTTTGGGTGTAGAAAGACAGCTTAATCACTGGAATTCTTGATATACAGGCATGAGGACCTGTGTTTGATCCTTAGTACTGATGTGGGAAACAAACACACAGACATGGTGGCATACACTTACAACCCAGTGCTCGGGAGAAAGGCACATACAGATTCATGGTGCTCACTGGATAGGCAGCCTTACCAGCTTTGTAAGCTCTAGATCAATGAGAGGCCTTGCTGTTTTGGTTTTTTGAGAAAGGGTTTCTCTGTGTAGTATTGGTGCCTGTCCTGGATCTTGCTCTGCAGACCAATGTAGCATGTGTCTTAAAAGTTCTTATTAATAAAATCAAACCTGAGGCCAGTTGTTGGGGTCAATGCTGTAGATCAGAGAGACAGAACAAGCCACAGCTATCTCACCTTGCCAATTCCTCAGCTCCTCCTGTTTCCTCAGACTGGAAGCTTCTGTATCCTCATCCCAATGGCTCTCAGCTGAATTGCTGCTCCAAAAGCCTGAATGCTTAACCAGGCCAAATGCTTAACTAGCCAAATGCTTAACCAGGCCAAATGTTTCTAGTTTCTGGTCCTCACGCCTTATGTACCTTTCTGCTTTCTACAACTACTCCCTGGGATTAAAGGTTCACTTTCTGAGATTAAAGGCGTGAGTCACCATGTTTGGCTGTATCCTTGAACACATGGATTTCTGCCTCTGGAATGCTAGGATTAAAGGCATGTGCTACCACTGCCTAACCTTTATGTTTAATATTGTGGCTGCTCTGTCTCTGACCCCAGATAAGTTTATTAGCATGCACAATACCACAGACCAGGCTGGCCTCGAACTCACAGAGATCCGCCTGGCTCTGCCTCCTGAGTGCTGGGATTAAAGGCATGCACCACCACCGCCCGGCAAGGTGAATAGCTCCTGGGAAACAAAACCTGAGGCTTGCTTTTGGCCTCCATACCTGCATCTGTACAAATGTACCCATACAAAAGCCTACCTACACACACACACACACACACACACACACACACACACACACACACACACACGTTTATTTTGTACCTAACTATTTGAAGAGTGGGGTATCCAAGAAGGCATCAATATCATCAAGTGAGGGCTTTCTTGAGACAAGCAAGCATCCTAGGGTGTCTCATGCCCGGTCAGAACACATACACAAGTATACTACTTTGGATTTCCCTTCTTTTTATGAACCTGTAAGGCCAACATGAAGTCTTTATTCTTACATCTTCATCTAATCCTAATTGCCTTCCATAGTCTCCTCTAAATAATTATAAAATATACCATTTGGGAGCTTAAGTTTCCTACAAACTAGCCTTTGAAAAACATAGTCACATCTTGCTGGTCTTTGTTCAAGGAAATGGGCAGTGAATGAATGAGTAAAAATAAAATCAGTTTTGTGTATCTTTTTTACAAGCCAGTAATTGGAAGACTTAAATGTGCTTCTTAGAAACCTATTTGATTTCTTTGTTTTATTTTAGATTCTAATATTCTTTGGGGCAGAAGTTTTCATAGAGTTATTTTTATACATTTTCTACAAGTATGATTCTTTCTTCTATATTTTTAATGTCAACTTATTCACAATAATTTTTTTACTAATTATAAAGGGTGTCATTTTCAGAATACTGATTATGGTGGCTTGAATGAAAATGGCCCCATGTGCTCATATGTTTGAATACTTGGTCCCTGGTTGGTAGAACTATTTGGGAAGGATTAGAAGGTATGGCCTTGTTGGAGGAGGCATGTCACTGGAGGGAGGGGGGGCCTTGAGGTTTAAAATACTCATGCCATCCCCACTGCACTCTCCGCTATCTTCTTGTGGATCTAGATGGGAGCTCTTAGTGAGTCCTGCTGTCATGACTTTGCTCCACTATCAGAGACTCTAACTCTCTCAAACCATAAGCCTATTAAATGTTTTCTTTCTTTCTTTCTTTTTTTTTTTTTTTAAGATGCTGGACCACCTGGGCCATTCTTTCTTTCTTTTTTTTTAATTAAGAATTTTTTTCATCCATTTTACACACCAATCGAAGATCCCTCTCTTCCCTCCTCCTGCACCCCCCAGCCTCCCACTTCCAACTCCGCCCAAAAGAAAACAAGGCCTCCCATGGGGAGGCACATTCATTAGAGGCAAATCCAAGCCTTTCCCCCTGCCTCAAGGCTGTATGAGGTTTCCCATCCTAGGTAGTGGGCCAAAAAGCCCGCTCATGTACCAGGGATGGAGTCTGATCCTACTGCCAGGGATTCCCCCAAGCAGATCAAGCTATACAACTGTCTCACCATGCAGAGGGCCTAGTCCAGTCCCATGCAGGCTCCACAGCCATTGATCCAACTTTCATGAGTTCCCACTAGTTTGGTTTGGTCATCTCTGCAGGTTTCCCGATAATGATCCTGATGCACTTAATCATAGAATCCCTCTTCTCTCTTCTTGATGACTGGACTCCTGGAGCTATGCCTGGTGTTTGTCTGTGGATCTCTGCATCTGTTTCCATCAGTCACTGGAGAAAAGCTCTGTGATGATAGTTAGGGTATTCACTGTCTGATCACTGGGGTAAGCCAGTTCAGTTCAAGCACCCTGTCTACTATTTCTAGTAGTCTAAACTGGGATCATCCTTGGGGATTCCTGGCAACTTTCCTAGCACTGGGTTTCTCTCTATACCCATGATGTCTCTCTCTAGCATGATATCTCTTTCATTGCTCTCCCATTCCATCCCTGTTCCATCTCAACCATCCTATTCTCTTATGTTCTCATCCCCTATCCCCTACCCTCCATTGCCCAGTCCTCATCGAAAGTTTACTCACAGAGATCTCATCTATTTCCCCTTCCCAGGGTGATCCATGTACCCCTCTTTATGTCTTCCTTGTTAGCTAGCTTCTCTGGACTTGTGGATTGTTGTCTGGTTATCCTTTGCTTTACATCTAGTATCCACTTATGAGTGAGTACAAACCATGTTTGTCCTTCTGAGTCTGAGTTACTTCTTTCAGGGTGGTATTTTCTAGTTCCATTCATTTGCCTGCAAATTTTATTTGCAGATGATATGATAGTATACATAAGTGAACCCAAAAATTCTACCAAGGGATTCCTACAGCTGATAAACACCTTCAGTAATGTGGTAGGATACAAGATTAACTCAAAAAAAATCAGTAGCCCTCCTATATACAAATAATAAACGGGCTGAGAAAGAAATCAGAGAAACATCATCCTTTACAATAACCACAAATAATATAAAATACCTTGGGGTAACTCTAACTAAGCAAGTGAAAGACCTTTATGACAAGAACTTTATGTCTCTGAAGAAAGAAATTGAAGAAGATATCAGAAAATGGAAAGCTCTCCCAGCTCAAGGATAAGTAGGATTAACATAGCAAAAATGGCAATCTTACCAAAAGCAATCTACAGATTCAATGCAATCCCCATCAAAATCCCAACACAATTCTTCACAGACCTTGAAAGAACAATACTCAACTTCATTAGGAAAAACAGAAAACCCAGGATAGCTAAAAGAATCCTGTACAACAAAGCCACCTCTGGAGGCATCACCATCCCTGACATCAAGCTCTTCTATAGAGCTATAGTAATAACAACAGCTTGGTATTGGCATAAAAACATGTGGACCAATGGAATTGAATTAAAGATCCTGACATTAACCAACACACCTACGAACACCTGATTTTTGATAAAGAAGCCAAAACTGTACAATGGAAAAAAGAAAGCATCTTCATCAAATGGTGTTGGCATAACTGGACGTCAACATGTAGAAGATTGCAAATAGATCCATATTTATCACCACGCACAAAACTCAAGAACAAGTGGATCAAAGACCTCAATATAAAACCAGTTACACTGAACCTGTTAGAAGAGAAAGTAGGAAGTAGTCTTGAACGCATTGGCACAGGAGACCACTTCCTAAATATATCACCAGTAGCACAGAAACCCTGTGTGTGCACATGGACATCACAAATTGGACTGAGGTATTATTAGAAACATCAAAAAAGGTATTTGTGGAGTTTAGAGAGTAATGGGATGAGGAAAAATAAGGAGAGTTTCAGAGAGGTGGTACTGGATAGAAATGATTGAAATGGATTGTATAAATGTATGCTATCTTCTTTTTTTTAATCTTTCTAGAGCTTTATTGGGAGAGAGGGAGAGAGAGAGAGAGAGAGAGAGAGAGAGAGAGAGAGAGAGAGAGAGAGAGAGAGAGAGAAAGGGACCATGTGGGGGGTATGGAAGGAGAGAGTGCGGAAAAGAAGCTGCTATTTTCAAAGAAGGAATTAAAATGTTATAGAAAAAAGAAAATCACTTCTATTTCCATAGCTCCTTAGCACTTATATACATTAAAAAAAGTAAGATTAAATAAAGCTGGTTCTGGGCTCTCCCTTACTGCAGCAGTATGTAATTAGTAGTTAGAGAGTTATGAACTAATTGGAAAAAATAGATCCATCTATTTCCTCAAGAAATGTATTTTGTATTTTAAATATTTAATAGCTTGTCTGAATTTATATTTTCATTCTTTTGATAAATTTTGTACTAAAGACAATTGTATTCATAACTTAAAGTAGCTTAATTTTTAGGAAATTCAAATGAACATTTTAATTAAATTTGGGTGGTGAGCAAAAGACTTTAAAATTTAATATATAACATTATAATAATATTAGGAAGTTTATTAGTTCAGTGAGGAAAATACAAAACAGATTTTTTAAAAAAAATCTTGTTCACTGTTATTTTAACAGATTTAAGTGGTAGTCATATCATTATTCTATTTAGCTAACATGAATACATTAAAAGGCAATTTAATTTCATAAACCTTAAAAGTGAATATAGGAAACTTGGGGTACCCTTGAGTTTGATAGAAGCTGTTTTCTTCATGTTGGGTGGGTTTAGCTGGGATGTAACCAAAAGCCACCCTACTACCCTGAGCCAATGGTCTCCAGGCTTCTCTCTCATAAATTCAAAATGTTACTTATACTGGGCACTTTTTCCGGATATGAACCTTTGCATTAATCACTATGTATTATGAAAAGAAACTTCTTTGTTCAAAGTTAAGAACAACACAAATTGTGGGCTATTAACTGGGGTTTTCTTAGGGAAATATCACTATTAACTGTTTCCTTTTTTAAAAAAGAATTTATTATTCTTTCTCTCTTTCTCTCTGTCTGTGTATGTATATATGCATGCATGTATGTATGTATGTGTAACTTTGTGTGAGTGTGTGCAAGTGTCCATTGAGGCCAGGAGCAGTGTAGCCCCTGGAACTGGAATTAAAGTCAGTTGTGATCTGCCTGATGTGTTGGTACTGAAAACCAAACTCTTGTGGTCCATAAGTGAAGTATGAGCTCTTAACTGCTGAGCCATCTTTCCAGAGCCTGCTACGCCTGCTACTGGATCTTCTCTAGTTTAGTGCCAACAATCATTTAGCCATGCATCATTAAAATGCATATTTCATTTGTCATTGGCAATTCTGAGTGGATCCTCCTTCAATTTTGTTAGAAACAAAGCATTTGAATATACTTGTCAGATACCTGAAATTTAATTAATTTTCTTTACATCCAATAGCATGATTTGAATATTGGCTGTTTTTTTTTTTTTGTAATACAGAACTTTTACACACAAAGATCTTTGTGTACTTTTCTTTTGTAAAACATAAAAAAGGTGTTTATGAAAGAGAAAGCAAGGTAACTGTCACTGATAGATAGCCTTTGACTAAGAAGTGTGCAGGCAAATAATATTAGCAAAGAGTTCAGGTGGCTAAGGCGTTTTGACAGTTTATGTCCTTAAATTGACCATGTCCACATTCTGCTTGGAAAGTTCTCATGTGCCTCAAGGCTATTTTTATTACATTGGGAAAACAATTACATTTAGTTATCAAGGGGGGAAAGGACATCTGAATTCAATTACAGACATTGTTTTGTCTTTTATTCATGTCACCTGTCCATTATATTTAATGGTAGGACTTTTTTTTTTATGAAAGTCCCCTTGTGCCTCTTATGAGAATCAAAATATTTTCAATGGATCAATAGAATGCATGGCAAATATAATACATACCCGAAGACATTATAGATATAAATTCAATAAATGTGCTGTGAACACACTGGGATCATTCTGTGGCTCTAAATTAAACAGCTCCGTTTATAAGATGAAGAGTGCTATAAAGTTGCATTTCCTATAGGAAAAGAATCATAAGATTCTATGAGCTCTGATATGAAAGCTGGAGTAAAATGGAATATGCTTTTAACCCTAGAGAGGTCTCCCAGATACTGCAGCATCTTACAGAGAAAAGGAAACATCTGTAGGAGTTAAAGACATTTCATATTAATGGAGTGAAGAAATGAAATGGAATTAACTTCTGTAAGATTCTTAGTAATGGCATAGAATTCTGAAAAGGAGTGGATCCTTGTGAATTTTACCCCTGCAATGTACATCTGGCTCTGTCAGTTCTTTGTGTTCACCTCTGGGTATGCATGTGTTTACTTTATCTCCTGACCTAGTTTCTTCATCTGTCAAATGAGATGGATGATTTTTAATCTTGCTGTAACTTGAACTTCCCTTTAGTAGCAATACTATTGAAGTGTATGTTTCAAATGATAATGAAAGTAAATTGTTCCTATTTCTTATATTTACAACTTTTAATATACAGTTCTAATACTGTTCACAATAGAAAAACACTCAAATTAACCTAACACTCTCTTCTCTTGGCCTTATTAAAGACTGATGACAGCTAGCTTCCAATTTCTTTATAATATGGTTTAGTTTATAAATGTAATCAGAATCCTTATAATTTCTTCTAAAGATAAAGAAAACCAAAGCACAACATCAGATTTTGCTATGATGTAGGAGTAGGGTGACAGAAATTTAATTCAGGTGGAGTGATATGGGGTGCAAGTGTTCATTTTTCAGGAGTCCCAGCTCTTTTTCTAGAGCCGTACTTGTTCCTCCCCAGTCTGCAAACATCCCAAGTGCCTTCTTTCATTAAGGCTTTGAGGAGCTTCCTCATGCTAAGGGATGTATTTACTGGAGAAGTTCTTGAAATTAAAGAGGGAGCAAAATCAAAACAATGTTTTGTGAGATGATCCTTCCATCACATTGGGAAGAAGACAGCATTTTGACATAGCAGAACCAGAGAGGAAGGCAGCTTGGAATGAGATATGTTACAACATTGGTGATGCAGTATCATCATCACAGAGAAATCAATACCTTGACTGATGATGATCATCTTTGTTGGCCATCACTTTGGGTGATGAGAGCCGGTATAGCAAGTAGGGGGGTATATAAAAGTCTACTCACTTGTATTTGGGATGCAAGATGGCAAATCCTGGAGGAACAGAAGACATATTTGTGTTGATTGCTCTTTCACAGAGTTTTCAAGTTAGAGAAGCATTGTTTTTATTAATATATTTCTCAGTTAACATATATATATATATATATATATATATATATATATATATATATATATATATATATATATATATATTAATGGCATTCACTGTAGTGTTTCCATATGGGTATACAATATGCGTTGATGGTGCCTGTCTGCTACTCTCCCAGCCTTACCTCTCTGTACCCTTCCTCATACCTATCAATCAATATTGTGCTTTCAGACAGATTGACTTTACCTCTTCATTTCTACATGTGACAGACAGTTTGCTATGTTTGCTTTTGTGTGTCTGACTTCCTCTGCCTAACATGGTGTCTTCCAGATCTACTTTGTTGCAGATAAGAAGAATTCATTTTTCCTTCTGACTGAATAATATTCTACCATGTATAAATGTTTTTGTGTTCGTTTATTATAGTTGGAGCATTAAATGTACTCAACAGCTCATGTGTTTGAGCCTGTGGTCTGTTTGAGAATATTATTTTAAGGTGTGCTACTTTTGTTTATATTGCATTTGTTTAACTCTGTGAAGCTGTGTTACTGTGCCTGTCTAAAACACCTGATGGTCTAATAAAGACCTGAACAGCCAATAGCAAGGCAGGAGAAAGGATTAGCGGGGCTGACAGGCAGAGAGAATATATAGAAGGAGAAATCTGGGAGGAAGAAAAGAATAGCCAGAGAAGGAGGAGGACTCCAGGACCAGCCACCCAGCTACACAGCAAGCCACAGAGTAAGAATAAGATTTACAGAAGTAAGAGAACAGGAAAATCCTGGAGGCAAAAGGTAGATGAGATAATTTAAGGAAAACTGACAAGAAACAAGCCAAGCTAAGGTCAGGCATTTATAATTATAAATAAGACTCTGTGTGTGCTTTATTTGGGAGCTGGGTGGCAGGCTTCCCAAAAGAGTAAAAACAAACAACAACAGTGGTCTCCACTCTACATGTGACTATCCAGCTTTTCCAGCCCCATTTTTGAAGATATTATTTTGCTTTCCATAAGGTTTTGGCACCTTTGTTAAGGTGTAGTTGGCTGTAGATGGCTTTGTGTTTTTTCTTAGTTCTTTATTCTATTCAATTTTTCTTACACCAGTATCAAGATACTTTGGTTATTGAGACTCTGTCCTAAGTCTTCAAATTAGAAATGATGATGCTTCTCCATTATCCTTTTTGCTTATGTTTCTTTCAGATATTCAGGGAATTTTGTACTTTGATAGGAATTTTAGGAATTTTTCCAATTTTAGTTTGTCTAATGCTGTAAAGAATGTTATGGAATTTTGTTGGGGTAATATTGAATATGTACACATCTTAGGATAGTATCAACATTTTAGTAATCTTTCAAGCATGAACATCGGCCTTTTAATCTTTCTGTGTGTTTTGTAGTTCCTTTCATTGGTGTTTTGTAACCTACGTGTAATGCTCTTTCACATCCTTATTTAAGCTGAATCTGATGTATTTCTTCAAGGCTATTGTAAATGCTGCTATTTTCTAGTTTCCTTCTGTTGCTACAATAAAACATTTCTGATCAAAAGCAGCTTAGGGAAGGAAAAGCTTTACTTTATTTCATGCTTCCAGGCTACAGTCCATCTTTAGGGGGAAGTCAAGAGCTGGAGTAAGAGCTGAAGCTATGGAGGAATAGTGTTTACTGGCTCACCCCTCTGCCTATGCTCAGCTATTTTTCTTATAAATCGCAGATCCTCCTACCTAGAGATTGTACTGCAGGCTGGGGTCATTGATTAAGACAGATGCAGCCACAAGCCAATCTGATGATCTGGTCAGTTCAGTTGAAGTTCTCCTTTCCCAAGTAACTAGTTTGTGTCACACTGACAAAATCTGAATACCCTAGATACTTTCCCCCAATACTTACCCCTTGGGTCAAGTTGACAACACAACCTAACCAAAGTAGGTTATCTTCTTCTCATTATCAACCAATTCCTTATTGGTTTGTAGAAAGGCTACTGATTTTTGAGTCATTTATTTTGTGTCCTACTCATTTTCTGAATAGCAAATTTCAGTTTACCAATATTTCAATTCTGATTGTAATTTGGAGGAGTCTATAAAAATGACCAATTGGCAAACGGTGATACACTTCCCCATTGTATGCTCTTAATTCCTTTTTCTCACCAAAATGTCTAGTACAATGTTGAGTAAGAGTAGTGATAGGACACTCCATTGCCTTTTTCTGATAACAAAGAAAATGCTTTCTTCCAATCCACTCAGCATCATGCTGCCTGTGGGCTCCTTATATATAGTTTTTATTATGCTGACTTATGATCCTTCTGTATCTAATTTGCTAGTATTTCTTTGTCTCTTACTGTTTTCATGTCTTAAAGTCTGTCTTTCTGGTTGAAGTGTAGCTATTCAGGTTTGCTGTGGTTTTAGTTTTCTTGGAAATTTTACTTCTTCGAGTTTATGTGTTCTGATTTGTGAAATGACTTTCTTTTGTTTGTTTCTGGATTTGAAATGCACCATCCCATTCTCTTCTGGCATTTATCATTTATGAGTGTAGTCTGCATGTGGTTTAGAGGTTGACACTTAAATAAGACTTAGTTCATGTCTCTGGAGGCTGTGAAGAGTCTTTGACTAGCACTTTTGACAACTTTTAGAGAATGCACCGTATTAAAGATCTCTTCTAGTCATGTGTGTTTGCTGTCCTGTAAATCTCCTGCATATGGACAGATGCCCATTGCTTTCTCAAGGTAACACTTCTGCTAGATTTTTATTGACTACTTTCCTATGCCATCAGCTTTGGTTGCCCTCCTTTGCCCTTGTATGTTACTGCAATACAGATGTTTACTCAGTGATGACACAGGATTTTGATTGCTCCCTTCTTTCTTAAGGTGATGCTTTAAAAGACAAATATGCATGGTCTAACATCATTTCTCCTCCTTGACCCAATGAGATTTTCAAGTAATTTTTTTTTCTGAGACAGGGTCTCTCTGTGAAGTCTTGGTCGACATGGAACTTGCTCTATAGACCAGGCTGTTCTCAAACTCACAGAGATTTGCCTGCCTCTGCCTCCTGAGTACTAGGATTAAAGGCATACTCTACCAATGCCTGGCTCAAGTGATTTTTAATAGTGTGACTTACTGAACTATTTATTCTCAAGATTTCTACTTGCTTTTTTTTTAAAAAAAAATTCTTTTTGGAATTTATCTTTCATATTCTGTTTTTCTAATCTTGTTGAATTATTTTTCTGCACTCTTTCAGAGCATTTTAAAGAGATTGAGCTAGTTAGAAATTGGTCCTTAAATTTTATTTCTTTTGTTTTGTTTTGTTATTGTTTGGCATTTTTTTTGGGGGGGGCAGGGTCTTTGCATGTAGCCCTGGTAGAAACTTGTTATGTAGACCAGGTTGACCTGCTGACCTGGCCACAAACTCACAAGAGCTCTACCTTTCTCTGCCTTCTTGTATAGTCTGTCTAGTGCTGAGATTCAAGGCAGTATCACCATGCCCAGCCCTAGAATTCTTAATCAGACAATTCATCCATTTCTCTTTGGAATCTATTAGGACATATTATTTGTTTATAGTTCATGTACATATTCACTTGTGTTTCTATATCTAGTACATCAAATAACTATTGCTTTATTGGCTTGGCCTTCTTAGTGAGTGGCGTTCTTTTAAAGATACATCTTGGGGTATCAGTTTCTTGGAATGTTTTTATTTTCATTTAGGTACTATGTTGTATTCCCCCCTGTAGCTCTTTTGGCTACAGGTAATGAGTCTGAGCTCAGTTTCTCCATGCAAGATTAAAAATAAACCATTGCTTCTGCTGTTTATGCTGGAGTGGGGGCACTCTGAGAGTTCACTCTGAGAGGTGTGTTATAGACAGTAGAATGTACATGGGGGTGTGCCTCATGTGCTTATTCCCACAGTGAGAGTGGTGGTCTATACTGTTCCTGCTGACATTAGTCCTGTTACTTACAGGGCTTTTACAAGGCACCATTAGTATTAAGTAGTGAGGAAGTAGAAACAAATGGTCCTTGACCAGACAGTGGTGCTGGTTCAGATACTTCTCTAGGAAAGGTAGACATGGAAATCCCAACACTCCCTCTGGGCACTCAATCTTGTCAACAATGTATGGTCAGACAAAGTGTGGGAGAGGCAGATGGTAGGAGTCATATAACTATGATGGCAGAGCTGTGGTGGGAAATGTGGGTGGGCTTGCCCTGGAATATGACTTAGTCATCCCCTAGCCATGTGTGCCTGGAGGTGGGCATTTCCTGGGGTTTTCTCTCCCATATTCATTTAGTCATAGTGTCTGCCAGGGAGAGAACTGGAGTGGGTTATGTCTTAAAACAGACACATTTCCTCCTGGGTGCTCTTTTGAATGAGTGCACCCGGGGATAAAGCTGTAGAGACATATTTTCTACCCCAGACTCTTCCAGATGTAGTTCCTGCTTGGAAATGCATAGAGTTGATTGAACTGAGAGCTTGGAAAATTCCTTCTCTAGGGTATTCAGAATGTACTAGGCACTAGTCAGTTTATTTTCAGACCATTCTAGGTTGTGTGCTGTAAGGGTGAGGCAATATTTGGATGCTTGGCAACATTACAGAGTTGCATAAGACCATAAGACCATGAGTATAAGAATACTCATGTATATAGGACAACAATGGATCCTCAGGTACTTCCTCTGCTCTGTTAGTGCCAGGTTTCTCTGTACACACAAGAGCAAGAGGTGGCTGGAACAGTGTGAATAACTGCTTTCAGTACTAGCACCATTATGATTTTCTATGAGACTGGCTATGTCCTTGATCTAGGAGGATGAACTCTGTGATCCTTTAATTCTTGAATATATCATCTTGAAGTTTTGTCTGTGCCACATTACCTCTTCTTATACAGTGAAGAGCACCCAGTAAGTTTGAGGGAGACTTACTCTGTAGGGCCAGTTTTGGTTTACAGGAGAGCTACCTGCTATGAGGCATTGCTGTTTAATGTCTTCGGGACTCCACATATGGGACTATTTAAGGGTTTGTGACTCTCTAGAGTAGCGGGAATTCAGACAGTAGGTCCTATCCAAGGTGGCTTCCGGCTCCTGGCTTCTACATTCTATGACATCCTTTTTTGAGACAATGCTCCTGTACAGACTTCAGTTACTTACCTAGTTAGGCTACAAGTCTGTGAGGACAGTGAACCACATTGATAGCTAGGAATCCTGCTATTCATGCTGATTAAGTTACTGGGACTGTATCCTTCACCGTTATCATACAGAAGGGGACTAACCCTCTTCTGGCTGTATGTGATGATGACAAATACTGAGACATTTGATTTCTCTACGTTACTCTTCCAGTTTCTGACTCTTACAAGTGTTCTGTTTTTCTACTATTGACTCCCAGTGTTCTCCCACAATGCCTCATTTCAGAATACAGCTATACAGCTGTCGCTTTTGGTCCTTTGTGTAGAGAGCAGGTGCGTGCTGGGCACCTCTCAACCATTTTCCTTCACCTCTTCTTGGTGTTTTTCTGACTTAGTGATTATCATCACAGTTGTTTAGGCCAGTCTGATTAAGATTGTTAGCCAGGGTACAATTTTGTGCTAAAAACATAAGGGCTGTAAGGAAACAGCTACGATTTACAAGTGCTCTTACTGCAGGTGAACTTTAGACACACCAGTCACCCTGTTCCCAGCTAAGTGGGACGCTCTGCTACCTTCAGATCCTCCCAGAGCAGATATTTCCTGATGGGAGCATTCTGTGAAATCCTCCACTTGCCCTCTAATTAAACCCATCTTGCCTCTCCAAATTGTTTTGGTCACTTTGGCTGTGGACCTGATTGATTGCCTACAACCTGCAAAGAATTTCTAATAATGTAGGCTCTTTTCTGAGTTGCTCTTGTGGGACTCAGATGTCAAATTCCTCATGTGATTTTTCTTACCAGAAGGAGGTGTCACACCTACTAGAGATGTTATTCTTACACCCTCTTGTTAAATGCCTCCTTTCCTTAATAATGTCCTGTGTTCTTAAATCTTGATTTTTCTGGGAGGCATAAATGTATTTTCTCTAACACCAATAAAGCTGACTGGAAAAGACAAATCTTTCTTATTTGCCTTTAATCTTATTTGCACTGGTCCCTAGATTTTAGTCTTGAAGAAATAATCAAATTAAGGTTGATGTTCAATATTTAGGGGAAAATTCTGTTTGCTTTTCTTCTATTCACCTTAGGTCTGCTTTGAGACATAATCTAGGTACAGAATTTAAAACTACACACACACACAGGAGACTTTGAATTTCTTAGTTTTGTTAACATCTTTGCTTCTTCCTCAGTGTTCCTGGTTTCCTGGGTCAGAGTTGAATTTGTTGTCTCATTATTGTGAGAAATGACAAGGGAGGGCAGTGTAAGATGGGCAGGTTGGCAGAGTTCCTTGAGAAGGGAAGGAAATAGCTTTCTGTATCTAGAAAGGAACTTGAAAATCAGTTGCCAAGTAATGTTTTAGAGTGGAGTTTTACATACTGGAAAGAAGCCAATTTGGTTCTATACATATGTAAATTATGCCTGGAGCAAGGATGAATCTGGCTGGTTAATTTGAGTATATGAGGGGAATTCTGATTGGTTGATGATTTGGGCAGAATAACACAGGCTCAGGAAAATCCTCCAGTGGGAAAACAGTTACCCAAAGGTTCTGGATGTGAGTGTGGGGTCCTGCAGGTAAAGGTGGGCAGAGAACCAAGAAGTTGAAAGGGCAAAGGCTGGTGGTAAAATTAGTGAGATCTTGATGAGTTGGGGCTTTAGGCTTTGAGTTCCTGAGTGTACCCATTGTATAAAGTTCATTATAAAATCTGCATGTCCTAGGATCAGACTACCAATTCTTCCAGGGCATGTGGACATTGGTGTTTTCCTTGGGCCTGTAACACTAATTGCCTGTAGGACAGGGCTGCCTTGCTCCTAATTCTGATTCATGCAGATTTAATTTCCCTTGGTTGACTAATGAACTGATACAATGCCTATTGTACAGTAAAATTAGTTATTCAGCAAAAGTTATTTTTTAAGGATAAACTGACACAATTTATCAGCTATATGCCAGTCACGGAGCTTCCTTCTGGAAAACTCAAAAGGTGGATATCTTGCCTTCGTTGAGTAGACCCCTGAGGCTTACAGCAGTTAGAATTTGAAACTAGGCAACACTGTCTTTCAAGCTCATACTCTTTAGTTCATGTTATACTATGTTGCTTACTTGGTGTTCTATCTATAAGAGACTGCACATTTTAATTTAGCTGTCTTATTCTGGAAGCTAAACTGAGGGTAGGTAAGAACTGAAAACCCTACTGGTCTCAGTTACAATAGAACAAGCTGGAGAGGAAGTCACCATTCCCATCTCTACAAGAGAGAAAAACCCAGGCTTCCTGAAAATAAAGTCACCATCTTTCCATAGATGATTCAGAACAGTGAGATTGCAAAGCAGAGCATGGCTGTGAAGTCCAGAGAGACAGGTGAGTATGAGTGAGAACTGAGCTCTGCTGATCTGGAGCAAAGGAAGCTGGGGCAACAAACTGGCAAAAATGCTTAGATGGTAATTTTGGCAAGCTGCTGGAGGCTGAGTGTGGATGAGCAAGAGAGTGAGGCAATCCTGGGGACCAAGGTCTTGAGTCTCTATGCTGTGATCAGACTTGGTCTCAGCATCCTCAGTAGGCTCTTGTAATGAAGATCCTTTGAAGCAATTGCAGAGCAGGGCAGGGAGGGACTTCTGAGTAACCAAAGACTAGAAGCTTTTCCACTCCAGGCAGTTCTGGTCTTCCAGTGTCTTCAAGGGGCCAGAGAGAGAAAACCAGAGTACTGTAGCTAGAAAAGGCATTATGGGTATGGATGGAGAAAGAAGCCAAAGGCTGTACTGCTCTGCTGTGAAATTGGTGATGCAGAAACAGGAGCTCAGTGGAAGAGTGTGATTTAGATAATTACAAAATGCTGCACTCAGCCAGCATGTTGCTGGGTCTCTAGTCCAAAGAGGGTGGGTGTCTTTTGAAAGAAAATGCAGATAATCCAAGGACCAATACTTAAAGAAGCTCTAAATTTAATGTAGAGAAAAATATATCCTGACACCTGTAGCCACAACAAACTAAAGTTATGGCTCTAGTTCTAGCAGATTAACATAAATTCTCACATTCAAGGCCTGTGTATCTCAGTCCTTGTTATATAATGCCACATATCCAGACTTCAACAAAACATGATTATGCCAAAAACCAGGAAAAAACACAGTTTGAGGACAGCAATCAGGCATCAGAATCAGATGCAGAAGACTTGTGGAGAATTATAAGATGAGGACTTGAGAACTGTTGATGCATAGAGGGTAACAGAGCAGAGAAATCAAAAGTCAGGTAACCAAGGGGAATACTAGAAATTGGAAATGAAGAACTGTTTTGATTGGTTCATTAGTAGTCTTAAATTGGATTAGTGAAAGACTCCATGAGCATAAAATGAGTTAGCAGATTGTCCAAGACAGTATCAAAATGTATAAAATGTTGTTTAATATGGAGACCAAAAGAGAGAGATGGAGAGAGAGGGACACACACACTCACACACACACACACACACACGTGCGTGTGCACACACAAACAGACGTGCATGCACACACACACGCACGCGCACGCACACACACACACACACACACACACACACACACACACACACACACACACATGGCAGGGGCAGGGGGGAAGAAGCAGAAAAGCAGTGTTGAGAGATTGAGAGGAATGGTTAGCTAATAATGTCCCCGAACTAATAACAGACACTGTCTTAGTTTTCCACTGCTATAAAAAGACTCCATGACCAATTTACAGGACAAAGAGTTTATTGGGGCTTTATTATAGTTCAGAGGTAGGTCTATGCCCATCATGGCAGAGAGCATGACAGCAAATAGCCAGGCATGGCACTGGAGAGATAGCAAAGAGCTTATATCTGATCCACAAACACCAGGCGGAAAGAACTACCAGGGAATTTCATTGGCATTTGAAACCACAAACTCCAGTGAAGGACCTCCTCCAAGACAACCACATCTCTTCCAACAAGGCCATACCTTTTATTCTTTCTCAAACAGTTCCACCAACTGAGGACCAAGCATTCAACTGTATGAGCCTATGTGGGCCTGTCTTAGTCATTGTTCTATTGCTGTGAAGAGATACTCTGACCAAGGCAGCACTATTAAAAGAAAGCATTTAATTGGGGCTTGCTTACAGTTTCAGAGGTTTAGTCCCATGGTGTGGAGCATGGTGACACACAGGCAGACATAGTACCGAAAAAAATGATGAGAGTTCTACCTTCAGATAGGCAGGCAGCAGAAAAGAGCGCCACTGAGCCTGGATTGGGCTTTTGAAACCTCAAAGTCCACCCCAGTGACTCATTTCCTTTAACACAGCCACACCTCCTCCAACAAGGACACAACTCTTACTCCTTCCCAAACAGTTCCACTGACTGAGGACCCAAGTATTCAACTATATGAGCTTATGGAGTTTACATAAGTCATCCTTATTCAAACAACCATACACAGTAAACCATGGATTAAGTGTTCAACTATATGAGATTATGGAGTTTACATAAGTCATCCTTATTCAAACAACTGTATACACTAAACCATGGATTAAGTGTTCAACTATATGAGCTGATTGGGTTTACATAAGTCATCCCTGCTCAAACAACCATACACACTAAACCATGGATTAAGTGTTCAACTATATGAGCTTATGGAGTTTACATAAATTATTCCTACTCAAACAACCATACACACTAAACCATGGATTAAGAAGCTCAGAAAAGATCTTAAACACCAAGGCATCCTGTGTGAAACAAAAAGAAACCAAAGACAGGAACATCTTGGAAGAAAACCAAGGTGGAAAAACACTTTGCACAGGAGGAGCAAGGACTGGGATCAGAGAACTCCTGACTATTGCCAGCTCTTCAAGTAGAAAGTGCAGAGAAATAGCTGCAAATTTATATAAATATTTAATTTATGTTAAACCTAGACTGCTATAATCAGGAACATGATGCTTTAAAGTCACAGGAGAAAGGAAGCCTTATTTTCTTCTTCAGAGAAACAAAAATGGAGGGAGCTCCAGAAACATTCCCCACAAGAAGTGTTTAAAGACACTCTTCAGTCAGATGCAAATGATACAGATCATATTCTTGAATCAATGTAAAGAAAGGGAGGGCATACAAGAAATAATAAACTAAGGGAAAGTTTTGCCATTTTATTCACTTTCTTTAAAACTGATCTAAGTTATAACTGTTGGAGCAGTAATGATAATAGTTGACACAAGAACTCAGCCTTTACCTTAAAGGAAATAGAAAATAGTTTTGAGTGACCATGGTCCATTTTGAGTGACCATGGCCCAGAAACACAGATTTGGGCTATCTCAAAATCCATTTCCAACTTGAAAGCTCTTTCATGAAGTTTTATAGTTTTAAGTGTGAACAGAACAAAGAAAGTCATAAATTAGTGCAAATTTAAAATGCATTGGCAGGTACATCACATAGGTGGTTAAAAGATTGAGGAAGCTTTTCTATAGGCCTCACATGCTATTGATAACATTCTTAACTTTTGGGTGAGTGGAAGCTAGTGGTCTGCTAAGTTAATAGATTTCAGAAAGGTTTTTATCTACTAGTGTTCTTGCACAGAGGTGGGCAAGAAATAAAATTATTACATTAAATGAGGAGGCAGAATGGAATCTTGTGTTGAAGGCAGAGAATTCATGAAAAGAAGAAGGGAGACAAAGGATGTATATAGAAAGGAGTTACAAATGTGGCAGATGCCCATCTTATTAACCATATTAAATGCAAATGGCCTAAACACATCCACAAAAACAGCAATGCTTCATTCTCACACTATTTTTATATTTATTTATTATTTTTAATTTATTCTTCACTCATATATTTTGACTTCAGTTTCCTCTCTCTCCGCTCTTCCAAGTCCCTCCTCACCACCTCTCCTCCCCCCAGATCTACTCCTCCTTCATTTCCCTTCAGAAAAGAGCAGGCCTCCCACAGATATCAATCAGATATAGCGTATCAAGTTGCAATAAGACTAGGCACCTTCTCGCCTATTAAGGCTGGATGAGGCAACCAACCCAGTAAGAGGAAAAGGGTCTCAAAAGCAGGCAAAAGAGTCAGAGGAAGCCCCGCTCTCACTTGGTGTCCCACAAGAGGACCAATGTAGCTGGAGAATTTTTTTCCAGCTCCCACTGCCAAGTCCCGCCAGTCCCAGAGCCCACTTATAAAATAAACACACAGACTCTTACATTATTTAAACTGCTTGGCCATTAGCTCAGGCCTATCATTGTCTAGCTCTCACTCTTATATTCAGCCCATTTCTATTAATCTTTACTTTGCCACGTGGCTCGTGGCTTAACGGTACTTTACATCTTCCTTGTCTTGGCGGTGGCTCCAGCTGGTCTCCCTTTCCTTCCTCCTTCCTCAATTCTCCTCTCTCCTTGTCCTGCCTATACTTCCTGCCTGGTCACTGGCCAATCAGTGCTTTATTTATATAGAGCGATATCCACAGCACTTCCCCTTTTTTTTTCTTTTTCAAAAAGGAAGGTTTTAACTTCAACATAGTAATATTACATATAACAAAATAATTATCGAGTAAGAATTATAGTTACAATATAAAAGAAGATATCTATCTTATATTTGTGAGTTTAAGGTTTTATATCTAACTTATCTTTTATCATAACTAAGGAAAATTGTAAGTATCTAGTCTTTAACCACATCAAAGACCTCAGAAGGATATAATACTACCTGAGAAATGGGAGAAGGATGCAAGCAACTTTCGGGAGTCTTGTAGGGTAGACAGAGACAGCTGACAGCCTGGACAGTCATTCAAAGTTCTCTTATAAAGTTGGGGCATCAGTCTTCAGCCCTCAGGCCTAGAGTCTCTCATTCACTTTTTTCTGTGTCCTGTAGAATGTCTTGCAGTTTTCTCTGCAAATCAGGAACCTGAAGGACCATTTTGTCAAGCAAAGTTCAGTGGTTACCTTTCTATGGGTCCTGTATGTCAAGTTGATCAAGAAGTCCAGGCAAGAACAGTTTCTTGTCCAAATGGGTATTTTTGTCAAGGTGAAGATAAACTCCATATGGAGTGTCTTTGATGCCCATACTCTTCCCTGAAGTAAATTGGTACTGTCAGGAGCAGACATGTCTCACTGTCCAGAAAGTCTAAATTTTTAAAACATTTTAAATGCCATATTCTGTAGGTCTTTGAAGTGTTGGAAGACTACCTATCTATCTGAAATATATCTATGTATACCTAGAAGACTTAATTAATATGGCTACAAATATGATTATCATAGATGACTAATTATTAATCTATTTTTTAATTATCCATTACAATTTTAAATGAGTTATATAAACATAATACCTCACACAAGAATAGAAATATATGTACAATATAACAAAATTAAGTTTAAATTTGTATCAATAAACTAAAATCTATAGCAATATAAAACATTTTAAACAAGTTGTTACTCTTTAAAAGTGGTTCATTAATCTGCCCTTTCATCCTATCATATCTAAACTATCTCCTTTTTTTCTTTAGAAAGAGATTGTATTTATAATCAACCTGCTTTAAATAAAAATATTGGTTTTTCTCTGTCCCACATCAGAGGGCTCTTCTGATTTGGGACACAAGAATCTTTTAACCATTTTTTTTAAAGCAATATGTCTGGGTTTAGAGGGGGAGTGAGCCAATTCCATCTCTAAAGCCAGCTTGGTATATTTGGGAATATTTGCTACTTCCTGCTGGAGGGGGGCGCTGTATCTTATGGGGACACAAAGAAAATTTTAGGATTATGGAGTAATCCATGAGGGTGTATCATCTGAGCCAGTTGCCTGAAACCATTTTGGATATTGGATCATCTGTGCCATGGTGTCATTGGAGACCTTTCAGGGGGTCTTGGCTGGTCAAACCTGATGTATCTTAATCTGGAACAAATCCATAGCCTCTGGCTTTCTGTGGAAACAAAAGCAGAGACTCTTTTCCAAAGCAACATATCCTTATATCCAAATTTTGAAGTCAAGGTACCTTTAAAATATATATATTGGCATAACTCAACAGCTTTTACAATCAAATGTTTTTCTTCAGTTACGAATATCAAAGACAACATAATCCAGATTCTCTGTGTGATAGCCATCTTTACGTGGCTTATTACCTTTAATGTTTCTTTAAAGACTTTATTTTTTAAAAAACTATCTATTTGTTTATATAACTGTATATATTTTTTTCTCTCTTTTAAGGCTATGTACATTTTACACACATTATAAACTATTTCATCTGAATCAGTCTTATTGTGAACCTACTCCTTTAAACTGCAGCATTCTAAGACTGAAACAGCCCTGTGGCTGCTGGCTCCACCCACTTCAGCTTCCCAACATGGTGGTGGTCCATTTTCCCTCAGCTCTGGGAGCCGTAACTCTCAGAAATAGTGGGTCTACACTTTTATCAAAGTAGCGTGTAGCCCAGAAACCTCATATATATATATATATATTAGTAAAGACTACATCTACCATACAGCGTAATGTGCTGCTGGCAGACGGCTTATTTCCACCATACTGCTGGTCAAATGCGCAGGCCAGGAACTCACCAGTAGTTCAAACTCGCGTTTTGCGGCGTCTAGCTGTCATATGAGACATGAAGCAGGAACCTGGTTTTGGCTCTGTTTAGAATTGGTTATTAAATATTCTCAGGTTTAAGGTGGAAACTCGAGCCGTTGGGCGCCATTTGTAGCTGGAGAATTTTTTTCCAGCTCCCACTGCCAAGTCCCGCCAGTCCCAGAGCCCACTTATAAAATAAACACACAGACTCTTACATTATTTAAACTGCTTGGCCATTAGCTCAGGCCTATCATTGTCTAGCTCTCACTGTTATATTCAGCCCATTTCTATTAATCTTTACTTTGCCACATGGCTCATGGCTTACCGGTACTTTACATCTTCCTTGTCTTGGCGGTGGCTCCAGCTGGTCTCTCTTTCCTTCCTCCTTCCTCAATTCTCCTCTCTCCTTGTCCTGCCTATACTTCCTGCCTGGTCACTGGCCAATCAGTGCTTTATTTATATAGAGTGATATCCACAGCAGACCAAGCTACACAATTGTCACATATATATAGAGGACCTAGGTCAGACCCATATAAGCTGATTGTCGGTTTAGTCTCTGTGAGCCTCTACGAGCCTTGGTTAGTTGATTCTGTGGGCTGTTTCTTGTGGTGTCCTTGACTCCTCTGGTTCCTACAATCTTTCTTCCCCTCTTCTGCAGGGTTCCCTGAGCTTCACCTAATGTTTGGCTATCGGTCTCTGTATCTGCTCCCATCAGTTGCCGGATGAAGTCTCTCTGATGACGATTATGATAGGTTCCTGTCTACAAGTATAGCATATCTTTGGGAATAATTTTATTTACTTTTTTTTCCCAGTCATGTTGGTTCTATCCTAGATCTCTGGGCTAGCCAGGCCCTGGCTTCTGACCCTCTAGGCAGTGTCTGTGGTGGGCTCCCTCTTGTGGCTTGGGTCTCAAATTGGGGCTGTCATTGGTTGGCCACTCTCACAAGTTCTGCACTACCTTTACCCTAGTACATCTTGCAGGCAGGAAAAATTGTAGGTTAAAGGTTTTGTGGCTGGATCGGTGTCCTAATACCTCCACTGGAAGCCTTGCCTGGTTATAGAAGAGGGCTGGTTCAGGCTCTGGGTCCCCCATTACTAGGAGTCTTCACTAGGGTCACCCTCATAAATTCCTGGGAGTTTCCATTGCACTAGGTTTCTACCTCACCCAAAAATGTCTCCCAGTTCCAGTTGTCCCTCCAAGTATTCTCTCCCTCCATCCTCCTACCTGATCCCTTCTGTTTCCATCTCCATCCCATTCCCCATTCCACCCTTGAAATATCTTCTATTTCCTCTTCCCAAAGAGATCCACATGTTTCCCCTTGATCTCTCCTTGTTACTTAGCCTTTCTGTGTCTGTGAATTGTAGCATGATTATCTTTTACTTTACAGATAATTTTTTTAAAAAAAATTTTAAAGATAACTTATAAGTGAGTGCATTTCGTGTTTGTCTTTCTGGGTCTTGGTTACCTAACCCAGGATGATTTTTTTCTAGTCACATCCATTTTCCTTTAAATTTCATGATGTCATTTTTTAACAGCTGAGTAATACTCCATTGTGTAAATATACCATATATTTTTTTAATCCATTCATCAGTTGAGGGATGTCTAGGTTGTTTCCAGTTTCTGGCTATTATGAATAAAGCTGCTATTAGCATAGGTGAGCAGGTGTCTTTGTGTTAGGATGGAGTGTCCTTTGGGTATATGCCCAAGAGTGCTATAGCTGAGGCTTGAAATAGATTGATTTCCAATTTTCTGAAAACTGCCATATTGATTTCCAAAGTAGCTGTACAAGTTTGCACTCCCACCAGCAATGGAGGAGTGTTCCCCTTGCTCCATATCCTTGCCAGCATGAACTGTTATTGTGTTTTTAATCTTAGCCATTCTGACAGGTGTAAGATGGAATCTTAGAAACATTTTGGTTTGCATTTTCCTGATGGCTAAGGATTCTGAACATTTCTTTCTTTTTTTTTAAATTTAATTTTTTTTATTTTACATCCCAATCACAGTTTCCCAATCCTCCTCTCCTGCCAGTTCCTCCCCTCCACCTTCCTGCTGTCCACCTTCATCCATTTATCTTTCCTTTCTGTTTAGGAAAGGGCACATCTCCCATGAGTATCAATAAAACATGGCATATCAAGTTGCAGTAAGTCAAAGCACCCCCCCTCCTTTGTTTTAAGACTGGACAACCCAGTATGAGGAATAGGGTCCCAAAAGGCAATGAAAGAGTCAGAGACAGTCCCTGCTTCCACTATTGTGAGTCCCACAAGAAGAGCAAGCTACATAACTGTCACGTATATGCAGAGGGCCTATGTCCCATGCAGGCTCCCTGGTTGTTGGTTCTGACTCTGTGAGTGCCCATGAAGCTAGGTTAATTGATTCTGTGGGTTTTCTTGTGATGTCCTTGAACTCCCTGTCTCCTATAATCCTTCCTCCCCCTTTCAGCAGGATTCCTCAAGCTCAGCCTGATGTTTGGCTGTGGGTCTCTGCATCTGTTTCCACCAGTCTCTAGATGAAGCCTCTCTGATGACTATTGGGCTAGGCACCAATCTATGAGTATAGTAGAATATTGTTAGGAATCATTACATCGCCTTTTTTTTTTTTTTTTTTTGTTTCTCCAGTCGTGTTTGGTTCTAATCTTGGTCTCTGAGCCATCCAGCCTTTGGATCCTAACACTCGCACCACTACCACTCAAATTTCTAAAAATGTTTCTCAGTCATCTGAGATTCCTCTGTTGAGAATTCTGTTTAGATCTGTGGCCCATTTTCAATTGGATTATTTGGTTTATTGATATGTAGTTTCTTGAGTTCTTTATATATTTTGGATATTAACCTTTTGTCAGATGTGGAGTTGGTGAAAGTCTTTTGTCCTTTTGATGGCATTCTTTGCCTTACAGCAGCCTTTCAGTTTCATGAGGTCCCATTTATTAATTGTTGATCTTTGTGCCTGCATTGTTGGTGTTTTGTTGAGGAAGTTGTATCCTGTGCCAATGCATTCAATGCTATTCCCCACTTTCTCTTCTATTAGGTTCAGTGTATCTGATTTTATTCCAAGGTCTTTGATCCGCTTGGACTTGAGTTTTGTGCAGGGCAATAAATACGGATCCATTTGCATTCTTCTACATATTGACATCCAGTTATACCAGCTCCATTTGTTGAAAATGTCTTTTCCCCCATTGTGCATTTCTGGCTTCTTTATCAAAAATCAGGTGTCCATAGGTGTATGGATCTTTCATTCATTTCCATCCATCAGCCTATCTATATGTCAATATTTCCCTTACTTGGTTTATGTCAAAACCATGCAGTTTTTATTACTATAGACCTGTAGCACAGCTTGAAATCAGGGATGGTGATACCCCTAGAAGTTTTTTTGTTGTTCAGGATTGTTTCAGCTATCCTGTGTTTTTTGTTTTTCCATATGAAGTTTAGTATTGTTCTTTCGAGGTCTGTAAAGAATTGTGTTGGAATTTTGGTGGGGATTGCATTGACTTTGTAGATACCTTTTGGTAGGATGGCCATCTTACTATGTTAATCCTGCTGACCCATGAACATGGGAGATACTTCCATCTCCTGATATATTCTTCAATTTCTTTCTTTAAGGACTTGTATTTTTTAATCATGCAAGTCTTTCACTTAGTTGATTAGAGTTATCCCAAGATATTTTATATGATATGTGGCTATTGTTATGGATGTTGTTTCCCTGATTTCTTTTTCAGCTTGTTTGTTGTTTATACATAGAAGGGCTACTGATATTTGTGTGTTAATTTTGTATTCTGCCACCTTGCTGAAGGTGTTTATGAGCTGTAGGAGTTCTCTGGTAGATTTTTTTTGGGTCACTTATTTATACTATCATATTATATGCAAATAATGATACTTTGAATTCTCTCTTTCTAATTTGTATCCCTTTGATCTCCTTTGTTTCATTGCTGTAGCTAGAACTCAAGTAGTATATTGAATAGATATGGAGAAAGTGAACAGCCTTGTCTTGTTCCTGGTTTTAGTGGAATTCATTTGAGTATCTTTCTATTTAATTTGCTACTGGCTATAGGCTTGCTGTAAATTACCTTTATTAAGTTTAGGTATGTCCCTGTATCCCTGATTTCCCTAAGACTTTTATTATAAAAGGGTGTTGGATTTTGTCAAAGGCTTTTTCAGCACCTAATGAGATAATCTTGTAGTTGTTTTCTTTCAGTTTGGTTATATGGGGGATTACACTGACAGATTTTTGTATGTTCAACTATCCTTGCATCTCTGGGATAAAGCCTACTTTATCATGGTGGTCAATCTTTTTGATCAGTTCTTAGATTCAGTTTGCAAGTATTTTAACACCAATGTTCATGAGGAAATTGATGTACAATTCTCTTTTTTTTGTTTAATCTTTGTGTGGTTTGCATATCAGGGTGACTCTGGCCCCATAAAATAAATTTTGCAATGTTTATTCCATTTGTATTTAGTGGAATAATTTGGTGAGCATTGGTATTAGCTCTTATTTGAAAGTCTGATAGAATTCCACACTAAAATCATCTGGTCCTGGGCTTTGTTGTTTGGGACACTTTTAATAACTGCTTCTTTTCATTATGGGTTATAGGTTTATTTAAATTGTTTGTCTGATCTTGATTTAATTTTAGTAAGTGGCATTTATCAAGAAAATTGTCCATTTCTATTTTTTTTTTTTTGGTTTTTTGAGACAGGGTTTCTCTGTGTAGCTTTGTGCCTTTCCTGAAACTCACTCTGTAGCCCAGGCTGGCCTTAAACTCACAGAGACCTGCCTGCCTCTGCCTCCCACATGCTGAGATTAAAGGTGTGCACCACCACTGCCTGGCCTCCATTTCTTTTAGATTTCCAATTTTGTGGAGTACAGGTTTTTGAAATATGATGTAACAATTCTCTGGGTTTTCTCAGTGTCTGCTGTATGTCCCCCTTTTCGTTTATGGTTTTGTTGATTTGGATACTATCTGCTTTTAGTTAGTTTGGATAAAAGTTTGTCTATCTTACTGATTTTCTCAAAGAACCAACTCTTTGTTTCATTGATTCTTTGTATTGTTCCCTTTGTTTCTATTTTATTGATGTCAGCCATCAGTTTGATTATTTCCTCCCATCTACTCCTCTTTTGTGTGTTTGCTTTTTTTTTGTTCTAGAGTTTTCAGGTGTTCTGTTCAGTCACTAGTAAGAGATTCTTCTAATTTCTTTATGTAGATACTTAGTGCTATGAAATTTCCTATTAGCACTGCTTTCATAGTGTCCCATAAGTTTATGTATGTTGTATATTCATTTTCATTGAATTCTAGGAAGCCTTTAATTTCTTTTTTTCCCCTTGACCAGTAGTAATTCAGTACAGAGTTGTTCAGTTTCCACGAGTTTCTTTTGGCTTTCTGTTGTTTCTGATGTTGTTGATATCCAGTTTTAATCTATGGTGGTCTGATGGGGTGCAGAGAGTTATTTCAATTTTCTTGTATCTGTTGAAACTTGATTCATAACTGAGTATATGGTCAAGTTTGGAGAAGGTTTCATGAGGTGCCGAGAAGAAGGTATATTCTTTTGTGTTTGGGTAAAATGTTCTGTAGATATCTGTTAGGTCCATGTGATTCATAACATTTGTTAGTTCCATTATTTCTCTGTATAGTTTTGTCTGTATGATCTGTCCATTGGTAAGAATGGGATACTGAAGTCTCCCACTATTGATGTGTGAGGTTTGATAATAAATAATATGATAAATAATGCGATTTAAGCTTAAGTAATGTTTCTTTTACAAATGTGGGTACCCTTGAGTTTGCAGTACAGATGTTAAGAATTGCAATGTCCTCTTGGTGAACATTTTATTTGAGTACTAAGTGTCCTATTTCCCACCTATTTTGACTAATTTTGGTTGAAAGTCTATTTTGTTAGGTATTAGAATGGCTGTATCAGCTTGCTCAAGTCCATTTGCTTGGAAAATATTTTTCCAACCCTTTACTCTGAGGTAATGTCTATCTTTGATGTTGAGGTATGTTTCTTGTATGCAACAGAACCATGTGTCCTGTTTTCACATCCATTCTGTTAGTCTATGACTTTTTATTGAGGAATGGAGTCCATTGGTATTGAGAGATAGCAATGACCAATAATTGTTACTTCCTGTTATTTTGTTGTTGTTGCTAGTGTGTGCATGCATGTGTGTGGTACAGTGCACTCATGTTTCCTTCTTTTGATTTTGCTGATATGAGATTATTTATTACCTGTGTTTTCATTGGTGTAGTTAACCTTCTTGGGTTGGAGTTTTCCTTTTAGTATTTTCTGTAGTGCTGGATTTGTGGATAGATACTGTTTAAATTTGACTTTGTTGGGAAATATCTTGTTTTCTTCATCTGTGTGATTGGAAGTTTTGCTGAGTATAATAGTCTGGGTTGGTATCTGTGGTCTCTTGGAATCTGCAAGACATCAGTCCAAATCTCCATTGAGGTCAGGTGTAATTCTAATAGGCTTGCCTTTATATGTTACTTGGCCTTTCCCTCTTGCAGCTTTTAATATTCTTTCTTTGTTCTATATGTTTAGTGTTTTGATTATTATGTGGCAGAGGGATTTTCTTTTCTGGTCCAATCTATTTGATGGTCTGTAAAGTTCTTTTACTTTTATAGGCATGTCCTTCTTAAAGTTAAGGAAATTTTCTTCTGTGATTTTGTTAAAAATATTTTCTGGGCCTTTGAGCTAGGATTCTTCTCCTTCTATTCCTATTATTCTTAGGTTTGATCTTTTCATGTTGTCCAATATTTTCTGGATGTTTTATGTCAGGAATTTTTTAGATTTATTATTTTCTTTGAGGAATGTATTAGATTCTATCAATCCTCTGTGCCTAAGATTCTCTCTTCCATCTCTTGTATTCTGTTGATGATGCTTGTGTCTGTAGTTCCTGTTTGCTTTCCTAGATTTTTCCATCACCAGGATTCCCTCAGTTTGTTTTCTTCATTGCTTGTATTTCCATTTTCAGGTCTGGAACAGTTTTATTCACTTTCTTCACCTGTTTGTTTGCTTTTATTCCTGGCTTTCTTTTAGGGATTTATTCATTTGCTCCCATTGCTTATTTGTGTTTTCCTGGGTATCTTTAAGAAACTTATTCATTTCCCAAAATTGTTTGTGTTTTCCTGGATTTTTTTTAAGGGGTTTATTCATTTCCTCTTTAAGGATCTCTTCTATCATCTTTATAAAGTTTGTTTTAAAGCCATTTTCTTGTGCTTCAGCTGTGTTGGAAAAGTCAGGGGTTGCTATAGTAAGACAGCTGGGCTCTGGTGTGCCACATTGCCTTTCCTATTGCTGATTATGTTCTTGCACTGGAGTACAGGCATCTGGGTTTAGGATGAATATAGGTCCAGCTGCCAATTTTTGAGGTTTTTTTGTTGTTAGATGGATGTTTTGTTCCTTGGTTCCTGTTTCTTCTTTGGTCTTCTGGTCTTTGTGGTCTTTATTTCTGGCTATGGGCACAGCCTCTGGTCCAGCAGGTACTCTCATAGTTGGGGTCTGGACTTCTTGCAGCAAGCATGGCCTTTGGTTCAGCAGGGGGTCTCTGTTCTTCTGATTGGTGTGACCTGTACCTAAGCAGCTGATATCTGCCTGAGGTGGGGGTGAGGTAGGTCAGGAAGGGGTGTCAGTGGGGTGAGTCTTTGGGCTCCAAACAGAGGGTGTGCAAGGACTCTGAGGGTAGGTTGGGTTGTTATCTGTTCTGACTGTCCTGGCCTGCATCTGAGTCCCTCACACTAATATTTAAATATATCAAAATGTAAGAAGTAAAATTGATAGAGCAGAAAGAAGAGTGGAGAAATCCACTCTTAAAATAGACCAGTTCCTGTCACTAAGTGATAAATCAAAGAGAAAGAAAGTAAAGGATATACATGCCTCAAATAGAAGTATTAACAAAAGTTAGTATGGCAGCAATGTAGAATGTACTTTTTTTTTTTTCAAGCTCCCCATGAAGTATCTACCTTTACCAAGACCCCATGCTGGTCACTAAAATGTGTGTTAAGAAATGACAATGAGGCTGTGAGGTAACTTAGGTAAAGGCACATTCTGCCAAGTCTGATGACTCAACCCCTGGAAAGAGCATAGTGGAAAGAGAGGACTGACTTCTGCAAGTTGGCCTCTGAATTTTCCATGTGCCTGTGCATCCCATCCCTACCCCCTGATAAAATAAATATGATGTAAAAAATGTTGTAGGTTTTCATACTAGAAAATCAAACTAGCAGTTAATAACAGAATCATAACTGGAAAACCTTAAGTATTTGGAAATTAGCACACCTATAAGACCACAAATAAAGCGGGAAGTATAAAAGAAACATATTTTGAACCCAATGTAAACACAAATTATCAAAATTTGTGGACTGTAGCAAAAGTATTGTTTAAAGGAAATAGTTTCAAATATATATATATATATATATATATATATATATATGTTTTAGATCATTCTTTTTATCTACTTGGGTAAAGAAATGTAGGATAACAAAGTAAATTAGGGACCATAACAAATGAAAGAAGATAAAAAACCTCCAATAAGGAAGCAATAAAATTGAAAACTAGAAAACTGGATAGATCAATAGGTTGAAATCTTGATTTTATAGAAATTTCAATAATATTGATAAAATTTTGGCCAGATTAACCAAATAAAGAAAACACAAATAACCAATATCGGAAATTAAGACACTGATACTATTGATCTTCTGGAACTTAAAAAGCACAACAACAACAACAAAAAATGCCTCGAGCAAGTCTGTCCTCACAAATCTGATAGACTAGGTTAAATGGACTGAGCCTGTGAAAGACATGATGTGTCAAAACTTACATAAGAAAGACACAGTTTGAACAGGCCAATATCGATTGAAAGAAAATTGAGTCAAGAAATTGAATCAGTCATTAACCTTTGAGAAAAAGAAAGCACTGGGCCCAGATGTTTGGCAAATTGTAGCTCTTGAGAATTAATAGAATTTTCTTTCTACGTAGCAAAGGAATGGTTCTGATTCATGTGTCAGCCCAGCTCTGCTGCAGTGCTCAAATGAGATAGATCTTACTGGACAGAAGAAAACTAAACTGGGAAGGCTGACATCACCAGCAGTGAGTGGTGAGGAAGCCAGAGCATGAAGAGATTCCATGATTAACTTGGTATCCCGATGACATCTTGAAACAGCAGAAGAAAGTTACAACAAATCAGGAAATCTGAATGAAGTCTGGGCTGAGTTGTGACCCACTGATGACAACAGAAATGGAGCGGGTGGATGTGGAGTGTTGATGCCCCTATCTTCAAAACTTCTGTGTAATTTAGGCTATAAAAAGTAAAAACAAAACAAAACAAATCAACAATAACAAGAAACCTACAAATCTTTCAGATTTATGGAAATACAGGTTATACACATACCAAACCATTTTAATTATCATAATTATGATGGTATTTAAATATCCACATTGAGTTAAAATGCTATTACATTGTTATAACATTGTGTTACATGTATTTACAATTTATTTAATCTCAATAATGAGGGAGAACAGCAATCAGCCATGGTCTTTGAGAAAAATTTTTCCCTCAATGTTGTATTTTAGGCTTTTCCAGTTCTCATGGGTTTTTCTAGAGACCCTTTAATTACATAGAGTTTGATGCTACTATCTGTAATCCACTGTCACTACACAGAAGCCTTACTGATTTGGCAGTGGTGTGGGGAAGTGCTAATAAATGGGTAGAAGTCTTTGGTGGGCTTGAGTTTTGCCCTGCCCCCTGCCCTCCGCAACTGAAGTTGATGGAGGAGCTGAGGTAGATGCTTGCTGTGCCAGTGGAAAGGAAGAAAGAGGACTCGGGTTTTCCCCTCTCCTGGATTAGTTGAGCTCTGGTGAAATAGTCTCCCTAGTATTGTGAAATTGTGAGTTTCCCCCCCTTTTCTGGTAGATGGACGATAGGAATTTTATCTTTACAGTGTGACTATGAGAGACTATGGACAACACAGGGAACCCTGTCTCATGTGTCTCTGTTGGTTCGGGGTGGTCCTCTGCTCCACACTGTTGTTTGTGTAAGTGCAGTTTTCTGTTCTTCCAGTCTTTTGAAAAATAGTTGGTCCTTGCCATGAGTTTTCTGTTGTATCTCAGAATAGCACTGATTTTTCAGGCTTTTTTTATCCTTCAGTTTTCCCTTGTGAGGAATAGTGATGGTGATGTCTAACCTTTCTATATTTTAGATGAGAAGCCATAAATCTCATTTCTTTTATGTAGTCATAGGCTTTCTTTTCCAACTATGCTTAAAACTAAGTTCTCAGGACTAAAACGTAACATGTGGAAAATGTATGTGAAGATTTGAGCATTTCTGATTCACCCTAGTTTTCAGTCCAATGGGATGGAATTTTTATGATGGTTGTCATAGTATCTTCTGATCTTTATGAATGTGAAATGAAAGAACTCAACATGAGGAAGGTCACTCACCTAAGCAAAATACTTGGCTTTTTAAGTAGGCTTTAAATATTAAATGAACTGCTATATATAGCAGCCATACCTGAATAACATCTAAAGTAATTGCCATCTTACCAAGAAAGTAAATTTGCAATTGTTTAATGAATTCAGTAACAAAATATAACAGCAGTTGTCAGATAGTTTGAGCCATGAATTAACAGGAAAATTTTAATTTGCATCAGACATCTTTTGCCCCACAATTTGCATTTGACAGATTAGGCTTGGGAAACAGAATGGCCAGCATCCTATGCAATTTAGGATATTCTGCCTACAAAGGAGGCATGAATGAACCTTGCTAACCCACATGGAACATAGACAAAAGGACTGAGATTTGCTATAATATATATATCATGTGAGTGTTAAACCAAGGGAGTACTTCATGGTAATTTAAAAATGCATGATGAGAATTTTACTTGTCAATTATATAATTGTAGCAAATTACTTTGTCTCTGAGGGAATCATAAGGTTTTGTGCCTTCGACTCTGCGCATATCCCAGAGTCAATGACGCAGATGTGACTCTGGGCTATCTTTCTTTCTGATGTTACTAATTCAGGGCACAATTATTCCTGTCTTGAAATAGAAATTATCTTTTAATGAATTCCATTTAAATTTTCCTCCTGTGTTTTTTTCCTAATGTTCATCTCCTTGAATAACATAATATGAGAGAAGATTAACTTGTATTATTTTACCGCGGCATCTCCAAAAACGATCTTAATGTAATCTCTCCATATTTTCCTGCTATTCATTGTTTTGCTGTATTATTCTTTTGAAGCCCTCTTGTGCAGGTGTGATGAAAAGACTCTGTTTATTTGCTTTTCCAGATCATTAATAAAATGTTAAGAACTGGCTGAACACCAGTCCCTGGGCACTGCACCGGATACCTTCCTCATTGTGTGACAAGCTGTCATTTGTCATTCACAACCCACTGTTTGTTCCTCCTGACAGTTTGCAGTCCTCTCAGGAGTCATCCCATCAAAGTCATTTTGCATGAATTTTTAAATGAAGGTTTTGGGAGGTACTGCATCAAGTACCTTGCTGAAATCTGACACCTGTGATATCTGTTTCATAAATGATCATCATTAATTTTTAAAAAGTGGTAACTAATCACATCTGTCCAAAATGACTTAACATTGCTCTTGCTTTTTTGAATATTGGTAGGAGGTAACACTTTGGTATATATTAAGGTTGTTTGTTATAAATGATGCTACAAGATAACAAATATTGTTGATGTGGAAACTCTTGGGTGATTAGTTATAGTAAAGATAGTAAATGTTGAGAAAAATATTTTCTTTACTGTCTGGTGAGTTTTGAGAAATGTGGGTGTTTGGTTCTTTCAGCTTTATATTTTTGAGTTTGTCCATATTATAATATACATATACAATAAAATATGATTTGAGAAATTAATGAATTTAAATATTTCATGTTAAATATTACCATACCCAATATATTTATGTATCTATTTTAATCATTCTTTTGTAATTTCTTTTATGAAAACATTACTGTAGCCATTCTATTTTTATAGCCGTCAGTTAATATTCTACTATCAGGCTGCTACACCAAAGGGTTTCTTTGTCACAGGCCAGATTGCACTTTTTATTTGGCAAAACTAATAATCTTAGACTTACTCCTACATTTATTGACAAGATAGGCTCTAACCACGTTACCCATAAAAAAAAAAAAAGGAAATCAGTGCAATTCAAAGATTAACTAATGGGACTTAGTCAATGAAAAAGTCTTTGGAGGACAGAGCAAAAATTCTAGAATCAATGCTAAAACAAAACAAACAAACCAAACTGAAACACACAAACAAGCAAACAAAAACAACACATGTGCATTAGCTATCTCTCTCATTGCTATGACCAAATATATGAACAAATAATGAAACAACAACAACACAGTAAACGATATAAGGAGGAAGGTTTCATTTAGCTCACAGTTTGAGGGGACAGAGGCAGGAGAAATTACTGAGTGATGAGTGCTTGGGCATAGTTGTTTTCTTTTTTTGTTTGTTTGTTTGTTTTGATTTTAGGTAATTAAAAAGCCAGCCCATGGAATGGTGGCATCCACATTTGAGATAAGACTTTACATTTTAATTAACATAGTATAAGCAATATCTTACAGACATACCCAGAATTTTATCTCCAAGGTGATTCCAGATCCTAACAAGCCAACAATCACTATAGTGTCATACAACGGGTTTCAATCTAGGCCATATTGTAGACTTGTAAGATTTAAATCTTAAGAAGAGGGAAATGCATTTTGCTTGAAAATTAGCCATAGGGATGGTTCAGGGACTAGGAAAATGGGTGGGGGCCAAGTCCATGGTTTATTGTGTTTATCTCCTCCACTGGAAATGGTGACTTGGCGGGAGGTGGAAGATGATGGTTGAGATTGGGTATGAGGATTCTGAGAGTATTTCTGTTTTAATGCTTGATGAGACTGTTTATCCAATAAGTGTTTTGTTGTGGTTCGTTTGGAATTATATGCCCATGTCTGTTGCTTTATCTTTGCTGTGACCAGTGTCTGAGAGGAACGCGTTACAGGAAGAAAGACTTATTTTGGTGTAAGAGTTTGAAGTTTCACTTGGCCCCTTGTCTCTGGGCCTGTGGGGAGGCAGAGCACTGTGGTGAAATATAACAGAGGAGAGCTGCTACTTCCTGGTAGCCACAAAACAGACACAAGTGCAAGGAACTAGCAACAAGATAAAACCTTCCAAGTTTCGCCCTTAATAACCCACTTCCTTGAGTTGGGCCCCACCTCACAAAGTTCCTAGCGCCTTCAACACATGAGCTTGGGAGGTACATTTCAGAGTGAAGGTATAGTAATAGCTATCTGAGTGTATTTTCAAGAACAAATGATTACAGAATTTACTCTAGGTAAGTCAGAAAGAGTCAGACTTCAGGAAGAGAAAGGATTGTCACTAAGGCAGAAAATACAATGGCAGACAGAGAACATAATGTTAAAAAAATTTAGTATGTTTGTCAAATAAAAAGGTAGTTTTATTAGTGTATATGTGACGTTTCAGTAGATACAGGTTTCATCTGATATTCAATGTGTTACTTACTGTTTGCATGAGTTTCATGACTTGATTAATCTGTAGTTTTTCAGTATGCAAGGGTAAAGCTATCTTTACAAGTAAGAACATGGTCATTGGCAATAATCTGTGAAACTGGAGTGTTATAAAGAGGGTTACACAATTACTGAAATTATTTTCTTTTGCTTTTATCAAAAAATAATTACCATTTTCGTGTATATTTTAAGTAAATCTTGTATGATGGAAACTTTTTATTTTTTTGCCAAGAAGGTTGCAATTCTATGAGTTTTTTTTTTACATTTTAATTTGTTTTATTTTCTTTTACTGAAAAAGGTTTATTTTTTTTCATACAATATATTCTGATTAAGTTTCTTCTCCCTCACTCCTCCCAGTTTCTCCTAATCTCCCCTGACATCTGGATCCACACCCCTTCTGTCTCATTAGAAAACTGTTGTGTAATAATCTTTTTGAACACTGTGAAGATTTGTCACTCTGATTGGTTTAATATAAAGCTGAATGGCCAATAGCTAGGCAGGATTTCTAAGCACAGAGGACACTGGGATGAAGAAGTGGGAGAGGCCAGGACCAGAGCAAGCAGCATGGGCGTTAAAAATTAAAGGTAACCAAGCTACATAAAAGAATGTAGATTAAAAGATATGGGCTAATTTAAGTTAGAGCTAGTTGGAAACAAGCTTAAGTTATTGGCCAAGGTTTCATAATTAATGATAAGTCTCCATGTCACTTTTTGACAGCCCAAAGAAAAATCTCTCTACAGAAAACAAACAGGAATCTAAGGAATAATAATAAAATAAAATGGGATAAAACAAAAACAAACAAATCAGATAGAGCACAAGAAATGCATATAGACACAGATACACACACATTTGCACACACAAGAATCCCATAAAAACATGGAACAGAAAGCCACAATCTATATGCAAAGAGACATGTAAAACAAAAACAAAAACAAAACCTCTGACTTTATGAGAAAAATGAACTGCCAAAGATGCCATTGAGTTCATCTTTTGTCAGTCGTTTACTGCTGGGCATGCAGCCTGCTCTGTTTTTTTTTTCAGTGTTGTTTTTCCAGTGAGACTCCTTGAAAAAAAAAAAAAACCAAAACAACAACTAGCTTTTCATTTGAAAGTGGCTATTAATTGAAGTTTGCTTCTTAATTAATAGACTTGAATTAGGGATGGGGGCATGTGTCCACTTCTCTCTTTAGCTCTCAAATCCTATCTGCTCTAGACCCAAGTAGGCCTTGAGTATGCTGTCACCATCTCTGTGAGGTCACATGTGCATTGGTTCTGCTGTAGGTAGAATGCCTGCTTCCTTGGTGTCTGCTATACCCCCTGCCTCTTATACTCTTTCTGCCTCCTCTTCTGCAGGGCTTTCTGAGACCTGAGAGGAGGGATTTGATTGAAACTTCCAATTTAGGACTGAAAATTTTGCATATATATTTGTAAGGGAAATTGGTCTGTAAGTTTCTTTCCTGTGTCTTTATGTGGTTTATATATTAGAGTAACTATGGCCTCACAAAAAGAATTTGTTAATGTTTCTTCTGTTTCTACTTTGTGGAATAGTTTGAGGAGTTTTGGGGTTAACTCTTCTTTAAAAATTCTTTAAAAAGTGTGGTAGAATTCTGCAGTAAAACTATCTGGCCCTGAGCTTTTCTTTTTTCTTTTCTTTTTTTTCCTGGTTGGTAGACTTTTAATGACTGCTTCTGTTTCACTAGGGGCTATACGTCTGTCTAAATTGCTTATCTGGTACTTATTTAACTTTGGTAGGTGGTATATATTGAGAAAATTATCTTTTTATTTTAGGTTTTCCAATTTAGTTAAATAGAGATTTTTAAAGTATGTCCTTAAGATGCGCTGGGTTTCCTCGGTATTTGTTGCTATATTCCCTGTTTCATCTTTAACTTTGTTAATTTGGATCTCCTTTCTAATTTTTAGACAATTTGAATAAGGGTTTTTCAATCTTACTAATGTTTCTCAAAGAACCAACTCTTTCAGTTATTCTTTATATTGCTTTTCTTTGTTTGTTTCTATTTTGTTAATTGCAGCTCTGGGTTTATGTCTTATCATCTACTCATTTTGGGTTTCCTTTCTTCCTTCCTTCCTTCCTTCCCTCCCTCCTTCCTTCCTTCCTTCCTTCCTTCCTTCCCTCCCTCCTTCCTTCCTCCCTTTCTTGTTCTAGAACTTTCAGCTGTTCTCTTAAGTTACTAATACAAGATTGCTCCAAACTTTTTATGTTGACACTTAGTTCTATTAATTTACCTCTTACAACTGCATTCATTGTATCTCATACACTTGGGTATGTTGTGTTTTTATTTTCACTCAATTCTAAAATGTCTTGAATTTCTTTCTTGAAACATTTTTTTTGTTCAGTGGACAG